>NC_132786.1:15675000-16300000 GCF_048418805.1 Vulpes vulpes | reverse complement strand
TCCCATTTACAATTGCACCCAAAAGCATAAGATACCTAGGAATAAACCTAACCAAAGAGGTGAAGGATCTATACCCTAAAAACTATAGAACACTTCTGAAAGAAATTGAGGAAGACACAAAGAGATGGAAAAATATTCCATGCTCATGGATTGGCAGAATTAATATTGTGAAAATGTCAATGTTACCCAGGGCAATTTACACGTTTAATGCAATCCCTATCAAAATACCATGGACTTTCCTCAGAGAGTTAGAACAAATTATTTTAAGATTTGTGTGGAATCAGAAAAGACCCCAAATAGCCAGAGGAATTTTAAGAAAGAAAACCATAGCTTGGGGCATCACAATGCCAGATTTCAGGTTGTACTACAAAGCTGTGGTCATCAAGACAGTGTGGTACTGGCACAGAAACAGACACATAGATCAATGGAACAGAATAGAGAACCCAGAAGTAGACCTTGAACTTTATGGTCAACTAATATTCGATAAAGGAGGAAAGACTATCCACTGGAAGAAAGACAGTCTCTTCAATAAATGGTGCTGGGAACATTGGACATCCACATGCAGAAGAATGAAACTAGACCACTCTCTTTCACCATACACAAAGATAAACTCAAAATGGATGAAAGATCTAAATGTGAGGCAAGAGTCCATCAAACTCATAGAAGAGAACACAGGCAACACCCTTTTTGAACTCAGCCACAGTAACTTCTTGCAAGATACATCCACAAAGGCAAAAGAAACAAAAGCAAAAATGAACTATTATAGGGACGTCATCAAGATAAGAAGCTTTTGCACAGGAAAGGATACAGTCAACAAAACTGAAAGACAACCTACAGAATAGGAGAAGATATTTGCAAAGGACGTATCAGATAAAGGGCTAGTTTCCAAGATCTATAAAGAACTTATTAAACTCAACACCAAAGAAACAAACGATCCAATCATGAAATGGGCAAAAGACATGAGAAATCTCACAGAGGAAGACATGGACATGGCCAACATGCACATGAGAAAATGCTCGGCATCACTTGCCATCAGGGAAATACAAATCAAAACCACAATGAGACACCACCTCACACCAGTGAGAATTGGGAACATTAACAAGGCAGGAAACCACAAATGTTGGAGAGGATGCGGAGAAAAGGGAACCCTCTTACACTATTGGTGGGAATGTGAACTGGTGCAGCCACTCTGGAAAACTGTGTGGAGGTTCCTCAAAGAGTTAAAAATAGACCTGCCCTATGACCCAGCAATTGCACTGTTGGCGATTTACCCCAAAGATTCAGATGCAATGAAACGCCGGGACACCTGCACCCCAATGTTTATAGTGGCAATGTCTACAATAGCCAAACTGTGGAAGGAGCCTCAGTGTCCATCGAAAGATGAATGGATAAAGATGTGGTTTATGTATACAATGGACTATTACTCAGCCATTAGAAATGACAAATACCCACCATTTGCTTCAACATGGATGGAACTGGAAGGTATTAAGTCAATCGGAGAAGGACAAACGTTGTATGTTCTCATTCATTTGGGGAATATAAATAATAGTGAAAGGGAATAGAAGGGAAGGGAGAAGAAATGTGTGGGAAATATCAGAAAGGGAGATAAAACATAAAGACTCCTAACTCTGGGAAACGAACTAGGGGTGATGGAAGGGGAGGAGGGCGGGGGGTGAGGGTGAACGGGTGACGGGCACTGAGGGGGGCACTTGATGGGATGAGCACTGGGTGTTATTCTGTGTGTTGGTAAATTGAACACCAATAAAAAATCAATTTATTATTTTTTTAAAAAAGGCCAAAGAACTTATGGATACTTATTCTGACTTGTGTATTCTGCACAGAAGAATAAAAAATCTTCCTTCTCTTTCCTCCTTAGATTCTTTATCACACTCAGATCTCTTACCAGCAGCAGACAGCTTCTGAGATGCCTCTGTTGACCCTTGAGGATGAAATAGAGGCCAATCTCTTGACCCTACAGAGGTCTAGCTGTAGGGTCAGATGTTCTCTTAATGAACCAACTAGTTATGGGCAACTCAGAGTACAAATTAGTGGGAACTTGGTACTAAAAAAGGGGGGGGGCCTCCAAGACACTTACAATATAAGTGTATAATATAAGAAATTATATTTCTTACAGTGTAAGAAAAGGTTTATAATGAAAATAAGAACTGCCTTGCAGAGAAAAAAGACCAATAAGCTATACACATTAACAGCCCTGGTCCCATAGTTCAAGCCACAAGGGAATTTTCTAAACATTTAATCTGGACTCCAATATCCAAATAGGTAATATGTAAACAGTTATACTTAGATATGTGTTCTAAACAAGATTGCAATAATGAAATATGGAAACCACTATGGAAATGAATAGTTTAAGACATACCTTAAACATTAAAGAGAAATACACAGAAATTTATTAGTAAAAGACTATATTCACAATAAAAATGTAAACTAAACAGAATAAGTAAATATCCAGGACCAAAGGAATAAGTAAATGCTTACTATCTAAAAACAAATTTTCTAGTAGAATATCTACCAAGACAGGGGTGCTTGGCTGGCTCAGTCAGTTAAGCATCAGATTCTTGATTCTTGATTTCAGCTCATGTCATGGTCTTATGGTCCTGGGATCAAGTCTCACATCAGCTCTGTGCTCAGAGGGGTGTCTGCTGGAGATTCTCTCTCCCTCCCCTTCTGCCCCTGCATGTTCGCTTTCTCTCAAATAAACAAATAAATCTTTAGATAATGATAATAATAATATAAAAAGAATATCCACCAAGAAAATCAAGGAATAATCTTTTCTATCCTGGATGCACAGGCCACTTTTAAATATTATTTGCATTAGATTCTCTAGAGAGAGAAATTCATTTTCCTTCTGCCCAGGAAGGACTCAATTCAAATGTGTCTTCTCATCCTTTCTTAGGAATGCATATAGTTACAAGTGAAAGCAAAGGAAGAGATAAGTTCCTGTAAAGAACAAAATAAGTATTATAGCAATTTCTCAAAGAAATAAAATGAATTATGAATTCAATGAATTATCAGTAAGGTGCTCAAAAAAGATAATTATCTGTCAGAATTCTAAAGTTAATGAAAAGTCCTTTAAAAACAGAATTAAATACATTTTCATTTAAGAACAAACATAATGCTTTCTACAGAAAAGCATTATCTTCAGATAAATGATAGTGATCCCAGGTGCAGGAAGCCTAAAGAATCAGGAAAGGAGAAAGAAAACAAAAAAAAGCAAATTTCAGGTAATTAAAAAATAAGCAAGTAGTGTACAGCAATGCTAATTTTATAAAAAGTCACATATGGCATATAAACACATACACGCACTAATATATATAACTTTTTTAAATTTTTTATTTATTCATGATAGTCACAGAGAGAGAGAGAGAGGGAGAGAGAGAGAGAGAGGCAGAGACACAGGCAGAGAGAGAAGCAGGCTCCATGCACCGGGAGCCCGACGTGGGATTCGATCCCGGGTCTCCAGGATCGCGCCCCGGGCCAAAGGCAGGTGCCAAACCACTGCGCCACCCAGGGATCCCCGCACTAATATATATATAGGCAGAGCTAACTAATGGAGAAAATATATTATATATATAGAGAGAGATAAATTATATTATATACATAATTTATATATTTAAATACATATATTTATATACTTAGTTTATACATTTAAATACATATATTTATATATTTAAATACATATATTTAAATAAACTAATACACTAGTATCATAGTACACAAGCCATAAAGGTAAAAATTAGTTAAAGCCCAAAGACACATAAAATACTAGTTCATTCTTGACATTAGTCTTTAGTAAGTCAAGGTTGTAAGTTTTCCTTTTTGAATATTACTTTATTTTTTTTTATTAATTTTTATTGGTGTTCAATTTACCAACATACAGAAAAACACCCAGTGCTCATCCCGTCAAGTGTCCACCTCAGTGCCCGTCACCCATTCCCCTCCAACACCCGCCCTCCTCCCCTTCCATCACCCCTAGTTCGTTTCCCCCAGTTAGGAGTCTTCATGTTCTGTCTCCCTTCCTGATATTTCCCAACATTTCTTTTCCCTTCCTTTATATTTCCTTTCACTATTATTTATATTCCCCAAATGAATGAGGACATACACTGTTTGTCCTTCTCCGATTGACTTATTTCACTCAGCATAATACCCTCCAGTTCCATCCATTCCATCCACGTTGAAGCAAATGGTGGGTATTTGTCGTTTCTAATTGCTGAGTAATATTCCATTGTATACATAAACCACATCTTCTTTATCCATTCATCTTTCGATGGACACCGAGGCTCCTTCCACAGTTTGGCTATAGTGGCCATTGCTGATAGAAACATCGGGGTGCAGGTGTCCCGGCGTTTCATTGCATCTGAATCTTTGGGGTAAATCGCCAACAGTGCAATTGCTGGGTCGTAGGGCAGGTCTATTTTTAACTCTTTGAGGAACCTCCACACAGTTTTCCAGAGTGGCTGCACCAGTTCACATTCCCACCAACAGTGTAAGAGGGTTCCCTTTTCTCCGCATCCTCTCCAACATTTGTGGTTTCCTGCCTTGTTAATGTTCCCAATTCTCACTGGTGTGAGGTGATATCTCATTGTGGTTTTGATTTGTATTTCCCTGATGGCAAGTGATGCCGAGCATTTTCTCATGTGCATGTTGGCCATGTCCATGTCTTCCTCTGTGAGATTTCTCTTCATGTCTTTTGCCCATTTCATGATTGGATCGTTTGTTTCTTTGGTGTTGAGTTTAATAAGTTCTTTATAGATCTTGGAAACTAGCCCTTTATCTGATACGTCCTTTGCAAATATCTTCTCCCATTCTGTAGGTTGTCTTTTAGTTTTGTTGACTGTATCCTTTGCTGCGTAGAAGCTTCTTATCTTGATGAAGTCCCTATAATAGTTCATTTTTGCTTTTGTTTCTTTTGCCTTTGTGGATGTATCTTGCAAGAAGTTACTGTGGCTGAGTTCAAAAAGGGTGTTGCCTGTGTTCTCTTCTATGAGTTTGATGGACTCTTGCCTCACATTTAGATCTCTCATCTATTTTGAGTTTATCTTTGTGTATGGTGAAAGAGAGTGGTCCAGTTTCATTCTTCTGCATGTGGCTGTCCAATGTTCCCAGCACCATTTATTGAAGAGACTGTCTTTCTTCCAGTGGATAGTCTTTCCTCCTTTATCGAATATTAGTTGACCATAAAGTTCAAGGTCTACTTCTGGGTTCTCTATTCTGTTCCATTGATCTATGTGTCTGTTTCTGTGCCAGTACCACACTGTCTTGATGACCACAGCTTTGTAGTACAACCTGAAATCTGGCATTGTGATGCCCCAAGCTATGGTTTTCTTTTTTAAAATTCCTCTGGCTATTTGGGGTCTTTTCTGATTCCACACAAATCTTAAAATAATTTGTTCTAACTCTCTGAAGAAAGTCCATGGTATTTTGATAGGGATTGTGTAAATTGCCCTGGGTAACATTGACATTTTCACAATATTAATTCTGCCAATCCATGAGCATGGAATATTTTTCCATCTCTTTGTGTCTTCCTCAATTTCTTTCAGAAGTGTTCTATAGTTTTTAGGGTATAGATCCTTCACCTCTTTGGTTAGGTTTATTCCTAGGTATCTTATGCTTTTGGGTGCAATTGTAAATGGGATTGACTCCTTAGTTTCTCTTTCTTCAGTCTCATTGTTAGTGTATAGAAATGCCACTGATTTCTGGCCATTGATTTTGTATCCTGCCACGCTACCAAATTGCTGTATGAGTTCTAGCAACCTTGGGGTGGAGGCTTTTGGGTATTCTATGTAAAGTATCATGTCATCGGCGGAGATGGTAGAGTTTGACTTCTTCTTTGCCAATTTGAATGTCTTTAATGTCTTTTTGTTGTCTGATTGCTGAGGCGAGGACTTCCAGAACTATGTTGAACAAGAGTGGTGAGAGTGGACATCCCTGTCTTATTCCTGATCTTAGGGGAAAGGCTCCCAGTGCTTCCCCATTGAGAATGATATTTGCTGTGGGCTTTTTGTAAATGGCTTTTAAGATGTCAAGGAAAGTTCCCTCTATCCCAACACTCTGAAGGGTTTTGATCAGGAATGGATGCTGTATTTTGTCAAATGCTTTCTCTGCATCTAATGAGAGGATCATATGGTTCTTGGTTTTTCTCTTGCTGACATGATGAATCACATTGATGGTTTTACGAGTGTTGAACCAACCTTGTGTCCCGGGGATAAATCCTACTTGGTCATGGTGAAAAATTTTCTTAATGTGTTGTTGGATCCTATTGGCTAGTATCTTGTTCAGAATTTTTGCATCCATGTTCATCAGGGATATTGGTCTGTAATTCTCCTTTTTGGTGGGGTCTTTGTCTGGTTTTGGAATTAAAGTGATGCTGGCCCCATAGAACGAATTTGGAAGTGCTCCAGCTCTTTCTATCTTTCCAAACAGCTTTAGGAGAATAGGTATGATTTCTTCTTTAAACGTTTGATAGAATTCCCCTGGGAAGCCATCTGGCCCTGGACTCTTGTGTCTTGGGAGGTTTTTGATGACTGCTTCAATTTCCTCCCTGGTTATTGGCCTGTTCAGGTTTTCTATTTCTTCCTGCTCCAGTTTTGGATAGTTTGTGGCTTTCCAGAAATGCGTCCATTTCTTCTAGATTTCCTAATTTATTGGTGTAGAGCTGTTCATAATATGTTTTTAAAATCGTTTGTATTTCCTTGGTGTTGGTAGTGATCTCTCCTTTCTCATTCATGATTTTATTAATTTGAGTCTTCGCTCTCTTCTTTTTAATAAGGTTGGCTAATGGTTTATCTATCTTATTAATTCTTTCAAAGAACCAACTCCTGGTTCTGTTGATCTGTTCCACAGTTCTTCTGTTCTCGATATCATTTAGTTCTGCTCGAATTTTAATTAACTGTCTTCTTCTGCTGGGGGTGGGGTCTATTTGTTGCTTTTTCTCTAGTTCCTTTATGTGTAAGGTGAGCTTTTGAATTTGAGTTCTTTCCAGTTTTTGAATGGATGCTTGTATTGTGATGTATTTCCCCCTCAGGACTGCTTTTGCTGCATCCCAAAGATTTTGAACGGTTGTATCTTCATTCTCATTAGTTTCCATGAATCCTTTTAATTCTTTCTTAATTTCCTGGTTGACCTTTTCATCTTTTAGCAGGATGGTCCTTAACCTCCACGTGTTTGTGGTCCTTCCAAACTTCTTGTTGTGATTAAGTTCTAATTTCAAGGCATTATGGTCTGAGAATATACAGGGGACTATCCCGATCGTTTGGTATCGGTTCAGACCTGATTTGTGACCCAGTATGTGGTCTATTCTGGAGAAAGTTCCATGTGCACTTGAGAAGAATGTGTATTCAGTTGAGTTTGGATGTAAAGTTCTGTAGATATCTGTGAAATCCATCTGGTCCAGTGTATCATTTAAAGCTCTCATTTCTTTGGAGATGTTGTGCTTAGAAGACCTATCGAGGGTAGAAAGAGCTAGATTGAAGTCACCAAGTATAAGTGTATTATTATCAAAGTATTTCTTCAGTTTGGTTATTAATTGGTTTAAATATTTGGCAGCTCCCACATTCAGGGCATATATATTGAGGATTGTTAAGTCCTCTTGTTGGATAGATCCTTTGAGTATGAGATAGTGTCCCTCTTCATCTCTCACTATAGTCTTCGGGGTAAATTTTAATTTATCTGATATAAGGATGGCAACCCCTGCTTTCTTTTGAGGACCATTTGAATGGTAAATTGTTCTCCAACCTTTTATTTTCAGGTTGTAGGTGTCCTTCTATCTAAAATGAGTCTCTTGTAGACAGCAAATAGATCGGTCCTGCTTTTTTATCCAGTCTGAAACCCTGCACCTTTTGATGGGGTCATTAAGCCCGTTCACGTTCAGAGTTACTATTGAGAGATATGAGTTTAGTGTCATCACATCTATTCAGTCCTTGTTTTTGTGGATTGTTCCACTGAACTTCTTCTTAAAGGGGAATTTTAAGAGTCCCCCTTCAAATTTCTTGCAGAGCTGGTTTGGAGGTTACATATTCTTTCAGTTCCTGCCTGTCTTGGAAGCTCTTTATCTCTCCTTCCATTTTGAATGAAAGCCTTGCTGGATAAAGTATTCTTGGTTGCATGTTCTTTTCATTTAGGACCCTGAATATATCCTGCCAGCCCTTTCTGGCCTGCCAGGTCTCTGTGGAGAGGTCTGCTGTTACCCTAATATTCCTCCCCATAAAAGTCAGGGACTTTTTTTCTCTTGCTGCTTTAAGGATCTTCTCCTTATCTTTGGAATTTGCAAGCTTCACTATTAAATGTCGAGGTGTTGAACGGTTTTTGTTGATTTTAGGGGGGGGATCTCTCTATTTCCTGGATCTGAATGCCTGTTTCCCTTCCCAGATTAGGAAAGTTTTCAGCAATGACTTGTTCAAATACATATTCCGGCCCTCCGGCCCTTTTGGCGCCCTCGGGAACCCCAATTAAACGTAGGTTTTTCTTCCTCAGGCTGTCGTGTATTTCCCTTAATCTCTCTTCATGGTCTTTTAATTGCCTGTCTCTTTTTTCCTCAGTTTCCCTCTTTGCCATCAACTTGTCTTCTATGTCACTCACTCATTCTTCCACCTCGTTAACCCTCGTCGTTAGGACTTCTAGTCTGGATTGCATCTCATTTAATTGATTTTTAATTTCTGCCTGATTAGATCTAAATTCTGCAGTCATGAAGTCTCTCGAGTCCTTTATGCTTTTTTCTACAGTCACCAGTAGCTGTATAATAGTGCTTCTGAACTGGCTTCATGACATTGAATTGTAGTCCAGATTTTGTCACTCTGTGGGAGAGAGGACTGTTTCTGATTCTTTCTTTTGAAGTGAGTTTTTCCTTCCAGTCATTTTGCTCAGTGCCAGAGTGGCCAAGAACAAGTTGTATTGGGAAAAGGAGAGAAAGTAAGAAAGAAAGAAAAAAAAAAGTAAGTAAGAAAAGAAAAGAAAAAAAAGAAAAAAGTAAAGTAAGAAAAGAAAAAGAAAAGGAAAAAAGGAAAAAAGAAAGAAAAAAAAAGCGAAGAAAAGCAAAAAAGGGGGGAGAAGCAACAGAAATCGAAAAACAAAAAACAAGGGGGAGTATCTTCTGGTTGTGTATACTGTAAATCCCTCGACTTCCCTTGGAACTTTCCAGTGCTGCTTGGTCAATTGTTTTTCCCCCTGTCCGTCTAGCTGGTCTTCTGGGGCAGGGGTCTGCTGTGCTGATTCTCAGGTGTGAGAACTTGGGGGAGCTGCTCAGCGCCCTGCCTGGTGCAGGGCGCAGTGAAGGTTGTTTAACCTGTTCATCCTGTGAGGACACAGTGAGGCTCAGTGGGGGTTGTTTACCCCGTGAGGCCCCAGGAGGAACAGCCACAGTGGCGGGGCCAGCTCTGCAGCCCTGGAGTCAGCACCCGCAGTAACTGCGGAGCTCTCAGCTCCGCAGGGGCCTGGATGCTCCCGCGGGGGGCCGCTGATCTGCTCAGCTCGGGGCCACCCGGCTGCAGGAGTGTCCTTGCTGTCCTGGAACCTCCTGGCCTCTGCCTGTCCCGGGGGGGAGCGCCGGTTCCTGGCCTTGTCCCCGGCACCCTGTGCTCCCGGGTACAGCCATGTGTGCTGCAGCCCGTTAGGGAGCTTGGCCGCGGGGTGTGGGCGCTCTCCCCGGGGCGCAGCTCCTGTTGGTGCCTCCGGGAGCCGGAGCGCATCCCTGCCCTCCTGGGGTCCTGCTCCACCTCCCTGCGAGCGTTTTTCTGCCCAGGAAGGTTGGGGAAGCTCCTGCTCCTCCGGGCCGGGCTCTCCTGTCCTGGGGGCTCTCGCCGCGGCCCTAGCCCGGCTCCTCGCCCCCACCCCCCCACTCGGAGGCCTTTTGTCTCTTGTTTATTCATGAGAGACACAGAGAGACACAGGCAGAGGGAGAAGCAGGCTCCCTGTGGAGAGCCTGATGAGAACTCAATCCCAGGACCCTGGGATCACGACCTGAGCCAAAAGCAGATGCTCAACCACTGAGCCACCCAGGTGCCCCTCTCTTACTGCGTTTAAGGTCTCTTTAATCCTTAATGTTCACAGTTTCTCTCTGTTAGAGCTAGCTGTGGATTTCTTGTTTCTGTGAGATTTCATAATGTGTCCTGATTCTGAGGATTAACGTGTTTTATCATTTCTGGAACAAATTCAGTTATTATCACTTGAATATTTTCTCTTCCTTATTTTCTCTAGTTTCTGCATCTTATACTTTTACCAGACATATGTTGCACTCTTTTAAAAAAAAAATTTTTTTTTTTTGGAGTTCAATTTGCCAACATACAGCATAACACCCGGTGCTCATCCCATCAAGTGCCCCCCTCAGATGTTGCACTCTTAAATTCTATTTTACATTCTTCTTAACCTTACTTTCACATTAAATGGGTTTGATCACCAAATTCCAATGTGTGCGTTTGTGTGTGGGGTGGTTTCCCCATACCAACAAGCAGTTCTTCAACATCAACTGGGTATGCGACCATTCAACTCCATTCTGACACTCCTCACCTAGAGATAGCTTCAGATTCTACACGTTAAGGGTTCAGTACCACAAGACTGCCCCCCACTTCAGATACCAGTCACAGCCTGGTTGACTTGTGATTCTGACTGACTATGAATCAGAGGTTCCCAGGGCCCCTTCCTTGGGTGGGACTGATTTGATAGAGCTGGTCATAGAACTCAGAGAAACTTAGATTACTGGTGTATTATAAAAGGATATAATTCAAGAACAGCCAGATGGAAGATATGCACAGGGCAAGTTATGTGGCAAGAGAAACGGGGCTTCCACGACCTCTCTGGCAGGCCACTCTCCCAGCACCGGCCATGTGTCTACCAACCCAGAAGCTTTCTCAGTGCTATCCTTTGGGGGTTTTATGGAAGCCTCATTAGGTAAGCATGATTGATTAAATCGTCGGCCATTGGTGATTCATTCAAACCTCCAGCCCCTCTCCCTTCCTCAGAGGTCAGGGGGTGGGACTAGAAGTTCCCACCCTTTATTCTTGGTCGGTTCCCCCGACAACCAGCCCCATCCTTAGGTGCTATCCAAGTCACCTCACTACCATAAACGCAGTTGTGGTGGTAGTGGGAAGGGGCTTGTTATAAGTAATAAGACACTCAGTAACCTTTATGGCTCTGAGGTGATTTCAGGAACTGAGAACAAGAGACCAAGTGTTATGACAAAGGATGCTCCCCTTGCTCTTATTGCTCAGAAAATTCCCAGGGTATCGGGAGCTATGAGCCAGGAGCTGTGGACAAGGGCCAAATAAATGAGAAATATATTTTGGTCATCTGAATGGCCAAATATATATTTCATATAAATAAAAATATCACAGATTGTTTCCTTCTTTCATCTCTTTGTGCTGTCTCTTGATAATTCCCTCACATCATCCTTTCTCTCTTCAGTGCCATCTAATGTCAAGTTCATCTTGTTCACTGACATTATTATTTCAATGATCATATTTTTCAAGCTGCTATTAGAAAATGGTGTCCAGGGACACCTGGGTGGCTCAGCAGTTGAGCGCCTGCCTTTGGCCCAGGGCATGATCCCGGAGTCCTGGTCCCGGGATCGAATTTCACTTTGGACTCCCTGCATGCAGCCTGCTTCTCTGCCTCTCTCTCTCTCTCTCTCTCTCTCTGTCTCTCATGAATCAATAAATAAAATCTTAAAAAAAGAAAATAGTGTCCAATCTGAAGTGTATACTACCCACTGAGTTTACTTCAATGACTCTATTTTTCATTCTGGTGTTGGTTTTGTTGTTTGTTTGTTTTGGCATCTGTTCTGCAGTATCTTGTGCTTTTTAACAGAATTTCAAGTTTTTGTTCTATGCCTTTAATTACATGACATTATTGGTGAAGTGTTTGTGTAAATATGCCCTTCTTTATACCTGCTGACCATCCCTCACACGGATTGTTTGCTCATATGTTTTCTAATTTTGGATTGTGAGTTCCCCTTCAGCAGGGCTTTCCTTGTGACTTGGACTATGGTGGTGTTCCTACAGAGTGAAGACTTTGTATCTAACACCTCAGAGGTACACTGACCTAAAAACAGTTTAATTTTTGGATGTGGATTTCTGTATCACATAGTTCACATTTTGGACTCAAAACAGGGGCAAGAGGTAGGCACAGAATTCTTTTTTTTTTTAATATTTTATTTATTTACCCATGAGAGACACACACACATGCAGAGAGAGAGAGAGAGAGAGAGAGAGAGGCAGTGAAGCAGGCAAAGGAAGAAGCAGGTTCCCTGCAGGGAGCCCGACACAGGACTCAATCCCAGGATGCCAGGATCACCCTCCGAGACTAAGACAGATGCTCAGCTCTTGAGCCACCCTGGCATTCCAGGCACACGATTTTAATATCTCAGGAGAAATTTTTCTTTTTAAACTCAGATCTCAGTAGGAGGCCTTGCCATTTCTTTGTGATAACAGTTGTTTTAGATCCATATAGAAAAGCAGCAAAACCTAAGCTCCTAGCACTTAACAAATTTAACAATCTGCACCCCCACCCGATCCTAGAATGCCATGAACATCACAAGTGCTTATCTCTCCTTCTTTTCTTCAACTGGACATTTCCTGTTCATTATCTAGGATTGGCTGCACCATAATTTGCCTGAATCCTTATTTACGTGCATTAAAGTTGTCTCAAATATTTCTCTAACTCTCATAAAAAATATCACCACGAATAGGCCTACAGGTATTGAGAATTGTGGGTATTGTTTCGTATCTTCCTGGTGTATGAATTTTTTTTTCAGCAGCATTCATCAACATCAGAAAGTCAAATTGTTGGAATCTCTCATACTGGGGATTTAACGCCCAGGAAAGGAGAATAAAAAGATCTGGCAAGAGAGCATAGACTATGGTAAGAATAGCAATGAAATTACGAATCCTAGATTCTGAAGTGGGTGAGGAGAGAAAACAAGATAACAGGAATCAGAATTAATAAGAAGAAAGTAAGAGTCAATGGTTGTAGGCCCCAGTGAAGGAGGAACTTCAGTGATTACAGTGTAAGTTCAGGAAGTAGTAGTCAGAAAATGCAATGTATGAGTACATGATTTCAGGGGAGGGATAATTCTTGGGTCCTGGAAAAGACCAGGTAGGCCACAAGCAGCTGAAGTCGAATGGATGGGTGGATATTATTGATAAAGAAATCAAAGGAGAAGCCAAAGCATTGAATCTACATGGACAATATGGATCCGATGGGATCATCTACATGGACACTGACGTCACTCAAGATGAAGGACTCAAGGGCTCCCTGGGTTGCTCAGTGTATTGAGCATCTGCCTTTGCTCCAGATCATGATCCTGGAGTCCTGGTATCTAGCCCCATGTCAGACTCCACAACTAGTGGGAAATATGCTTCTACTTCTCCCTCTGCCCCTACCCCAGCTTGTTTCTCTCTCTCTCTCTCTCTCTCTCTCTCTCTCTCTCTCTGGCTCTCTCAAGTAAATAAATATTTTGATGATGGACTCTAAGACGTTTAGATTATCGCTACTTTTTTTCCAGAAAAAAAAAAAAAAAAAGAAGCATATCTAGATCTGGAGTGTCAGGGAAATGGTTAGTAGCAAAGTTTCTATGGAATTAGAGACTTTCAGATGAGGAAGAGGAATAATGGTTTGAAGGAGTCAGAAGAAACAAGGAAAATACTCTACATCCCCACCTCGAAGAAGAACGGTACAGTTTGGCAGGAACGGTCCCTCTTTAAGATATATACAAAGGAAGCAGTATTTTCATGGAAAATCCAGGTTACAGTTCAAGCCAGGAGATTCAAGAAACAGGAAATCAAGAAACCGTCTGAGGAAACAGGAAGTTTTCCAGGCATGCAGCTGGACCTCTTAAGGAATGCAATGGATGGTTGGGTGAAGTACGCAAGGATATGGATATTGGGCCAAGGAAGCACAAGCAGAATATGATGGGGATAAGAGTACAGGACAGAATACAGGACCAAAGGGGCTGATGATTTGGGTGATGGTCAAAAAACCCAAGAATAATAAGCAGAGAGAACTGCTACATCAGACAAGGGGAAGGGCAAGGACACAAGAAAAAAAAAGGGGGGGCATCTGCATGCAGTTGGGCATCTCAGGTAGTGAGCGAGGAAGGAAGCCCAAATGTAGGTACTGAGCACTCGGGAGCTGTTGGCTTCAGTCCTATTTCTGGCTCCAGGGGAGGGTCAGGCAACACACCAAGGAACCCCGGGAACCAAGAAGAAAGCTACACCGTCAAGTCCTGTTCCAAAGCATCCCCACAAGATCCTGTCCAGAAACATGGGGGAGGCTCAGCTGACAGTACTCAGTGCATTCTAGGTGGAGGAGGCTGAGCAGCCCTGGGATCAGCGTGGGGGGGGGGTTCTGTCACAGGCTGTGCGTGGAGGGGGCTGCGGGCCCGGAAGCGTGACTCCAGCAGGGCAAGCCTGGGAGTACAGGGTACCAGGGATACAGCGCAAGGTCCGTCGGCTCCCCCCGGGTGAGGCAGAAGCCAGGAGGGCACAGGACAGCAAGGACCCTCCTGCGTCCAGGTGGAAAAAAAAATTATTGACCAAGCAGCCCTGGAAATTTCCATGCGAAGTCAAGGGATCTACAGTATACAGAATCAGGATACTCCCCCTTGTTTTTTGTTTTTTGATTTCTGTTGCTTCCCCCCCTTTTTTTCTTCTCTTTTTTCCTTTCTTTTTTCCCTTTTTTTTTCCTTTTTCTTTTCTTATATTCTCTCTTTCTCTCCTTTTCCCAATTCAACTTTTTTTTGGCCATTCTGTACTGAGCAAAATGACTAGAAGGAAAAACTCACTTCAAAAGAAAAAATCAGAAACAGTCTTCTCTCCTACAGAGTTACAAAAAACGGATTACAATTCAATGTCAGAAAGCCAATTAAGAAGCTTTATTGTAAAGCTACTGGTGGCTCTAGAAAAAAGCATAAAGACTCAAGAGACTTCATGACTGCAGAATTTAGATCTAATCAGGCAGAAATTAAAAATCAATTAAGTGAGATGCAATCCAAACTAGAGGTCCTAACGACAAGGGTTAATGAGGTGGAAGAACAAGTGACATAGAAGACAAGTTGATGGCAAAGAGGGAAACTGAGGAAAAAGAGACAAACAATTAAAAGATCATGAGGATAGATTAAGGGAAATAAATGACAGTCTGAGGAAGAAAAATCTACATTTAATTGGGGTTCCTGAAGGCCTGAAAGGGACAGAGGTCCAGAATATGTATTTGAACAATCATAGCTGAAAACTTTCCTAATCTGGGAAGAGAAACAGGTATTCAGATCCAGAAAATAGAGAGAACTGCCCCCTAAAATCAATAAAAATCAGTCAACACCTCAACAATTAAGAGTGCAGCGTGCAAATTCGAAAGATAAAGAGAAGATCCTTAAAGCAGCAAGAGAACTTTTATGGGGAGAAATATTAGATTAACAGCAGACCTCTCCACAGAGACCTGGCAGGCCAGAAAGGGCTGACAGGATATATTCAGGGTCCTAAATAAGAAGATCATGCAGCCAAGAATACTTTATCCAGCAATGCTCTCATTCAGAATAGAAGGAGAGACGAAGAGCTTCCAAGATAGGCAGGAACTGAACGAATATGTGACCACCAAACCAGCTCTGCAAGAAATTTTAAGGGAGACTCACAAAATTCCTCTTTAAGAGGAAGTCCAATGGAACAATCCACAAAAATAGGGACTGAATAGGTATCATGATGACACTAAAATCATATCTTTCAATAGTAACTCTGAATGTGAATGGGCTTAATGACCCCATCAAAGGCGCAGGGTTTCAGACTGGATAAAAAAGCAGGACCCATCTATTTGCTGTCTACAAGAGACTCATTTTAGACAGAAGGACACCTACAGCCTGAAAATAAAAGGTTGGAGAACCATGTACCATTCAAATGGTCCTCAAAGAAAGCAGAGGTGGCCATCCTTATATAGAGAAACTAAAGTTTATCCCAAAGACTGTAGTGAGCGAGGGACACTATATCATACTTAAAGGACCTATCCAAGAAGATTACTTAACAATCATCAATATATATGCCCCGAATGTGGGAGCTGCCAAATATAATAATCAATTAATAACAAAGTTAAGACATACTTAGATAACAATACACTTA
Organism: Vulpes vulpes; assembly: GCF_048418805.1. Lineage (NCBI taxonomy): Eukaryota > Metazoa > Chordata > Mammalia > Carnivora > Canidae > Vulpes > Vulpes vulpes. The sequence goes on along the minus strand of NC_132786.1, from coordinate 16,283,891 downwards.
TACTTGATGACTTCAATGTAGCACTTTCTACACTCGATAGGTCGTCTAAGCACATCTCCAAAGAAACGAGAGCTGTAAATGATACACGGGCCAGATGGATTTCACAGATATCTACAGAACTTTACATCCAAACGCAACTGAATACACATTCTTCTCAAGTGCACATGGAACTTTCTCCAGAAGAGACCACATTATGGGTCACAAATCAGGTCTTAACTGATACCAAAAGATTGGGATCATCCCCTGCATATTCTCAGACCATAATGCCTTGAAATTAGAACTAAATCACAAGAAGAAGTTTGGAAGGATTTCAAACACGTGGAGGTTAAGAACCATCCTGCTAAAAGGTGAAAGGGTCAACCAGGAAATTAAGGAAGAATTAAAAGGATTCATGGAAACTAATGAAGATACAACCATTCAAAATATTTGGGATACAGCAAAAGCAGTTCTGAGGGGAAAATACATCACAATACAAGCAGCCATCCAAAAACTGGAAAGAACTCAAATACAAAAGGTAACCTTGCACCTAAAGGAGCTAGAGAAAAAACAGCAAACAGATCCTATTCCAAGCAAAAGAAGTTAATAAAGATTCAAGCAGAACTCAATGAATATAGAGACCAGAAAAACTGTGGAACAGATCAACAAAACCAGGAATTGGTTCTCTGAAAGAATTAATAAGATCAATAAACCATGAGCCAGCCTTATTAAAAAGAAGAGAGAGTAGACTCAAGTTAATAAAATCATGAATGAGACAGGAGAGATCACTACCAACACGAAGGAGATTCAAATGATTTTAAAAACATATTATGAGCAGCTATACGCCAATAAATTAGGCAATCTACAAGAAATGGACACATTTCTGGAAAACCACAAACTACCAAAACTGGAACAGAACAAATAGAAAACCTGAACAGGCCAATAACGAGGGAGGAAATTGAAGCAGTCATCAAAAACCTCCCAAGACACAAAAGTCCAGGGCCAGATGGCTTCCCTGGGGAATGCCATCAAACGTTTAAAGAAGAAATCATACCTCTTCTACTATGGTTGTTCGAAAAGATAGAAAGAGATGGAATACTTCCAAACTCGTTCTTTCAGGCCAGCATCACCTTAATCCCAAAACCAAAAACCCCACCAAAAAGGAGAATTTTAGACCGATATTTCTTTTTTTTTTTAAAGATTTTATTTATTTATTCTTGAGAGATAGAAGGAGAGACAGAGCCAAAGACACAGGCAGAGACAGAGCCAGAGACACAGGCAGAGGGAGAAGCAGGCTCCATGCACCGGGAGCCCAACGTGGGATTTGATCCCGGGTCTCCAGGATCGCGCCCTGGGCCAAAGGCAGGCGCCAAACCGCTGCGCCACCCAGGGATCCCCTAGACCAATATTTCTGATAAACATAGACCCAAAAATTCTCAGCAAGGTATTAGCCAGTAGGATACAACAATACATTAAGAAGATTATTCACCATGACCAAGTAGGATTTATCCCTGTGCTTCAAGGCTGGTTCAACACTCGTAAAACAATCAATGTGATTGATCATATCAACAAGAGAAAAAACAAGAACCAAATGATCCTCTCAAGAGATGCAGAGAAAGCCTTTGACAAAATACAGCATCCATTCCTGATCAAAACTCTTCAGAGTGTAGGGATAGAGGGAACATTCCTCAGCATCTTAAAAGCCATCTACAAAAGCCCACAGCAAATATAATTCTTAATGGGGAAGCACTGGGGGCCTTTCCCCTAAGATCAGGAACAAGATAGGGATGTCCATTCTCACCATATTCAACATAGTACTGGAAGTCCTAGCCTCAGCAATCAGACAACAAAAAGAAATAAAGGGCATTCAAATCAGCAAAGTCAAACTCTCCCTCTTTGCAGATGACATGATACTCTACATAGAAAACCCAGAAGACTCCACCCCAAGATTGCTAGAACTCATACAGCAATTTGGCAGTGTGGCAGGGTACAAAAGCAATGCCCAGAAATCAGTGGCCTTTCTAGACGCTAACAATGAGACTGAAGAAAGAGAAATTAAGGAGTCAACCCCATTTACAATGGCACCCAAAAGCATGCACTACCTAGGAATAAACCTAACCAAAGAGGTAAAGGATCTCTACCCAAAAAATGACAGAACACTTCTGAAAGAGACTGAGGAAGACACAAAGAGATGGAAAAATATTCCATGCTCATGGATTCGAAGAATATTGGGAAAATGTCAACATGACACAGGGCAATTTACACACTTAATGCAATCCCTCTCAAAATACCAAGGAGTTTCTTCAGAGAGTTGGAACAAATTATTTTAAGATTTGTGTGGAATCAGAAAAGACCGTGAATGGCCAGGGGAATATTAGAAAAGAAAACGACAGCTGGGGGCAATACAATGCCGGATTTCAGGTTGCGCAACAAAGCTGTGCTCACCAAGTCGGTGTGGTATAGGCACAAAAGGAGACACATAGTTCAATGGAACAGAATAGAGAATCCAAAAGTGGACCCTCAACTCGATGGTCAACTAATATTCGACAGAGAAGGAAAGACTATCCACTGGAAGAAAGACAGTCTCTTCAATAAATGGTGCTGGGAACATTGGACAGCCACATGCAGAATAATGAAACTGGACCACTCTCTCACACCATACACAAAGATAAATGGATGAAAGATCTAAATGTGAGGCAAGAATCCATCAAAATCCCAGAGGAGAACACAGGCAACACCCTTTTCAAACGTGGCCACAGTAGCTTCTTGAAGATTCATCGATGAAGGCAAGAGAAACAAAAGCAAAAATGAACTACTGGGACTTCATCAAGATAAGAAGCTTTTGCACAGCAAAAGATACCGTCAACAGAACTCAAAGACAGCCTACAGAATGGGAGAAGATATTTGCGAATGACATATCAGATAAAGGGCAAGTATCCAAGGTCTAAAAAGAACTTATTCAACTCAACAGCAAAGAAACAAACAATACAATCATGAAATGGGCAAAAGATATAAGCAGAAATCTCACAGAGGAAGACATAGACGTGGCCAACAAGCACATGAGAAAATGCTCCGCATCACTGGCCATCAGGGAAATACAGATCAAAACCACAAGGAGATCCCACCTCACACCATGAGAATGGGGAAAATTAACAAGGCAGGAAACCACAAATGTTGGAGAGGATATGGGAAAGGGGAACCCTCCTGCACTGTTGGTGGGAATGTGAACTGGTACAGCCACTCTGGAAAACTCTGTGGAGGATCCCCAGAGTTAAAAATGGATCTGCCTTATGACCCAGCAATTGCACTGCTGGGGATTTACCCCAAAGATACAGATGCAATGAAATGCCGGGACACCTGCACCCTGATGTTTCTAGCAGCAATGTCCACAGTAGCCAAACTGTGGAAGGAGCCTTGGTTTCCATCGAAAGATGAATGGATAAGGAGGGTGTGGTCCCTGTATACAATGGAATATTCCTCAGCCATTAGAAACGACAAACACCCACCATTTGCTTCGACATGGATGGAACCGGAGGGTATTCTGCTGAGTGAAATAAGACAATCGGAGAAGGACAAACCTTATATGGTCTCATTCATTTGGGGACTATAAAAAATAGTGAAAGGGAATAAAGGGGAAAGGAGAAAAAAATGAGTGGGAAATATCAGGGAGGGAGACAGAACATGAGAGACTCCTAACTCTGGGAAACGAACTAGGGGTGGTGGAAGGGGAGGTGGGTGAGGGGTGGGGGTGACTAGGTGATGGGCACTGAGGGGGGCACTTGATGGGATGAGCACTGGGTGTTATGCTATATGTTGGCAAATTGAACACCAATAAAATATAAATTTATAAATAAAAAATTTTTTTCAAAATGAAATCAATACGGTAAGAATTCTGGGGTCTCAACCGGAATTTATCTGAGTCCAAATATCTTAAGATCTCTTTTGGGGAACTACTTTTATTTTCAGACAGCCTGTGGCCGATCTCAGATGGAAGTGCGATAGCTCCCAGGACCAATAATTTGTCAAGTGCCAAAACCTGTGCAATGCAATGGCATTCTGTCTTCTGCCAATCTGATATTTGAAGCATATGAGTCTCCTGTCAGAACCTCCAGATCTGCACTGAATGTGATCCAGTATTTCCGGACAGTCTATGTGAGATATAGGATTTTGGAGGGAAACCGTCTAGGATCTGTCAAACACTCTTGTTTTCCTAGATTTTCTAATCTTTATCACCAGAAAGCAATGTGCCTGGAGCATATTTTCCAAAATCTCCTGGGTATGTATAAACTATCTTCTGTTAGCCTTGTTGCAAAAGTTAGCTGAGGGTATTCTAAAAGACATGGTCTTGGAAAGTGTATTTATCTGCAGATGATGTACCGCATCTTCCAGTTTACTTCTTACAGAACTAAGTGGAAGAGATAAAAGAACTGCCCCTTAAAGTCATTCATACTAGGATTCAAATTCAAGAAAAAAATAGAGTCGGGGAAGGGGGAATAAGCTGTCGATGATAGTCCTGGCTACACCCTTCATTGACTGATTAAATAAATCATTTTGCTGTATCGACTGATGTCAGACTTAGTGGTAGTAGGTCCAGCCACACAGTGACAAATGGGATAGGCTGCAGAGGCCAACAGCACTAGATTGTTCCCTGATCGAAGGAGAGCCCCTGACTAGAAGAACTGTGGCCCCTACGGACTGGCAAGGGAGATATATGGTAGCCTACGGTGAGGTCTGTCCATTAAGGGGAAAAAAAAAAAAAGCTTTTTATCTCAAAAGATTTATTTATTTTTTAGAGAGACAGAAAAATAGATAGAGAGCATGAGGGGGAGAGGGAGGAGGAGAGAACCTCAAGCAGATGTCCCACTGAGCTCAGAGCCTGATTTGGGACTTGATCCCAGGACCCCAAAATTGTGACCCAAGCAGAAACCAAGAGTCGGTTGCTCAACCCACTGAGCTACCCAGGGACCTCAAAAATTAAATTTTAACCCTGGGATTCCAATCTGAAGGATAGACCATGGAACCTAATTCAAGTCATCATTTTCTCAATTCTTTTAGGAGGGTCGATAGCTAACGTCCTAGAAGCATAGGGGAGAAGTTAAGTCATTGCTTATGATGCAGGTGTGGGGGCATGAGGGCTTAATTTTCTCATGAAATCCTGGTTGAGGAATTAGAATGAAAAAATATGAAATTATCCAAAGGGTCACTGGAAAGTTAGAAGCGAAACACATGATGAGACAGAAATACTACTTACTGCGGACTAGGACCTGTTCTAAGTGCAATACGTGTGTTAACTCATTTAATCCTAGCAAGTGGTTTCATTATTGTCCTATTCATTGATGGGAAACCAAGGCACAAAGTGGTTGAATAACTTGTTTGAAGCTAGTAACTGGTAAAACTGGGGTTTACACCCAGGACCTATGGATTTAGGGACTGAGGTGTGTAACCTGAAGAGTAGCTGAGCCATATGAGTGGCAGGAGTGGGTCTTTGTCCGAGCATGGGGAGAGGTAACCTGCCATTGGCCACAAGTGTCCCTAAATGTACTCCTTGTACCTACAAGAAATGCAAAGTCCTGACCGCCCTCTATCTGGGGCCACCCCTCAGGATTGTATTTGTCCTGAGTAACTTTGAGGCATGAGGAGACGTTTCCTCCTAGACACAGAGCCGGCCTGTCTGCTCTTGCTCTAAAACTCAGTTTTCCTCTCTGGGAACACACTCATGAGTGTACAGGCTGCATGCTGAGGTCTTTGCAAAGTTCCTACTCACCATCCATGGGTCCAAGGGAGCATCATCCCAGTTCTCAGCGATATGGACAGAGATGGGATGCAGAAAGTACAGAGAGGCCGCAGGAAGGTAACAGAGACAAACACATTTTTCTTAAAGTGGTTCTGCTGTTTATGAACAAAACGGCAGGAAGCACACTGGAAGTGTGTGTGCTTCCTTTCATAGTTCCCAGCAAAAGTGACTTCATCCCGGTGATTTTTTGATTCCCTTCTATTTTCATCTCTCATTTTTATGCCTTCTCTATACTTCATCACGGGTCAGAAAGTTTATAGTCATACAAAATCATTTTTCCCCTTGTTTTTTGCAAGATCATGCCGAAACTCGGTGACCCAGGACAAAGCTAGTTTTTAGATAAATCCCTCCCTCCGACATCACTTTATGTAGTCCTGCTCAGTAAGCAATCTAGGCTCTGGAAGGTATTACCATTTCGCTAAATCTATTAAGTTTCCACTGCTAAGAGACATCTTTACTATACAACATGTCAGTTACACTCAACCCAGAATTCTTTCCTCGAATCCCCACTGTGTGAAATACATGAAGTACCCTCTTCCTCTTTTCTTCTTCTTCTCCTCCTCCTCCTTCTTTTTTGAACCTTCTCTTGACTTTTTCAGTTAACTGGGAAGGAGTTCAACTGTTTTTGCACTTTTCTCAAGCCACCAAGAGTGACAAGTGTTACAAATGTCGACTTTTTTCCCCCCTTGTAATGATAAGAATTCATAAATAGTTGAGAAAAGTTGGTGAGATTTCCAGGATAGGGCACTTGGAGGAAACCAAACTCGGAACACTACATTTTTTTTCAGGTTGAATTTGCCCTTCGGTCAAAATACAAACTTCTCTTAACATGAGCTGAGGTTATTTACCTGAAAAAATCCTACTTCTGAAAGGTACCAATGCAGCTAGAAGGGGACATCCATCATTTATATAATTACAACTTATTATTTCCCTTTACATGTTATCCTCTGAAATAATGAGCCCTGCTTTGGAAACAACCTCCTAGAATCCTTTTCAGGAAATCTTGACCCCCACCCCCATATTACAGGTGGGACAGTTAAATCAAAGTGTCTTTACATAGTGATATTTTTCAATGACTCAATTGAGAGTCATAGAGAATCACCCAAGTAACAATCAAAACCTCACATTTAATGTTTAACACATGTTAAAACATTGCAATGTTTTATGTTAATACACTTAAAACATGTTAGAGATTATATTCTAAATTGACAGTTGCTCAGCACCTATTAACATTTTGGTTGTGAACAAAATACTTTCAGAGGATTGACTGACAGGTATGTATTTCATTCTTTTCTACTGGTTTTAAAATCTATTCTTGCAAATAATTGACTCTACCTCAGCTCCCAGCCAGAGTCAGACAGTTTATGTTATTTTAATTTCAGTTCCATGGACTGGTTTGCCCTGGCTCTTGCCCACTAATGACTAGCTTTTCTTTTTTTTTTTAATTTTTATTTATTTATGATAGTCACACACACACACAGAGAGAGAGAGAGAGAGAGGCAGAGACACAGGCAGAGGGAGAAGCAGGCTCCATGCACTGGGAGCCTGACGTGGGATTCGATCCCGGGTCTCCAGGATCGCGCCCTGGGCCAAAGGCAGGTGCCAAACCGCTGTGCCACCCAGGGTTCCCATGACTAGCTTTTCTTCCTGATGGCCAGCTATTCTGATCTATAGACATCGGTCTTATACTAGTTGCAGCCCTACATAGAAGCAGCCTACCTAGAATTTTCTGTTAGCTCCTAAAATTGCTTTAAGTTGTAATCCTTACAGAAAACTGTGGAAGCGGAGAAAATAAGGCCATTCCACGTTAAGTTCAGCGTTAGCACAGGTACGGCCATCCCAGGCCCTGGGAATCAGAGCTGAACTTGACATTACTTCAGTTACAGGAAAAAAAACCCAGCTTACAGCTTAATGCCCTAGAAAGGCCCATATTAGAATGAGAACAGAGCTCAAGGCCCTTGAAAGCCCCATATCAGAATGTAAACAGAACTTGAAAAATTCCTCCACCCCTTCTGGAGGTCCCCTAGACCAGCCCATAAAACTAAGCTGGAACCCACCTCGGGGTCCAAGTCCCTGCTCCCCTGTGTCGGGTATACTTGGACCCAAGCTCGAACTTCTAAATAAACCCTCGTGTGTTTGCTTTGGTGTCGGCTCCTTGGTGGTTTCTCGGATATGAAATCTTGGGCACAACAAAAACCACTTATGTGATGTCAATATCTGTATCAATAAATCGCTTTTTCTATCAAGAAAAAAAAAATCTATCCTTAAGTTACAGCATCAAAGACACGTGTCTGAATGGCCTCAATTGGACCCAGTCACCCTCCTCAAACTATACTTTGATTTAATACTATTCTTTGAATCTGGACAAAAAACTTACTCATTACTTTTGTTTATTCACCCATCCATCCATCCATCCATGATTCATTCACATTTTTATTGAGCCAGAAATATGGTTGGTACAGGGAAAATGATTATTAACAAAACCAAACAAAGAACCCAGTCTCCTGAAGCTTATGGTGCAGAGACAGACATTGATCAAGAAATCAGACAGGGAGGCACACCGCAAGAGACTCTTATCTCTGGGGAACAAACTGAGAGTTGCTCAGGGGAGGTGCGGAGGGGGGTGGGGTAAATGAATGATGGGCATTAAATTAAGAAGGGCACGTCATGTAATGAACACTCTGGGTGTTCTATGCAAGTGAAAAATCACTAAATTCTACCCCTGAAACTAATACTACACTAATTGGTAATTAACTTGAGTTCAAATCAAATCTTGAAAGAAAAAAAATCACATGAATGAATTACAGAGAGTTACAAAGTGAGATAACTGTCCCGCAGCAGAGATAACTGGGTCTCAGAGGGCCCATGAAGGAGGAGCATGACTTTAATGGACTCCATCGAGGTGCAGTTTAGAGAGCATTCCGGGGCCAGAATATGTAGGACCCTGATTGTAACCTTTGGACTTTGATTTTTACTCTGAAAGTCTATGGCCATACCACCCATACCTCATACTTTGTTCAATTATTCAATAAGCTATTATCTTATGTAAAGCACTGTCTTCACCTCGTTGGGTAGAGCAGAGACGGAAAGATACAAAAGTTCCTGCTCTGGTGAAGCTCCTAGAGTGGGAAGCCGGTAATTAGAACACAAAGCATCATATTGCGTTTTAGAAAGAGACGTGTAGCAACGAAAAAATGGAGCAGGACAACGGAAATGAGGAGTGCCACGGAGATGGGATTTACTTTGAATATTTGTTTGAATAAATGATCAGTGTAGGCCTTCATGAACAGGTTACCTCTGGGAACAGACTTGAAGCAAGAGAAGGATTTCTAAGAGAAACTCTAGACAAAGAATTTTCTAGGCGAGGGAACGAGCTAGAATGAGTCCAAGAGTGGACACTTGTATGGGTTTCTGAGAAACAGTAAAGGAAGATACAGAGTAGTCAGGAAGGCAGACATAGAGGTTGTGATAAAAGAGACAAGGAAGGGCAGACAGATCACATAGGCCTTTTGACCACCATCCTCACTTTGGCTTTTATACTGACTGGACTGGGTGAGCCTTCAAATGGTTTCAGAAGAGTTATAGGATCTTACTTTTGCTTTAAGTGGATCGAAATGGCTGCTCTGTGTAGAATCTTACAGTGGGCCATGGGGAAAGGCAGGAAAACCCCACAAAAGACTTCAGAAGAATTCAGGCAAGAGAAGATGGTCACTTGAATTAGGATCTAGCAGTGGAGATAATAGAAAACAGCTGGATTTTGGATCTATATTGAAGGTCAAGATAAAAGGTATTTTGCTGATGCACTGGATGGGGGTTTGAAAGACAGCAAGGAATTAAAGACAACTCTGAGGTCTGGGGGCTGAGTAACTGGGAAGACAGCCTTGCAATCAAGTCATAGGGGTGAAGACTACAGATGAATATTGTTTGGGTGGAGTTGGGTGAGATCATGTTTATTTGCAGAAATGAGAAGAGGTTAAATGAGTAGTTGGATATTACAATTCAGTGGGAGAATGATGAATGTGGGAGGTGTCCACCTATAAACAGCACTGAACGGCAGGACAGGAGATGATACCACTCCGGACCCGGACCCCGGAGTGGTGACTGTAAACAGAAAGGACCAGGGCCTGAGCCCTGGGGCACTTCAGTGTTCAAAGATCTGAGAAAAGAATTTTCTTCATAGCCCATTATGGGTCTGAATGTAATGAATCTGTTTTAAAATGGGTGTGTTTTTTTTTTGTTTGTTTGTTTAATTTTTTACTGGAAACTTAACCAGAAATTTTCTGAAGGGGTAATGATTTTTCCTCATAGAAATTTTAAAAAAAATCCCATAAAGGCCTCATGTTTTACTATTGTTAATAAACAAGTAATTGTCCAGTAAGAGAAGTCAAAATTCTTTGGTTAAAACCAAATTAACAATACCTACAGTTATGACACACAATATTCTAATTCTAAAGTCATTTCATCAGCGAGGTAATTAATTTTGAAATTATCTGGAGTCGAGTAATAGAACGAGAAGAACAAGATAGATACATCTATATCTATAGTCTTCTGAATAGTAGTAAAATACTGTGCAGCCATATTCTATTAGAAACTAGAGGAAAAAATAGCAAGGTTGTGCTTAATTGTAGATTCAGGTGTGTTCCAAACAACTCTGAAGGTCAATCCTGGTTCTAGATAATTCACTGACCTAAAGGAATTTCAGGAAGTTGGGGCGGGTTCAGGGTTAAAGGGAACTGAGGCAGGACCTCAAGGCAGCCACCACTGAATCAATGGGGGTAGAGCTACTGGAGAAGGCCAACTTGAATTCCTGCTCCCTGTGGTTCTGAAGCCGGAGGAGCATCTGAGGCATGGAAACCACCCCGCTGCATGCATGCCGCTCAAGTGAGGGCAGTTTTAATGGGCTCTGAGGGAGATCACTTTCCTTTTGGAACTCTGAGGTCTGGAGTTTGTACTACAACACTTCTTTGTGCTGTGTATGTCTCATCTGCTGGCGTGAGCTGAGACAGAGAGCAGATGTTTATTAGCAAGGGATTCCAAACTCTTAGCAATCCTTAAGCAATACCAAAACTATGTGGAATGTGATCTTAGTTTCTCAATTGTACAGTTATTTCTAAATATAATATCCTTCTAAGATTTTTTTTGTTCTTCTTGACTTCTATTCCTGTTCTTTAGGAAATATAACGAAGATGGCAGAAAAATAGGAGTAGTTTAGAGTCCCACGCGGCTGGAGTTGGGGCCTGGCGTGACCACTTAACTGGGTGTGAGAACAGGCACGTGGTCTAGGAACATAAACTCCCTAAGTATTAGTTTCTTCACCTGTAAAGTGGATTAATACTACTACGCTCTGGGTTAATTTAAAAACATAAAATAAAATAGCACATTCTAGTGCTTAGCAGAATGCTTTATACCTAGTAGGTACTCAATAAATCACAATCCTTTTTTTCTCCGTTGCTACCAATCAATCTGGGCCGCTGGGTCTCATTTTCATTCAAGACAATTTACTATTTTATCAGTCTTAAATACTGACATTTTTGTGCATTCTATTGTTTCTCAATCAACTCTACTGAGATGTCATTTACAAACAATAAAATGTACTGAATTTCACCTAGGGTAAATTTTGGTGAGTTTTGACAAATTTATACACCTGGGAACCAGTACAACGATCAAAGAAACGACAAATACCCATCATTTGCTTCGACGTGGATGGAACCAGAGGGTACGATGCTGAGTGAAATAAGTCAATCGGAGAAGGACAAACATTATATGGTCTATTTCATTTGGGGAATATAAAAAATAGTGAAAGGGAATAAAGGGGAAAGGAGAAAAAATGAGTGGGAAATATCAGAAAGGGAGACAGAATATGAGAGACTCCTAACTCTGGGAAACGAAATAGGGGTGAGGGAAGGGGAGGAGGGCGGGGTGGGGTGGGGGTGAGTGGGTGACGGGCACTGAGGTGAGCACTTGACGGGATGAGCACTGGGTGTTATTCTACATGTTGACAAATTGAACACCAATAAAAAATAAATTTATAAAAAAATAATAAAAGGAAAAAAAAAGATGTAGGATCTTTACATTATTCCTATCATGTTTTCTCAGTCTTTTCCAAATCATTTTCTCACTTCAGCCCCAGGGGAAGGCAATCGTTGCTGTTTCCTGTCACTAAATCTTTATCTTTCCAGAGATTCATATAAATGGGAATTCTAGAGCATTTACTCTTCTGTAACAGGTTTTTATTTTCCATTCTTTCTTTATTTCATTTTTCATTATTTTCCTATTTCTGACGTTCGTTTGTGTGGTTGCGTGCATAAGCAGCTCATTCCTGCTTACCGCTGCGAATTATTCCATTGTATAAACATAACACAACTTTTTAACCCTTTGCTTGCTAATAGACATTTGGATTTACAGTTTTCTGTTATTGTAAATGAATATCCTCTATGTGCAAGCATTTATGTGGTTTGGTCCTATATTTTGACCATATAAATCATTCGAAATCATAAACATTTGAATACCGTGGATCAAGATCACCTATGTACAAGTTTTTGTACATAAAAAGTATCTTTGTGCCTGCAGGGAAGGGGGAGCCGTCGGCAGCCCCAAGCGCTGCTCCTGAAGCTTCCTCCAGGAGTGGACTCAGGGAGGGGATCCCAGGCAGTGAGGTCACTTCTTTCACAACAGAGGCCAACAGAACTGGGAACCCCTGCACCCGGGCCCCCACAGTCTAGTGCAGCCCCACCTCAGGCTCACTTTCAGGAGACTTCTGCTACTGAAAGATGTTCCCTTCTGGCTTTCCCAGTTTCGAGCAACGCCAGGAACCCCAGGGTTGCGTCTGCTTCGAATGCTGGAGACGTTGGTGCCACCGTCAAACCCAACGCCTCAGGGAGTTTTTCAGGAGGCGCCGGAGGGTAATACAGAGCAGGCCAGGCCAGGCCAGGCCAGGCCACCTGTGCCAGCCATCCTGGGCAGCCCCATCCCCTCCTCTTCAGGGAACCAGGGATGTGTGGGCAGGTCGCATCCAGGCTGGAGGACCTTGCAGGGCAGCAGGGTCCCCGGTGATCCCTTCAGGGTCACCCTGATGTCACGGTGGGCAGGGTGGAAACAGGATTCCCGAGGCGCCTCTTACCCACCCCAGAGTTAACCCAAGGCCCTGCAGCAGCACCCCTTTGCTCTCCTTGGGGGAGGTGTGTGCCGGCTGTGCTCTGGTGTGTCTGCAACGGAGTCAGCAGGGTGTGTGGCCCGGCAGAGGCGGCCAGACTGGGCGCTGAGGCCTCCTGCCTGGCTGCCCCGCACTGACTTTACAGAGCTTCACATGTGACAATGGGTGGTGGCGGAGGCGGGAGGAAGAGGACATCCCCCACACCCTGGTGGTGTTCAGGAAGGAGCCCAGCACAGCTAACGGAGCCCTGCAAGGGTTCAAGGTGAGTGCAGGGGCTGGGGCCACCTGACACCCAGGGCCCCGATGCAGCAGGAAGGGCCCCGGGTCCCAGAAGCCAGCCTGCTGCTTCCCTGGGCTCCCCGCTAGACTTCTGCTGCTACAGGGGTCTGGATTCCCCTCCTCCCCAAACTTGCCCACATGGCCCTGCCCCTGCCTGGGCCAGATGCAGAGTCCCTGTGCACAGATTTGTAAGAATATCAGAATAGAGCCTTCAGGGGATGCCTGGTCGCCCAGTGGTTTAGCGACTGCCTTCTGCCCAGGCCCTGATCCTGGAGACCCGGGATCGAGTCCCGCCTCGGGCTCTCTGCATGGGGACTGCTTCTACCTCTGTCTGTGGGTCTGCCCCCACCCCCGTGTCTCGAGAATAAATAATAACTTTTTTATAATGCTTTCTTTTTAAAGACTTTATTTATTTATTCACGAGAGACAGAGAGAGAGAGGCAGAGACACAAGCAGAGGGAGAAGCAGGCTCCATGCAGGGAGCCTGATGTGGGACTGGATCCTGGGTCCCCAGGATCACGCCCTGGGCTGAAGGCAGTGCTAAACCACTGAGCCACCCGGGCTGCCCACAAAAACTTTTGAAAAAGAGACACATCGTGTCTCATCGCACGTGGTCTCCAGTAGTTTGCACTGTGCTATGCTTTCTCCTAACTGGTGCTCCTAGGAGGCCCCATTGGCCTGACGTCCTTCCCCCTCTTTCTCCAAGGCTTGAGCATGGTCCTGGTGAGTTGGGAGACTTTTCCCCAAAGGGACACGGGGCTCACTGTATTATGTCTATCGCTCTGCAGTTAGGTTTTGAAGGAGCGCATCCCTGCCCCCCCTCCCGGGGTCAGGCAAAGGGGCCTCCTGTGCTGCACAACATGTCAGAAGGCCAGTTGGTTCCCACAGCCACTGAGCCCTTCACTGATGCAGGACTTCGATGTGATTCCCTTCTGTTGCCAAATCACGGGGCGGCGCTGAACATTCTGCAGCCCTCAGGCCCTGGGCCCCCCCACCCAAGGAAAGGTCTCCGTGTGGACACCTCGAGAGAGGGACATGTGGTCAAATTCAAGAGGTGAAGCCGTTAATGCAGGGAGGTGCTGCCAAAACAGCTGACAAGGGGCCCTGGGATACTGACCCCTCCCACTTGAGATCCTTGTATTGATCCATATTTTTTAAAAAATTTATCCTCTAAGATTATTTCTTTGTTGGATAGTTTAAGAGACAGGCAGAGAAGCAGGGAGCGGAAGAGGGAGACACAAGCTCCTCAAGCACACTCTGCCCCAAGCGCAGAGCCTGCCAGGGGCCGGATCTCCGGATGCTGAGACCATGACCTGAGCCACATCCCAGAGTCAGATGCTAAGTGACTGAGCCGAAGGCGTCAAGCCCCGAGTTCCTGCTGTGGGCACTCCTGCCCCCCCTGGCCCCCCCCCCCCAGCCACTGAGCTCGGGCTTTGGTCTGCGGTCCAACTCCCAGGTGGTCTGGAGGCTACAGTGCAGGCTGCACGTCCTCTCTGTCCCACCTCAGGCTGAAAGGGCCTCAGCCCTGAGAAGGAATCGGATCTGCCCGACCACCTCCAGCCGGAGGGAGCGGCTGCAGCAGGAGGTAGAAGAACTGGTGCCTGCCTTGCTGCACTTGCACAGTCTGTCCCTATTTGAATTCCTCAATGTGGTCGAAGAGTATGGCACCCCTGAAGAGGTGCTGGACCTGCTGTTTGCAAAGTGAGCTCCCTGACCCTCCACAGCCCAGGGGGATGGGATACCTACTGGTTGGGAGTCTTGGGGAACGTGGCTGAACTTCCTGGCCCCTGGGGCTGCTGCTCCGACTGGAGTAGAGTCACACAGGGCCTAGTCAGGTCCTGTAGGGCAGCCCCAGGGGCCTGGCCTGTGGCAGGTGGGCTAGAGGGGCTGTGCTTGTGCTCAGCAGTCTTCGTTCTCTCACCATGACAAAGCCTGTGCCTCCTCCCCACCTTCACCAGGGTCTTGAGCTGGCCTGTTTTGCCATTGAAAGGGAGTCCACCTGGGATCTGTATCATGGGGCATTTGGAGTGGAGTAGGGGTCCCCGGGGACACCTGGGCACCCAGGCCCACGTGGATATCGGCCATGGGCCTGGCCGGAGCCCTTTCATTCCTTAATCATTCAGAAAGTGCCAGCGGGTGCAGGTACTTCTCCAGGAGCTGCCCGTGGCCCAATGCACAGAGCTGACGGCCCCCCAGGGTTCTGGATTAGTTGGGGTTCAGAGGGTGACAGCACCTATGAGGAGAGGTTGGGTCCACAGGACGATTCATGTGATGTCCCCCGCCCTCCTCTAGATATCGATACATCATGAATTCTTGCAAGAAGGAAGGAATCCGGGACCAGTGGGAAATGTGAGTGAGCTCTGGCTCATGCAGGGGAGCCTTCCCTCTCCAGGAGGGCCACGAGGGGGCTGTGGGTCGAGGGTTCTGCTGGACCCCTCATCGCACACGTCTTCAATTCCTGTGACAGGGTAGAGGTCTGAGGCCCCGTCAGGGAGAGCAAAGGAGAGCCGTGGGTGGGGTGCGGGCTTTGTGGGAGAGCACTGGGACGCCAAAGGGACCTCCTCCATGCCCATTCCCCCAACCCTCTGTCTGCCCCACACCTGGGACCCAGAGCAGAGGGTGTGGGGAGCATCGCACTCACCAATCGGGTGGCACCTGGACCCGGGTGCACGGCAGGTGCTCAGGAGAGCCAGTGGGGGCTCAGGGACCAGACGGCCCCCGCCCGTGGGAGATTAGAGTCACTGGAAGGACATCCCCCGGGGGCCCTCGTGAGTGAGGCTGGGCAGACCCACAGGAGGGAAGGTTCCCTGGGAAAGACAGTGATGGTCACACTGCTGGTCATGGGCTCCCATGCACAGAGGGTTCGTGCCAGCCCCTCCTCAGTGAGCAGGGCTGTGGCAGGTAGGACCGCCAGGTGGCAGGTGGACAAGGAGCAGCACTGGCTTCCGACAGCCCCATGCTGGAGGCCGAGGGCTCCGGTTCCTGCAGGGCTTCCCCGGGACACCTCTGTGTGAGGAGCCCTGTCTTCTGATGCCTCCGCCCACCTGTCCCTCCCCAGCGCCATGTCCTCCTTCCTGACCATCTGGCTGGACTACTACGAGGAGGACTACCACGCTCCCCCAGAATTTCCTGCCCTGACAAAGCTGCTGAAATTCACAGGGCAGTAAGTGCCAGGCTCAGTGCTCGACTGTTGTGTGGAGCGTTACCTTTGGCGTTTCATAAACCTGCATCAAGCGGAGTTTGAGGGTGGAGGTGAGGAGGACTGGGGTGGCCGAGTTGGGGACAGGGTGGGCCACACAGAACAAGCCTCCATGCTGCTGGGCCAGGAGCACTGGGTAGGCTCACACCCCATCCCCATGGACTGCAGTCTGGGGAGACCTCCAAGGGCTCTTGCACTCACACACGTTGAGCGGTGGTAAGAGTGTCCTTGATTTGAGAGGGACGTGGAAAGTCCATCCTGGTGATGATACTTTGTCTTCTTGGAGATGATACTCTGTCTTCGGACACCGAGCAACACCCTGAACCACCCCAAGAGCGCGCCCGAGCTTCGACGACGGTGGGGCCTGCTGCACCTTCAGGGTCTCAGGGGATGGAGCTGGTCCCAGCTGCTGGAGCTGAGTGCTTGGCCCAAGCCCTGACGCCAGCTGCTGTGTACAAGGCAAGACAGGTGGTGGTCAGACCTCTGAATTCCTGGCCTGAGCTGGAAGAGCCACCTGCACCCTTGGGAGCCCAGGAGGCCTAACGCGCCCCACAACCGGCTAATCAATGTGCTGGAGCAGCCATGTCACTCAGGGGAGCAACCGGCTTCGGACCCCGAGCAATACCCTGAACCACCGCAAGAGCCCGCCCGAGCCCCGACTCTGGGGCCTGCTGTACCTGCAGGGTCTCAGGCGAAGGAGCTGGTCCGGCTGCTGGAGCTGAGGGCTGGGCCCGAGCCCTGATGCCAGCTGCTGTGTACAAGGCAAGACACGTGGTGGTCAGACCTCTGAATCCCTGTCCCACCTGGAAGAGCCACCTGCACCCTTGGGAGCCCTGGAGGCCGAACGGGCCCCACCACCAGCGATCGAGGTCATCGATGTGGCGGAGCAGCCGCCTCATTCAGGGGAGCAACCAGCTTCGGACCCCGAGCAACACCCTGAACCACTGCGGAAAGAGCCTGCCTGAGGCCGACTATGGGGCCTGCTGAAGTTCCTGGGCCTGAGGTGATCAAGCTGGTCCCGGCTGCTGGTGCTGAGAGCTAGGCCTGGGCCGAGATGCCGGCTGCTGAGGTCAAGGTACCTGGTGGTCATACCTCTGATTCACTGTCCTGACCTGGAGGAGCCACCTGCTTCTTGGCCACCCCAGAAGGAGGAGCAGGTCCCGGTGCTGGCTCTCGAGTTCATCGAAGGGCTGGAGCTGCCACCTGCCTCAGTGGAGCCACCAGCCACGGCCCCTGAGCAGCAGCTCGTGATGGCTGCAGCACAACTGAAGCCTTCCCCTCCCCTTTCATTGTGCTGTTTCTGTATTTTGTGTTTTTCATAAACCTCTATAATTGCTTCATGAATTTTATTTGTTAAAAAGGATAAGTTAACTTTGTACAAAATTGACTCTGATGCTTTTAAATTATACATCGTGGTACTTTAGGTCCATTCATACTCCTTCTATGAGGCTAGCATCACCTTAATTCCAAAACCAGACAGAGACCCCAACAAAAAGGAGAATTATAGACCAATATCCCCGATGAAAACGGATGCAAACATTCTCAACAAGATACGAGCCGACAGGATCCAACAGTACATAAAGAAGATTACTCGCCATGACCAAGTGTATTTATCCCCGGGATGCAAGGCTGGTTCAACACTCGTAAAGCAGTCAATGGGATGGATCACATCAACAAGAGAAAAAACAAGAACCAGATGATCCTCTCAATACATGCAGAGAAAGCATTTGACAAAATACAGCATCCATTCGTGATCAAAACTCTTGACGCTGTACTGATAGACGGAACATTCCTCAGCATCTTCAAAGCCATCTAAGGAAAGCCCATAGCAAATATTATTCCCGATGGGGAAAAACTGGGAGCCTCTCCCCTAAGATCAGGAACACGACAGGGACGTACACTCTCACCACGGCTACTCAACATACTACTACAAGTCCTAGCTTCAGCAATCAGGCAGCAAAAAGAAATAAAAGGCATTCAAATTGGCAAAGAAGAGGTCAAACTCTCCCTCTTCGCAGATGACATGATACTGTACCTAGAAAACCCAAGACTCCACCCCAAGATTGCTAGAACTCATACAGGAAATTCGGCATTGTGGCAGGATACCAAATCAATGCCCAGAAATCAGTGGCATTTCTAGACACTAACGATGAGACTGAAGAAAAATAAATTAAGGAGTCAGTCCCATTGACAATTGCACCCAAAGGCATGAGATACCTAGGAATACACCTAACCAGAGAGGTAAAGGATCCCTACCCAAAAAACTACAGAGCACGTCTGAAAGAAACTGAGGAAGACACAGAGAGATGGAAAACGATTCCATGCTCCTGGATTGGAAGAATTCATATATTGGGAAAATGTCCACGTGACCCAGGGCAATTTACACATGGAACGCAATCCCTATCGAAATACCATGGACTTTCTTCAGAGAGTTGGAACAAATCATCTGAAGATTAGTGTGGAATCAGAAAAGACCCCAAGTAGCCAGGGGAATATGAAAAAAGAAAACCAGAGCCGGGGCATCACAATGCTGGATGTCAAGTTGTACTACAAAGCTGTGCTCATCAAGACAGTGTGGTCCTGGCACAAAAACAGACACATAGGTCAATGGAACAGAACGGAGAATCCACAAGTGGACCCTCAACTCTATGGTCAACTAATATTCGACAAAGCAAGAAACACCATCCACCGGAACAAAGACAGCCTCTTCAATAAATGCTGCTGGGATCATTGGACAGCCACACGCAGAGGAATGAAACTGGACCATTCTCTCACACCACCGAACACAAAGAGAAACTCAAAATGGATGAAAGATCTAAATGTGAGACAGGAAGCCATCAAAATCCGAGAGGAGAACACAGGCAACACCCTTCTGGAACTTGGCCAGAGCAACTTCTTGCAAGATACATCCATGAAGGCCAGGGAAACAAGAGCCAAAATGAATCACTGGGACTTCATCAAGATGAGGAGCTTCCGCACAGCAAAAGAAACGCTCAACAAAACTAAAAGACAACCCACAGAATGGGAGAAGATATTTCTAAATGACCCGTCAGAAAAAGGGCCAGTGTCCAAGATCTCTAAAGAACTCATTCAACTCTACAGCAAAGAAACCAACAATCCAATCATGAAATGGGCAAAAGACATGAACAGAAATGTCACAGAGGAAGACATAGACGTGGCCACCAAGCACATGAGACAATGCTCCGCATCACTGGCCATCAGGGAAACACAACTCAGAAGCACAATGAGATACCACCTCACACCAGTGAGAATGGTGAACGTTAGCCAGACAGGAAACCACAAATGTTGGAGAGGATGTGGAGAAAGGGGGACACTCCTGCACTGTTGGTGGGAACGTGAACTGGTGCAGCCACTCTGGAAAACTGGGTGAAGCTTCCTCAGAGTTAAAAATAGAGCTGCCCTGCGACCCAGCAATCCCACTGCTGGGGATTTGCCCCAAAGATACAGACGCAGTGAAACGCCGGGACACCTGCACCCCGATGATTACAGCGGCAATGTCCACAATAGCCACACTGTGGAAGGAGCCTCGGTGCCCACCGACAGATGAATGGATAAAGAAGATTGGTTTATGTATACAATGGAATATTCCTCAGCCATCCGACAGGATGAATACACACCATCTGCTTCTACGTGGAGGGACCTAGAGGGTATTACGTTGTGTGAAATAAGTCAATGTGAGAAGGACAAACATTATATGGTCTCATTCATTTGGGGAATATAAAAATTAGTGAAAGGGAATAACGGCAAAGGAGAGAAAATGAGTGAAAATATCGGTGAGGGTGACAAAGCATGAGAGACACCTAACTGTGGGAAATGAACAAGGGGTAGTGGAAGGGGAAGTGGGTGGGGGGTTGGGGTGACTGGATGATTGGAACTGAGGGGGGCACTTGGTGGGATGAACACTGCGTGTTATGCTACATGACAGCAAACTGAACTCCAGTACAAATATCTTTTTAAAAAACGGTGAACCCGCGGCGCCCGGCCCTGCATCTCCACACTTGGGGAGCAGCGTGGGGTGAGTGGGACGCCGGCCACCCAGTCTCCTGCTGCTGCTGCCGCGTGGGCTCTGCTTCCATTCCTCGTGCTGGGCCCGGGGAGCGGGTTCTGGACCGGCTGCTGCCGAGGGGGGTGTAGGAAGCCCTCGCCTTCATCTCTCTTGCACACCCATGCTTGCGCTCTCGCTTGGTGTGTGTGTGCGTGCGTCTGCCGGCTACTCAGCCCCATCGGGGAGACCAGACTGGGGTTCTTGGTCAGCGCTGCCGGATGTGGGGACACCTTCCCGAGTAGGCCACAGACGCAGCAGGAACTGTCCTCCCACGTCCTCTGTGGGGCCTGGTCCCTGTCGGGGAGCTGACCAGGTCCCCTTGGGAGACACAGCCGCGGCCTTTCCTCCTGCCTCTGCTCTGCCCGTGGGGCCTGAGCCACCCCAGGCCCACAGGCCGCATGCCTGCTGCTCTGTGGGGCTGTCAGCTGGCAGGTTTCCTGGGACCTTCCCTCGGGGGCTGTCCTGGGGGCTGAGGAGGAGGACTGCTTTCTAGGCGATGGTTCCTCCAGAAATGGCCCCCTTCAAAGGGCTTGAGTAGGCGGGAGCTGACTCGTCGGTTGTGTGGGGGCAGGTTTGTGGCTCGAGGTGGCCAGGAATGGGTGGGGATTCCTGAGTATGTCCGAAGCAGCCCCTGGGAAGCATCGGATGGCTCTCGTGCCATCGAAGGAGGTGTAGACACCAGGTGGCTGGGAGGAGAATGGCCAAGGTGGCGCAGAGCTCTGCCCCCATAGATGGAACGGAGCCTGTTCTGGAGCTGCTGAGACCCCATCCTCAGGGTCCCCAGGATTTGCCAACCTATCCCACGTCCCAGGGCTCTCATGGCACACACGTGAGTGAGAACCGGTCTCGATGGTCTCGTCGGGATCTCCTGGTGTGACGAGGTGGGACGTGCACCGTACCCCATCTACTCGGGAGACTGGGGAGCCATGGACTCCGTGATTCGTCGTCTTCTCTATCTGACGTGGTTTTCAGTGTTGCGTTTTGGCCCACCCCACCTGCCGTGGCAGCAGCTTACCAGCGTCAGAGTGGCGGGCTGGGGCACCAGGCCATGCGGCGGATGGCGGGCCGTCCTCGTGGGTGTCCTCTACCCATTGCTGCCGGCCTGGGCCCTGGAGCCGGTGCAGCCTGCGTGTTTTCTCACTTCAGATGCGGCCGCCTCAGATTGGCCACTGAGCTCCGTCAGCCGAGGTCCGCGAAGACCAGGGTGCCCGCCTGCGAAGTCCCCTCTCCAGTGACGGTTTGCAATAAATCTGTATTTAAGCACTTCGGCGTCCATGTGTGTCACTTGCTTCCAAGACTCTTCTCTGCGTGTGTGCGTTTCCGGAACTCCAGCCACGAGGTCCCTGGCTCACAGACAAAGCAGACGCCAAAGTTGGGGATTCCTCAGTGTCTTCTGAACTGTGTCTGCTCTAACCTGTGGTTTTCAGAAATCTCATGAATGAAAACTGGTACAGCCACTCTGGAAAACAGTATGGAGTTTCCACAAAGAGTTAAAATAGAACTACCCTAAGATCCAGCAAATGCACTACTAGGTATTTACCCAAAAGATACAAAAATACTGATTCGAAGGGGTATATGCCCCCTGATGTTTATAGCAGCATCATCAACAATAGCCAAACTACCAAGAGAGCCTAAAAATTTATCAATGTGCAAGGATAAAGATGTGTTCTCACCCTAGTGAGAATGGTGAAAATTAACAAGACAGGAAACAACACACGTTGGAGAGGATGTAGAGAAAGGGGGACCCTCCTGCACTGTTGGTGGGAACGTGAACTGGTGCAGCCACTCTGGAAAACTGTGTGGAGGCTCCCCAAGAAGTTAAAAATACAGCTACCCTACGGCCCAGCAAGTGCACTGCTGGGGATTTACCCCAAATATACAGATGTGGTGAAACGCCGGGACACCTGCACCCCAATGTTTATAGCAGCAATGTCCACAATAGCCACACTGTGGAAGGAGCCGAGATGTTCTTCAACAGATGAATGGATAAAGAATGTATATTTATACAATGGAATATTACTAAGCCATCAGAAAGGACAAATACCCACCATTTGCTTCGATGTGGATGGAACTGGAAGGTATTTTTTTTTATTTTTTTTATTTTTTTTAAATAAATTAATTTTTATTGGTGTTCAGTTTACCAATATACAGAATAACACCCAGTGCTCATCCAGTCAAGTATACCCTCAGTCCCTGTTACCCATTCACGCCACCCCACGCCCTCCTCCCCGTCCACCACCCCTAGTTCGTTTCCCAGAGTTAGGAGTCTTTATGTTCTGTCTCCCTTCCTGATATTTCCCACACATTTCTTCTCCCTTCCTATATATTCCCTTTCACTATTATTTATATTCCCCAAATGAATAAGGACATACACGGTTTGTCCTCCTCCGATTGACTTACTGCACTCAGCATAATACCCTCCAGGAACTGGAAGGTATTATGATGAGTGAAAAAGTCAACTGCAGAAAGACAATCATCATATGGTTTCACTCATATGTGGAATGTAAGAAATAGTGAAAGGGATTATAAGGAAAAGGAGGGGAACTGAGCGAGATAAATTAGATAGGGAGACAAACCCTGAGAGATTCCTAACTCTGGGAAACAAACAAAGGGTTGCAGAAGGGGAGGTGGGTGGGGGGATGGGGTAACTGGGTGACTGAGGAGGGCACGTGGTTGGACGGCCACTGGATGTTATACCATATGGTGGAAAATCGAATTTTAATAAAAACAAACGTAAAAACAAAAACAAAAAAGATGTGGTCTATATATACAATGGAATACCACTTGGCCATCAAAAAAGAATGAAATCTTGCCATTTGCAACATCCTGGTTGGAGCTAGAGCGTATTATGCTACGTGAAATAAGTCAGTCAGAGAAAGACAAACACCATATAATTTCACTCATGTATGGAATTTAAGAAATGAAACAGATGAACACAGGGAGAGAAAAGAGAGAGATGCACACCAGGAAACAGATTCTTAGCTCCAGAGAACATGCTGACAGTTGCTGAGGCGAGGGGAGAGAGGGAGTGGGTATTAAGGAGGGCACCTGTGATGAGCACTGAGCATTATGTGTAAGTGATGGATCACTAAATACTACCCTTGAAAGTAATAATAGCTATATGTTAGCCATCGAATTTATATAAAAACTTGAAACCTAAAGTAATAATACAACAAAGAATGCAGCTAACAAAAAGGGGAAGGGAAAAAAAAAGAGGGAGAGCAAGAGAGACAAATGAATTACTACTATTAATAAAGTAATCAATACTCATTATACATGGAACATTAAATGCTGTTATATATTTTAATAGAATAACAAAAATATTTAATCCAAAGCAGGCAGAAAAAGAGGAAAAAAACCACAAAGAACAGATGGGTAGACATGACAAATAGGAGACAGCAAGATAAAAGATTAAAATCCAATGCATCAATAATCATATTACTTATAAATGGTCTGAACAGCTCAATTTAAAAAGCAGAGATTTATAAGTTGGATAAGAAGGCAAGGTCCAATTGTATATTGGTCCAATTGCGTTTTGCTTATGAGAAACCCACCTTAGGTAAAAATATATAAATAAGTTAAAAGTAAAATGATGAAAAATATATAAAGGGAGCAGGATTACCTATATAATATCATGTAAAGTATACTGCAGAGCCAAGGACATTACCTGGGAAAAGCAGCTCTTTCCATAGTAATAAAGGGGACAAAGGATTCAACTTACCAAGAGGACATCCTCATCCTAAACATTTATTATGCACCTAACAATGAATTGCCAAAATACATGAAGGAAAAATTGGTAGAACCGCACAAAATTCTGCCTACGGGTACAACGGGAGATTTCAACCTCATTCTCTCAAAAATTGGTAGAATATTTGGGCATAAAGTCCATTACGGCATAGAAGACCTATGAGCATCCTCGGCCAGGGTGGCCTCATTGGCATTCATGAAACACCCCATCGAAAAAAATAACAAATTAAAATATTAAAATAAATTTTAAAAACCCACAGCATCCAACAGCCACAAAATTGGACAGGGATGATAGAATTCTCAAGAATCAGTTCAGCAGCTTAACCGAGCCACCCACGTGCCCCTCTTTCTCAAGAAATCTAAAAGAATTCAAGGTATAATCTCTGACCACAGTATAACTAAGGAGAAGTCAGTAACAGAAAGATCCCTGGGAAATTTTCAACAAAAGAATGTATGTCTTCATAACTCTTGGGAAGAAGAAAGAAGAAAGAAGAAAGAAGAAAGAAGAAGAACAATAACAACAGCAACAAAGATCTCTGAGCCAAAGGATAATGAAATGACATTTAATGTCAAAATTTGTAAATTAAGCAGGACTTGGAGGAAAATGTACACTAAAACCCCTGAGTTAGAGAAAGCACAAATCATCCTGAGAAACTAGAGAACATGAGGAAATTAACCCCAAAGTTATCAGAAGAAAATAAAAATCAGAGTAGAATTCAATGAAATTGGAAACTCAAAATAACAGAGAAAGGCAAAAAGACCAAAAGCTATTTCTTGAGATCAATAAAATGTATCAACTTCTAGTCACATTGATTAAAAAAAAAAAAGAGTCTACACAATCCTACATCAGGAGAGAGGAGATGTCACCACAAATCCTACAAATGGTAAAGTGGGTAAGAAGGGAATAGTAAAATCAACGTTCAGGCAATGACATAAATTCCCAAAGCTACCTCAAAAAAGAAAAAAAAGAAGGAAAGCCTTATGGCCCTTTATCTTTAGAGAAGCTCATTTTAGTTAAAACCTTCCTACTCTAAAGACAGACATACAAATCCAAACCGAAGAGCTTCACTACCCTGAACGTCTGAGGAAGAAATGGTACCAATTCTACAAACTCTTCCAGAAACCCGCAAAGGAAGGAACAGGTCCCCACTGGTGAGGCCTGCTTCGCTCTGACCTCAAAGCCTTGTCTGGCCTAGAAAATGAGAGAACAACCTATATGTTGGCAAACTGAACACCAATAAAAAATAAATTTACAGAAATAAATGAATGAATGAATGAATGAATGAATGAAAGACAATGAGAGAACTACATTATTCATGAGCGCCGACGCAAATCCCCTTACCACGTTTTGGCAAAGCGAATCCAACAACGCACAGAACCGTACCCGCGTGACAGGCAGGCCCACGCCGGGCCACCTTCCCTCCGAGTCCCGCCACTATGGCGCCACCACCGATGGGAATCACCCTCCCGAGACAGGCATTCCCTGTGCAGGAACAAGTTGCCCTACTATCATCCAAACTGAGGTCGGCGTCCCGATTGTCTGCGGAATCCAAAGGAAACACGGCTCTGGCACACAGGCATTGCGGTGGCCACAGACGAGGAGGAAGCTCAAGCATGCAGGCTCCTGTGACCACCCGGGATCTGTAAATAATTAGCCCCCAGGCCTGGCCTGACCGTTCCACAACGGCATGAGACACCGTGATGTCCGCATGACAGGCTTACGGACCCACAGGGCAAGCGGGAAAAGTTGAGAAATGTCCTTGTTTTGCTGGGTTTACAGGAAGGTGAGGTGGCCTTTCCTTGGGAAAATATGTCAGTGCGTCGCATGTAGGCACCCCTTCCCACTGACACGTGGAGGGTCTCCCTGCCACTGAGCTCCCCGGAAAATTCACCAAGAGGTGGGGGCCTGGGATGTTGTCAGTGGGGAACCCCAGGGCAGGCCCAAACACTGGGCTTACAACATCTAAAGGGACACCGAAGAGAGCGCCTGCCAACCCAGACGGGGCACCGCAGCCTCTGTCTGTGGCGCTGGCCGCATGGCAGGTGCCTGGTGAACAAGCCGGAAGCCAGATGCGCACACGCCAGGCCAACCCGACTCTCCAGCACACCCTGACTGCTCTCCTCAAGCTGAGTAGCTAATCGCAACGAAAGACCTGAAACCAGACGGGCCAGCTGACCGCGGGATGGGCACCTCTAGGGACCAGCCAGCCCCGTGCCCCTGGACAGCCAGCCGCAGCCAGACAAGGGTCCCCTGAGTCTCCTGGCACAGCCCACGAGAGACGCTGTGCTCCATCACCTGTTGAGGCTGTGGCAAACAGCAGCGGTCGGGTATCCCTTCTGGGAGCCCACGTATGCGGCCGCCTGTCTGGAAGCGGCTCCGACCTGACACCGCCGGGCTTGGCCAGGGCAGAGCATCAGCAGGCCCGGGGAGAACGCGGCTGGGCCCCTCCCGGCACGGTCACAGAGGGCCGGCCGAGTCCCTTAGCTGAAGGCCCTGAGTCTTGTCTGGTGGCCTGCCTCGGGGCGCCTGAAGTGGGCCTAGACCAGCCGATCTCAGGTGAGCTGAGGGTCCTACCCCTGACCCACCCAATCCAGGCTGTGGTCGGGCCCTCACGTGGGATGACAGTGGCAGCTCAAGTCCCTTGTGGGACAGAGCCAGCATCGGGTGCGTTCCCCGGTCTGCAGGGAGACTCAAGCCAACACTGTACACCCGCCCCCCAGGGGATCCCAGCCCCTTGGACAGGGGTCCAGAGGGCTCAGCATTCCAGGGCCTCTGCCCACCCAGAACCCAGAATCCAGGTGCACGGTGAAGACGGCACCGGGCAGCGAGCCTCTCAGATAAGGGGTCTCCCCAGGACTCGGGGGCGTGGGCTGCCCAGAGTAGACATGGGATGGGCAATGAGCAGTGAGCAGAAGCACGCATCCACGGGGATGGAGCGGCAGACATAGGGAGTGACCGCTGCTGGGGACAGGGCTCTCTGGGAACGTGAAGATGCTCTAACACTGACCATTACGACGGTGGCCCAAGTCGGTAAATACACTGGAAACCACCGAACCACATACTTTACAGGAATGAAGCGTGAAGAGAGCGGTTTTAACCTCAGTGCGGTTACGCAGAAAAGAATAATTAGGCTATGCTGTTCCCCGGCATACGGACGGGTGCGCAGACCACCTATGTACTCGGGTACAGACACGCGCACGCACACGTGCGCAGAGGATCCTGCCGGTGTGCAGCGCCACATGCATGCTCAGGTCCACCTCAGTGGCCTCGGCCACTGACCTGCAAGAAACAGGTCATGGGCATGAGCTGGGCCCTCGTGTATACCCGTGAGGGAGCACGGACAGGTGGGAGCATGGGGTCCCCGCCCGGCTCTGGGATGCATGGGCACAGTCAGTTGCCAGAGGGAGCACTGAGCCAGGTGACCAGCCCCTCTGCCACCCTGGTCTGTCCACAGGTGGCCCCCATGGCAGGTGTGTCCAATGGGCCTTCCACATGAGCGGCAAAGCCCAACCACACCAGGAGGCCAAGCAATGGCCCAGGACAAGGTGGCCGCGTGGTTAGCAAGTCTCCCCAAGGAAAACCACAGACATGCAGGGCCACCAGGCCGCCACCCTGGAGCCAAACCCACCAGCGCCCAGCCCGGGGCAGACCCCCACCCGCCCAGCACAGCAGGGGGCCCGTGAGCTCAGAGACCAACCTCCCTCCTGCTTCAAAATTGCGGTTGATTCCTGTGCGCCCACCTTCTTCCTAGTACGACTTGGCCCAGCTGAGACGCAGCCTCCAGGGAGTCCTCCCAGGCCCTCACCTCCATCCCCCAGGGCCCATCTCCAGGGCCTTTGGGTGCCAGTTGCCCTTGCAGGAACCCCCTCCCCCAGCCCGTGAGGACCACGTCCCCCTTGGCCCAGCCTTCTGTGGCGGGGCGCCAATCATCGCGCCCCCTTGTGCCCACCGAGGGCCCAGCCCCCAGAACCAGTGTTTCGCGTCGGGTCCGGGGCGCCCGGTGCACGTCCAGAAGTCCGCGTGCCACCACGGGTTACTTGGGAGTCTGAATGGATGTGTCCTCGATACCTATTGACTTTTACACGTGATGAACGTAGTTTCTCTCAATTTTAACTTTATCACTCGTTTCCCAACCTCCAACGAGAGGCCCCAAGACAAACAAAATGAGGTTAAAATTTGGGTTGGGTTATTTTTAATTGTTTTGTTTTTTTGTTTGGAAATTTGCAAACAGAAAGGAAGACAGAGAAACCTGAATGAGAAAAGCAGGACACGGTCCATTTGAGCGTTTTTAACATTTCCGCCTCTGCAGCCAGGAAGGGGCCCAGGGACGGGGAGGCGGGGACCCACTTGCGGCACGCAGCACCCCAGCCAGCCGCCCACCAAATCCCACAACCCACACACCCTCACCTGCTCTGGAAAGCTCTGCCTCAAACATCTGCCAACAGATGCAGTCACCGAGACACTCACTTCTCAGTAAAAGGCGCGTCAGGGAAGGTCTCACGGAGACCTAACCCCAAACACCAGAGCCGGGGCAAAGCGTGTCCGGCTAACGTCTCCTTGGCACCACAGCGGCACCCGCTTGCTGGTGGCTGTGCGACCCGACGCTCTGCAGCCTCAGGGGCCGGGGCAGAGGAGCCGTGGAGGGGGGCACTGAGGCTCCGGCTGATGGGGACCCAGCAGAGGACGAGTGCCGGCCCGACTGGAGAGCCCCCAAACCCAGCAGCGTCACCCACCCCACAAGGAGGGAGCCCTGGGCCTCTGCTTCCACATCAGTGCCCTGCACGGTCTTGAACACAGAGTGTGCCAACGTTCCCGCCTGTTACTCCGACGCGAACCTGCCTCCCATGGAGTGGAGCACAAGATCGCCCCCACCCGCTGCACCAGGAACACACATGTCCTCCCGCCACCCCCCCCCACCACCCCCTAGCCTCAGGAGAGCTCAGAACCCTGGCGGCCAGGGCCTGCACCCACCTGCCCTTGAGGAGAGGCCGTCCATCACCGTGACCATGTTCATGCAGGGGCAGCAAACACCCAGCCCCTCACACGCCTGTCCTGAGCTCACAAGTCCAGGGACTCTCGCGTTTGCACCCCGACTGGGTGTACTGCCAGAGAGGCAACACCCTCAGGGCGAGGGAGCAGCATCCCCTGACCCTGAGCACCCTGGAACCGCACACAGGGTCTGCAGCAGATGGTCTAAGAATCCTACAACCGGCCCAAACCAGCCCCCGGCTCTGGGTCTCCCCCGTGTGCCAAGGACCCCCAGCTGGAGCCGACTGCTCCGCGGCCTGGAGAGGGGCGTCTGCAAGCACCACCTTCCTGCCGGTCGCCCACAGCTCACTCTAGCCATCCGGGCCGCGGCGGGGCCTCGGGGATGCTGCGCCTTCGGGGCTCCGAGGGAGAAGACTGACAGGCCCTGCCCAGAAGGAAGCCGCCGTCCTCCCCGGGTGCCGCGAGCCCAACGCACAGCAGCACACAGCCCGGCCAGAGGACAGACACCCGCCCTGGCCACTGCTCCTCGCTTCTTCTCGGGCAAGGTTCGTGCTAACAGAGTTCCAGGCTAAACACAAATACACACGTTTGTGCACGTTTCTGTGTCAGACGGGGGCGGTGCGGCAGGTGAGGGAGGCCACCGGCAGGCCAGGAGTGGCCCCCCAGGAGCCCGTCCCTGCGTGAGGCCCACCATGCGGCAGACGCACACAGGCGGCACCCTGCTCTGGGGCCCCCAGAGAAGGGAAGAGGGGCTCATCGTGGGCAGGAGGCCGGCTCCGAACTGTGGCTTTGGTGGCCCTTGCCCCTGTCCACAACTGGGACGGCGCCCAGCCCATGCTCCCAGTTTGTGGAGACAGAGACCGGGCCCCGGAATCTCAGGAGGCCATGGAAGCCTCTGGGGATCCGGAGCCGACCCAGACGGCAGCCCTGGAGGCCAAGGAAGATGCCCACTGGCCCCGGGGTGGGCGGCCTCCGAAGCCAAGGCGGGGTCTCAGGGCCGACAGGGTCGGGGAACCTGGAGCTCAGCCTCAGCGGACAGGAGACACAGCCAAGGGGCCCCCACCACCCCAAGTAAACGGAGAAGGGGCAGACAGGTGGCCGATCCACCTCTCCACATGGCACAGCAGCAGCCACGCCGAGGGGAGGTGCAGAACTCCGGGCTGGGGCAGCCAAGAGACGGTCACAGAAATCCCTCCGAGGCCGCCCAAGTGCAGCGAAGGTGGGGCGCACCAGGGCAGCCCAGAGCCCGCGAGAGCAGCCAGGCGTCCCAAGCACGCCTCCGGGCGCCTCTCCCCCCAAGGAGACCTGGGGGCGGCAGGGGCACCAGGTCCCCCCAGGAGGCCCCCAGCAGGGGCGGCCGGTGTCACCCCCCTCAGGGACATCTACGGCACGAGCCGTTGGCGGCAGCCTGGCCAGGCCCTGCTGGGGACACGCCCCTGACCGGCTGACGGGGGAGTGGACACCTGCCTCCCCGCACCTCCCCCTGCACAACCTCACTTTGGCCCAGGAGGTCCCAGAACGACACAGGACGTGACCCCAGGCCATGCTCCACACTGATGTTGCCGCGACCTGAGAGCGGCTGGACGTGAGCCCCATGCGACGTCACATAAGACAGCACGGGCTGTGACACGAGGGGTGACGCGTGACGGGGTGTACATCACATGCTGACAAAGGAAGCGATGTGAACCGCAGGCGGATTCGTGGCACGTGGTGCCCGGCGCTCTGATGGCTGGGACGTGGCCGGGGACACAAGAAGACGCCGTCGCCAGGGGGAGCCTCCGAACCCTCTGGGAGACGCACCTGTGCTTCCTGCCTGGCCCTGCCCACCTGCCCCAGCGCAGCTCCCCCTCGAGGGCAGAGGCTCCAGTGTCTGGATGCACGCTGGCCTCACCGGGGCCTCTCCCGCCCCCAACCCTGGTGCGGGCGCAGACCCGCCACCACTGGCACAGGGACCCACTGCCCACAGAGCCCCCACCCTGTCCCCGAGGGCGCTGCCCGGCTCCGGGACGCCGCACCTCCACACCCGTCCACGCTTCGGAGCCTCCTCGTTTGCATCTCTCTCTCTCCCCTTTCTTCTTCCCCAGACAACGCTGCTGCCGCCACTTCTCAGCTCCGAGTGTGGATGCTGACAGCGCTCCCTGTGAATTAAGCCCGCCCTGCGGGGCTGCACCCACCCCTCTGAGCTGCTGAGACGTGGGCACAGGGGTGCTACAGCCACCAGCGCAGCCTCCCAGCCCCACGCCGTTCCTACCCCGACCAAGGGTCCCTAACTCTTCATCCTGCTGCCTGATGGGACGAGATAGGCTGGCTGAGAAGTGGACACGGCCGGCCCGCGGTGTCCAGGCGACGCGCACCTGTTCCCTCGAAGGCCCCTCGGCACGGGACACCTGGATGCCAAGGCGCGCAAGGCTGAGCACGGGCAATTCCTTCAAGCGGAACCCGGCTGACTCCCTGGATGCCCGGCCAGGCTACGCGACAAAGCGTATTTCTTCCCGCCCCACTAACGCCATCCCGACAATGCCCTGGATGGCCACGGTTGAAGAAATGCCATCCCAGCAAAATGCAGAGGAGGGGGTCCCAGAGGCACACGCGCCTCGCCATGCGGCCTGGCTCTCGGAGAGTGGACGGGACAGCGCGGGGGCGGTCGCCACGGGGACGGTCGCCGCGGGGCACTCACGTGATGGTATCGATCATGTGCAGGCCCATCTCCACGCAGCAGTGGGCATGGTTGGTCTTCGGCTGGGTGAGGCCGGACACGCAGTAATAACAGTCGCCGAGGATCTTCATGTGGCGACAGTGGTTCTCCTGGAGGGGGAGGGGGGGCGACAGGAGAAATCCCAGGTTAGTGACCCGCCCGGGGCCTGGGCACCTGCACTTTCACCACCAGGTGCCAGAGACCACAGAGCGTGCAGCACGACAGGCAGGGGACCCCTGGGAGCCCAGGGCAGCCTCAGGAAGGTGAGCGGCCCCCAGGGCCGTGGTTAGGGTCACCCTGGGGCACTCACCCGGCCCTACACCTGCACTCAGCCCGGCTCCCACGCAAGGGCCCCACCCTGCCCGCCCCGCGGCCCAGCTGGCACACCCACACAGCCCCAGCCTGGAGCCAGCTCTCTCTTCCAGGGGGACCAGCACTGCTCCCCTCCTGACCACCACCTCAGACCATCACCTGCTGGCCCCTGTGCATGGTGCCAGACACCCCCGACACCAGCCCCTGAAGGGCAGGTGCACACACCTGAGTCCTCGCGGCTGGCCTCCACGGGATGTGTGGGCGGCTGTCCATGAAGAGTCACCTGCCGGGGCCCGAGCTGCAAGGGACGCACCAGGGTCTGCACCCTGACCTCGCCACCCAGGGTCATCTCAGAACTGCCACTCTGGCACTTTGCAACAGTAAGAGTGTCGCGCCCACCTCGCCGTCGCCCGGGGGCAGACTTCCTAGCACCTGTCACACGCTGACCCGCCGCTCTCGGCTGTGATCATCCTCGGACACTTCCGTAAAACTCCCCTCTACGTCCCTAAAATAGCAGACGGCCTCACAAAACTCCTTCCCGCGAGTGGCTCAGGTCCACGGGTGTGACCACGAGATACGACGGAGACGCTCTCCAAAACGCATTCACGCGTTCGTTCAGAGGGGACAGCAAGCCCGCTACACGTTAACGGAAGTCGCAAACTTCACGAAAAACGATGACCTTTTCCAGAATGAACACAAGCAGTAAGAAGCGTGGCCGTGGTCACACGGGGAGTGTCGCGGGTGCCCTGGGCCCACGGGCGACTGCAGCCCCACTGAGAGCACATCCCCCGGCTTCTGCTCATGCTGCCCTCCGCCTGCCCAGAAGGACCGACCCCTCCTGGTGTTCTCCCGTGCCACAGGTTGACCTGAGAATTCACCGTGAGAGCCCTCAGCTCCCGCCTCCTGTAACCCCACCCACGTCCCATGTCAGAGGACAGGGCGCCTGCCCGGCCTCCTGGGGCTCCCCCGTGGACTGCAAGCTGGCCGCAGGGACGTCCGGTTCTGACCACTCAGCCTCCAGGGGACCGTGGCAGCCACCTGTTAGGACCCTGCTGGGCTCCCTGCCTGTGGAAAGGAGCTCCCGGGTTTCCCGCGGGAAGGTCGGGCCGGTGGCGTCCTGTCCTCTGCTGGTGTTGGGGAGCCGGAGCCAGATGGCCGGAGGCAGACGCCCCCCCGGGGGAGCCGAGGGCCGGGCCCCTGGGAGTCAGCTGGCCTGCGTTCCTCAGCCATGCTCGCCAAGCCTCCTGCCAGCAGGCAGCCCTGGGCTCTCTCCGGGCTCTTGCCCCACCGTCCCCATCGTCCCCAGTGGGCAGGCAGGCCAGGACGCCCAGGCAGGCCAAGGACAGGGAGCCCTCTCCCAACGTCCCCTGTCCGCAGGCCTGGGGCACAGGGATGGCACGAGACGCCACCGCCAAGCCTCACCCGTGTCCTGGGCGTCAGGACGTTCTCCCAGCGATCAGCCCGGGGCTGCAGGGTTTCAGGATAAGGACGGCCTCACACCTTCTACGCCAAGACTCCCACACCTACTGTAGGGTTTGCCTTGGATTCAGGAGCCTAGGATCTTGGGAGGCTATTCCCCATCCCTGCCCCTGTGGGACTGTCATCTTCTGGGCCTCCAGAATGAGGGTACCGGTGCCCACGAGTGTGCACACAGGGACCTTGTGGGCCTGGACGCATGTACACACCAAGGAAGAACGTGGTGGGAGGTATTTCCTGCATGGGACACCCGCCCCGAATATCATAGATATGATACCACAGTGGCCTGGGGACGTCTGGAGGAAGCACCTGCTAGGATAATCCCTAACCCACAGACAAGGCAGGCCATCCCCGATGGGCACAACGGCTTCTCTGGGGTGGAAACCTGGGAAGAATGGAAAGTTGTGTCTGACCCCAGGTGCGTTTCCAGGCTGGGGCCCTGGCTGCACACAGCCCTTCCCTGGGGTCTGTGGAGAGGGGTGCGCTTGTGTCACTGTGTGCACACAGCCCATTGCGCGCGGGCGGGGGGGGGGCATTGGGAGCCCTGAGCGCTGCTCCTGAAGCTTCCTCCAGGAGTGGACTCAGGGAGGGGGTCCGAGGCAGTGAGGTCACTTCTTTCACAACAGAGGCCAACAGAACTTGGAACCCTGCACCCGGGCCCCCACATTCTAGTGCAGCCCCACCTCAGGCTCACTTTCAGGAGACTTCTGCTACTGAAAGATGTTCCCTAATCACTATCCCAGTTCCGACGAACCCCAGGAACCCCAGGGATGCGGCTGCTTCGAATGCTGGAGACGTTGGTGCCACCGTCAAACTCAACGCCTCAGGGAGTTTTTCAGGAGGCGCCGTAGGGTAATACAGAGCAGGCCAGGCCAGGCCAGGCCACCTGTGCCAGCCATCCGGGGCAGCCCCATCCCCTCCTCTTCAGGGAACCAGGGATGTGTGGGGAGGTCGCATCCAGGATGGAGGACCGTGCAGGGCAGCAGGTTCCCCGGTGATCCCTTCAGGGTCACCCTGAGGTCACGGTGGGCAGGGTGGAAACAGGATTCCTGAGGTGCCCTCTTACCCGACTCGGAGTTAACCCAAGGCCCTGCATCCGCATCCCTTTGCTCTCCTTGGGGGAGGTGTGTGCCCACTGTGATGTGGTGTGTCTGCAATGGAGTCAGCTGGGTGTGCGGCCCGACCGAGGCGGCCAGACCGGGCGCTGAGGCCTCCTGCCTGGCTGCCCCACACTGTCTTTACAGAGCTCCACACGGGACATACAGAGCTCCACACAGGACATACAGAGCTCCACACGGGACATACAGAGCTCCACACGGGACATACAGAGCTGCACATGGGACAACGGGAGGCGGCAGAGGCAGGAGGAAGAGGACATCCCCGACACCCTGGTGGTGATCTGGAAGGAGCCCAACACATCTTACGGAGGCCTGCAAGAGTTCAAGGTGAGTGCAGCGGCTGGGGCCACCCGACACCCAGGGCCCCGATGCAGTAGGAAGGGCCCCGGGTCCCAGAAGCCAGCCTCTGCTCCCCTGCGCTACCCCCTAGACTTCTGCTGTGACAGGAGTCTGGATTCCCCTCCTCCCCAAACGTGCCCCCATGGCCCTGCCCCTGCCTGGGCCAGATGCATGCAGAGTCCCTGTGCACAGAATTGTAGGAATATCAGAATAGAGCCTTCAGGGGATGCCTGGTCGCCCAGTGGTTTAGCGCCTGCCTTCTGCCCAGGCCCTGATGCTGGAGACCCGGGATCAAGTCCCACCTCGGGCTCTCTGCATGGGGACTGCTTCTACCTCTGTGTGTCTGTCCCCCCCCTCTCTCTGTGTGTGTGTGTCATGAATGAATAACAACTTTTTTTTATAATTAACTCTTTTTAAAGATTTTATTTATTTATTCACGAGAGACAGAGAGAGAGAGGCAGAGACACAAGCAGAGGGATAAGCGGGCTCCATGCAGGGAGCCTGATGTGGGACTGGATCCTGGGTCCCCAGGATCACGCCCTGAGCTGAAGGCAGTGCTAAACCACTGAGCCACCCGGGCTGCCCAGAAAAATTTTTGAAAAAGAGACACACCATGTCTCATCGCACGCGGTCTCCAGTAGTTTGCACTGTGCTATGCTTTCTCCTAACTGGTGCTCCCAGGAGGCCCCATTGGCCTGACGTCCTTTCCTACCTTCTCCAAGGCTGGAGCATGGTCCTGGTGAGTTGGGAGACTTTTCCCCAAAGGGACACGGGGCTCACTGTACTATGTCTATCGCTCTGCAGTTAGGTTTTGAAGGAGCGCATCCCTGCCCCCCCTCCCGGGGTCAGGCACAGGGGCCTCGTGTGCTGCACAACATGTCAGAAGGCCAGTTGGTTCCCACAGCCACTGAGCCCTTCACTGATGCCGGACTTCGATGCGATTCCCTTCTGTTGCCAAATCACAGTACGGCGCTGAACATCCTGCAACCCTCAGGCCCTGGGCCCTCCCACCCAAGGAAAGGTCTCCATGTGGGCACCTGGAGACAGGGACGTGTGGTCAAATTCAAGGGGTGAAGCCGTTAATGCAGGGCGGTGCTGTCAATACTCAGCTGACAAGCGGCCCTGGGATACTGACCCCTCCCACTTGAGATCCTTGCATTGATCCATATATTTTTTTAATTTATCCTCTAAGATTATTTCTTTACTGGATAGCTTGTCCGTTTAAGAGACAGACAGAGAGCAGGGAGCAGAAGAGGGAGACACAGTCTCCTCAAGCACACTCTGCCCCAAGGGCAGAGCCTGCCAGGGGCGGGATCTCAGGATGCTGAGACCATGACCTGAGCCACAACCCAGAGTCAGATGCTAAGTGACTGAGCTGTAGGCCTCAAGCTCCGTGTTCCTGCTGTGGGCACTTCTGCCCCCCCCATCCCCCGCAGCCACTGAGAGCTCAGGCTTTGGCCTGCGCTCCAACTCCCAGGTGGTCTGGAGGCTACAGTGCAGGCTGCACGTCCCCTCTGTCCCACCTCAGGCTGAAAGGGCCTCAGCCCTGAAAAGGAATCGGATCTGCCCGACCACCCCCAGCCGGAGGGAGCGGCTGCAGCAGGAGGTAGAAGAACTGGTGCCTGCCTTGCTGCGCTTGCACAATCTGTCCCTATTTGAATTTTTAAACGTCGTGGAAGAGTATGGCACCCCTGAAGAGGTGCTGGACCTGCTGTTTGCAAAGTGAGCTCCCTGACCCTCCACAGCCCAGGGGGATGGGATACCTACTGGTTGGGAGTCTTGGGGAACGTGGTTGAACTTCCTGGCCCCTGGGGCTGCTGCTCCGACTGGAGTAGAGTCACACAGGGCCTAGTCGGGTCCTGTAGGGCAGCCCCCGGGGCCTGGCCTGTGGCAGGTCGGCTAGAGGGGCTGTGCTTGTGCTCAGCAGTCTTCGTTCTCTCCCCATGACAAAGCCTGTGCCGCCTCCCCACTGTCACCAGGGTCTTGAGCTGGCCTCTTTTGCCATTGAAACGGAGTCCACCTGGGATCTGTATCCTGGGGCATTTGGAGTGGAGTAGGGGTCCCCGGGGACAACTGGGCACCCAGGCCCACTTGGATATCTGCCATGGGCCTGGCTGGAGCCCTTTCATTCCTTAATCATTCAGAAAGTGCCAGCGGGTGCAGGTACTTCTCCAGGAGCTGCCCGTGGCCCAATGCACAGAGCTGACGGCCCCCCAGGGTTCTGGACTAGTTGGGGTTCAGAGGGTGACAGCACCTATGAGGAGAGGTTGGGTCCACAGGACGATTCATGTGATGCCCCCCGCCCTCCTCTAGATATCGATGCATCGTAGCTTCCTGCAAGAAGGAAGGAATCCGGGACCAGTGGGAAATGTGAGTGAGCTCTGGCTCATGCAGGGGAGCCTTCCCTCTCCAGGAGGGCCACGAGGGGGCTGTGGGTCGGAGGGTTCTGCTGGACCCCTCATCGCACACATCTTCAATTCCTGTGACAGGGTAGAGGTCTGAGGCCCCGTCAGGGAAAGAGCAAAGGAGAGCCGTGGGTGGGGTGCGGGCTTTGTGGGAGAGCACTGGGACGCCAAAGGGACCTCCTCCATGCCCATTCTCCCAACCCTCTGTCTGCCCCACACCTGGGACCCAGAGCAGAGGGTGTGGGGAGCATCGCACTCACCAATCTGGTGGCACCTGGACCCGGGTGCACGGCAGGTGCTCAGGAGAGCCAGTGAGGGCTCAGGGACCAGACGACCCCCGCCCGTGGGAGATTAGAGTCAGTGGAAGGACACCCCCTGGGGGCCCCTCGTGAGTGAGGCTGGGCAGACCCACAGGAGGGAAGGTTCCCCGGGAAAGACAGTGATGGTCACACTGCTGGTCATGGGCTCCCATGCACAGAGGCTTCGTGCCAGCCCCTCCTCAGTGAGCAGGGCTGTGGCAGGTAGGACCGCCAGGTGGCAGGTGGACAAGGAGCAGCACTGGCCTCCGACAGCCCCACGCTGGAGGCCGAGGGCCCCGGTTCCTGCAGGGCTTCCCCGGGACACCTCTGTGTGAGGAGCCCTGTCTTCTGACGCCTATGCCCACCTGTCCCTCCCCAGCGCCTTGACCTCCTTCCTGACCATCTGGCTGGACTACTATGAGGAGGACTTCCACGATCCCCCAGAATTTCCTGCCCTGACCAAGCTGCTGAAATTCACAGGGCAATATGTGCCAGGCTCAGTGCTCGACTGTCGTGTGGAGCGTTACCTTTGCCGTTTTGTAAAACTCCATCAAGTGGAGTTTGAGGGTGGAGGTGAGGAGGACTGGGGTGGCTGAGTTGGGGACAGGGTGGGCCACACAGATCAAGCCTCCATGCTGCTGGGCCGGGAGCACTGGATAGGCTCACACCCCATCCCCATGGACTGCAGTTTGGGGAGACCTCCCAGGGCTCTTGCACTCACACACGTTGAGCGGTGGGAAGCGTGTCCTTGATTTGAGAGGGACGTGGAAAGTCCATCCTGGTGATGATACTTTGTCTTCTTGGAGATGATACTCTGTCTGCGGACCCCAAGCAACACCCTGAACCACCCCAAGAGCATGCCAGGGCTTCGACGGTGGGGCCTGCTGCACCTTCAGGGTCTCAGGGGATGGAGCTGGTCCCAGCTGCTGGAGCTGAGCGCTCGGCCCGAGGCCTGACGTCAGCTGCTGTGTACAAGGTAAGACACGTGGCGGTCACACCTCTGAATCCCTGGCCTGAGCTGGAAGAGCCACCTGCACCCTTGGGAGCCCTGGAGGCCGAACGGGCCCCACCACCGGCTATGGAGGTCATCGATGTGCCAGTGGAGCAACCGGCTTCGGACTCCGAGCAACAACCTGAACCACCGCAAGAGCCCACCCGAGCCCCGACTGTGGGGCCTGCTGCACCTTCCAGGGCTCAGGGGAAGGAGCTGGTCCCGGCTGGGGGAGCTGAGTGCTCGGCCCGAGGCCTGACGTCAGCTGCTGTGTACAAGGTAAGACCCGTGGTGGTTAGACCTCTGAATCCCTGGCCTGAGCTGGAAGAGCCACCTGCACCCTTGGGAGCCCTGGAGGCCGAACGGGCCCCACCACCGGCGATCGAGGTCATCGATGTGGCGGAGCAGCCACCTCACTCAGGGGAGCAACGGGCTTCGGACCCCGAGCAACACCCTGAACCACCGCGGCAAGAGCCCGCCCCAGGCCGACAGTAGAGCCTGCTGAGGCTCCTGGGATTGAGGTGATCGAGCCGGTCCCGGCTGCTGGTGCTGAGGGCTTGGCCCGAGCCGGGATGCCAGCTGCTGTGTTCAAGACGAGACACGTGGTGGTCAGACCTCTGAATCCCTGTCCTGACCTGGTAGAGCCACCTGCACCCTTGGGAGCCCTGGAGGCCGAACGGGCCCCACCACCTGCTATGGAGGTCATCGATGTGCCAGAGCAGCCGCCTCACTCAGGGGAGCAACCCGCTTCGGACCCCGAGGAACACCCTGAACCACCGCAGCAAGAGCCCGCCCGAGGCCGACTGTGGGGCCTGCTGAAGCTCCTGGGCCTGAGGTGATCGAGCCGGTCCCGGCTGCTGGTGCTGACAGCTAGGCCTGGGCCAAGATGCTGGCTGCTGAGGTCAAGCCAAGGTACCTGGTGGTCATACCTCTGATTCACTGTCCCGATCTGGAGGAGCCACCTGCTTCTTGGCCACCCCAGAAGGAGGAGCAGGTCCCGGTGCTGGCTCTCGAGTTCATCTCGAGTTCATCGAAGGGCCGGAGCTGTCACCTGCCTCAGTGGAGCCACCAGCCTCGGCCCCCGAGCAGCAGCTCGTGATGGCTGCAGCACAACTGAAGCCTTCCCCGCCCTTTTCATTGTGCTGTTTCTGTATTTTGTGTTTTTCATAAACCTCTATAATTGCTTCATGAATTTTATTTGTAATAAAGGGTAAGTTAACTTTGTACAAAATTGACTCTGATGCTTTTAAATTATACATCGTGGTACTATAGGTCCATTCATACTTCCAAACTCGTTCTATGAGGCCAGCATCACCTTAATTCCAAAACCAGACAAAGACCCCACCAAAAAGGAGAATTACAGACCGATATCCCCAAAGAACACGGATGCAAACATTCTCAAGATACGAGCCGACAGGATCCAACAGTACATAAAGAAGATTACTCGCCATGACCAAGTGGATTTATCCCTGGGATGCAAGGCTGGTTCAACACTCGTAAAGCAGTCAATGGGATGGATCACATCAACAAGAGAAAAAACAAGAACCAGATGATCCTCTCAATACATGCAGAGAAAGCATTTGACAAAATACAGCATCCATTCCTGATCAAAACTCTTGACGCTGTAGTAATAGACGGAACATTCCTCAGCATCTTCAAAGCCATCTATGAAAAGCCCATAGCAAATAGGGGAAAACGCTGGGAGCCTTTCCCCTAAGATCAGGAACACGACAGGGACGTACACTCTCACCACGGCTACTCAACATACTACTACAAGTCCTAGCTTCAGCAATCAGGCAGCAAAAAGAAATAAAAGGCATTCAAATTGGCAAAGAAGAGGTCAAACTCTCCCTCTTCGCAGATGACATGATACTGTACCTAGAAAACCCAAAAGACTCCACCCCAAGATTGCTAGAACTCATACAGGAAATTCGGCAGTGTGGCAGGATACCAAATCAATGCCCAGAAATCAGTGGCATTTCTATATACTAACAATGAGACTGAAGAAAGGGAAATTAAGGAGTCAGTCCCATTGACAATTGCACCCAAAAGCATGAGATACCTAGGAATACACCTAACCAGAGAGGTAAAGGATCCCTACCCAAAAAACTACAGAGCACGTCTGAAAGAAACTGAGGAAGACACAGAGACATGGAAAACTATTCCATGCTCCTGGATTGGAAGAATTCATATATATATATATTGAAAATGTCCACGTGACCCAGGGCAATTTACACATGGAACGCAATCCCTATTGAAATTCCATGGCCTTTCTTCAGAGAGTTGGAACAAATCATCTGAAGATTAGTGTGGAATCAGAAAAGACCCCAAGTAGCCAGGGGAATATGAAAAAAGAAAACCAGAGCCGGGGCATCACAATGCTGGATGTCAAGTTGTACTACAAAGCTGTGCTCATCAAGACAGTGTGGTCCTGGCACAAAAACAGACACATAGGTCAATGGAACAGAACGGAGAATCCACAAGTGGACCCTCAACTCTATGGTCAACTAATATTCGACAAAGCAAGAAACACCATCCACCGGAACAAAGACAGTCTCTTCAATAAATGCTGCTGGGAACATTGGACAGCCACACGCAGAGGAATGAAACTGGACCATTCTCTCACACCACCGAACACAAAGAGAAACTCAAAATGGATGAAAGATCTAAATGTGAGACAGGAAGCCATCAAAATCCGAGAGGAGAACACAGGCAACACCCTTCTGGAACGTGGCCAGAGCAACTTCTTGCAAGATACATCCATGAAGGCCAGGGAAACAAGAGCCAAAATGAATCACTGGGACTTCATCAAGATGAGGAGCTTCCGCACAACAACAGAAATGCTCAACAAAACTAAAAGACAAACCACAGAATGGGAGAAGATATTTGTAAATGACCGTCAGATAAAGGGCCAGTGTCCAAGATCTCTAAAGAACTCATTCTACTCTACAGCAAAGAAACCAACAATCCAATCATGAAATGGGCAAAAGACATGAACAGAAATGTCACAGAGGAAGACATAGACGTGGCCACCAAGCACATGAGACAATGCTCCGCATCACTGGCCATCAGGGAAACACAACTCAAAAGCACAATGAGATACCACCTCACACCAGTGAGAATGGTGAACATTAGCCAGACAGGAAACCACAAATGTTGGAGAGGATGTGGAGAAAGGGGAACCCTCCTGCACTGCTGGTGGGAATGTGAACTGGTGCAGCCACTCTGGAAAACTGTGTGGGTGGGGCTTCCTCAAAGACTTCAAAATAGAGCTGCCGTGCGACCCAGCAATTCCACTGCTGGGGATTTACCCCAAAGATACGGACGCAGTGAAACGCCGGGACACCTGCACCCCGATGATTATAGCGGCAATGTCCACAATAGCCACACTGTGGAAGGAGCCTCGGTGCCCACCGACAGATGAATGCATAAAGAAGATGTGTTCTACCTATGTAATGGAGTATTACTCAGCCAATAGAAATGACAAATACCCCTATTTGCTTCGACGTGGAGGGACCTAGAGGGTATTATGTTGAGTGAAATAAGTCAATGGGAGAAGGACAAACATTACATGGTCTCATTCATTTGGGGAATATAAAAATTAGTGACAGGGAATAAAGGGAAAGGAGAGAAAAGGAGTGAAAATATCGGAGAGGGTGACAAAACATGAGAGACACCTAACTGTGGGAAAAGAACAAAGGGGAGTGGAAGGGAAGTGGGTGGGGGGTTGGGGTGACTGGGTGATTGGAACTGAGGGAGGCAGTTGTTGGGATGAGCACTGGGTGTTATGCTACATGACAGCAAACTGAACTCCAATAAAAAAAATCGTTTGAAAAAGAAGGGTGAACCCGCGGCGCCCGGCCCTGCGTCTCCACACTTGGGGAGCAGCATGGGGCAAGCGGGACGCAGGCCACCCGCTCTCCTCTTGCTGCTGCTGCGTGGGCTCTGCTTCCTTGTGCTGGGCCCGGGGAGTGGGTTCTGGGCCGGCTGCTGCCGAGGGGGGCGCGGGGGCCCTGGCCTTCATCTCTCTTGCACACCCATGCTTGTGCTCTCGCTTCGTGTGTGTTTGTGTGTGTGTGAGTCTGCCGGCTGCTCAGCCCCGTCGGGGAGACCAGACTGGGGCTCTTGGTCGGCGCTGCCGGATGTGGGGACACCTTCCCGAGGAGGCCACAGACGCAGCAGGAACTGTCCTCCCACGTCCTCTGTGGGGCCTGGTCCTTGTCGGGGAGCCGACCGGATGCCCTCGGGAGACACAGCCGCGGCCTTTCCTCCTGCCTCTGCTCTGCCCGTGGGGCCTGAGCCACCCCAGGCCCGCAGGCCGCGTTCGCGCTGCTCCTAGGGGCTGTCAGCTGGCAGGTATCCTGGGACCTTCCCTCGGGGGCTGTCCTGGGGGCTGAGGAGGACTCCTTTCAAGGCGATGGTTCCTCCAGAAACGGCCCCCTTCAAAGGGCTTGAGTAGGCGGGAGCTGACTCGTCGATTGTGTGGGGGCAGGTTTGTGACTCGAGGTGGCCAGGAATGGGTGGGGATTCCTGAGTATCTCCGAAGCAGGCCCTGGGAAGCATCGGGTGGCTCTCGTGCCATCGAAGGAGGTGTAGACACCAGGTGGCTGGGAGAAGAATGGCCAAGGCGGCGCAGAGCTCTGCCCCCATACTTGGGCCGGAGCCTGTTGCTGGAGCTGCTGAGACCCCATCCTCAGGGTCCCAGGATTTGCCAACCTGTCCCACGTCCCAGGGCTCTCATGGCACGCACGTGTGTGAGAACCGGTCTCGATGGTCTCGTCGGAGTCTCCTGGTGTGACGACGGGGGACGTGCACCGTACCCCATCTACTCGGGAGACTGGGGAGCCATGGACGCCATGGCCCATCGTCTTCTCTATCTGACGTCATTTTCAGTGCTGTGTTTTGGCCCACCCCGCCTGCCGTGGCAGCGGCTCACCAGCGTCAGAGTGGCGGGTTGGGGCACCAGGCCGTGCGGCGGATGGCGGGCCGTGCTCGTGGGTGTCCTCTGCCCATTGCTGCCGGCCTGGGCCCTGGAGCCGGCGCAGCCTGCGTGTTTTCTCACTTCAGATGCGGCCGCCTCAGATTGGCCACTGAGCTCCGACAGCCAACGTCCGCCGAGACCATGGTGCCCGCCCGCGAAGTCCCCTCTCCAGTGACGGTTTGCAATAAATCTGTATTTAAGCACTTCGGCGTCCATGTGTGTCACTTGCTTCCAAGACTCCTCTCTGCGTGTGTGCGTTTCTGGAACTCCAGCCACGAGGTCCCTGGCTCACGGACAAAGCAGACGCCAAAGTCGGGGTTTCCTCAGTGTCTTCTGAACTGTGTCTGCTCTAACCTGTGGTTTTCAGAAATCTCATGAGCTTTCAAGAAAAAAGGATTGTCGTTGCAGAGCTGACACAGGTCTCCAGCAGGTTCTGAAAAGCTGAACTGAGCACAGGATCCCGAAGCTTCAGCCAGAGGACACCCCACCCCGGCACCCCGTGGAGAGAGTGTCGCCCTGCGGTGCCAGGCTCACCCATCTGCCTGCACCCCCCCGGGCACAGCACCTCGGCTGCACTCCAGTCCCGGGGACCGTGCTCATGGGCAGGCTCTGGCGACGCTTCTCGAGTGAATGCAGGATGCGTGCTGGCATTAGTGCACAAGTGCCCAGGACCAAAGATTATCTGCCAGGGAGGAGAGGTCCCATCTTTCAACAGTTTGCCCCAAAACGTGTGAGAGGGAGAACAGTCTCCATGTTCTATGTAGAAAGGAAGTGTCCGGGAGGCGGCAGTTCTGGTGTGGAGAGGAGTGAGCCCAGGACTGCCCACCTGAGGACAGACCCACAGCCACCCGGGTCAGCCCCACAGGAAGGCTGGCGCTCCCGTGGGCCTCCCGCTGGCACCTGTCCCAGCCTCGGAGAGTGGGGGGGTAACACCATCATTTCAGGCTCTGCTCCCCGCTCAGCCATCTGCTCAAGCACCAGGGGCTCTCCCTGGGTGTCATTCTTTTTTTTTTTTGG
This sequence comes from Vulpes vulpes, assembly GCF_048418805.1. NCBI lineage: Eukaryota > Metazoa > Chordata > Mammalia > Carnivora > Canidae > Vulpes > Vulpes vulpes. The sequence goes on along the minus strand of NC_132786.1, from coordinate 16,239,054 downwards.
AACATCGATGGGAAAAATGTTATATCTTGAATTTTTGCTAATATCTAACTGGGATTTAGCATTCCCATCAGTTAGGAAACATGTGTCAGTTCCTTTCTTTTTCCTTTGTAAATTGACTTTTTATTGGTGTTCAATTTGCCAACATATGGAATAACACCCAGTGCTCACCCCATCAAGTGCCCCCATCAGTGCCCTTCACCCCGTCACCCCCACCCCCAGCCCACCTCCCCTTCCCCCACCCCGAGTTCCTTTCCTGGATGTGATTCTTGAGGGCTGGCTGGCCTCCAGAGGTCGGCATGCGTGCAGCCCGACAGCTGCCCTGGCCTGCCCTGTGCCGCTGAGCCCGGACCTGGGTACAGCCTTATGTGTTCCAATAGCCCTGAGGGGACCAGGCCCACGGATACTGGAGCCCAAGCTGAGGGGGGTACGTGGTGAGTGTCACCCCGCCAGGCCAGCAGGCACAGCAGCCTGGCGGGGCTGTCCCGGCTGGGTGGTCTCCCGTCTGCCTAGCATGGAGGAGGAAACCAGGCCGGGCCTCCCGCCTTCTCCATCATGCTGCTTCCAACGCGGTTTAGCCAGAGGCGGATGCACTCGGGGACGTTTACATGCAAACACGGTGTGAGGGCCACAGAGGAAGGCATGACCTTGAGGCTGGAGTTGGACTGCACCCCCCCGCACGCTACTCCAGTGGGGCCTCCCTGCCTCTGCCATCCGTGTGGCACAGGACTGGTACCAGCAGACGCTCTGCAGGGCGGGGGGTAGGCCCCTGGCGTCATTTGCCGACCGATCCCCAACAGCCCAGGCGCTTCTCCCCGAGGACGGGTCCTGGTATGGGTATAGCGGTGGGGCGGCTGGTGGTCTGGGGCAGGCTCTCCTGCAGGGCCGGTGGTTGGGAAGCTTCCCAGGTCAGGACCATAGCGTGGCCTGGGGCGGGGTCTCCTGGCAGCCCGCAGCAGGGGCCTAGTAGCCCTCCATCATGTGCCTGGCCTGCAGAGGGTCTGGGTTGGCAGGTGCCACGGAGGGGCTGCCAAGCAGGAGCTCGTGCTTGAGCTCAAAGGCGTAGGAGCCCCGGGGGCCACCTGTCAGCTGTCTGTTGGTCTGGGGGGCGGGTCCCCAGCGAAGAGGAGCTCTGCTGCAGAAGCAGCCACAAGGCTGCGGGAGAGGGGCCACGTGGGGCCCCACACAGCTCTGGGGTCCTCCTTCACCCAGGGTGCTCCGGACCCCTGCCATTTCAACCCCCAGGCACATGGGCATCTGGCGAACATGCTGCGTGTAGGGTTTGGGGCAGCCCGACGTTGCATGTAGGGAGACGGCCTCTGGTGGGGAAGGTGCCAGGACTCGGCCCCGCCTCCTGCCTCCCCACACCCTGGACCTCAGCCTCCCACAGCAGCTGCTGTAAAGTCCTGGGGATACCTGCTGGCTCAGGGCTGCCCTGCGCCCCGGGCGCCCTGCTTCTCTGGCTGGGTGTGTCAGCCCTCTGGGTCACTCATGTGTGGAATTCAAGAAACGAAACTGATGGGCATGGGGAAGAGAAGGAAAAATACAATGAGATAAAAACAGAGCGGGAGGCAAACCATAAGAGACTCTTAATCCCAGGAAACAAAGTGAGAGTCACCCGAGGGGAGGTGGGTGGGGGATGTGGTACCTGGGGGATGGGCATTAAGGAGGGCATGTGAAGTGATGAGCACTAGGTCTTATATGCAACTGATCAATCACTCCATTCTACCCCTGAATCTCATACTACACTATATGTTAACTGACTGGAATTTGAACACAATCTAAAAGAAAGAATGAAAAAATCACACATTCTTGTGTACAGTGAACAAAGAACTCTGCATCCAATTAAAAAAGCAGTAATGGGGCACTCGCTATGTGCATCATCAGTTACCAAGAACTTGCTCACCACCATCTTTCAGGTATTAACAAATCACAATTTCTAAGCTTTTTATTAAATCAGGGACTTATGCTTCCTGAGAAGATACACACATACTTACATGGTGCAAGCCAAAGCCTCCATCCCAACAACCAGAAAAGGCTGGTTACGCACAGATGTGCTCCTCGCTATAGTCAGGAAGCTGTCAGATGACCAGAGCTAGGTAAAGGATCCGTGCAGAGGACAGAGAGCCCTTCCCTGGGGAGGCTGATGATGGGGCACCATTCTGTCCCCAGGCCACTTGCCGATTCCAGCTCAGGCCATCAGCTCCACTGGGATAAGAGGACACCACCACCATACAGTGACACACTGGAAACTCAAGGAGGCCCAGATGCAACGCTGACATTCCCATAGGACGTGTGCTTTGGCAAGGTGGGAGGTGAAGGGGACGGGACTGAGCGAAGCTTACCGTGGCCTCGCAGTACCTACGGGATGGGATGAGCCTCTGCTAGCGAGAACGGGTCTCCCACAAGCACAGACCCACCCACGTGGGAGCTGCCAGACGACTGAGCTGCATGGGGCAGAAGACTAAGTATGACGCTCCAAATCCCTGAAAGGACTAGCTAGTGCTTGTGAGGCCTTCCAGTGCTGAGGACAAAGAGCCTGCTTCTGCCTAGTGGGTCTCAATCAAAACACAGAGTGTCCACAGGGGTAAAACAGGGACAAATTACAGGGGCAACGACGGCCAGCTCAATGCACCAAAGAGAAGAAGGGACTATCGAGCAACCAAATAAACCATCTGGCCCGCGATGTTCTTTCATTCACCGTGTTAGGCACACATCCAAAGAATTACCAGAAACGTATACGGGAAGGAAAAGGCAACCAATAATTCAGAATAAAAATAAGCAAAGACGGTCAAGTAAGTAAGATCATCTTGGTAAGAGAAACAGGTAACAAGATGGACAGAAGTGGATGCAACAGATGGAGAACTGAATGAGAAGAGTGTAATGCATATGAAGAAATCACATGGATATTCTAGACCTATGAAATAAACTATCTTTCATCAAGCATTCATCGATGGCTTAACAGAAAACTCGGATGGCACAGGAAAGGACAAGATTGGTGGGTTCTGACACAGAGCACACAGACAATACCTAAACCGGAGAGCAAGCAGAAGAAGCAATGAAAAGAACAGAAGACACACGGTCCACTGCAAAAGGCCCATCATACTTGTACTTGAGGTCTCAGGGAAAGAGGGACAGAGACAGAAGCAACATCCAGAGAGAGAACGGCCAAGGATCCCAAACTGAAGAAAGACACCAACCCCCATATTCAAGAGGCAGAATGAAAACACATGTGCGCTTACAGGCACACACAGCACACGCGTGCACATGTACACACAGGCACGCATCACACACAGGTCACGTGATCATCAAAATACAGAAAAACAGAAACAAAAGGGAAATCCGAAAAGCAGCTGTGGCGGGGGGTGAGGGTTGGGAAGAGACACCGCCTTCAAAAGAACAGTACGTCGTGTAGAAACACAATAGGGGAAAATCAAGTTCTGGCCATTTGGGGTTTGGAGGGAGACTGGAAGAAAATAGTATATTTGAATCAGATTTTTAAAAAACCTTTTAGGTAACGCATTGAGTAGTCAGCTAAGTATTCAAAAATTTACGACACGTTATTTAAATTTCACAACTTTCTGAACTAAATATTATTATTACTTCCTTTTACACATAGAAACTCTAAGCTCCTTGCCAAAGGCCTCACAATTCCCAAATCACGGAACGAAGACACAGGCCCAGAACGGTCTGAAACAACGGTGATGCTGGCAAACACTCTGCTACCATAGTGCTTCATGCAAAGAGAAGGAGGCGTGAGCACTTGTGGAATGATGGAAGAGTTATAATATGCAAAGATTAAAGACCAGAAAATAGAGGGGGGGGGAACCAACTCAAAGCTGCAGGGGACAGAGAATAAAGCGGTGTAACCAAGTTAAAGTGACAAGTAAACAGGAAAACCGTGAACCACGCTTGCTCGACGCAGTGAGCGAGAGCGATGGAAACACGGCATTTGATCAAATCACACTATTTACTTTTTCTCTCACTCCGCTAACAGTTTAAGACCACGGATATAATGATACAATACGATTAGACTTTAAAACACATATGGGGTTTCATTGCATAATCTTAATGAATTCTTTGAAGACAACTCAGTAGATCAAGTGGTGAGATCACTAATAGAAAAAATATAAATCTTTTTTAATAGTTAAATGATAAAACAAGTGAATAACTATGACAATTTCATCAACATTGCAATGGATTAAAAAACTACGAAACTATATACTGAAATACAAAAAATCTCAAATTCCCAAATGAGTAACTATGAGAGTTCATGATGCGCAAAATACCAACCGTGAAATGAGCATCTTTTAAATATATAAAAATAGAGGATAAATCATGGAATAAAGGCTTCATTATTTTAAACTACCTCCAAGGGATCCCTGGGTGGCGCAGCGGTTTGGCGCCTGCCTTTGGCCCAGGACGCGATCCTGGAGACCCGGGATCGAATCCCACGTCGGGCTCCCGGTGCATGGGGCCTGCTTCTCCCTCTGCCTGTGTCTCTGCCTCTCTCTTTCTCTCTCTCTCTCTGTGACTATCATAAATAAATAAAAATTAAAAAAAAAAAAAGAATTAAACTACCTCCAAGCCATAAACATGTAAGAATATGTTGGCAGGAAGAGACTGGAAAAACAGCTCTTACCCGGAGGATCATAGAAGAGACCACCCAAGGGAAATAGTCATGAAGTCACGTAGCAGGGCCTCAACCATCAGACCCAGGCACCGAACCCGTCACAATACGCAAGAGCAGGACATTGCAGGGGGTTCGAGATTCACTCCCACCCTAGTAGCTCATGTGAGGAAGCGTAAATGCGGCTGCTCCTGATTAACCTGCTCCATCCGAATGACCTGTGGATAGACTGGACAGAGGAGAGGACGGACAGAGGAAAAGAGACTTGCGGGTTCCTCAGACCAGTAAAAGAAAAGCCACAATGACCAAACCTCGTGGGACACGGCCCAGGCACCATCTGGACACGTGGTTCTGACATTACAGAACATCAGGGCTCAGGAGACGATGGAATCTCCCAAAACCATCCAGTTCAACAAACTCCAATTCAAGCTCGCTATGAATGTGACTGCCTAAATCTGTCTTGATGTTACAGATAATCCTGGACACGAATATTAAGCCCTCCTTGAAGCCCTTTGTTACTCAGAGTTAAGACGTCCGCAGTCCACCGTTTGCCCTGACAAGCTGCCCTCGGTGATACTGCTGCGGCCTCCATCCTTTTCACCTGACCTGCAGGAGGACCGCCAAAGGCTTGCTCCTCTACCTCGCACCCCGTCTCCACACCCGCCGGAGGTGCAGGCTGCAGCTACAGGCCACCCCACCTCTCGAAGGTGTACCTTCAGGCCGGGCCTCTGCCTTTTCTTCTGCAAGTACTTCCTTCCCCGTCCACACCTCCACCTGGACATCTACCTGAGAGTATTGCCAACCCATCATCTATGTCTCAGTTCCCGAAGGCTGTCTTTTTCACGTCCCTTAAAGGTACCCACATGCCCTCAGCCCACTTCTTTCCTGATCCCTCCCCCTCTCCCATCCCACAATCCATCCTTCAGGCCGGGCCGTCGGCTGTGCCTTCAGGGTTGACCGTCTGCCTGGCCACTCTTAGCACCTGGGTCCACACCACCATCATCTCTTCCTGGAACGAGATCTTTTCAGCGCTCTCCCTGCTCCAGTGCGTTCCGTCTGCCACGACCTTCCGACTCAGACCATGACCTCCACACACTCTTAGGGCACGTGAAGAATTTTGAAAGACAGCAGGTAGGTCCAGATGGTTTACAGCTGTCGATTCCCGATCCCTGGCTCAGCTAGTCCTTCCTGTCCCTGAAAGCTGACCAAAGCTCCTGAGGTAGCACCCGATGCCATTTCGCCTTCACCACATCCTACCCCATCACCGCTTTTCTGTCACTTACCAGAACGAAGGCCTCCCCCTTGCTCCTCCTGTACTGTGCTCCACAGTGAGTGGTAAAAGACACTGGAACACCACAGAATCCCCTGTTAACCACAAAGCCTTTCTAAAGTCAAGGCGTCACTGAGCCTGGGACAGAACATCCAGTCTCCTCCTTTGCGTTCATTTCCATAAAAAGAGGAGCATGACAGCAGACACACGCCACCTGGCCTAAATTCATCTGCCCTAAATTCAGGGACAGTGAAGATGGGATGGTGAGAGTGGTGGCGGTTCCTGCTGAGAGATCCTGCCTCCTCAATCCCGAAGGATCATCAGGGAAGGGCATCAGGCTGACTGGGAGCCACGCACAAAGAGAACAGGAAAGAAAGGCTGGAGACAGCGGAAACTCAACTCACCGAGGCAGAAAGCCTACTGCAAAGACCTATACTGTCTCGAAGCACGGAATTACCTCAGGTTTCGCTTTAAAAATAAAAAAAGAAGAAGAAAAGAATCCTGGGAAATAATTCACACACCCTGTCTACAAAGTCACAATGCTGAGTCAGGAGCCAGAGCCCGCCCACTCACACATGCCTCGGTCTGTCTCAGTTATGTATTTTCTGTGATATTGCAAGGAGGAAGAGGTGAAAGATGCTACATGAATTTCCAGTAGACCAATTTTAAGTCAGTAAAAGATCCTTTCTCAGAACTGATTATATATATATATATATATATATATATATATATATACACACACATGCACGTATATATATTTAATATTATATAACATAAGATATATCTATTCTTAGACGTTTATTCAAACTCAGAGGAACAGTATCATTAAGTTTTTACAGAAAGAATATCGGGTAATATAGATTTTTACTAAGCCCATATATCTACCCCCTCATCAGGAAGGTAAGCACCTTCCTGCTTATTCATTCCTAGCATGCCCTTGTTAACATTACATGAACTTCGAAAACAGTGTAATTCATCCTACTGTAAAGACATACTATACACATTTATAATATACAAACAACATACCTCATAATCATTCAACCTTCATTTCGAAGCCCCACAGCATATCATTTATGTTTACTATTAATTTCCACCAGTCTTTACATCACCCTGGTCATAGTATTCATTCATGGGTACATGAACTGAAATTTTATAAACTCTCTCTCCATCTTGCTAAGAGAGGCATCCCAATGGCATTATATTTCATGTTTAAAAATTACCAATCATAATATTACTTTTGCCGTTTATATCAATTGTGCATCAGTACTATTTAGGATAACACTTCTTTCTGACCGATTTTCACACTTAGAATACTGTAGCCAAAGACACTAAAACTTTAGAAACCTTACTTCCATGTGTATATATACGGGTCTGTACATGTACACACATACACACAGGAAAATGACAGGATACTTATTAAAACATCTTCCCATTATAAAAACCATAAAATAAAATCTATGGAGGAAATGAAAGAGACAGGAGTTCAAGAAGAAAAGCAAATATAATTGTTCTGACAGTGAAAACGGAGAGCTCAGGTAAAGTTCAAAGGGATAATAGTGAGCATCAAATTATCATGGTAGTAACGTTCTATTGGATACATATTCAATGAGATATAACATACTTTTACAAGGTCAACTGTTCCCATCCACTAGAAACTCCATCCTGTACTATTGATACTTGAGATGAAAATGTTTGAGGTCCAATTTAAAAATGGGGAGGGAGTGACAGTTTTGACAAATTATGGAGGGAGATCTTGTGCACTGGCTGAAGCACAACCAGTGTGATTGCTTGCACAAAGAACACAAGGCTCACACCACCACCACCGTCACGACCCTGCAAGACACAGTGGCTTGGCTGCTCAACGTTTCATAAAGCCCTCGTTCCCTCATGCAAGGGTCACAGACACAGTGGCCCTGCTCAGTGAAGCCAATGCCCCAATGTCTTCCCACTTCAGAATCGGCACCTCTCTATTCCCTCCACCTGGAATGCTCTTTGACATAATCCCTCTCACCATTCAAGATTCGACTCTAAATGCCTCAGAAAGAATGCTCAGACGTTTAGTTTGGTTTTGTGTGTATTACGGTACTCTGCATGGTCATATTTTGTGTCATTTCCTATAACTGCATGGGAGTCCACGACTATCTCAAAGAAAAGTCTTTACAAAACGCTCAGGGGCTGCCTTCTGCAAAAGATCTATCAGCAACCGCTAACCTCTACCATGACTCCCCCCTATCCTTCATCACATCCTTGCCTGTCACCCAACATCATTCCTCCACAGTACCCACCGCTTTCTGAAATTACTGATTGATAAGTATTAATATTGATGAAAACCGCATGATCTCAGTCATTTACCGCCGACTGACACATACAGTCCCAAGGTAACACAACACAGCTAGTCTACTACCCTGAAGGGACTGTGCACTTTGAAGACTTTGGGATATGTTCACTGTGCCTACAGAGTAGTCCCATGTTCATTCTGTCATTTCTGCAGTGAGTAGCACCATATTAAGAGGTATCGAGGGCAGCCCTGGTGGCACAGTGGTTTAGCGCTGCCGGCAGCCAGGGCGCGATCCTGGAGACCCTGGATCAAGTCCCAGGTCGTGCTCTCTGCATGGAGCCTGCTTCTCCCTCTGCCTGTGTCTCTGCCCCTCTCTCCCTCTCTCTGTGTGTGTGCCTCTATGAATAAATAAATAAAAATCTTAAAAAAAATAAAAGAGGTGTCGAGAAGAAGTGAAAGGTACTCCACCCTCTGGTACAGAATGTGTTTTCATGTGAGGCTCAGGGACCAGTAGTGGGTTACTCTCGACTATACTGCTCTCAATGACATGAAGCACTAACCCACTTAGAGACTTAGGCATGCCTCTGCTGTTATGACATTTTGGTCAAAATGGCAAAGTGCATCTTAATTACAGTTTCGATAGGTATGGACTTATAGGTGTCATATATTCAACGACCTTTCCGGTTCAGGATATAACTGAGTACACTTAGGAAATGTACAGTTAACACATTAAAGCTCTGACAGATGATAGGACAGAAAATTCTATCCAGAGTTTCACCGATACCATGAAATTATCCTTTTCATGGCCCACATTTGTGATGCTCTAAATATATGCACAGTGTAAAGTAGTCAATCTGCATTTCTACAAAAGGACACTGAGCACAAAAAAGGAAACATAAAGACAGTTCTAAGAAAAGAATCCCATAAACTATCGACCGAATAATATTATATGTATAAACTAAACAGTCTTTGACTACATGATATTTATCACACTAAAGATAAAAATCGTTTAAAAAATAGTTGATAATTGATGATTAAGACAAAATTCGTAGAACACTAGCATTATTCTTTCCAAGTATTCCAAGCAGAAATTCTTATAGGACACAACCAAAAGTATGGGCTATTTACTGGCTGTTATTGTAATAAAAGAACAAAGAAAAGTAAGACCTCACAAAATGTTGAAATAGCTATCTATAGACATTGTAAATTTTTAGGAAGACACTCTGAAACATCAATACGATTGCAAACACACACGCATGCGCATATTCTGGTACGATGAACTTGAAAATTAACAAGCTATGTTGGAGTTACAATAATGATCCTAATTATTTTTTTCCCAAAGTAGTAAACAGAAATACTACCTCAAGGTTTTCTGATCAGTGACAAAGTCATTAATAAATGAAATCAAAATGGCTAACAATCAGTAAAAAACTGTATTTCTGAGGGAAACATTTACTGCTATGCTAGGCTTCCATTCCGTATAGGCAACAGATTCATTTTAGTGTGTAAAATGCTTGGGGTGGAAGAATGCTTTCGACAAGAAATGAAAAAGATTTTTCCCTATCACAGTAACAAAAACATATATTCATCTTGTTTTCTTTTTAACTGCTCATCTTCCTAAGAAAATTAAGTAATGAGGAAGGCCATAAGATGGGTAGGAAAACATAAATTGTAAGAAGAGGTTCATTTCCCTTAAACAAAACTCCCAGAAAGCAGGCAAGAAAAAAAGATAAAAGGCCTCAACAATTGGAAAACTTGGGGAAGGAGGGGAATATCTGAAAGCAAGCAAGATGAAAATAATGAAAATACCAGCTGACATATAACAGGGATAGAATGCAGTCTAATCCCCAGACTCCTGAGCAAGGACGTATGCAAAATTAGCACGGGAACACAAAACTACAACAGAAAGACGGGACGCGTAGCATCGGGACCAAGTATCAAACAAAGCATATCGAATTCGGAACTTGCTCATCAAACCGGATTAATTCTCCCTTTTGACGAAATGCGTTTTGAGTTCAGGTTACGTCACAGGAATATTTTTATGGAATGACTTTAAAAATGTAGAGAAAGACTCTGATTCCTCTGAATCCCCTTAGTGAAAGAAAATCTTCAAATGCTGCTAAACTTAATTAAAAGCCACGAGGGATCGATGAAATGAGGCATTCAATACAGACTGTGACATTCTGGGCCAAAACTGAAGTGTCATCAAAAAGTAATGGTTTTGGTAGACCCTGGCTAACAAAGCAGAAAGGACATCAAACACAAGACTTTTTTTTTTTTTTTTTTTTGTCAAGAATGGTAACACTGGCGAGAGAGAACCTCAAAGTGACATACATACATACATAGCGACAAACTGAGTATGTATATTCAGCGTAAAGACTCACCAGAAGCATGTGTCCATGCCTCTGTGGACAAAACCAAACCAAACCAAACCAAACCAAACAAAACAACTTTGGTTAACAGATCAACACTACATATTAAAATCCAGACAGTATAAATTCTGGCACAGAGGCTGAAGCACACATTACATGAGAACACTGTTGCTGTCTCTATCTGGTGAAATACAAAGGAGTGTGAACCTCGTAAATGCAATTTTGGGTATCAAAGTCCAACTGACTCTTTGTAATGTGCTCTGGCGTTGCAATTCTCAACATAGCAGGTGATAACCTGATATAGAAGCGAATACCACCGCGACTTACGTTAGCTGCATGTGAATTGTTTAAATATCAAAAGGTGAAGTACGACAAACTAGGAATAAAACACAAATTTATGGAAAGGGTGCTTCAAAGAATGAAACCTGGATAAAACTCAAAACCAGGAATCTTCCCAAGTGATCCTTCGCTACAAAATTAATTCACATTAGTGGAAGGCTTTGCTGCGCCCTGTGTTGGGAATGTTTTTGTCCTGTCGGGAACAGTTCACGCAAAATACCGAATTTCCGTATGTCACCCTTATGTCCCGTTGTTTTGCTCGGAAAGAGCATCAAACCTCTGTGATAAATTTAAAATGAATTACAATTTTGCTGGAGGTTTAATTGCTAAGTAATTTGTTTGAACAGTTTAAACCAGTTACAATTTTAGTCAACTTATAAATTTGTGGGCAATCATATGGGAAAACTCATAAAACCACAGCTAAATTCCTAGGGATCAAAGTGTTATAGACTGAAATAGCCTTTAACTAACAAATGAGCATTATGATTGGATGTCAACTGCATTCCTATATTTTAATTCAATTGCATATGTAAGAAAAAGTAGAAACCATTAGGCCGAGTAAGGAATAAAAATTGCTTTGAAAGCAGCAACACTATGGAAATCTAAACAGAAATTCCAAACGTCCTGTCATTCTTCTGGGAGTTCAGAGCAAAAGAAGTTCTTACGTGAAAACGGATTGAAGGTTGAGAGCCCACAGGACTCCCTGACGGTGCTTCGTAAGTTAGAAAATGAGCCCATAGATAGGAGATCATAAAGACGCTTTTCATCCAACAGAGACGGCTTCCTTACTACTACTCACCCAGTTCCTGAACTCTGTCATGAGCTAGTGAACCCCTAGAACAAAGCTGAGAACGAAACCTGGGTTTCGGCACGACTCCACAGGTGAACTCAGAACCAGATTAAAACCAGGGCTTACAAGAGCTTTCCCGCTGTCAGATTCACACGGGGGTCATCCCTAATCCCACCACAGACCAGCGAGAAGACAGCAAGCTCCCATCCTTGCAGGAGTTCGTCGTGGAAGCGTCACAAGCCAGAGACAGGGGGGTTGTGTCCCTCAGAGTGAAGCTACAGGAAATGGTTTCCTTCTTTTCATTTTGTTGATCTTAAGGAACTTTCACAAAACAGCTCTGAATCATGCAGTCTCCTTTAAAAATGTTCTCCTCATAAGGAAAACAGAAGAAAAATCAACCACCACAGGTCACGCTTGAAAACGCAGAACTTCAGAAGTTGCGGGAGAAACACCTGGAAGACCTCTTTCCTTATACCATTTCATGGAAAGTTTCTCATGAGAAATTTACGTAGTGGGTTGTGTTTTATGAATCAGACCCGAATAAAAAGAGAGACTTCTGCCACGAAACTTAAAGGGTAAGAAAATCTCCGTGTGCATGCCACTCCCAGCATCATGAGTCATGTTTTTCCCACGCGGACTGTTCCAGAGTCTCACCCTGATCCCCCCCGCACTGGTCCTTACAGATGCGCTAAAATGGATTACCACTGCAGTGGTTATCAGTCCTCCTCCGATATCCGAAGAAAACTAAAGACCGAGGAGGGTCCTCTAACTCCCATGCCCTACCTGGTGAAAATGGCATTTAAAGTCCTTAACACCCGAGAGGAAGTGGCTGAACTTAAGAGGCAGGCCAGGCTCCAGCAGAAGGTCCAACTCCAGACCCAAGCCTCGGGGGCAGCCCTGCGGCCGGCGGGCTCCCCGAGCCCACAGAATGCAGGAACCAACCGAACCCTGCCTGGGGCTTGCTTCAGATGCGGCACCGAGGGACAATGGCCCGTCAATGTCCCAATCCCAAGGAGCCAATGCGGCAATGCCCTCAATGTCGAACGATGGGCCACTGGAAATCCGCCTGCCCAGGTCTCGGGGGATCCTCGGCGCCTCCACACAGAGGAAACCCTGAGCCGGGAAGTCCAGCCTTTCAACGACTCAGATTGGACGATGACTGACGGGGCCCAGACTCGGACACCCCCTAACCCAGGCCAAGCCCAGGGTCCTGCTCCAGGGAGCGGGGAAGCCCATCTCTTTCCTGTTGGACACGGGGGCGACCGACTCCATTGTGCCTTCCTACTCGGGGACCAGCTTCCCCTCTCCAGTAGCGGTGATGGGAACTGATGGCACCTCCTCTATTCCACGGACTGCCCCCCTCCTCTCTTGCAGCCTGGATGGGTTCTCCGCCTCACGCTCCTTCCTTAGAATCCCTTCCTGCCCAGCTCCTCTTCCTCGAAAATCCTGACATCTATCTATCAGCTTCTCCTCGGCTAAGTCCTGCTACCCTCCTACCTACCCCCTCTGCTAACCCGGAACCCTCCCATCCCTGCTCTCAACTCCTGGAAGAGGTGACTCCTCCACATCCAGGACTTTCCAATCAGCCCTTCCCTAACCCTGACCAAATACTCTTTGTGGCCAGAGACACGCAGCATAGGCCGTTGTTACCCTAGACGCCATCCTAGAGGCAGTTCCCTCCTCCTCGGGACAAGCTCTCGGAAGGCAGAACTTAGAGCTCTCACCAGGGCTCCTCGCCTGTCCAAAGGGCAACGAGCTACCATAGACACGGACTCCAAATATCCCTCCCTCATCACACATACACATTCTGTCCTATGGCAAGAGCAAAGGCTTCTTACAACCAAGGGAAACCCCATAATCTATGGGCCCCTCATTTCAAAACTACTAGGGGCCCTCAGCCTTCCGACTGAAGTAGCCATTGTCCACTGTCATGGACACCAATCCTCCAAGGACCCGGTGTCCCGGGCCAAAAACAAAGCCGACTCAACTGCCCAAGCCAATGCCTTAGGCTCCTCACCAGCTCCCCTCCTCTTCCTCAACACACCACATTCCCTCCACTTACACAGATGAGGAAACTCACACACTAAAAGAGATGGGAAGAATAGCCGGGGAAAAAGACTGGATCTTCATTCAGAAGAAACTCGCTCTTTCAAACCATTTAGCTCCTATGATCATTTCAGACATGCATCAGTCCCTACACATTGGTCCCAAGGCCTTACACCAGTTCCCAGGACCCCTTTTCTACTACCCACATCTCCAAAAGGTAATTAGAGAGGTGGATTAGTCTTGCAAAACCTGCTCCACTGTAAATGCTCAAGGGGGAATTCGCAGGCCAAGACCCAATCACCAGCTCCACGGCTACCAACCTGGCAAGGACTGGCAGCTTGACTGAAGAAACCCCACACCCCCGCCCCCGTGAGTGGGACCAGGCCTAACCCTGAGGCAGCCCATCCAGGTGCCTCCCATAAATTCAAGCAACAAAAACATTCTGTTTTTCCGAGATAGGAAAACTATCCCCCCCCTCGCCCTGACTGGAAAAGTCCCTGAACATGGTCATGTTGACCTTCAAAGAAATCAATCACGTCATAACCTGAATGCTATGCTACTCCCGCGTTTTCTTTGCCTTTAAAAGATGCCTGTAATTGCTAATCGGCGCTCTGCCACCTCTGAGGATGAGAGCCCATTTGCGCAAACGTTCAATAAACCCTCTTGCTTGTTGCATCTGCCTGACTGGGGTCTGAGTCTCTGGGGCGACCACCGGGACACGTTGGCACCCGTGAGCAAGGGTCCAACAGACTTTTCCCACATGCCGCCCAATAAATCCTTTCGCTACCTATTAACCTCAGTGGACGCCTTTACAGGGTGGGCAGAGGCTTTCCCTACAGCTCGGGAGATGGCGGATGTGGCGGCCACCATACTCACCGAACACATCATTCCGAGATTCAGCCTCCTGGAGATCCTACAATCTGACAACGGCCCGGCTTTCATCTCCAGCATCTCCGGGCATGACTCCGAGAGCCTAAATATTACCTGGAAACTCCATATCCCATATCACCCCCAAGTCTTCGGGTAACCTAGGGTGGGCTAACGGCCTTCTCAAGGAATATCTCACCAAACTTACTCTTGAATCCCCACCTGTCCTGGCCGACCCTCCTCCCGCTGGCTTTAAGAAGGCTCAGAGCCACCCCTAGAGGGCCGTCGGGCCTAGTCCCTTTGAGCTTCTCTACGGGGTGGCCCTTCCTGCTCCCTTAAAATCTTCCAACATCACCTCCTCCTCTCCTATCTTACTTACCTACCTTCCCTAACTCGTCTAAGAGCCCTCCTGCGGGCCCATGTGGATTCAGTCACCCGTACTCCAGGAGCACCCACCTACAGGCCTACCCAACTCAGGACCAGGGCCCCTTCTCCTGGATAAAACTTATCCAACAAGGCACTTCCCTCGCCAGCCTTTCCTGCATGGGCAATCTGTCCCACCGTTTTATCTGTGCCTCTTTAGGCAAAACTCCCCTTGTGGCCATTCCCCTCCCCAAGTGCATTCAGCTGCACCAGCCCCGCACCCACACCTCCAGCGCCTGCCTCATCCCTCTCTCACTAATGTTGCCCTATTTACTGACCCTCTCAACCATCAATTCCCCTTCTGTTATTCCGCCCCTAACTCATCCCTGTGCAACGTCACCCGGTCAAAAGTCACCTCTCATCATGCTGCTATTGGCCGATTCTTTTGGTGCCAGGGCTCCCTATCTAAATCTCTCAATACCTCTGCCTCCCTCCTGTCTGCCTGTCTCCCAAGTTCCGCGATTAACCATCTATAGTCAGGCAGAAGTAGCCCTCCTCACCAGCACCCCCCCCCCCAGAAAAGCAGAAACGAGTGATCTTTCTCCCACTGGTTGTCGGGGTCTCCCTGGCCTCAACCCTGGTGGCCACTGGGTACGGGGCCCTTATTCCAGTCTGCAGATTCCTCCAGGGACCTATCCGAGAGGCCTCAGATGGCTATCGAAGCTTCGGGAGAGTCTTTTAATTCCCGACAATGCCAAATAAACCCGGTGGCCCAGGTAGCTCTACAGAACCGATGTCTCTTGGACCTCCTCACGGCCGAGAAAGGAGGAACTTGTACGTTTCTCAATGAAGATCGCAACTACTACATCAACGAAACAGGTGGAGTGGAAACCAATCTCCACATCCTCGCCAAAAGTCAGGAGTCTCTCCAGACACAGTATCACCCTGTCGGCCCAACTACACCCCAATGGTGGCAGACCCCACTAACCACATGGCTCCTCCTCTCTCTAAGCCCACTCCTGATCCTTGGCATACTATTAATGGTGGCCCCTTGCTTTTTCCGAATCATCAAGGAAGGAATCCACGAAATATCTCAGTTATCAATCAACTAACTTGTTTTATATCCCTACGCTGGCCTGCCCACCTCCAACAGGCACCACGACGCCCCAAAATCAGCAGGAAGCAGCCGGATCTGAATCGTCGCCCCATTATAACATAACAAAAATATATGAATGTTGGGCCAGAGAGACTGGGAACCTCAAAACGGCCGACCCCAGGCCAGGAACCTCCCAAGAAGGCCACCTTGCTGCCCAACCCTAACTTAGCACACCAAGACCTGTAACCCTTGCCCTAATTGGAATGCCGCCCTGCCATCTTCCCACAGAAAACTCTTTAGAGACCTCACTGCAGTTGGCTTGCGTGCGACACCCCCACCCCTTGCTCTCTCCCTTGCCTGCGGGTGCATAATCTAGCCAGAGAGTGCAGCCCATTAAAAGCCGGTTTCAACAAAAATAAATAAATAAAAATGAAAGCCTGTTTCGACCAACTTTTGACTGGCCTCTCTTCCAGTTCACTACCAATCAGATTAAACCTGACAAAAACCGTGTTCCTTTTGTTCCAAACTGCCACTTAAAGGCTGTGACAGCTAATCTCTACGTTGTTAGGAACTATATCGTTCCAAGATGTGTGAAACTGGCAGGGACATAAATTCCAGAGATCATTCACTCTTGGCTTTGAAACGGGCTCATGGTACCTGGTATTAGGCTATGTTCTTTGGAATTTGTAGACGAATCTGACCACATCTACTTCTGATGTGGAAAAAAAGACATCTTATCTTATTTAGCGAAGTGATAATGCAGTGTTTTAAATACATCCCAGCTTAGATGACACACGATACTTTGCTCAATGGTTCCCGGGAGCCTCAGTCGTTGTGATTTGATAGCACGCAAAGTCAATGAGAAACAGACACGCGGAATTTGAAGCACAAAGGTACGGTCTTTCTGGATCTTCACATTTGTTTCAGTTTCTCACTAATGACCTTCAAGGCCTTGAATACATTAGTCACCTTTTTAGGCAACTTCTATGATTAAAAGTAAGAGAAGAGCAAGTAGGATGTTACCTATGCATTTGGCTGAGTCTTCGAACTCTAAAGACGATGATGAGACCACCAGTCCATGCGGTGTCAAACTGAACAATGCAGCAGAGGCAACAAGAAACTGCTCGACCCAGGAGTAGGTGTGAGTGAAGGCTCACCGGAGGAATCATTCTATACCATAATCGACAGTCTGTACACGTCACTGCCTCGGGCTTGGCTCGGCTTCATCTGGTGCACATCTGTTGGTCTCACCCAGGAATTCAAGAAGGGCACTGAACACTAGTGATGAAACGGCTCTGCAAGGATATTCTGATTGTTCCATCACATGGGCCTCTTAACAATCCTAGCTACCCAAACTGCATTCTCAGTGTGTTTCTCCAAAACAATGAGATGCCAACCTTTATCTGAACTCTTGACTACCACCTCCGCCTGTGGCTGTCCTGTTGTGGGGACACCTTTCACAGCTGCATGCTTTCCCCGTTGCTCATTTGTCCCCTGCCAAGTTTGGACCCCTAGAATACCTACCCTTGTCCTGTGCCCAGGCTTGCCGTGTCGGTGATTCATTCACATGGACATTCTGCTGTGGGCGTTGTCCTCTCAGGGCTCGCGATATTTACAGATATTTACATTCCTTCCCAAGCTTTGCTGTAGGCCAAATCCTTGCTCCTCACCTGGTCCCATCTGGTCTACCCAGACTCAAAAAAAAAAAAAAAAATCACAACCCACAGTGAAAATAAAGGAAGAGCAGGTGGAGATTTTTCCAAGCCCAGACCCTGAAGACAAGAACTGAGGAAGACGGACTCTACATTTACTGTTGTGAGGATGAAAAGAGATACTCAGGATGGTGCATATTATACAACATCTCACAAGCTTTCCGTGCCTTAAGTATCTAGCCCGTTGTTCATTCCGTGCAAAACTGTGAGACTCAGGCACTCTTTCAGAGCCTTCTGGGACAATACGGGACAACATGTATAAAGTATGGGATGGGGATTCCTGGGTGGCGCAGCGGTTTGGCGCCTGCCTTTGGCCCAGGGCGCGATCCTGGAGACCCGGGATCGAATCCCACATCGGGCTCCCGGTGCATGGAGCCTGCTTCTCCCTCTGCCTGTGTCTCTGCCTCTCTCTCTATCTCTCTGTGACTATCATAAATAAATAAAAATTAAAAAAAAAAAAGTATGGGATGATCACCAAAATGAACCCGATTAAACTCAAACAATGGACATAATTCTTTTATCTCCTTTTTTTTAAGGATTTATTTATTCATGATAGATATAGAGAGAGAAAGAGAGAGACAGAGACACGGGAGGAGGGAGAAGCTGGCTCCATGCTGGGCGCCTGACGTGGGACTCGATCCTGGGATGCCAGGATCGCGCCCTGGGCCAAAGGCAGTCGCCAAACCGCTGAGCCACCCAGGGATCCCGATCATCTGATACCTAATCCCCATCTCCCTACAAAGGTGGTCAATGATTCATCATGTTGTTATCTGTTTCTCACCCCAACATTTCTATCTACCTGTATCCATCCATTTGCTTATGACTGAAACCAGGCAGCCATATCTCTTTCTACATCTAACCCATGATCGTTCTAATTTAAAATATACTTTACATCCATCTTATTATTTTCTTCTCTATAGTCAGCACCCAGGTCACATTTGTATGTCCCACTGTCATCTCTCACTAGAACTAATATCTTTGCATTCTGGGTGGCCTTCCAACTTGTAACTCAAGTCTTTCAATTTTTTTAAAGACGACTTTTATCACTTTGAGAGAGAGCATGAGAGAGAGTGCATGAGTCGGGGCGGGGAGGGGCAGAGGGAGAGGAAGAAGCAGACGCCCCAGTGGGCAGGGATCCTGACGCAGGGCGGATCCCAGGACCCTGGGGTCCTGACCTGAGCCAAAAGGCAAAGGCTCAACCGACTGAGCCCCCCACACACAACAGGTGTCCCTAACTCTGTTCTTTTCTGAATCATTCCCAAACTCACAACAGGTAGCCTAATAGTGCAAAGCCCCAAACATCATTATGTTGTTACTTTGCTTATTAGTTCTCTTCAAAATCTTCTCCTTGCACCTTGGATGAAATCAAAACCCTCTGAGCCAATAAAGCCTGGTGTGATCTAGTCCATGCTGACTTCTTTAGTCACATCTAATGCTGCTCTCCTATCTATTAATTATGTTCCACCTGCCCTGACCATTTTTCAATCTTTCTCAATTTTGGAGACTCCCATCAACATTTTTTTTTACATTCTTCAACATCTCAATTGCTATTAAGATTTCCTATGTAGGAACTGAGCCTTACAATGTTCATCAGATATGTTACTTCTTTAACGAGGTCGTCCCTGAACCTCCAATTTAAGCTACTTCTCTCCATTATGATATTTTATGGTACATTGTCATTTTCTTTCATAGCACCTTTCCCAATTTTCTTGGAGGCACTTGTTTGTATGAATATTTCTAAAGTGACTGTCCTCTGGATAGGCCGTGGGCACGCTCCGTGGGTACAAGAGACTTTTGCTTTCTACTGTATGGCAATGGCTGGTACAGGGACTGGCACATCGTTGGCACTCAATATATCTGTCCAAGGAGTGAGTGGAAATTCTGTATCTTATAGTTTATTTGTTCAATTATTCAATAAGCTATTATCTTGTGTAAAGCACGGTCTTCACCTCATTGGGTAGAGCAGAGACAGAAAGATGCAAAAGTTCCTGCTCTGGTGAAGCTTTTAGAGTGGGAAACCAGTAATTAGCAACGAATACAAAACATCACATCGCATTTTAGAAAGAGACGTGTAGCAAAGAAAAATGGAGCAGGACAACGGAAATGAGGGGTGCCAGGGAGATGGGATTTACAGTTAGAATAAATGATCAATGTAGGCCTTCATGAACAGTTTACCTCTGGGAACAGACTTGAAGCAAGAGAAGGCTTTCTGAGAGAAATTCGAGATAAAGAATTTTCTAGGTGAGGGAACGGGCTAGAATGAGTCCAAGAGTGGGCACTTGTATGGGTTTCTGAGAAACAGTAAAGGAAGACACAGAGTGGTCAGGAAGGCAGACATAGAGGTTGTGATAAAGGAGACAAGGAAGGGCAGACAGATCACGTAGGCCTTCTGACCACCATCCTCACTTTGGCTTTTACAGTGACTGAGCTGGGTGAGCCTTCAAATGGTATCAGAAGAGTTATAGGATCTTACTTTTGCTTTAAGTGGATCGAGATGGCTGCTCCGTGTAGAATCTTACAGCGGGGCATGGGGAAAGGCAGGAAAACCCCACAAAAGGCTTCTGAAGAATTCAGGCAAGAGAAGATGGTCTCTTGAATTGGGATCTAGCAGTGGAGATAATAGAAAACAGCTGGATTCTGGATCTATATTGAAGGTCAAGATAAAAGGTATTTTGCTGATGCACTGGATGGGGGTTTGAAAGACAGCAAGGAATTAAAGACACGTCTGAGGTCTGGAGGCTGAGTAACTGGGAAGACAGCTTTGCAGTCAAGTCATAGGGGTGAAGAAAACAGATGAGTGTGTTCGGGGGGAGTTGGTGAGATCATGTTTCTTTGCAGAAACTGGAGGAGAGGTTACATGAGTAGTTGGATATACAATTCAGTGGGAGAATGACAAATGTGGGATGTGTCCACCTACAAACAGCACGGAAAGCAGGACAGGAGAGGATATCACTCCAGACTCGAACCCCACCCCGGAGTGACTGTAAACAGAAAGGACTAATTGCCATGCACCACACCTCGAGCAAAGCCTCATGCCCTTGTGTTTGGGTCGCATTCAGGGGGCCTTACTCCTCAACTTACCAGGATGATGGGAAATATTTCAATCTGACACATAATAAGCATGAGGCATAAGTAGGTAGCCATTTAGGACACATCCCTCATCGTCAGACTCTTCATTGTGAAACAAATAAATTAAATTTCTTCTATCAGGTAACATTTTTATTATCATGTACATTTTCTACCTGCTAAGAAAGAAAGCAATGTGCCAATATTTTGTGGTTTAAGGAAGTGTCTACAGGAATACCATACGCTGTGACGATGGCTAGAGTGCCTCACAGATCCTACTTTCATGCACTGCACACGCCTCCCAGGCACAACTGTACAATCTACATTTGAGAAAATATAGCATTTGAATAACAAGAGACCACTACGATAAACCGAGCCCATAAGGCTTATTATAAACATCTTCTAAATATAAATTGCTCTTCGAATTCTATCCTGTAGGAGGAATAGAGTTTTTCATGCAAACCAAATAACGTCATAAAGCCGCTGACAGACACATAAAACCCTAATAGGAACTTAGGTTTTAGTGATCTCTAAATTATTACCCAGAAATACAGTCTGGATCCTAATAACTAATTCACTCCAGAAACATTCACCGCGAGCCTCATGTGGTTTCCGACACGCTCTGACGCAGGCGCGGATGACACAGCGAGGTGCAAAACACATCAGGCGTCTGCCCCCATCCACAGGGTTTGGTCTTCCTCGGGGGGTGGAAGAGACAATGACTGAATAAATCTGTAACATGTCACAAGGTGGTGAGCGCCACAAAGAGCGGGCACGCAGGGCAGGGGACCCGGGGCGGGGTGGCTCTCCTGTAAGTCATGCGCTCAGCAGTTTCCAACGCGATTGTACTGTATGAGACTCTTTGACCACCATCTACTATTCAAGCACACGTAACAGAACAAAGGCCCCGTGGAGTGAGGACAGGTGACCCAGCTTGGAAAGGGCAAGCGTGGAAAGAGACACCAGGTCTTCTAAATTGCCCTCAGAGATCTTTTCCTGCTAATGCAGAAGAGAGGGGCAGCATTCCTGTTCTGCAGACTAGGAGTAGGAGAGAGAAAAAAAGAGGTCATTAGCCTTAGGGACAACTGCTGATGGCTGTCTAACGATCACAGTTTAGTAAGTGGGAGATATATACATAAAAGGTAAGAGTACAGTTGTTCCTTGAACAACATGTGTTTGCATCCGTGGGTCCACTTCTTTATACAGTACAGCACCATACATGTCTTTACTCCCATGATTTTCTTTTTTTAAAGATTTAGTTAGTTATTTAAGAGAGAATGAGAAAGAGTGTGTACACAAGTTGGAGGGGCAGAGGGAGAGAATTCCAAGTAGACTCACTGCTGAGCATGAATCCCGATGCAGGGCTTCATCCAGAGACCATGAGATCATGACCTGAGCCAAAACCAAGAGTCAGGCACTTAACTGACGGCATCGCCCAGGCGCCCAATGACTGCACCACCCAGGCGCCCCGCTTCCTTATGATTTAAATAACATTCTCTTTTCCCCAGCTCACTTCATTGTAAAATACATATTAGTCTACTGTTTATATCATCGGTAAGGTTCCAATCAACAGTGGGCTACTAGTAACAGTCCAGTTTTGGCAGAATCAAAAATCGTACATGGATTTTCAGCTGTGCTGGGGGATGCTGTCGAGACCCCTAATCCCCACGTTGTGGGGAGGTCAGCTATATTCTAATGAATTTGTAGTTCTTCACGGAACTACACTTTCCAAATTAGTCGCTTCTACAAAAACCTGAAGCAGAGAATACAGTGTTCACTGAAACCACTGCTCCAGTAACTAAATTTGAGCTACTGTTGATGAAATTGAGTACTGTATATTTCCTGTTATGAGAGTATCTCGTCGCACGCATGCACACACACCCTCCCTACAGAGCCTTGTGTGGGCTCTTTGTTTTCCACTCGATGCCAGAGAAGCTTCCCTGTTTTATCCACAAAGTTCACATTTCCAAAGCCAAACAACAGCACTGCACACATGGACTAGTGGTAAAAGGAGCGAGGTATGTCTCTGTCCAGTTAGACCAGAGGAGTGGCAAACATTGTTGCCGCCAAAACCAACGGAAAACCCAATTACAAATATGATGGTCACAAAAGACACTTCCCTACAAAACAAAAGTGGCACATCCTGTTGTCTTGTCAAAACTCTCTATGGCCCCAACCAATCGAGAGCTTCCAGCTTTCCTGCACATATATTGCATCCCTTATGTTTGTCATCTCAGATACAAGACTATTCTTTTCTGCAGCTCAGGTTTTGATTTTTTGGTAACTTCTTCTAACACTTTCGAAGGTTTTGTTGTATTGATTTCTTCAAAGAATATCAACACCTTCTAGCTAAGGATCTCCTACAAATGACTGTGTTGTCTTTACTTCAAATAATTAATAAACTTCCTTTGTACTTAAGAGTCATTAGGCACGCGCATGCACACACACACACACACACACACACACGAGTCATGAGGCACCATGACAACCCACTGGTTAGTTCTCAACATTTTGCAATTCAGATCACTAGTCAGCTTTCTTCCTGGTCTTCAGACCTGCTTCAATAAAACAGGTAAGTATAAAAACAACTTTCATCAGTGGAAAATCCCATAGGAGTTCAGTATTGTTGCACTCTAATGGATACATGGAAGCAAATGTGTCTTTCTAGAAACCAATGACTTTATGACTATAAAAGATACAGCACCTGTAAATTGAGGAGCTTATTCCTCAAAAACATAGCTGATAAAAAAAGTCAGTGCATACATCCAAAAAAGCCTTAAATAATAAGGGAGGAAAATAAGTAAAACATGTTAAAAAGATGGTCAAATGAGACAGGCATCCTGCCTCTCAGGATGGTTTCCTTATCTTTTATTGCATTTTATAAATGTCATAAAATAATGATGATTTTTTATTGGAGTTCAGTTTGCCAACATACAGCATAACACCCAGCGGCTCATCCCATCAAGTGGCCCCCTCAATGCTCATTACCCAGTCACCCCACACCCCCAGCCCACCTCCTTTTCTTCCACCCCTTGTTCGTTTTCCAGAGTGAGGAGTCTCTCACGTTCTGTCTCCCTTTCTGATATTTCCCACTCATTTGTTCTCCTTTCCCCTTTCTTCCTTTTCACTATTTTTATATGCCCCAAATGAATGAGACATTACAATGTTTGTCCTTCTCCGATTGACTTACTTCACACAGCGTAATACATCCAGAACCAAATGATGACTATTATAAAGGAGAAAAAACCACTTTTTTAAAATTAAGAGGTATCACACTGGGAGAATCCTTTCAATGACTGGGGAAAATATACGGTCACACAATACAATTTGCGGACAGCAGACACATACAGTGCATGTTGTCAACTTTCTCCATCATTAACCACATAACAAAGCTCTTTTAAAAGTACAAGGGGAGGCTACGGAAGGAGTTGCTACCACCTGTATTCCTGTTTGCAGTTTCTTCCTCATGTTTGTCAAGACAGAAAGAAGCATTTTTTTTCTTTTCTTTCTTTTAAGTCTTTAGTTAAAAAAAAAAACCAAAAGGGCAAACGGATAGGATTTTCAACTTTTGGTGACAGTCATGGAAATCTGGAGACTCATGAGTTCTAAGACTAGGGGTTCTGAACTGAAATTAAGATTTCAAGGATTACAGTTAAAGTCTCAGAGCGAAAGACATGAGGCTGAGTATTTTTCAACGAAAGCCCAAAGAGAAAAACAGAGGCTGACGACAGAGAAGAGCTGTGACATAAACCACAGATGATGTCGGAATTGTGATTTCTGTTAAATCTTGCCATGTGTGCATGGATGTACGTACAGATACACACACATAGATCTCCGACAGTTCTTGTTCCTCAACGGTTATGCTCAAGGTTTGGTGGGGGGACCATCATTCTTTGTCTTGGCATATTTTGCTTACTTTTTGCTACGAAAAGACATAGAAAATGAAGTATAAAGATAATTTACAGATTTCAACTGTAAAAGAAAATATCAGGTTTTTAGTCCATAAAATCCAGACACCGACTGATAAAGCATCATCCTAGGAGGATCATCACTAGAAAAGTCCAATGGGACACACGGAAAAACGTCACGTTATCTACTTCCAAAGACAAAATTATTTTCACACTTTCTAGAGGTATTCTATATTTAATGTTGACGCCTGATGGAAAGGTCTGAAGTACTACAAGCGCTCAGACATTGTAGAAAAGGATGTGGTACTGCCACGTCTAGATCAATTCTATCTAAATAAGTGCTATTTTATGGTGTTAGTTATTACTGTATATAAAACTTGAAGACCAAGATTCTTTGGACATATTCTTACAGTTTCCCCAAATGTGTAAGATGGAAACAGGACTTTTTTGAGCATTCATTTTTTTCCCGCCTGATTCACTAGCACCTCTCAAAAATAAGCTCTAGGGAATCATGAAGTCCATTCGATAATTTCCTACTAAACACCCTAAATTACATAGAAGACCGCCATGTTGATATAGATCTACTCAGATTGTCAAGGAATTATTTAACTTACATTATGAGCAGCTACATTTACCAGTGCTTCCAGTCTGGGACCTCATTTCTAAGTGTGTGAGTTGGTTCTCCTGTTTCCATAATAACCAATTTAACAATCAGCTTGGCAGTCAACTGCTTTAGAGTTAGTTTCATTAATGTTAGCTCTCTTCTCCTTAATACATGAATCGACTGATACTGTGGGACTACTTATTTTTCTAATATACTCGTAAAAGGGCTCTGAATTCAAGGTAACAAATCTTCTGGAAGAATTAGCTCAGGCTCTTTTGTTTAAACTCAAACTTTTCCTTGTAGAACTTCAATGTATATGTTAGAATTTTCTTCCAATACTTTAGGACTCACTTAAACTTCTAGTCCGAATACGACGATTTCCTTTCGTTGCTGCAGGGGATCTGAAATGCAACAAAGTTATGAGCTAGAAGTTTTTCAGTTTTTCAAATGTCAGTAAAAACAAAAAAAAAAAAAAGGAAGAAAGAAAGAAAGAAACAATTAAGAAATTCCAGGAATTAAATTGGAATACAAAGTGGTCTTCATTTCACAGGACTCCCTCTATCGTTAATCCTCACGAGAATGAACACAGAAAGGAAGCTACTCCCTTACTGGATAATGAAAATCGTGATATTTGGAATGCTTTTTCCAAATCAAAAAGCTCTCGAAACTAGTTCTTTCTCTCTCCTCTTTCCTGGTTTTGAGTAAAAGACCCTTCTTAGTAGATGATCTGGTACCTAACGAGCACTGCTGGTTGGCTGCACACACACGTACAACAACATGAACCCAACAAGTAGAACCAAACGTCACTCTCCTTACACGGCGTTTGTCGTTTCTAATGGCTGAGTAATATTCCATTGTATCATAGACCACAGCTTCTTTTGTTGTTGTTGTTGTTTTCTCAACTTTAAAGAGGTGTGGGGGGTGGAGTCAGGGAAGGAAGAGGTGTGGACTTGAAGGTTTTTGATTTTTTAATGCAAAGTAATTTATTTTGCGTTTGATACCAGGTGAGACGATAAAGGTGATGGTGCTCATGCCCATACGCCGGCTCCAGGTGAAGTGCTCTAGGCTTCGGGCTCACTCTGCTACCTGAGAAGGTCTGTCTCAGCTTCAGCTCTACACAATGCTTGTGACTCAGCGCCTTGCGGGTTTGGGCAGTATGTAAACTTTCACAGACTTGCTGAAGGGGATGGTGCCCTCGATGCTGGTTTCCACCTGGGGTGACACTTTGCCACCTTCAATCCAGGGGGATTTTGGAATGCGGGAATTGGAGTTGTGGGCCAGTAGCAGCCTCACTTCCACCTGGCATGGTTCTGTCCAGGCAGTATGGGAGAGGTACACCTGAGTGATAAGCCGGTGGCGCCCTGGGCCAGGATTCCGCAAGTCTGCCAGCTTAGGATGAATCCTCTGAGCCTGGCCATCTGGATAGAAGACCTGGACCTTCACAGCACTCTCAGGGGCCTGCACATGTTCCAGGGTCGCATCGACATCCAGGGCCACAACCAATCCAGATGTAAACCGCAAAGGGTTGTCTGACTCGCCTGCTGGCTCAATGATGGTGGCTGAAGTGTGTGGATCTGCTCTGGAAGGGGGAGGTGCAAGAAGGTACTCTGCCTCAGCATGGTCTGTAGAATTTTGACCCCTTCCACAGGTTTGGATGTCATGAGTCGGGGCATAAGGTCAACACGTTTCTCCACAAAGCTGTCCTGTAAGTGGGGACAAATCAGCAATAAAACACCTCTGAAAAAAGTCCACTTCCTGTAAAAAGTTTTCACACATCGCATATAAGGGGTCAACTCCTCAAGTAGTCCGTGCTGTTACTATAAGTTGCAAGGCTTTGGCCTGCAGCCTCATGTGATGTATAATCACCACCTGTTTCTTCTCCAGACCACTGTACATCAACTCCATTTTGTAGGTCTCTTCCATGATCTGTTTTGCTGCTGCGGAGGCCAAGTCACTCTGCTTCAAATATAAAGGGGCAGCCACATTCCACAGCTTTCCTTGCAAGGCCTCGATGAGCAGAAGCTGATACCGAAGATAGGTAGCCGAGAAGTCAGCAACTCCTGCTAGTTCAGACTGAAGTTCTCCAAGTCTTTGCAGATCCCGGATGGTGAACTCCAGCAGCTTCTGGGTTCCCTGAGGGTCCCGGTGCTCTGAAGACTGTACACCCTTTCAGGGCTCTGCTGCAGGAACTGATGGGATGGGTCCTCATGGGGCGCAATACCGGGAGAAACGGCCGATGACACTAGTTTTCCACCTGGTAACCTTAAGGCAGGAACAAGATGAGAAAGACTGTCGTGGAGGGAGGAATAATGCCTGAAGGTATCATCTGAGAACAGTGCCGGCATTGTTGGACAGATTGTAGCAGCATTAAAAATACAAACCAAAACTGCAATGTAAGCTGGGTCATCCATGTCTGGTTCAGCTGTGTCAAAAAATGGATGGGTGCTCAGGAGCTCTGGCACCAAGGAAAGCACCAGGGTTGCATGCAGACTTCCCAGAAACTTCAAGCACTTCCATATAGAGTCCCTATCAGTAGGGTACTTGGTTAAATTTTTCAGCAGCTCCGCCAGTGCAAGATGAATCCCTTCTTTAGTCAAAACATTAGTACAGCATAAAAGTTCGTGAAGAGCCAGCCTCTCGAATATCTCTGGACGAATCCTCTAACACAGCCAGGACACGGTCAAGCTGATCCTCTCGGAGAGTGATATTATTAGAAATTTTTCTCAGGCCGTGTATGGACTGCAGACGTACTTCCTCAATTTCATCATTAAACATGTCAACCGGGAAATCAGGGCGGCACTTCTCCGCAAAAGAAGGTGAAGATTGGGCCAGCATGCAGAGAGCCTCCACGGCAGCAATGCGGACCTCATACATCTCATCTTCCAATCCATGAAAAAAGGCTCCACAAGCTCCTGACTCAATCAAGTTCACAGCTCCTGTATCTATTTCTTCTTTGGGAGCATCACCTACCCACTTTCTGCCACTGGAAAACTCTCCTGACCTGTAAAGTTCCTTGGCACGTTCATGTGCAGTGCATTTTCTCCTGAGATCTGACATGAGCTTCTTGTCGAGCGTCTGCTCCAAGAAATGAGAACTGACTTGTTCCATTGAGCCCAATAGCTTTGCAGCCTGAACTCGAACCACCCAGGAGCCATCACGGACCATGGGACAAATTTTTCCAAATGCTCATCAACTAAGCGAATTTCTTCATTACAAGAAGTAATGGGGACAATGCTTTCAGGATAGAGCTGACTGACAACCCAGATAAGTTGGACTGCAGCACTGCGCACTTGTCCATAGTCATCAGACAACAATTTACAGGCCTGCTTATAAATTGCTTGGTGTAATTTCACTCCTCTTTCATGAAGCTGCAATATGGCTTTTATAGCCACTGTTCTGACACGTGGGTCTTGGTCACTGAAGTAATCCCCTATAATCTTCTGGACATCTCTGACAGCTAGGCCATCTCCATCTTTTGTCACACTTGTCTCCAAAGAGCCAAGATTGCCAAGTCATTGCAGGCACTTATTTCTTACACCATGAGACGTATCTGTGAGGTACTTGCAGGCTACATCAACTAATCCCATCTGGATAGCTTGATTCTCTGGGAGTTTGGTGCCAATTGCAAGCAAGGTGTCCAACAGTTGAGCAAGGACTTGATGAGACTTTTCATTCTGCAGGATGTTAATGGCATCATCCATAATGCAGTCTGGTGAAAATCCTGCAGTCTTTGATAATAAACCCAACAATGATGCAATTTTGAGTCTCACAGATGGATCATTCTCCTTGTAATAATGTTCCAAGAGAATCCTGACTACTCCTTCCACACTTTCTGCTTCAACAGGCTTTCTGGAAAACTGGAGTAGATACTGCAAAGCATCCATTGGGGAGGGAGCTTTACACAGATCTACGAGGAGTGCTGCAGATCTCCTTGGTTTTGTCAATCACAGTTTCTTGGTTGCAATTTCCTCCTGTTGTTGCTGGACCACCTCAGTGAAGTCCTCGTACACTCATTTCTTTAGGTGAGCCGCCATGACTGCCCGCCACACCACAGCTTCTTGATCCATCATCTTTCGATGGACACCGAGGCTCCTTCCAGTTTGCCTACTGTGGACATTGCTGCTATAAACATTGGGGTGCAGCTGTCCCGGGCATTATGCTGAGTGAAAACAGTCAATCGGAGAAGGACTGACATTATGTGGTCTCATTCATTTGGGAAATATAAAAATTAGTGAAAGGGAATAAAGGCAAAGCAGAGAAAATGAGTGAAAGTATCAGTGAGGGTGACAAAACAGGAGACACCTAATTCTGGGAAATAAACAAGGGGTAGTGGAAGGGGAAGTGGGGGGGGGTGACTGGGTGATGGGCAATGAAGGAGGCACTTGGCGGGATGAGCACTGGGTGTTGTGGGATATGTGGACAAACTGAATTCCAATAAAAAATTAAAAATTCAAAACAAAGAAAAGGGCTTATTTAAAATAAGCAAACATAAAACAACACCGGGGAAATCTTCAGGGTTCTAAGGAATGTAATTGTTTTTCAAAAGATATCCGAATGATATAATCAGGAACACCACAAGTACAGAAGGAAAAGCTGCCGGAGGCATCGATATGAACAATTTCACTAATACATCAAATGCCATAGATCGTTATGAGAAAGATTTAAATGCATCAGTAAATAAGAATTTTTAAGCCATGGACTCAGTTATTTTTTTAACATAAGGAAATATGCAATAATGTATTTGAAATGTGAAAAAGTACCTGTTCCCACGGCCACCCTGGAGGAAGAGCACGCCAAGGGGCATGCTATCGGGATCCCCCACATGATGGAGCAGCCACCTGACTCAGTGGAACAACCGACTTCGGCCACTGAGCAACATCCTTAACGAAATCAAGAGCCCGCCAGAACTACAACAAGGGGGCGAGCTGAAGCTTATGGGCCTGAGCAGTTCGAGCCGGGCATGGCAGTTGGTGCTGAGTGCTTGGCCCGAGCCGAGATGCCAGCTGCTGAGGCCAAGACAATTTACATGGCAGTCACACCTCTGATTCACTGTCCCGACCTGGAGGAGCCACCTGCACACTTGGCCACCCTGCAAGAAGAGCTACCCCGGGCACCCACTATCAATGCCCCTGGCATGCCTTGCCAAAGGAGTCACCTGCCTCAGTGCAGCAACCAGCTTCGGCCCCTGAACAACATCATGAACCATGTCAGCACCCACCCCGGCTCCGAAGGTGGGGCTTAATGAAGCGTCTGGGCTTGAGGTGATCGAGCTGGGCAGGGCTGTCGGTCCTGAGTGCTTGGCCAGAGCGCAGATGCCAGCTGAGGAGTCGAAGCCAATGCACGAGGTGGTCACACCTATGATTCACTCTCCCCACAAGGAGGACCCACCTGCAATCTTGGCCACCCTCGCGGTAGATGATGTCCCGGCGCATGCTATCAGGGTCCGCCACATGCCAGTGCGGCCACCCAGATCAGTGGAGCAACTAGTGTCCGCCCCTGTGCAATATCCTGAACCACCACAACAACCGGCCCCAGCTCCTACCTCGCAGCCTTTTAAGCTTCAGGGCCAGAGGTGATCGAGCTGGTCACGGCTCGAGCCGAGAAGCCAGGCTGCTGAGACCAAACCAATGCACGTGGTGGTAACACCTCTGACTCACTGTGCCGACATGCAAGAGCTACCTGTACCCGTGGCCACCCTGGAGGAAGAGCACGCCCAGGTGCATGCTTTCGGGTTCCTGCACATGCCGGACCTGCCACCTACCTCAGTGGAGCGAACGACTTTGGCCACTGAGCCACATCCTGAACCCAATCAAGAGCCTGCCACAGAGACTACAGTGAGGCCAGCTGAAGCTTCTGGAGACGGAATACTTCCAAACTCGTTCTATGAGGCCACCATCACCTTATGTCCAAAAGCAGAAGAAGACCCCACCGCACCAAAAAGGAGAGTTATAAACCGATGTCCCCAATGAACACGGATGCAAAAGTTCTCAACAAGAAACGAGCCAATAGGGATCCCTGGGTGGCGCAGCGGTTTGGCGCCTGCCTTTGGCCCAGGGCGCGATCCTGGAGACCCGGGATCGAATCCCACGTCGGACTCCCAGTGCATGGAGCCTGCTTCTCCCTCTGCCTGTGTCTCTGCCTCTCTCTCTCTCTCTCTCTCTCTCTCTCTGTGTGACTATCATAAATAAATTTAAAAAAATTTAAAAAAAAGATACGAGCCAATAGGATCCAACAGTACATTGAGAAGTTACTCACGGTGACCAGGTGGCATTTATCCCTGGGACGCAAGGCTGGGTCTACACTCGTCAAACACTCTATGTGACTGATCAGATCTGCAAGAGAAATAACGAGAACCAGGTGATCCTCTCAATAGATCCAGAGAAAGCATTTGAAAAAATACGGCATCCATTCCTGATCCAAACGCTTCAGAGTATAGGGATAGAGGGAACGTTCCTCAGCATCTTCAAAGCCGTCTATGAAAAGCCCACAGAAAATTATCATTCCCAAGGGGGAAACACTGGGAGCCTTTCCCCAAAGAAGATGAGGAAGGAGACATGGATGTCCACTCTCACCACTGCTATTCAACATAACACTAGACATCCGTAGCCTCAGCAATCAGGCAACAAAAAGAACTAAAAGGCATTCAAATCGGCCTAGAACAAGTCAAACTCTCCCTCTTCGCAGATGACATGATACCGGACACCTAGAAAACCCAAAAGACTCCACCCCAAGACTGCTAGAACTCATACAGCAAATTCGGCAGTGTGGCAGAGTACAAAATCAATGCCCAGAAGTCAGTGGCCTTTCTAGACGCTAACGATGAGACTGAAGAAAGAGAAATTAAGGAGTCGACCCCATTTACGATGGCACCCAAAAGCATGAGCTACCTAGGAATAAACCTAACGAAAGAGGTAAAGGATCTCAACCCGAAAAACGACAGAACACGT
This sequence comes from Vulpes vulpes, assembly GCF_048418805.1. Taxonomy (NCBI): domain Eukaryota; kingdom Metazoa; phylum Chordata; class Mammalia; order Carnivora; family Canidae; genus Vulpes; species Vulpes vulpes. The sequence continues at coordinate 16,206,769 of NC_132786.1, read as the reverse complement.
CTGAAAGAGACTGAGGAAGACAAAGAGATGGCTAACTATTCCATGCTCATGGATCCGGAGAATGAATATTGGGAAAACGTCAATGTGGGCAATTTACACAATTAACGCAATCCCTATCAAAAATACCACGGACTCTCTTCAGAGAGCTGGAACAGATCATCGGAAGATTTGTGTGGAATCAGAAAGGACCCTGAATGGCCACGGGAATAGTAGCCAAGAAAACCACAGCGGGGGGCAGCACAATGCCGGATTTCGGGTTGCGCTGCAAAGCTGTGCTCACCAAGACAGTGTGGTACAGGCACAAAAACAGACACAGCCACCAATGGAACAGAAGAGGAATCCAGAAGTGGACCCTCAACTCGTCTGGTCAAGACCATATATTCGACCAAGCCTGAGAGACCATCCACTGGAAAAAAGACAAGTCTCCTCCATAAATGCCACTGGAAACGCTGGACAGCCACATGCAGAGGAGGGAAACTGGACCACTGTCTCACACAGTGAGACAAAGATAAACACAAAGATAAACTCAAAATGGATGAAAGATCTAAATGTGAGAGGAGATTCCATCAAAACCCTGGGGGAGAACACAGGCAACGCCCATCCAAAAGTTGGCCACAGCAACTTCTTGCAAGATACACCCATGAAGGCCAGAGAAACAAAAGGAAAGATGAACTACTGGGACTTCACCAGGATGAGAAACTTCCGCACAGCCAAAGAGACACTCAACAAAACCAAAAGACCATCTCCAGAATGGGAGAAGCTTTGTGCAATTGACCCTTCAGATAAAGGGCCAGCATCCAAGATCTTGAAAGAACCTATTCAGCTCCACAGCAGAGAAACCAACCATCCAATCCGGAAATGGGCAAAAGACACCAATGGAAACGGCACAGAGCAAGACACAAACGTGGCCGACAAGCCCATGAGAAAGTGCCCACATCACTGTATTTCCATCAGGCAAATACAGATCAAAGCCACAACGAGATCCCACCTCACAGCGGTGAGAATGGGCAGCACTGGCCAGACAGGAAACACCAAACGTTGGACAGGATGCGCAGAAAGGGGAACGCTTCAAAATTCAACAGTGTCGGAGGGAGCCGTACTCACCTGATAGGGACCAAGGCGGGGGGCGGGCTCCCGGCCAGGCTGGGGCGCTCAGGAGGCACCTCAGAGCAGGGAGGAAGAGCCAGGCCCTTGGGGGGGCTCCCGGGGCCCAGCAGCCCAGGCCCTCAAGCCGCCGCCCCAAGGCCGTGCCCTGAAGGTGGACGGTTCCTGCACCCTAAGCCCTCTGAGCGCGCACGCATGGGTTCCGTGGCACCGGAGGAGGCCCCACCGCCACCCCCTCCACCAACAGGTCCCGCACCCCCTCCCCCCCTCCCCCCACCCCCCCCCCCCCCCGCGCAGCCCTCTGCCCCGCACCCTGGCGTACCTCGCCATGGGGGCGCCTCCGTGCGGCCCCCAAGGCCCGCTGTCCCCCGCGAGGTCCCTCCCAGGCACCCGCCGCGCCACACGCGAGGGCCAGATGCTTCTCGCACAGCCACCCCGGGGCCCCTCACGCCTCCCGGGGCCCACGCCGACCTGCGCACCATGGCCGAGGCCTGCAGAGACGCTGCCGGGAGCCCGCAGCGCCGGGAACCACCGGCCTGGAGCGGCGGCAGGGCAGCGCAACCTCCTGCCACGGGGACGGCTGGGTCGGGTCCATCTGGTCCAGTTGGGTCGCCACGCCCTGGCCCCCCTCAGGCCATGCTCCGGGTCAGGTGCTGGGGCAAGCTCCGGCCACGCCCCGGCCACGCCCTGGCCAAGCCCCCAGCCAAGCCCCCCCACACAGCAGCCGGCCCTCCCTGGAGCCTAGAGGGGACCAGAGACCGCCTCTGCCTCCCCCCCGCTAGTCTGGTCGGGGCACCGGGGTCCGAGGCCTTGCGCCCCCGGCTCAGTCCCGAGAGACTCCTGCTCAGGGAGGCACGAAGCCTCTCTCTGGCTCTGTGTCTCCCTCCCTGTCCCTCCGACCTGGTCTCTGTCTCTCCCTCCCGGTCTGGGGTCTGGCCCTGTCTCTCTCCCACTCCCCTCCACCCCTGTCTGTCTCTCTCTCTCCCTCCCAGTCTTTCTTCTCTCATTCCCTATCTTGGCCTGTCCCTGTCTCTGTGTCTACCTCCTTGTCTCTCGGTCTCTCACTTGTCTCCCTCCCTGTCTCATTCTCTCCATCCCATCTCTGTCTCAGTCTCTCCTCCCTCCCTGTCTCTGACTCTCCCTCCCTGTCTCAGTCTCCCCTCCTGTCTCTGGGTCTCCCTCCCTGCACCGTGGTCTCTCCCCTCTGTCCCATCTCTCCCTCCCTGTCTCTTGGTCTGTCTGTCCCTCCCTCCCTGTCTCTGGATCCCTCCATCCCTGTCCTGTGTCTCTGCCCCTGTCTCGATCTCTCACCCCCCTCTTCTCAGTCGCTCCTCCCTGTCTCCATCTCTCTCTCCCTCCCTGTCTCCCCGCCCATCTCTATCTATCTCTCCCTCCCTGTCTGGGGGCTCCCTCCCTGTCTCTATCCATCCCTCCACTTCTGTCTACCCTTCCCTGCCTCGGTCTGTCCCTCCCTGTCTGTGTGTCTCCATCCCTGTCTCTGTCTATCCCTCCCTGGCTCTCTCACCCTGGCTCTCGGTCTCTCCCTCACTGTGTCTCGGTCTCCCTCCCTGGCTCTGGCTCTCATTCCCTGTCTCACGGTCTCTCCCTCCCTGTCTCTGGGTCTGTCCCTCCCTGTCTCTCTGTCTCTCCCTCCCTGTCTCTGTGTCTCCCTCCCTCTCTATCTCTCCCACACTGTCTAGATCTCACTCTCCTTGTCTCTGTGTCTTCCTCTCTGTGTCTTGGTCTCTCCCTTCCTGTCTCTCGGCGCCTCCCTACCTGTTTCCCTGCCTCTCCCTCCCTGTCTTTCAGTCTCTCCCTCACCGTCTCTGTCTCTCCGTCCCTGTCTCTCTGACTCTCCTTCCCTGTGTCTGTGTCTGTCTCTCCACGCCGCCCCATCTCGGTCTCTCCTCCCCGTCTGGCTCTGTCCCTCCCTCTCTCTGACTCTTGCTCCCTGTCTCGCCACCTCTCCCTCCCTGTGTGTGTCTCTGTCTCTCTCCCCGTCTCTATCTCTCCGCCAGTCTCTCTGTGTCTCCCTCCGTGCCTCTCGCTCCCTGTCTCTCGGTCTCTCCCTCCCTGTCTCATTCTCTCTCCATCCTGTCTCTGTGTCCCTCACTGTGTCACGGTCTCCCTCCCCGTCTCTGGGTCTCTCTGTCTCTCTCTATCTTCCTCACTGTCTCTCAGTGTGTCCCTCCCTGGCTCATGGATTCTACTTCTGTGTCTGTCCCTCCCTCCCTCCCTCCTTCAGTCTCCCCGCCTTGTCTCGGTCTCTCCCATGCTGTCTCTCTGTCTCTCACTCGCTGTGTCTCCCCCATCCCTATCTCTCCCTCCCTGTCTGTGTCCCCCTCCCAGAAAATCCTCTCAAGAGATGCACAGGAAGCATTTGACAAAATACGGCATCCATTCCTGATCCAAACGCTTCAGAGTGTAGGGACAGAGAGAACGTTCCTCAGCAACTCCAAAGCCATCGACGGAAAGGAAAGCCCGCGGCAAATAATCATCCTCAATGCGGAAACACTGGGAGCCTTTCCCGTAGATTGGGAACGAGACAGGGACTTCCACCCTCACCACGGCTACTCAACATACAGCTAGACGTCACAGCCTCAGCAATCAGGCCACAAAAAGAAACAAAAGGCATTCAAATCCACAAAGAAGTAGACAAACTCTCCCTCTTCGCTGAAAACATGATGTCCTACCTGGAAAACGCAAAAGACTCCACCCCAAGATTGCCAGAACTCAAACAGCAGCAAAATCGGCGGCGTGGCAGGATACCAAATCAATGCCCAGAAATCACTGGCCTCTCCCTACGCCAACGATGAGACTGAAGAAAGAGAAATGAAGGAGTCGGTCCCAGTGACAATTGCACCCAAAAGCATGAGATACCTAGGAATACACCTAACCAGAGAGGTAAAGGATCCCTACCCAAAAAACTACAGAGCACGTCTGAAAGAAATTGAGGAAGACACAAAGTGATGGAAAACAATTCCAAGCTCCTGGATTGGAAGAATTCATATATTGGGAAAATGTCCACGTGACCCAGGGCAATTTACACATGGAACGCAATCCCTATCATCAGAAATACCACGGGCTCTCTTCAGAGAGCTGGAACAAATCATCGGAAGATTAGTGTGTGGAATCATCAGAAAAGACCCCGAATGCCCAGGGCAATATGAGAAAAGAAAACCACAGCTGGCGGCATCACAATGCCGGACTTCAGGTCGTGCTACAAAGCTGTGCTCATCAAGACAGTGTGGTACTGGCACAAAAACAGACACACAGGTCAATGGCACAGAAGAGACAAATCCAGAAGTGGACCCTCAACTCTACCGTCAAGACCGTACATTCGACGAAGCACGAAAGACCATCCACTGGAAAAAACACAGTCTCTTCAGTAAAGGCTGCTGGGCATGTTGGACAGCCACACACAGAGGAATGAAACTGGACCATTCTCTCACACCACCGTACACAAAGAGAAACTCAAAATGGATGAAAGATCTAAATGTGAGACAGGAAGCCATCAAACTCCTAGGGGAGAACACAGGCAACGCCCTTCTTGAACTTGGCCACAGCAACTTCTTGCAAGACACATCCATGAAGGCCAGGGAAACAGAGCCAAAATGAATCACTGGGACTTCATCAAGATGAGGAGCTTCCACACAGCAAAAGAAACGCTCAACAAAACTAAAAGACAAACCTCCAGAATGGAAGAAGATATGTGCAAATGACCCGTCCGATAAAGGGCCAGTTATCCAAGATCTCTAAAGAACTTTTTCAACTCAACAGCAGAGAAACCAAGAGTGCCACCCTGAAAGGGGCAAAAGACACCAACAGAAACGTCACACAGGAAGACACAGACGTGGCCAACAAGCACACGAGACGATGCTCCGCACGCCGGCCATCAGGGAAATAGCAAAAGCACAATGAGATACCACCTCACACCTGTGAGAATGGGGAACAAGAACCAGACAGGACACAACAAATGTTGGAGAGGATGTGGAGAAAGGGGAATGCTTTCAAAATTCAAAAGTTTCAGAAATCGCCATACTCATCTGATATGGACGAAGGGGGGGGGCGGGCGTGCTCCTGGCGAGCCTGGGGAGCTTGGGAATGGGGAAAGGGGGGAAGTGGGGCGGGGGCTGAAGGGGCAAGGGGGGGAAGGTGAGCAGGGGCGGAGGGGGGGGGAGGGGAGAGGAGGAAGAGCCAAGGGCCTTGGGGGCGCTCCTGGGGCCCAGCCACCCAGGCCCTCAAGCCACCGCCCCAAGGCCGTGCCCTGAAGGTGGATGGTGCCTGCATCCAAACCCCTCTGAGCGTGCCCCGATGGGCTTGGCACCCTCTCTGAGCCCCGGTGGAGGGGCCCCACACCCTCTCTGAGTTGTCCGGAGGAGACCTGACCCGTAGGAGGCCCCACCACCAGCCCCCTCCGCGAACAGGTCCCACCACTCCCCCACCGCGCAGCCCGTTGTCTCCCAGTCTCTCCCTCCCTGTCTCTGGGTCTCCCCTCCCTGTCTCTCTGTCTCTACCTCCCTGTCTCTGGGTCTCCCTCCCTCTCTGTCTCTCCCATGCTGTCTAGATATCACTATCCTTGTCTCCGTGTCTCCCTCTCTGTGTCTCGGTCTCTCCCTCCCAGTCTCTCGGCGTCTCCCTACCTGTTTCCCTGCCTCTCCCTCCCTGTCTTTCAGTCTCTGCCTCAACGTCTCTGTCTCTCCGTCCCTGTCTCTCTGATTTTCCTTCCCTATCTCTGTGTCTGTCTCTGCTCGCCGCCCAATCTCGGCCGCCCCCCCCCGCCCCGTCTCCTTCTCTCCCTCCCTCTCTCTGACTCTTGCTCCGTATCTCACAGGCTCTCCCTCCCTGCGTCTCTGTCTCTCCTTGCGTCTCTATCTCTCCGCCAGTCTCTGTGTGTCTCCCTTTGGGTCTCCCGGTCTCTCACGCCCTGTCTCGTTCTCTCCATCCTGTCTCTGTGTCCCCCTCACTGTGTCTTGGTCTCCCTCCCTGTCTCTCTGTCTCTTCCTCCCTGTCTCTTGGTGTCTCCCTCTCTGTCTCTGTCTCTCCCTCCCTGTCTCTCTGACTCTCCTTCCATGTCTGGCTCTCTTCCTCCCTCCCTCAGTCTCCCTCCTTGTCTCGGTCGCTCCCTCGCCATCTCGCTGTTTCTCCCTCCCCTCCCCTATCTCTCCCTCCCTGTCTGTGTCCACCTCCCTGTGTCTGTCCGTCCCTCCGGTTCTCTGTCTCTCCTTCCCTCTCCATGTCAATCAAAGAAAGGATGACAACCGTAGAATTCTCTCAATAGATGCAGAAAAAGCATTTGACCAAACAGACCATCCTTTCCTCATGAAAACCTTCCACCTGGTACGGATACCGGGAACAAACCTCAATTCTCATAAAACCCATCTACAAAAGACCCAGAGGGAATGTCCTCTTCATTGGGAAAATCCTGGAGCTTTTAACTTAAGGTCAGGAACACGACAGGGTGTCCACCCTCAACCCTGTCCTTGGGCACAGTAGTAGCGGTCCTAGCTTTCGCAGTGACATTCCGAAACAGAAAGAAAAGGCATCCCGATGGGCAAAGAAGTCAAACTCTCACTCTTCACAGAGGACATGACACTCTACGTGGAAAACCTCAAACAGTCACTAGATCGTACCTAAAGGATCTATCCAACAAGACGACCTAACAATCGTGGGTATCTGTGCCCCGAATGTGGGAGCTGCCACGGATACCAATCAGTTGCGAAGCAAAGTTAAGACGTACTTAGATAATAATACACTTTTACTTGGGAGACACGAACACGGTGCTTTCTAGGATTGATAGATCTTCCAGGCACAGCATCTCCAAAGAAACAAGGGCACTAAAGGATACATCGGACCAGATGGATCTCACAGATGTTTACAAAACTTTACATCCAAATGCAACTGAATTCACATTCTTCTCAGTGCACGTGGAACTTTGTCCAGAAGAGACCATATACTGGGTCACAAATCAGGTCGTGACCGATACCAAAAGACTGGGATCGTCCCCTGCGTATTTTCAGACCATAATGCTCTGAAACTAGAACTCAACCACAAGAAGAAGTTTGCAAGGATTTCAAACACGTGCAGGTTAAGGACCATCCTGCTAAAAGACGAAAGAAAGGGTCAACCAGGACATTAGAGAAGAATTAAAAAGATTCACAAAAACCAACAAGAATGAAGATACAACCAACCTGTTCCAAATCTTTGGGATAAGGCAAAAGCGGTCCCACATAGGGGAAATACATCCCAATGCAAGCGTCCATCCAAACACTGGAAAGAACTCAAATACAAAAGCTAACCTTGCACCTAAAGGAGCTGGAGAAGGAACGACAAATGAAACCTTCACCCAGCAGAAGTCGACGGTTAATAAGAATTCGAGCAGAACTCAATGAAATAGAGAGCAGAGGAATTGGGGAAACACATCCACAACACCAGGAGGTGGATCTTTGAAAGAACCAATAAGAGAGAGAGAAACCATTAAGCCAGCCTTATGAAAAAAAAAGAGAGAGAGAAAAGACTCCAATGAATAAAATCATGAATGAGAAAGTAGAGATCACCACCACCACCAAGGAAATACAAACGATCTTAAAAACTCATCCTGAGCAGCTATACGCCAATAAATTGGGCAATCGAGAAGAAACGGACCCATTTCCGGAAAACCACAAACTACTGAAACCGGAACAGGAAGACACAGAAAACCCGAACACCCAATATCCAGGGAGGAAACTGAAGCAGTCATCGTCAAAGACCTCCCGAGACACAAAAGCCCAGGGCCAGATGCCTTCCCTGGGAAATGCTATCAAAAGTCTAAAGAAGAAACCGTACCTATTTCGACCTAAGCGGTTCCGAAAGATAGACAAGAGATGGAATACTTCCAAACTCGTTCTTGGAGGCCAGCATCACCTTAAGTCCAAAAGCAGACAAAGACCCAACCAACGAAGGAGAGTTACAGACCCACAGACCTCACGAACACGGATGCAGACATTCTCCACAAGATACGAGCCAACAGGATCCAATGGTACATTGAGAAGTTACTCACCGTGACCAGGTGGCATTTATCCCCGGGACGCAAGGCTGGTTCAACACTCGGCAAGCACTCCGTGTGACTGATCAGATCTGCAAGAGAAAAAACAAGAACCAGATGATCCTCTCAAGAGACAGAGAAAGCATTTGACAAAATCCATTCCTGATCCAAACGCTTCAGAGTATAGAGACAGAGGGAAAGTCCCTCAGCATCTTCAAAGCCACCTATGACAAGCCCCTGGCAAATTATCATTCCCAATGGGGAGACACTGGGAGCCTTTCCCCAAAGACCAGGCACGAGACGGGGATGTCCACTCTCACCGCTACTATTCTCAACATAGTACGAGACGTCACGGCCTCAGCAATCAGGCAACAAAAAGAAATAAAAGGCATTCAAACCCGCAAAGGGGAAGTCAAACTCTCCCTCTTCGCAGATGACATGATACCGTACCTAGAAAACCCAAAAGACTCCACCCCAAGATTGCTGGAACTCCTACAGCAAGTTCGGCAGTGTGGCGGGATACAAACTCAGGGCCCAGAAACCAGTGGCCTTTCTGTACGTGAACAATGAGACCGAGGAAAGGGACATCGAGGAAGGGGCCAATCCCATTTATACAACCACAGCACCCAAAAAAAAGCATGAGCTACGTAGAAAGAAACCTAACCAAAGGGGTAAAGGATCTCTACCCGAAACATTGCAGAACACGTCTGAAAGAAACTGAGGAAGACACAAAGAGATGGAAAAAGGTTCCATGCTCCTGGGTTGGAAGAATTAATATTGGGGAAAATGTCAACGTGACCCAGGGCAATTTACACAACTAGTGCAAAATCTGTCAGAAATACCACGGACTCTCTTCAGAGAGCTGCAACAAATCATCTGAAGACTTGTGTGGAATCAGAAAAGACCCCAAACAGCCACGGGAATAGTAGCCAATAAACCCACTGCGGGGGGGGGGGGCAGCACAATGCCCGATTTCAGGGTGTGCCACAAAGCTGTGACCATCAAGACGGTGTGGTACTGGCACAAAAACGGACACATGGATCAATGGAACAGAGGAGAGCATCCAGATGTGGACCCTCAACTCTACGGGCAACTAATATTCGGCCAGGCAGGAAAGACCATCCACGGGGGAATAAAAGACAGTCTCTTCGATAAAGGCTGCTGGGAACACTGGACAGCCACGTGCAGAGGAATGACACTGGACCATTCCTCTCATGCCAAACACAAGGATAAACTCAAAATGGAGGAAGGATCTAAATGTGAGACAAGATTCCATCAAAACCCTCCGGGAGAACACAGGCAACAACACCCTTCTTGAACTGGGCCACAGCAACTTCTTGCAAATTACATCAGCCACGAAGGCCAGGGAAACAAGAGCGAAATGGAACGTCGGGACGTCATGAAGAGGAGCTGTTTCTGCACAGCCAAAGAAAAACTCAACAAAACTGAAAGACAACCTCCAGACTGGGAGAAGATAGGTGCAAACGACCCTTCGGATAAAGGGCCAGCATCCGAGATCTCGAAAGAACCTATTCAACTCCACAGCAGAGAAACCAACCATCCAATCCGGAAATGGGCAAAAGACACCAATGGAAACGGCACAGAGCAAGACACAGACGTGGCCGACAAGCCCATGAGAAAGTGCCCACATCACTGCATTTGCATCAGGGAAATACAGATCAAAGCCACAACGAGATCCCACCTCACAGCGGTGAGAATGGGCAGCACTGGCCAGACAGGAAACACCAAACGCTGGACAGGATGCGCAAATAGGGGAACGCTTCAAAATTCAACAGTGTCAGAGGGAGCTGTACTCACCTGATAGGGACCAAGGCGGGGGGCGGGCTCCCGGCCAGGCTGGGGCGCTCAGGAGGCACCTGAGAGCGGGGAGGAAGAGCCAGGGCCTTGGGGGGGCTCCCGGGGCCCAGCAGCCCAGGCCCTCAAGCCGCCGCCCCAAGGCCGTGCCCTGAGGGTGGACGGTGCCTGCACCCTAAGCCCTCTGAGCGCGCACGCATGGGTTCCGCGGCACCCTCCCTGAGCCCCGGGGGAGGGGCCCCGCACCCTCCCTGAACCGCCCGGAGGAGGCCCCACCGCCACCCCCTCTGCCAACAGGTCCCGCCCCGCCTCCCCCGAGGCCTGCGGTCCCCCCCGCGCGGTCCCTCCCAGACACTCGCTGCGCCACACGCAAGGGCCAGATGCCTCTGGCACAGCCACCCCGGGGCCCCTCACGCCTCCCGGGGCCCACGCCGACCTGCGCGCCGGGGCCGAGGCCTGCAGAGCCGCTGCCGGGAGCCCGCAGCGCCAGGAACCGCGGGCCTGGAGCGGCGGCGCAGCAGCACAACCTCCTGCCACAGGGATGGTCGGGGCGGGGCGGGGCGGGGCGGGTGGCCCCATCAAGGCCCAGCTCCCCCCGTGGCCACGCCCTGGCCCCCTTCAAATCAAGCTCGGGGTCAGGTGCTGGGCAGGCTCCTGGCCGCGCCCCCTGCACAGAGGCCCGCCCTCCGGGGAGCCAGGAGGGGCCCCCTAGGTCTGTTGGCCATCTGCATATCTTTTTTTTTTTTTATTTATTCATGAGAGACACACAGAGAGAGAGGCAGTGACACAGGCAGAGGGAGAAGCAAGCTCCATGCGGGGAGCCCGAAGTGGGACTCGATCCGGAGTCTCCAGGATCATACCCTGGGCACTAAGCTGCTGAGCTACTGGAGCTGCCCCATCTGTATATCTTTCTTTGAAGAGTGTCTATTCAGGTCCCATGCCCATTTTTTAATTGGATTATTTTTGGGGGTGTTTTAGTATTGAGTTGTATAAGCTCTTTATACTTTTAGAATATTATTTGTATATAATTTTTTATTATTGTTTATATTATTTATATATTTAATTATTTTTAATTATTATAAATTATATATTATTTATATATTTAATTATATATTTAAAGGAGAAGAAATGAGTGGGAAATATCAGAACGGGAGACAGAACATGAAAGACTCCTAACTCTGGGAAACGAACTAGGGGTGGTGGAAGGGGGGAAGGGCGGGGGGTGGGGGGCACTGAGTGACTGGGTGGCGGGCACTGAGGGCAGCACTTGACGGGATAAGCACTGGGTGTTATTCTGTATATTGGCAAACAGAACACCAATAAAAAATAAATTTATTATTTAAATAAATTAAATTAAATTAAATATAATAGATTTGAGACTGAAAAAATAAAAACATAAAAAAAAGAAATGTTGAAAAGGTTAACCAAAACCAGAGGCACCACAAGACAAAGTTGCAATCATCAAGACAGTATAGGTACGGGCACAAAAATAGACACATAAATCAATGGAACAAAATAGAGAACTCAGAAATGGACCCTCATCTCTGTGGTTAACTAATCTTCAAATGAGGAAAAAATATCCAATGGAATAAAGACAGTTTCTTCAAAAAATGGTGTTGGGAAAATTGGACAGCTATGTGCAAAAGAATAAAAACAGGCCCGCTTTTTAGACCATACACAAAAATAAACTCAAAATGGATTAAAGACCTAATGTTAGACCGGAAACCATAAAAAAATCCGACAAGAGAGTACAGGCAGTAATTTCTCTGACATCAACCCTAACAATATTTTTCTAAGGTAGGTCTCCTGAGGCAAAGAAAACAAAAGCAAAAATAAATTACTGAGATTACATCATAATAAAAAGCTTGTGTACATCAGAGCAAACAATCAACAAAACTGAAAGGCAATGTAGGGAATGGGAGAAGATATTTGTAAACAACATATGTGATACAGGGTTAGTATCCACAATATAATTAAACTCAATAGAAGAAAGAAAGAAAAGAAAGAAAGAAAAGAAAGAAAAGAAAGAAAAGAAAGAAAAGAAAGAAAAGAAAAGAAAAGAAAGAAAGAAAGAAAGAAAGAAAGAAAGAAAGAAAGAAAGAAAGAAAGAAAGAAAGAAAGAAAGAAATCCAATTAAAAAATGGGCAGAAGAGATGAACGGACATTTCTCCAAAGAAGACATCCAGGTAGCCAATAGACACATGAAAAGATGCTCCATGTCACTCATCATCAGGTAAACAGACACCAATATCACATTAAGATATTATTTCACACCTGTCAGAATGGCTAAAATCAAAACCACAAGTGTTGACGAGGATGTAGAGGAAAAAGGGACATTTGTGCTCTGTTGGTGGGAATAGCTAACTGTGGAACACAGTATGGAGTTTGTTTAAAATTTTTGAAACAGAATTACCCTATGATCCAGTAATTCTACTACTGGATATTTACCCAAATAACTCAAAAACATTAATTTGAAAGGATACATGGAATTCTACATTTACTGAAGCATTATTTACAATAGCCAAATTATAGAAGCAGCCCAAGTGTCCATCAATCAACAAATGGATAAAGAGGAGGTGGTGTGTACACCTGTACACAAACACGAAAATTACTCAGCCATAAAAAGAATGAAGCTTGCCATTTGCAATAACATGGATGGGATCTGGAGGTTATAATGCTAAGTGAAAGAAGTCAGAGGAAGACAAATTATCATATGATTTCACTTGTGAAATTTAAGAAAACAAATGAAGAAAAAAGAAAGAGGCAAACCAAAATCAGACTCAACTATAGAGAACAAACTGATGGCTACCAGAAAGAGATGAGTAGGGGGTGGGTGAAATAGCTGATAGATATTAAAGAGTATACTTATCATGATGAGCACTGAATAATGTATAGAAACGCTGAATCACTATATTGTACACCTGAAACTAATATAACACAGTATGTTAACTATACTGGAATTAAAATTTAAAAATGAAAAAAAAATTCCCTGCAGAACATCCTGCCTATTGTTTTCCTGCTAAAAGATCTCTTGGCATTAATATCAAGACTCAACAGCATGGTATTGGTGTAATAACAAACTGATCGATGGAACAGAAAGCCCTAAAATAAACCCAGACATACGTGGACAACTGATACTTGACAAAGGCAGTGCAGTAGGAGAAAGGATGGCTTTTTCGACAGCAGTGGTGGAAAAATTAAATATCCACAAGTAAAATGAACTTGGATCCATACCTCATATCACACATGAAAATTAACTCAAAATGGATCATAGATCTAAATGTAAAACTTAAAGCTTGGAAACTTCAAGAGGAAAACATGTTAGGTAAAGATTTCTTAATACCAAACAAAAGAAAAATTCATACAAGATAAGTTGGACTTCACTAAAAAGGGAATTGGGGCTCCTTAGAGAAAAACCAAGGCTGTATCAGTAAAAGTAGAAGATCAGCCTAGAAACTATCTGGTTTGCCAGAAAGTTAGAAGTATTCAACAATCAATAGGTGTATGTCAAAGGACAAGATTTCAACTTGAAGGGGTTCCTACTGCCCAAATTGGAACATGTGGTTATCAAAATAATGAAAGGAATGGTTCATAATATAACAAAATTTCACAAGCCCACAGTAATAAATGGAAAAGGAAAGTCTCATTCATACAGTACAGTATCAGCTAATAAGCTGAGAGGGACAGAAAAATCACCATTTTGCAACATCACAATAATAAATGATGAAGGGAAGAATCAGCAGTGGATGCTATCTACAGTTTTTGGGAACAGAACACTGACAGAGACCCAAAGTATCTCACAGGAAGTTATTCATTACAAAGGGGGAAAAGTGGAGAAATCTGGCAGTTCAAACTAGTGATGATGAAAGCCAAACAACAGCAATGGGACAAGAGGACATCATGGTTTCCTAATGTAAAGCACTGAAGGGGACGCATTACTTTTGCCAAAAATGATGAATAAGGAGAGAAATCAAACATTAAGTCTGAAAAAACAACATTTGACAGAAATAATTATTAACTACCTCAAGGAACTGGGATAAGTAGGAGTGGCCAGTAAGAAGCTGAGACAGTGCTCAAGAATATAACAGCAGCAGATGTCATAAATATGATACAAAATAGCCACTCCTGCTAAGGCTAGGACAGAGTACCCAAGGAAGAATTTTCCCTTCAGAGCTCAATAGTCAGACCTTGTTAGAAAAGATAACAGCCATCACTCACACTTTGGTGCTGTACCAGTGGGATTTGCTGGAAATTCACCCTCTGGAACTTGTCCACAAATCTATTCCATAGTACGTGCTGGCAATCTGTGTCCTGGATTTCCCCCACCATCAAAGGGGGTGAAAAAGCTGCTGTGAAGGACATTATTGTGACAACTGACAAAATTTGAATATAGATCATGTAGTTAGATAATAGCACTGTACTAATGTCAAATTCCCTTAATTTAATTAATCTGCAGTTATAGGGGATTATCCTTGCATATACCAAAACTCATCAAACAGTACATTTAAATATGTGCAGCTTTCTGTATGTTAATCTTATCTCAGTAAAGCTAAAAAATAAACAAATAACCTTTTTAAAAAGAGAATCTATGTTTGGGGCTAAGGGTCATGTCTACACTCCTCCCAAATAAGTAAAAAAATATATATATATAAATATATATCACCAAGCATACCAAAGTGAGAAATAAAATGCAACAAAATCTAGTATCCGTAGGAAGGGCTCATAGGAACAATACTTTTAAAGTTCTTATATGTGGTCTTTATGCTTAAACATCAGTTGGCTGGATGTGTGCCTCAATTCACATTTTTTTTCTATGAAAAATCTTAAAAATCTTTACTCCAGTCTTCCAGATTTAAGTACTAATGCTGGAGAGTCTAATGATAATCTGGCATTCTTTCCACCTAAGTGATGTAGTCTTTTTGTGTAGGTGCCCAAAGTTTTTTTTTTTTTTTTTTTTTTCCTCTAAAAGCCCTAGAACACATTTCAGTGGTGGCTGTTGTTTCAATTTTCCTAAGCACATGATGAACCCTTATAATATAGATGTTCATCTTTTAACGGCATTTTCTTGCTTTTGTTTTTTTCCTGTTTCTTTTGTCAGTCCGGGCACTTTTATTAATGTCCATATACTTATGTGCACATGCATATAAGATCTTCTTCTCACTTTATGAATTTCTTTCAGCTCTTTACTTGATTTGTTTTCACTTGTCTTTTTCCATCATTTCTTTCTTTTGTGGTACTTTCTAGAGTGTCTGCTCATTCAAGAACTTTCTGGTTTATCTTCATTTCTGAAATATTTCTCATTCGTTCCTCAAGTCTTGTCAGTTTTTCATGATCTCCTATAACATAGGAGTTCATTTACAAACTTTTCTAATTCAGTTTATTTTGTTTTTTTCATAACATACTGTTTTATTTTTCCAGCTTATTTTGTAGAAATTATATCTGTGCTTTAAGACAAAGTATACTTCTATCTTCACCTCTTTAGATCTGTTATTCAGAGGACTACTGTCCTTTTTCTTATACTATCTTCCAATGACATAAAATTACAATACCTTCTATAAACCTTATTATAGTTGGATGGCTTTTCCTATACTTTTAAGTTTCCTATGTAAGATTTGTAAACAGACTGAGAAGGCGTTCCTAGATTCAGAGTTCAAAGGTTTCCTCTTATATTGTTACCACAAAGTATTCAAACCTAAGGTACTTAAGTGTGACCACTTCCCTAATACTTTCTGAGATCTGCCTCCTCCAGTGCCCCCTCCCACATGTATCTGTGTCTATTCTCCTCTTTACCCTTAAGTTCCTACTCTCATCAACTTTTATTTGCAGCAGTTTCTTTTCAGTGTGGGGCTCTGTTCGCTTCCTGAATATTTCTAAGAATCTCAGGAACCAGGCTGTCCCTGCTCCCTCATACTTTCCTGTGGCAAACGATCTCATTTCAGACCCTATTAGAAGTTTCTGGACCACATTTTGAATAGCACTCCCTAAAATACTTTGCTTTTTTTCAGAGAGTGCTGAGTGGCACTGTAAGGCAGACAGGTATCACTATAAATGTATGATCTCCAGGAGCAAGTGGGCCTCAACAAGATCTGCAGTTATAATACATTTTACTGGGAAATGCAATCCACTTTGCACACATGTAGACAAACCCTGTGTGTGTGTGTGTGTGTGTGTGTGTGTGTGTACCTACTCTTACCTTCTCTCCTGTTGGTAACAAAATGTCTCTCCCTCTATTCAAAGTCACCAATCTTTCCATCTATGCCTTCGATCAATCAATCCTGCTTTCTCAGAACACCTCACAAATCCCTTCTTTGGTATATTTGATAGCTCATTTGATTGAACTCTTCTTTCATATAACAAACATGCTTAAGCCTTTCCCGTTTACAAAAAAGCAATAAACAATAACTCCATTTCTCTCTCCAACTACTGCATAATTCCTTTAATTCTCTAGAGTTGTCTTAACTATCCACATCTCTTTACTTCTACCCATTGTATAACCCCAACAGAGTTTCCCCTACTACTTCTCCATCAAAATATGCTTTGCACGACTGTCATGTTTCTAACACTAAAATGTTTTTGGCCGCTCTTATTTGACCTTGCGTGAATGCGACACTGTGAACCACCACTTTGTTAAGACTTTCTTTGCTTGGCTTCCGTGACACTACATTTTCCTGGCTTTCTCCTACCTCTTCTCAGTGTCCTTTCTAGGTTTCCATCCTACACACCCATAACATGTCCAAATACCTAAGGCCTTGTCCTAGGTGATCTCCTCACTCTAATCTCTAGAGTAGAAGAGAAAGAAACACAGGGAGGACAACAGGACACCAAAAAGGAAGGGTCAGAGAAATGGAATGGAAGCCTTAATACCAAAAGATGGGTGGGGAAATGAGCTGAGGGTAGTAAAAGCAAGTTAAGGCATGTGACACACAAGTCAAGTCTAGAAGATAAGGAACAGAAGAAACATAAATCCACATGCACCAGTACAAAAGGCAGATACTAACGTCATGTGCTATAGGCTCTTCTCCTGGTTATCCTTAATGTTGAATACAGACAGTCAAGAGATCCCAGAAAGACTATTCATTCATAAGGAAGATAAAAAAAAGATCTTCCAGCAGTTATAAATCCCAATTACTATATATGACATTTTTCTTTTAAATTTATTGGGTTTTTTTTAAGATTTTATTTATTCGTCAGAGACCGACAGAGAGAGAGAGAGAAAGAGAGAGAGAGAGAGGCAGAGACAAAGGCAGATGGAGAAGCAGGCTCCATGCAGGAAGGCCTGACATGGGACTGGATCCCGGGTCTCCAGTGGCTCCCTGGGCCAAAGGTGGCGCTAAACCTCTGAGCCACCCAGGAGTCCCACTTTTAAATTTATTGTAGGGCAGCCAAGGTGGCTCAATGGTTTAGCGCCACCTTTGGCCCAGGGCGTGATCCTGGAGTCCCCGGATTGAGTCCCAAGTCAGGCTCCTTGCAGAGAGCCTGCTTCTCCCTCTGCCTGTGTCTCTGCCTCTCTCTTTCATGAGTAAATAAATAAAATCTTTTAAAAATAAAAATAAGGGATCCCTGGGTGGCGCAGCGGTTTAGCGCCTGCCTTTGGCCCAGGGCGCGATCCTGGAGACCCGGGATCGAATCCCATGTCGGGCTCCCGGTGCATGAAGCCTGCTTCTCCCTCTGCTTATGTCTCTGCTTCTCTCTCTCTCTCTCTCTCTGTCTCTCTCTCTGTGTGTGTGTGTGTGTGTGTGACTATCATAAATAAATTAAAATGTAAATAAATAAATAAATAAATAAATAAAAATAAATAAAATAAATAAATAAATTTATTGTATTGTGACCAGAGTACCTATGGACAATGTGTTTTAGAAGAAATTAGACCAAAGTTCTTTGAAGAATCCTGTATTTTTACAACTTAGAAGAGGATTTGAAAACCATTTTTGAAAGACAAGGTAAACACGGAAAAACACTGAGGCAATTCAGCTGACACTTATGTTCACGTGTTGTTTTAAACACAAGTGTTTAAATATGCACCTATGTATATATTATGTGCATTTCCTATAGTACTAGAGTACCCTGTATATAACAAATCACATATACAAGACATTCTGAAAGAACAAAATCAGGGTAAAATATTTTTAAATGTTTTGCTAGTCATGATAGCTTCATACCACTATCCTCTAATGGTCCAAGATGTAATATACATTTAAGGCATAGTTCATCATTAATTCAGAGGATGTCAATTTCAAAGAGGGTTTTTGGTAATTTTGAAACTTTTAGGCACGTATTAGATTTGGTTAGAAAATCACTTATGTTAACCTCACAATAAGACTGATAAAGAAAAAATAAATAAAAAAATAAAAGACTGATAAAGAGCCTATGAAGTATCAGTTCTACCACTCTAATGCTGTTAGCTTACAAATTAGTATTATCTTTATCATAGCTTAAAAAAAAATGAGACTTCAAAGATTCAAATAATTTAGGGCTGGTTGGAAAATCCATCACTCCATATACCTGATACAATAAACAATGGAACAGCAACAATTACAGCTTTCCATAGAATAGAGATCTTGCTGGCTAATCTACCACTGACTGCATATTCAGGTGCCAGGAAATGACAAGTATCTATCCCTCTACATAACACTAAAGAAGTCATCAGATATGAAGAGCCCTGAGCAGCTTTCCATATTTTCCGAAACTTGGGAGGAGCTGAGCTATTAGCATCCAACCTTGATGACAGACTTAAATACAACTCTCTATGCTATTAATTGGAGTTAAGGATCACTTTTTATAATTATTACACATACCCTACAACCTATAACTAAGGGACTCTCCAGGCTGCTGAAACTGAGGCACTTTCATGAGTGGCTTCCATATGGGAATTCCCTAGGAACTGAGATCCCAGGGCTTTATGTCCGGGTCCTGATAATGGCCTACCATGATCTTCAATTTTTCAGTCATTTTAGTTAAAATCAGAGTCTACAACCCATAAGCCAACTTATCCAAGAACATGTAAATTGTATTACAATACGTATGTATGTGTATGCACCAGCAAGCTAGGGGTGGATTGGAGGGGGGAGTGTCACAATAGGGTCTGCAGTATAGAAATCCTATTCCTTCCCTCGCAGCTGTGTACAGTTTGACAGGTTGTGCAGCACAAGGGACTACTTAATTTAAGAGGGCAAATGGGGATTAATATGCATTCCACTTCCTAAGGCATGTAATCCTTGGTACTACAGGTGACAAGTGAACACATATTCCTAAATCAGACAAAGTAACTTTTAGACTTACAGCAGCCTCAATTCCCCCACTCTTAGAATGCTTTGTATACCATATGTGAAAGGCAGACATTTGACATGCTTATTAATGACAATCTACTTATCAAAGTACTTTAACTTAAATTCTAATGTTTTCCCCTCAACTCAATAAATTATGTTACCTCGTAATGTGGGACACATATATCCCATTTTGGAGACTACTGGTCTACTACGTACTTGAAAATGCAGGAGTAAATTTGAAAAAGGGGGGGGAGGTCAAGGTTTTAGGAAGAAATGTAGGGCTCATGCAAGTAGCTTGATAGTTTAACTTGGTGAGTTCTCTAAGAAAAATCAGACAAAAATCTAGAGATCTGGGACACCTGGGTGGCTCAGCAGTTGAGCATCCGCCTTTGGCCCAGGGCGTGATCCTGGAGTCCTAGGATCGAGTCCCACATTGGGCTCCCCACCAGGAGCCTTTTTCTACCTCTGCCTGTGTCTCTGTGTCTCTTGTGAATGAATAAATAAAATCTTAAAAAAAAAATCTAGAGATCGAAGAACCAAATTACCCACATGTGAGCATATTAAAAAGGTGCAATGCAATGTAATAATAGTATTTGACATCAACTTCCTACCAGGACAGAGTAACCAGTACCAAGACAAGTTTGCCTGCCATGTACAACTACATGTAACGGGGATAGATATATGAGGCAACTATCTTTGGGCATTGAACAACAGGCAGTGAGGACTGTGATTCCCTGAAGAAAAAAGGGAAATTCAGGAGGTAAACCCTAATAGGTCTTGATTTTCTACCTGGGGACTATCTCTCAGCCACAATTCAGGGAACTAGAGCTTAAGTAGAACACAGCTTAAAAAGCCAGAGAATTTGGGGCTTGAAGCAAATTAAGCACTGGAGAGAAAAGAGCTGCAAAGAGTGAGGGTGCCAGTAGTCTCTCTAGGGCTTCTCCAAGGCCTTCGCTGAAGGCTAACATGCAGGTGCACAGCAAGACTTTGGGACGCTTACCAGAGAACAGCTGCCAAGGGATGGAGAAAAGCAAACATACTAGAGGCCCAGCAGGAAGAAAGAGAAAACAAATTTTTAAGAAGTAGTCTTAAACTCGACCATACTAATAATTACTTAACATGTAAATGAATTAAACCATTAAAAACAAAAATTTACAGGTTGGGTAAAAAAGCAAGACACCACTATTCACTATCTACAAGAGACCTACTTTAAATAGAACGGTTAAAAGTAAAAGAATGGAAAAAATATACCATTCAAGTAGAGGTAAGAAGACTGGTGTAGCTGTATTAATGTAAAAACAATGTAGACTTCATGAAACAGTAGTACAAGAGATAAACAACATTTCAGAGAGTTAAAAAGGGCAGGCAATTAATCAATAAGATAAAGCTTCAAAATATCTGTAGCAAAAACTAACCAGGAGTAAAGGAATAAAAGGTAAGTCAACAATCATGATAGAAGATTTTAACATTCTTCTCTCTGTAACTGATAGAACGAGTAGACCGGAAAAAAAAAAAAAGAAAAAGAAAGAAAAAGAAAACCAAACCAATAAAATAAACATTTTTACAACACTATCAACCAACTTCACCTAACATTTACAGAATACTACCCAGAACAACTGTAGATAGAATTTAATTTCTTTTTAAATACACGTAAATGGTCACCAAGATAGACAATATGTTAGGACATAAAATGTCTCAATAACTTTGAAAGATCTACGTCTTGGCTCAGGGAGTGATCCCAGGATCCTGGGATCAGGTCCCATGTTGGGCTCCCTGCCTGGAGCCTGCTTCTCCCTCTGCCTATGTACGCCTCTCTGTGTCTCTCATGAATGAATAAATAAATACTCTAAGGAAAAAAAAAAGATTTATGTCTTAGAGTTGTCTTTTTTTTACTACAATGGAATAAGCTATCCAGAAAATCCCCATGTATCTTTAATACATTTCTAAGCAACCCAAAAGAAATCAGAAGAAAAAATTTTAAATATTTTAATAGGATGTTATTCAAACAATTTATTTGAGGTGGCAACATATGCTTAGCGAGAAAATTATACCTTTAAAAAAAGCAGAGACAAACAATAAATAAAATTAACAAAGCCAAAAGTTAGTTGGTAAGCCCTCAATAATAGCAAGCAAGAAAAAGAATACACATTACAAACAGAAACAAAAGAGGTCTGGGACATTGCTCAGGCCCCGAAAACATTAAAAGGGTTTGGGGAATACTGTGAACAAACATATACTAAAAATGTACCAATTAGATGAAACAGAAAATTTTCTTCAATTTACCAAAATGGATTCATAAAGAAATATAAAAATTGAATCGCCCTGATCAAGACACTGAATCCCTAATCAAAAACCTTCTCATAAAGAAAACTCTAAGCACAGATGGATTCACTGAATTCTGTCAAATGTTTAAAGAAGAACTAATACTAATTTTACAAAACGTCTTTCAGAAAATTAGATGGAACACTTTACACATTTGAGGCCAGTTTTACCTTGATACTAAAATCAGATAAACATATGAGAAAACCATCACCAATATTCCTCATAAACATAAAAAAGTCCTCAAAATATTAGCAAACCAAGTCCAGAAATACACATAAAGGTGACCAAGTACAGCATATCCTCAGAATGCAAGATAAGTTTAACATCTGAAAGTCAACATAATTTACCACATTAAGAGAAAAAAGGAGAAAACCCACACGATCATTTTAATAGATACAGAAAACGCATTTGACAAAATTCATCATCCAAAACGATTAAAATACCCAGCAGACTAGGAATAGAAAAGATCTTAATTTCGATAATGGGCATCTGTAAAAAGCTCATAGATCTAACATATAAATGGTGAGCAACTAACATCATCTTCCTAAGATCAAGAATAAGGCAAGGATGCCATCTCTCATTTAATAGTGAAATTAAACTTCTACTCAATATTGTACTGGAGGTCCTACCTAGCACAGTAAGGGGAAAAAATGACAATTAGGAATTGAAAGAAAAGTTGAAACTACCTACCTGTAAGCAATAGGATAGGCTACATAGAAAATCTTAAGGAATACACAAAAAACTACTAAGATTTAATCACTGAATTTAGCAAGATAATGGGATACAATCAATATACAAGAGTTGATTGTATTGCAACTAGCAACAGTTGGAAATGATATTTTTAAAAACACCAATATCATTAAGCAACATTATCGTAAAATAGTTTGGAATATAAACTTCACAAATACTGTACAAGACTAATATGATCAAATAGTGCTGAGAGAAATTAAAGATCTAGATAAACAGGAAATAAAAGGTTTATAGGTAGGAATAGTCAATGTTGTTCAATCATTCTCCCCAAAGTGGTATCTGGACTTAATGCAATTCTCATCAAAATCATAGCAGACTTTCATGTAGAGATTAACAAGCTGATTCTAAAATTTATGAAGAATTGCAAATGACTTCAAAGAGCAAAACAATTTTGAAAAAGAACAAAACTGTCCAATTCAAAATTTGCTTTAAAAGCTACATCAATACAAAAAAAACACTTTACTACTGAATAGATCAACAGAACAGAAAAGTATAAAAATAAAGATTTATGTTCAACTAATGTCTTTTTACAAAAATGCCACAAAGTGATATAAGGGAAAGTACTCTCTTCAATAAACAGTACTTTAACATATGGTTGAAAACATGAACCTCAACCCTCATACAAAATCACTCAAAATAGATTACAGATCTAAATACAATGACTAAAACTATAAAAATACTGAAAAGACAAAATCTTGGTAAACTTAGGGTAGGCAAAGAACTATTAGAACACAAAAATTACGGGGACCCCTGGGTGGCTCAGCGGTTTAGCGCCTGCCTTCCGCCCAGGGTGTGATCCTGGAGTCCCGGGGTCAAGTCCCACATCGGGCTTCCTGCATGGAGCCCACTTCTCCCTCTGCCTGTGTCTCTGCCTCTCTCTGTGTCTCTCATGAATAAATAAATAAAATATTTAAACACACACAAACACACACACACACACACACACACACACACACACACACACACAGGAGGATCCCTGGGTAGCTCAGCTGTTCATCGCCTGCCTTTGGCCCGGGGCGTGATCCTGGGGGTTCGGGATCAAGTCCCACATCTCGCTACCTGCATGGAGCCTGCTTCTTCCTCTGCCCGTGTCTCTGCCTGCCTCTCTCTCTCTCTCTCTCTCTCATGAATAAATAAATTAAACAAATCTTTAAAAAAAAACGCAAAAATTACTAAGTATAAAAGAAAAAATGGATAAATCAGGCAATCAAAATTTAAAACTTCACCTCTGGGATCCCTGGGTGGTGCAGCAGTTTGGCGCCTGCCTTTGGCCCGGGAGGCGATCCTGGAGACCCGGGATCGAATCCCACGTCGGGCTCCCGGTGCATGGAGCCTGCTTCTCCCTCTGCCAGTGTCTCTGCCCCTCTCTCTCTCTCTCTCTCTCTCTCTCTCTATGACTATCATAAATAAAAAATAATTAAATTAAATTAAATTAAATTAAAAAAATAAAATAAAATAAAATAATAAAATAAAATAAAATAAAATAAAATAATAAAATAAAATAAAACTTAAGCTCCTCAAAAGACACCATTAAGAAAATGAACGGGCAAAAAAAAAAAAAAAAAGAAAGAAAGAAAGAAAATGAACGGGCAAGCTACAGGAGTTAAATATGTATAAAACTGTATCTAGGGATCCCTGGGTGGCGCAGCGGTTTGGCGCCTGCCTTTGGCCCAGGGCGCGATCCTGGAGACCCGGGATCGAATCCCACGTCGGGCTCCCGGTGCATGGAGCCTGCTTCTCCCTCTGCCTGTGTCTCTGCCTCTCTCTCTCTCTCTGTGACTATCATAAATAAATAAAAATTATAAAAAAAAACTGTATCTAACAAAGGACCAGGATATAGAACGTATATAAAGAATATTTACTTATCAATAATTAACCAATTACTTAACTTTAAAACTCTGCAAAAGAAAAACTGAAATTATACCAAAAAGCTATAATAGCAAATAAGCACAAGAAAAGACTCTCGTTATTCATCGGGGAAATGAAAATTAAAACCATGAGACTCCCCTTTGCACATCCTAGAAAGACTAAAATTAAAGACTAACGACACCCAAACTGGCAAAGATATGAACCAACTAGAACTCTCATACATCGCTGGAGGGAATGCAGAACAGTACAACCAGTATAAATATACATTTATGACACAAAGAAGAAATTCCAATTTTTAGTATTTACCCAAGGAAATGATAACATACTACATAAACACTTGTCCACAAATATTTATAACAGTTTTATTCCTAATAGCCACAAATTGAAAACAACAGTATGATTTCCATTAACAAGGTGAATATTGTATATAGAACTGTTTGTATATAAAACTGGTAGACAATATGGATCAATCTTAAATACTATTAATTCCTTGACACTGTATCTTGTACTCACAAGGTGATTTACACTTCTCACCAAGAACCCAAAGCAATCAAATCCCAAAATCGACAGTTACATTTTACAGACTGCCAGTTAGTAAAGAAGTCTAAAAAAAATTGATGGGTTCTTATTTTTTACTCTTCCCTGGATAAATAATGTGACCCTTTTCAAGGGTATGCTCAGTACTCTTTTCAAAACAGCTTACAGTTTGCTACTCTTTTGCTGAATACACTACAAAATATTGTACAATGTTGTACCATTTCTCCAAGATCAGTTTGTTTTCTGACTTCAGGTACCTATAATGTACCTAAAGAAAATCTGTTTTCTACATCCTTCCCTCTTTCCTGGATATAACTGCACACTAAGAAAATGGCAGTCATACCTGAGGTAGCTCATCCAACTTTAGCATGTGGTCACTCATCCTCATTCCTTCCAACTGGCAGGCAGCCTTATCAAAGGACAGTTTTGACCCATGTTCTCTATGGGGTCTTGGTAGTTACTGTAATTGTATCTGAGCATTTATAAATAATACATTCTTTTTCATTATAAATTAGCTTTATTTCTTTTGCATAAAAACATTTCAGAAGATTTATTTTCTATGAATTCCAATTAGGGTAACAGAGAACACCAAAAATGGTTTATAGAAATATCAGGTTTGATAATGCTGAAAACTATTATTCTATACCCTGAATGTTGGTCTTAATTTCCTAAGGAATCCTCCTATGATCAATTTTGTTTTGGAATATAACATGGCTTGACCTAATGAAACACTAGAATTTAATATTATACTCTAGAATTCTAAAACTATGCCAAGTTGGGCTCTCTGGAGGGCTAGGCTTAGAAATCTAATTTTTTTTTAAAAGATTTTATTTCTTTATTTGAGAGAGAGAATGAGCAGGGAGGAGAGGCAGAGGGAGAGGGAAAAGTAGGCTCCCTGCTCAGCAGGGAGCCTGCCTTTGGGGCTCTGATCCTGGGATCCCAGGATTGTGAGATAACGACCTGAGCGGAAGGTAGACAACACTAAACCAAATGAGCCATCCAGATACCCCTAAAAGTCTAATAAGTATACCAGTGCCTCTAGTAGAGCTAAATGAAAACCACTATCTAAAAGGGACAAGTATAACTGCAACATGATTGTGGCCTCAACAAAACTTGTTTTGTTTGGCCTAAAGAATGGGCCTGTGTGTGCGTGTGTGTGTGTGTGTGTGTGTGTGTGTTTTAATTTACTTGCCATTATCTAATACTAGAGAAAGCTCACACAAAAATCTGGGCTTCAGACTTCTCATTAAAAGAAATACTATATATATATATATATATCCTTCAATATATAGGATATATATTTTATATATATATATATCCTTCAATATATAGGATATATATTTTATATATATATATATATCCTTCAATATATAGGATATATATATATACACACACACACACACACACACACACACACATCCTTCAATACTGGCCCTCTGAGGGCACCTGGGTGGCTCAGCGATTGAGCATCTGCCTTTGGCTCAGGTCATGATCCAGGTCCTGGGATAGAGTCCCACATCCAGCTCCCTGCAGGGAGCCTGCTTCTCCCTCTGCCTGTGTCTCTGCGTCTCTGATCTCTCATGAATAAATAAATAAATAAAATCTTAAAAAAAAAAAATACTGGCCCTCTCTTCTCTTACATGACAATCTGCAAGAGCTGAGTTTGCTGCCCGCCTCCCTTTCACTCCTCACCTCCAACTCATAGTTCTCCAACTCATATAACTAGCTTAGCTCCTGTAGGGATTATATAGTTTGATCCATGATGACTGTACCCACAAGTTCATTAGGAGAATGAAGAACAGAGATGATGAAATGAACCCTATTTATTTATGAAACGTGCTGGCTAAAGTTTTATCTCAGCTAGTATTAGAGTAAGTTCACAAGGAGAGAGAGGAAGGAAGAACATATTCAAGTTAATAAGATTCAGGATAGGTAGTATTTTTAATTTATAGAAAATGACCCTCTTTTGTAACAGTGTATTTAAAGAATCATTTGTTAGAGACTCTGTCTTTCTCAGTATAAAAACAAAACCATTACCTTCCAATTTATATGCTTTCTTGAATTCTTGCTGCTTATACAAACACCAAGATAAAATATATTTAGACTAGAATCGCATAGAACATTTTGAGAAATCTGGAACTTAAAACCTGTCTCAGAGTTTAGTTTCGGAGCTTTTATTCCCCCTGTTCTCATTCATTCAGGTCTGAATGTCATGGCCAGGCACATGATAAACCTTAATTCTAGAATTACGCAAAATTCAGATCCCGATTGACTACTAGCCTATTTAACCAATTAAAATGCAAATAAAAGAGACCTTAGACTGTGTCTAAACATTAAGAACTAATATTTGTTTCACCTGTACTGAATTTCCAACAGGTGGGCCACATGAGCGAAAACAAGAGTGAAAGATCTGAGACTTCAGCCTATTTGCAGGCTAGCTTACCATGGTAGAAGGCAGACTCATGGCTGAGAGACCAGGGACGTTTATTAGCTACTCACAATAATAACGTAGGCCAAAGCTAGCATAAACCGAAGCATCAACATTTTTGCTCTCCTTCCCGGAACCCCAGTTCCCAGCAGGCAAGGTCAAAGGGCCAGCTGACACCTGCACAGGCAATGGATTGTGTTACACCAGAAGAAACCTAAGCTTAGAGCACCCCAATCTTGTATCGTGGGTACTAAGCACGCCTGTCTTTAACTCCGGGGGACACCACACTGGACCACACGCAGGCCTGCTCTTTGCTCCGGTGGAAGACACTATCTCTATCTTCCAAGGCTGATCCTTATACAAACATCTTTCAAAAGCAGAAACCAAGGGCAGTCACAGTACCTCCCTGGCACGACCTGCAGAAACTGAGAGACCGCTGGAAAACTGGCTCCCTAGGCCAGGTACTGTTCCAAACACAGAACCAAATGAAGAGTCTAACACTACTGTCTATCTATAGCACCGATTTCATACACCCCTTACATAGGCTCAATTACTTAATTAGCATTTTATCTCAAACTTCATCAACCAGACCCTCTGAAAGTATCCATCAAAAACGAATCATTCCCGTTTCTAATCACCTTCTACTTTTAAAAAGGAGGTGCTCCCGTATTGGCAAAGTCACAATTTACAATCCTCATTCTCCTAGGATGATTACTGCGCTTCCTTGGACTTTTTAAAGGTCTCAAACCTGTTAACGCTCGCAATGGGAACTACCTGTCAAAAGTCTCATTGCCCAGTAACAAATGCACCACCAAAGAGAACAGCAACTTCCACATCATCCAGCCGTCGTCTACAAAATACAAGAAAATCCTGCGCCCCCCCCCCCAAAACAATCACTCCCTTCTATTTCTCTTTACCCTTTACCGTAGCGAAAGAAAACCTTCCAATGCAAACACACACACACACGCACACACACAACCAAAATACCGTCTCTTGGTTCTTTGTCCCGAGCAGAAGGGAGAGAAATCGGGGAACGCGTCAGAGCCCGAAACCTCCGTGCAGGACAGAAAACAGCATCCGGATCTGCACACGCCTCCCCGCAGAAGAGTCCCCGTCGCTCCGTCCTCACCCACCGCCCACCACCCCCGGCTCCAATAACGTGGGTCCGAACCGGGTGATTCGGGCCGTGCGGACCCGGGACGAAGCTCCGGGGGAGGCAGAGGGCGGAGCAGGTAACCGGATGCAGCGGGCCAAGCAGCCGCGAGCTACACAGCGCAGCCCGCTCCGGCCGAGGTTTTCCAAAGTGCGGAGGAGAACGCGGAGCCGCCGCCGCCGCCGACACGGACCCTCCTCCGCGCCCCTCCCCCGCCGCGCACCCCCGGCGGCGGCGACGCGACAGCAGGTCCGGGGGGGGCCGCTCCTCAGGCTCCTCAGGCTCCTCAGGCTCCCCTCCCCCCGCGCGCCCACCTTGGCCGCCTCTCACCTTGCGTGGCGAACCGCGAAGAGCCGCTGACCGGCGAGCCGGGGGCGGGGACGGGCGGCGGGGTCTCGGCCGAGCCCAGCACGGGCGGGGCAGCATGAGGTGGCGCTGGCAGGAGCGCGGGCGGGGCGGCAGCTTGGGCGCCGGCTCCGGAGCTTCCCCGCACCGGGAAGGCTGCGCCCCGTCCGCCTCGCCAACCGCCTCGGCGCTCGACGAAGGCGCCCAGCCGGCCCTCGCCTCCCCGCTGTTCTCTCCGGCGCCCCCCGCCCCGCCCCGCCCGCCCCGGTCCCGGCCCACCTCAGGCCCCGCCCCCGCCCTCCCTCTCCCAGCAACTGAAGCGACGGCGAGGAGCGCGCCGCCCAACGGCCGCGGCGGGAGGCTGGGAGGTGGGAAGGCGCTTGCCCAGCCCCGCCCCCTCCGCAGCCGCGGCCTCTGATTGGGCCTTGCTGTGCGTTGCGCTCCCCTAGGAAGATTCAGGGATCATTTGTTAATGACGGACCCGCTAATCGGTCCGCCTGCGTTAGCCCCGCCCACGGGGGGCGGAGCTCCGCCGCCGGGCGCTCAGCGCGGTTAATTAAGTAACTGGCATCAAAATCCTAGAGAACACAGGCAACACCCTTTTTGAACGCGGCCACAGTAACTTCTTGCAAGATACATCCACGAAGGCAAAAGAAACAAAAGCAAAAATGAACTATTGGGACTTCATCAAGATAAGAAGCTTTTGCACAGCAAGGGATACAGTCAACAAAACTAAAAGACAACCTACAGAATGGGAGAAGATATTTGCAAAGGACATATCAGATAAAGGGCTAGTTTCCAAGATCTATAAAGAACTTATGAAACTCAACAGCAAAGAAACAAACAATCCAATCATGAAATGGGCAAAAGACATGAAGAGAAATCTCACAGAGGAAGACATACACATGGCCGACATGCACGCGAGAAAATGCTCTGCATCCCTCGCCATCAGGGAAATACAAATCAAAACCACAATGAGACACCACCTCACACCCTTGAGAATGGGGAAAATTAACAAGGCAGGAAACCACAAATGTTGGAGAGGATGCGGAGAAAAGGGAACCCTCTTACACTGCTGGTGGGAATGTGAACTGGTGCAGCCACTCTGGAAAACTGTGTGGAGGTTCCTCAAAGAGTTAAAAATAGACCTGCCCTACGACCCAGCAATTGCACTGCTGGGGATTTACCCCAAAGATACAGATGCAATGAAACGCCGGGACACCTGCACCCCGATGTTTATAGCAGCAATGTCCACAATAGCCAAACTGTGGAAGGAGCTTCGGGGTCCATCGAAAGATGAATGGATAAAGAAGATGTGGTTTATGTATACAATGGAATATTCCTCAGCCATTAGAAATGACAAATACCCACCGTTTGCTTCAACATGGATGGAACTGGAGGGTATTATGCTGAGTGGAGTAAGTCAATCGGACAAGGACAAACATATGGTCTGATTCATTTGGGGAATATAAATAATAGTGAAAGGGAATAGAAGGGAAGGGAGAAGAAATGTGTGGGAAATATCAGAAAGGGAGACAGAACATGAAGACTCCTAACTCTGGGAAAGGAACTAGGGGAGGTGGAAAGGGAGGAGGGCGGGGGGTGGGGGGGACTGGGTGATGGGCACTGAGGGGGGCACTTGACGGGATGAGCACTGGGTGTTACTCTATATCTTGGCAAATTGAACACCAATAAAAAATAAATTTATTAAAACAACAAATGTTCATTGCAGCATTATTCATAATAACTAAAATAAATGGAAATAATCCCAATGTCCATGAACTGATGAGTGCATAAACAAGATATGGCTTGTCTATACAATGTAATATTACTCAGCCATAAAAAAGGATGAAATGCTGATACAAACCTCAACATAGATGAACCCTGAGAACATATGCTAAGTGAAAGAAGCCCACATATTGTGTGATTTCATTTATATGAAATGTCCAGAAACTAGATTCGTCATTGCTTAGGGCTGGGAATGGGCAATGGCAGATTGTCAGGTAATGACTACGGGATACAGGATTTCTGTTTAGGGTGATGAAAATTTGTAAAATTGATTATGGCGATGGATGCATAACTCTGTGAATATGCCAAAAGTCATTGAACTATATACTGAATTATATGATATGTGAATTATATCTCAATAAAGCTGTTACAAAAAAAAATTAAGTAACTTGCTTGCAGAAGTCTCGTTTTCCTGCAGAGGATCGGGGTCCCCGTAGGTAGGGTGAATACGGCGGAGGGTCAAAGGATGACCAAGTGGATGGAGACTGTGAAGAGCTAGCAAGCGAGGAATTTTATAGGTGGAGAAACGTGTGGATGGGACATCGTGGGGGCAGCGTGGGCTTGCCACCTGAGTTCGCTCCTCGCTCTCATGAATGATGGAACCTGATGCGGAAGGACTGATGTTCTCTTGAGCCTTGGAAGTGTTTAAATAATTCCACCACCACCACCAGTGGGAAAAAAAAAAAAGGTGAAATCGATATTTAAAGTCGGCGATTTACTTTGTAAACGAGGAGAGATAGTTCTGTCTCCGAGAGACTAATAGGTTAAGATTGTCAGAAAGTTTTCTTTATTGCATAAATAGGACAGCAGTTGGAGAAACGAATGAATTTTCAGGCCTTAAGGATGTCCAAGTAATTCCTTCAATGACTTTTTCCATCCCCCAACCCCCCCTCACCCTCATCCCACCCCCCACCCCCCACCCCCCCTCGCAAGGTGCACATGCTTCCAGGTAGAAGGTACACACGTGTTACGTGTTTTTCATAATAGGTTTGATCTGGTTGGTAGTGAAATGAAACAGGCCCAGCAATGGTGGGTGGAGGCAAGCGCTCTGGGATGCGCTCTCAGGCAAGGCAGCACAGCTGGGGAAGTCGCGCCCAAAGGGAGTACCTGCGAGCTTTTTTTTTTTTTTTTTAAGATTTCTTCTATTTATTCATGAGAGAGAGAGGCACAGAGACACAGGCAGAGGGAGAAGCAGGCTCCAAGCACGGAGCGCGACCTGGGACTCCATCCCCGGTCTTCAGGATCATGCCCGGGGTCTCCAGGATCACCGACCCCCCCACCCCACCCCGGGCCTCCAAGATCACCCCCTGGGTCTCCAGGATCATACCCGGAGTCTCCAGGATCATGCCTGGGGTCTCCAGGATCACATACACCCCCACACCCCCACCCCTGTCTCCAGGATCACCCCCTGGGTCTCCAGGATCACGCCCTGTGGAAGGCAGCGCTAAACTGCTGAGCCACGGGGGCTGCCCACAGGCGAGCTTTTTAAGGGGAGGGGTAAGAGGCTGTGTCCCAATGGGGTGATAGGTATTAGGGCCTGTTACTGGGGGGGAATCGGTATGGGGCGAGAACTGCTTATGCCCTTATATGGGGGTTTGGATAAGGTGTGGTTCCAGTTTCCTGCATAGGTCCTGTTTTCCCGAGAGGATGTGTCCTCGGAGGGTCTGCTGGTGGCAGGAAAATCCCGAGGCGAGGGTGACAAGACGGAGGGTCCACGGCCACTTTGTTGGTGCCTCCCAATGCCCCTTGATCCCGCCAGCCCAACAGTTTTCACTCAAACAAATAGCCAGACTTGGGGGTGCCGGGCTGGCTCAGTCGGTGGAGCATGTGACTCTTGATCTCTGGATTGTGAGTTCAATCCCCATGTTGAGTGTAGAGACTACTTAAAAATAAAAACAAAACCCAAACTTTTAAGGAGCTTGAAGTATAGAAACGGGGTGGGGAAACAAGACTTTTGTACACACGTGTAAAAAAAATTCTATGGAAGTGGCATTTTTAAGTAACAAATGAAGTAGTGCTGGACCTTTGAGGAAAGTGGAATTGAGGGTGGGGGGGTCAGAAAAAGCCTTGTTAAAATTGAAATGATCCTGGAAGAAAAAATGGCAACGAGGAAGGGCAAACTCTAGGCAACCTGGCCCTTCCTTACCTTTTCCAAGTTATTCCTTTCCTACCAGCTTTTCCCAAACATATTAGTATTCCTTTGACCTCATGGACCCCCTGAGATAGCATTAGAAAACTTGAGGAGTTCCCAGACCACATTTGGAAAACCACTGAGCCAGCCCATGACTAGCAGGAAGAAGACTTCATGAAAGCTCGCTGAACAGATTCATTTATTAAATAATTATGTACTTATTTAGTGACTTATAATTTTTACAACCCTTTCCATGTGACTGTCCATAGTATTATTTCTTTTTGAATTAAGCAATTATGGAGGTTTGGAATGAAGACTAATATACTCCCACATATACTCCCACCTGGCTCTAACACTCCTCCTCGTGGTCACCACGGTAGCAGTTTGTGGCATGTATATACTTTTTCTGTTCATGTGTATTCACATATACATGTATACTGGGGGTTTTGTGTGTCTTCATACATACATGTACATTGGGGGTTTCATGCATATTCATATATACATGAATATTTGGGATTTCGGGTTTCTCACTCCCCTCCCTTACACAAACACACGTGAATAAGATTGTGCTGTATAGATTGTTTCTATAACTTGCTTTTTTTTACTTTACAGTCTGAAGATCATTTCAAATTTTTACACATAAATATACTTCATTCCTGATAACAACCACGTAATAGAGTAACAGCTCTGTGATGTGAACATTTGTTTTTTAGAGGGAGGAAGGAAAGGAAAACCAATTTTTTTTCTTGTTTCCATAGGGATGATCAGTGGTACCAACAACTTTCATTAAATGGTTCACCTATTTCTTCCCAATTTGAAATGCTACCTGTAGCTGTTACCAGATTTCCATATATGCATGGATCTGCTTCAGATACTGTTTAATTAATTGATTTGTCTCTTTCTGACATTCTTTTGATTTCTATATCTCTATGTCTTGCTATCTAAGTGTAAGTCTACTTTCCCTTTTATTTCTCGTTTCAAATTGTTTAGAATATTCTTATATATTTACTATTCTATATATTTTTTTCATAAGGAAACAAAATATCTTTATTGCCTTCCATAATATATTTAGAGATTTGCTTCTCAGAAGCAATTTGAATAGGAATACAAGTACTTTTTTTTTTTGCACGATCATATATATTCTAGTCAGAATCTATAATGTAAACTTTAAACAGAGAAATACCGCATCACTATCCATGTATATTTTGTGATCAGTTTGTCAAGTTCTTTAAAAAAAATCTAATGGTGACTTGTAAAAATGAAATTAAGTATTTTTGAACAGGAAACACATGGGTCTGATGCAAAATTCAAAGTGTATGTGGGCACGCTGGAAAATAGTCAAAGCAGACAGCACATAGATGCTAATGGCTACTAGAAAATGAATTTATGATCCTTATGTTCTTAGTTTAACGATTAATTCCGTCTTTGGTCTGTACCTCTATCTCTTATTTTTGTTATAGTTAATGGTATATATAATTGTATCTCTCCCCAACTGAAATGTGAACTTCCTGGGGACAGTATTGTGTTCACTTCTCTTTGCAGCTTGGTGTCAAGAATACAGCCCAAAATTTGGGATACCATTAAGGAGAGAGAAAAAGCTGATTTTGATAAAGAAGAAGGTGACCTATATTGAGACTGGGATCTAGCAGGAGTAGACACTGAAAACTGAAAATATCATCACTTAAAATATATAAACAAGCATCTGCCTCCTAAAAGGAGACACTTGATATATGTGGAGGCAAACCATCCCTGAGTTCCAGGTAAACCTAACTCTGCTTTAGTTGTGTAAATGCAAAATAACCTTTTTGGAATGGAGCTGTGGTCTAGGAGCTAAAGTACTCTTCGTAGTTCTATGACATTTGTCTTCATGCTAGAAAGA
The DNA here is from genome assembly GCF_048418805.1 of Vulpes vulpes. NCBI lineage: Eukaryota > Metazoa > Chordata > Mammalia > Carnivora > Canidae > Vulpes > Vulpes vulpes. The sequence goes on along the minus strand of NC_132786.1, from coordinate 16,172,358 downwards.
ACTGTGTATCTGAATATTATGTTTCCTCTAAATCCTCATTCAGAGAAATGTTTGCTTCCTAGATTCCAACCATCCTGTGTAATTACATCTGCATATTCTTGGGCCATATCTGTAGTTACACCATTTATACTCTTAGTTGCCAACGGGAAATTAAAAGACCCTGGAGATTGCTGAAATAATATGTAAGCCTGGTCATCTCTTCATGGAACTGTGCTGATTTTGGTGCTATTTGACGCTGATTGGCCTGTTGATAGCACATGGTTTTATTCAAGATGGACTATCCTGGACTCTAACGACACTAGTGATATTGGGTGGCTGTATTCTTGTATACCACAATACATAGCATGCTGAAAACACATGAAATATTTCTTGAGAAGATTAAATATGGCACACCTAGGTGGGCTCAGCAGTTGAGCATCTGTCTTCTGCCAAGGGTGTGATCCTGGAGTCCCGGGATTGAGTCCCACATCAGGCTCCCTGCATAGAGCCTGCTTCTCCCTCTGCCTATGTCTCTCTGCCCCTCTCTCTCTCTCTCTCTGTCTCTCATGATTAAATAAATAAGATATTAAAAGAAAGTTCTACTACCTTCAGAAGAATCCCAATCCTAATTCCTCCAAACATACTTTATTTAATCTTTTTTTAAAAGATTTTATTTATTTATTCATGAGAGACACAGAGAGAAAGAGGCAGAGACACAGAGAGAGAAGCATGGAGCTCCCTGCATGGAGCCTGATGTGGGACTCCTCCCTGGAACTCCAGGATCATGTTCTGGGTGCAAAGGCAGACGCTAAACTGCTGAGCCACCCAGGCATCCCAGTAGTAGAATTTCTAGTCTGCTGGGAAGAATTCTATCCACAGAGAAGAAACAGGAATATAGGATATTGAGGAAGGAAAGCCGAATTCTACTCTGAACTGCAAATAATTAATATCTACACTCCAGGACTGTTGGACTGGAGCTGGCTTGTTGTGTTATGTTGGTTCTTGGCTGGCAAAAACTGATTATCAAGTTTTCAAGAATCTTCCAAGCTGGTTGTTAGACTATTAGTAGCTTAAAATTGGCCCTGGTGGGAGTATTTATACTATGGAAATCTATCAGATAGAAGCAAACGTCGCAATGGGCTTTTTCTAGCAGGTAGAAGCAAACACTGAAATGGGCCTCTCTCCCCCTAGAGAGCTAGTTGTTAATCATCTACAGGCACATTACTGACTCTAGCTAAAAGAGTCAAACACAGTCCTCATTTGCCTGGGACAGTCTCATTAGACTGCAGTTTTCCTGATGTAGGTATTAATAGCTCCGCTTTCACTGCTGAAAGTGTCTACTTTGCACAATATATGTTTGGTTATTCTAGCTCAAGGGCACTCTTATGGAGCAGTAAACTGTCCTCTGGCTTGTGGTCAGGCTCAGGGACTCCTTAGTATAAGACCCCAGTTGAGATTTGGACCTACAGAGTTTGAGAAACACCACATTCAACTATCCTCTTGTTTAATATCTTTAATTCATTCTCCTAAATACAGTGTTAATTAAAAATCCATTTTCAAAAAAATAATTTTCACTAATTTTAATGGGAAGAATTATGATGCCTTAAATCCCAGCCCAAGATCTTATATAATTTTTGCAGAAAAATATAACAACTAAATAATACAAATGTGTCTAAGTAACAAGTGATAATTTGAAAATAAACAAACATGATTTGCATGTAAAACCTAATGTAATGAAGGTTAACTGTATTTGCCAAAGATGAATTAAAGACCTGGTGGTGGGTGGAGGAGGAGGAAGGGGGGGAATCTAATGGACTTTCAGCCAGACATTCTGGGTCAGAGTGAGACACACTTGATAACTTTCTCTTTCTTGAGACTACAACCAGAAGCAGCTTCTTTTGTGGGCATGATCAATTTCCCAAAATATATGACTGATTCAGAATTTTTCTTTATCTTCTCATAATTTGCAAAAACTTTATATACAATATGATGAACTCTCCTTTTAAAACATTCAAAGTATCTTATTTTTTCTCCCTTTTCATTCTGTTTATCACACCCATCTTTTTTGAATAGCTAGGTTTCTCATTCTTCTTTCTGTACCATTTCCTTTCCACCAATACTTGAGCTTTTGGAGGCTCATACTATTTTGTACTTGCGATGCTCTTAAAAATAAAGTCACAATACAAAAAAAACCCCTTTAGGACAAAATGAATGCTAACCAGAAAATCACTTCAAACACACTGAAGAATTCCTCTCACTTAATGCGTGTGAACAACAGACACAGTACAAGTTAAACATAGCACACACTTAGGATCTGTTCCACATGATACTCTTTACCTAGAAATTGTGTCAAGTGAATTGGCAAGTGAGTCTTTGTCTAAAATGATAATATCAAAATACTGCTGCTTATAGAATATTTGTTTAATGTTTTTGAGTGAAAATATGCTATACTGGAAAAATGACTTGTCAGAAAAGTGACATTATGGTTATCGTGGTGTAAAGTTGTAAACTGAATTGACACTACGGGTCAAGAATGATAAATACAAAACATTTAGCCTGATGTGTTAAAATTCCATCCTGAAATCATTAAGCATTTAGGAAAGTCTTATCAAATGTTCCAGCCAAGTCTTAGCTGCCATCATTGGGAATGGAAGGAAGTGTGCATGCGCACACTTGAAATGGAGCAAGAGGAGAGAAGAGGGGGCGGCTATGTAGAATACAAGGGAACAAAAAAAAAAAAGGAATACAAGGGAACTAGCCATCCTTAACACCTCTAAAGAGAAGCTGAACAAGTCAGATATAAAAGACTAAGAGTTAGATGGAATCAAACTTTTCAAAGACCACAAGGAAAGCTGGAAGACAGTGGTGAAGAGCCTTTAAAATCTGTATCTTTGGGATTTACCCCAAAAATACAGATGCAATGAAACGCCGGGACGCCTGCACCCCGATGTTTATAGCAGCAATGTCCACAATAGCCAAACTGTGGAAGGAGCCTCGGTGTCCATCGAAAGATGAATGGATAAAGAAGATGTGGTTTATGTATACAATGGAATATTACTCAGCCATTAGAAATGACAAATACCCACCATTTGCTTCGACTTGGATGGAACTGGAGGGTATTATGCTGAGTGAAGTAAGTCAATCGGAGAAGGACAAACATTATATGGTCTCATTCATTTGGGGAATATAAATAATAGTGAAAGGGAACAGAAGGGAAGGGAGAAGAAATGGGTAGGAAATATCAGAAAGGGAGACAGAACTTGAGAGACTCCTAACTCTGGGAAACAAACTAGGGGTGGTGGAAGGGGAGGAGGGCAGGGGGTGGGGGTGAATAGGTGACAGGCACTGAGGGGGACACTTGATGGGATGAACACTGGGTGTTATTCTGTATGTTGGCAAATTGAAAACCAATAAAAAATAAATTTATTATAAAAAAAACAAGAACAAAACCAAAACCAAAAACCCTTTCATCTTGTGTACCCGAAAGCTTAGCTGTTCTATGAAACAAGGTTCTGAGTTTCGAAAAATGTGACCTTCCATTCATGCTCTGAAATGTTCGGAGGCATGTAAATTAGCTAGCTGTAGACATGCACAATGTTTGGCAAATTTAACAGGCTCCTTTCAAAGCGGGGGACATTTCGTCCCCCTATCTTCTTATAATGAGTAGCCAGGGGAGGCAATCGGGGGGAAGGAGGAGGACTGTTGGTTTTGCTTTTATCCAACGATCTCTGAAAACTGTTAAGCAAATACTGTATATCACACATTATCCAGTATGTGTGAAAGTTACTTTGATTTGTTTTTGATATGCAAAACTATAAAACAGCATTATCTTAGTTACTAGGAGAATAGCTCTGTGTGTCTCTGTGGATGTGTGTGCATGTCTGTGGATGTTCGTGTGCATGTCTGCGCATATGTATGTGTATATATGTCTCCGTGTAGGCATGTGTATATTTTTTTTCAAAAATGAAATATTTATTACCGCATTTTGTGACTTAACACCTTTTTTTTTACGTAACGTCACAGTCCTCATACAAGTATGTTAATGTAAATTTGACAAAGCTTAAAGGTAACAGCATTTTCTTCTAGTGAGGAACACGTGCTGAGAAAAGAATTCATGGACATACAATACCAATTCCACAGCAGATCTGATACTAGCAAAAACATTCTTTTTTTTTTTTCAATTGAGGTAAACACATAGAATATCTAACATGAAACAATCAATAGACCAAACTCTGTACGAAGTTTGTTACAATATTCTCTTGCTCCTTTTTCTCCTCCAAGCTTTGAGTTCCTGATAAAGTCCTAGTTGTGGTGCTATGACCATTAATAACTTTCTTGTGTTGAGGAAAGATGCCCAACTTGAGATTGTTTTGTCCACAGCCAAGGCTTAGAACTCTTGGAAGAAGCTCCTGCTCCATCTTTAAATCTTCACTGGCAAGCTCTTTGAAGAAGAGTCCCCCAAAATAATAAGAAGAATTGCCTTATGAAGCACAAACTATAAAGATCTGTTGGAAACTAAAGGACACATTTCTGGAGGAACAAAGGCCGGGCATGAAAACACATTCTGGAAGCTGGAGTCCAAGGGATGAGGTTCAGCCAGACATTCACCATGGTCTCCGGCGTGCTTCTTTTCTCATTGGCCCAACAGGTTTAAAATAGACCACAGTCTCTCCTGGATAGTGAATTCACTGATGAACCAAAACAGTCATTCTTTTGGGAACAACACACATAGTGTGGAAAACAAAGATATATTTTTTTTTGTCTTCTAAAACTATTTGAGGCAACGTAACAGAGTGATCAACAGAAATGTACAAGGTTTAACTTAGTTCCTATATTTATACTACAGTAGTTATAACTCTCGGAGTCTTTTTCCAGAGGATCTTTACATGGACAGAATCGTCTCAGTGAGCCCATGGTTTCACATTTGTGTTCTGGTCTCCTTGGTCCTCTGTTGCTTGATGAAAAATTACAAAAGTAAAAAATAATCACAGCTGTCTGGATTTCATATGAAGTGTCAACATCTGGTCAAAGTTCAGAAGGTCCTAAAATAGTTTTTGTGTGTGTTTCCTTTTTCCTTGAGTTCCCTTATACTACTGGGCATGAATGTCCATGACCTGTCCACCAACATTGAGATCTACAGAATTTAACACTGTGGGACTCTGTGCTGACATAGTCATTCCAGGGTGGGTAGGGGGTCCTCTTTGCATCATCATGGCTGGATGGTGGGGATGACTTGGCAAATATGAATGCATTGGGGGTCCATGTCTTAATTGAGTAGGGTGTGCGGTCAGCTGGGGAGGAGGGTAACTTGGCTGTGCCATACTCATTCCCATAGGACCACCCTGAGAAACGTAGTCCCCTGGCATGCTCTGCAAACCTGCAGGCCGGATTCCCATGTGTTGCTGACCATCCAACACAAAGCTCCCCATGGGCTGACCCTCTGGACTATATGCAGCTCCTTGGCTCACTGCTTGATTTGACTGGTCAATCATGGGCTGTACTCTTCTTCTTCTGGCATTAATAAACCAGTTGTTTACTTGGAGAATTGTAAGTCCTGTGTCTTGCGCTGTTTCTTCTGCTCTTTGGAAGGGTATGGATGCTCTCCCAAAACTTGCATGGCTCCTTGTCATCACAAACCAGATTCTTGGGGCACCTGGTGGCTCAGTCAGTTAAGTGTCTGACTCTTGATTTCGGCTCAGGTCCTGGTCTCAGTGTTGTGAGATGGAGTCCTGTGTTGGTTCCATGCTGGGAGTCAGCATGTGTATATGTTTGTGTGTATGCATTTGTGTATGGGTGTGTCTGTGTGAGTGTGTGCATATCTGTGTGTGCACATGCATGCTCACATGTATATGTGTGCATGCATGCCTGTGTGCATATGTGTGCATGCATGTATGCATGTCTCTGTGTGCATATCTCTGTATATGTGTGTGCATGCCTGTGTATATGCATGTGCATGTATATATGCCTTATGTATGAATGTCTGTGTCTGTATGTGCATGTATTTCATGGTGTATGCATGGCTGTGTGTGCACATATCTGTGTATGTATGTGTGTGCTCGTGTGTGCATGTGCCTATAAGTATGCATAGGTGTATGTACATGGTTGTGCATGTGTGTGCATGTATGTATGCACGTCTCTGTGTGCATGTACGTCCGCGTGTGCATCTGTGCATATGCATATCTCAATTGGCAGGATTTCCTTCTCGTGTAAGGGTGAATCATACTCCACTCTACATCTACCCCACATTTTCTCTACCCTTCCACATCTTGTCTGTTGTGCACAGTGCTGCAGTGGATGTGAGAGAGAAGGTAACTCTTTGAGATCCTGATTTCATCTGTTATGGACAGATACTTGGAAGTGGGACTACTGGATCCTATGATAGCTACAGTTTTAATTTCTAGAGAAATTCTGTACCATTGGTAGCTGCACTGTTTTACACTCCAAGCAAGAATGCACGAGGGTTCTGAGTTCTCCATGTATTTAAATAAGAAAAATAAACATATTCTGACATAATATGAAATGTATAAAATACGGGGCATCACCATAAGCTAGACTATTACATATATATATATATATATATATATATATATATATATATAATGTAATGTTATAATATATATATTACATATACTATTACTAATAAGTATACATGTACTATTACATATATATATTACATAGTAGAAAATTCAAAACTATGTAGTATTTTATTTCAGTACTAAAACAATAGAACAATATCAAGTAAAATATATAATTCTAAATTTATGAACATATGTGGACAGAGTAACACGTAAATGATACTTTTTTCCTGTTAATACAGTGGTATAATGGATATATTTTTAATTTAATTTTTTAAGGCTAACCAATTACTTCAATTAAAAAAATCAACTAAAAATCAACAAACACTTTTTTTTATGATAGTCACAGAGAGAGAGAGAGAGAGAGGCAGAGACATAGGCAGAGGGAGAAGCAGGCTCCATGCACTGGGAGCCCGACGTGGGATTCGATCCCGGGTCTCCAGGATCGCGCCCTGGGCCAAAGGCAGGCGCTAAACCGCTGCGCCACCCAGGAATCCCAACAAACACTTAATAAAAATAAATTGTGCATTATGATAGATGTCCTGGCTCAGATAAGGGTTCAAGTAATGCCACATTTGGATGACTTTATTCTTGGAATAAAGATGCTGAATTCTCCTCCGCGGCTTTCAGAGGAGTATGGACTCCTAACTAGCCCTCAGATAATGAGAAAAGATGGTTTTCTTGGCAACAATGGAGTAATAATAATTCAACGAACTTGTATTGATCTTTATGTACAATAATTTGCAATACAAACATATTTTTTAAAAGGTAAGAAAAGCCTTCTGAGACTAAAACCATAACCGTGTTCACAACAAGAAATTCTATGCCCATATCACAGCTATTTCCCACACAGGGCGCTGTGGAGTGTGGGTCTCCCACCCTGACCTCTGGTGGGAGGGGCAGCAGGTGGAAGGGCCGTGGGGAGGGGAGCTGAGCCTATTGGTGTCGTGGAATCTTGCTCTGCCTTCTGTCCGCTGGTGGGAAATGGTGGAAGCTCTTACTAGAAAAACCTGGAGAGAGGTGTAGGGCTTTGGAAGACCCCCTTCATGCCAGGGAAACCGAGTTAGCACGGGCCCCAGCTCTAGAGGTCTGGGTCAGGAAGCATGCAACAGGGGCGAGGGGGCAGGACTCAGAACAAGGCACAATGAACACAGCTGTGCGGACCTGTCTTTTTAATCCTAAGTGCCTAATTAGTTAGAAGTGTTGCCTTAGAGCAAAGAGGTCTTGGGTTCAAATCCAGTCTCAGCTACTGGTTCTCTCTCTCTCTGTCTTGTTTAAAGATTTTATTTATTTATTCCTGACACAGAGAGAGAGGCAGAGACAGGCAGAGGAGCAGCAGGCTCCATGCAGGTAGCGTGACGAGGGACTTGATCCCAGGACCCCAGGATCACGCCCTGAGCCAATGGCAGACGCTCAACCACTGAGCCAGCCAGGCGCCTCTGCTTCTATATCTTTTAAAAGCTGCTAATCTTTTCCTCGTTTCTAACATGAGGGCCATGATAGCTTCCACAGCATGGCTGTGGAGATTAAACCAAATGGCGAATGTTAAATGTTAAGCAATGCTTGGGACACATGCCGTTACATTAATCTGTTCCCTGGGATTTAAGCACAGGAGGTTGTCTTTTCATAGGTGGCACAGTAAAATTATTTACATGGACAGGCATGTGTAAGGCTCCTGAAAAGCACAAAGTCGAGCTAATTTCCTCTTTCTTGGAGTAGCTGATGCTAAACCTAGGCTAAGTGTGCACAAAAATACTTGAGTCAACAAAAGATGACAAAAACAGGAAAGCAGACGGTGTGCGGAGAACTAAATAGAGATCATGACTAGGAATCACTTTCCGTGAAAAGAAGAATTTCTGATTTCCAGTTTCAGAAATTTTCAGGGTTTCTCCCAAGCCAGCATGTGTCATTATCGTCATTTTAACTTAAAATATACTGAATACCTGCTTTCATTAACCCCCCTCTCCCATGCCTTACAAGGACCTCAGAGTAAGACAGGCTGCTCAGTGCGATGCTCTGCAGTCATAAATACACATTTCTGTTCTTGGCTTGTGCCCGTCTGGGCTTCTCAGGTAGGGGCTTCCGACCGCCTGTGCTGTGCACACCTGATGCTCAGCGCTCGGCAGAGAGCCCGCCCAAACCCCGTATCCTTCCAGCCACCCAAACACCAGCTTCCCAGATACCCTGGGACAGCTTGGTTGTGTTCTTTGGTGAGAAAATTCACGTTTCCACGAGTGTGTGGCCTCCCTTACTAACAGTGATACTACGGTACCATTTACCCAATGATCCACAAAGTGGGTTCTGTGGGACTAGAGGTGTATCCTTGATTAACCTTCACAATCGGTTTGGGGGCCACCGTGTTCAGTTTCCTCTGTGTTCTGTACGTGTTCTCTGTTCTCTAGTTCACATCTCCTGCGCCTTCGGTTGTTTTACCTTATTACGAAACGCACACACAAAACTATACGGAATATATAGCTTGTGTGATATATAAGCCGCGTATAAAAGCCTTATAGAACACATAAATCATATGCTCCGGTTTAAATACTGATGAAACAGATGCCAGTACGTCACCTGGTGAGCAGAACCCTGAACCAGTGTTGCTCTGCCCTCGTGAGGGCCTCTCTGTACCCCCTGCCGGTCCCACGCCTTTCTTTTCCTCCCACCCAAAAAGTAGCAGCTATCAGTCTGTTTCTCCTTTATGGAAAAACGAATTTCCAAATAATTGTTTTTTAGTTTGGCCTCATTTTCTGAGCTTCTCAGCCATTGCATCACCAGTGGATGGAGGGGGCCGCTTCCCTATTCCCCACCAGAGAGATGAGCAAACAGGGTCACTTGGGAGAGGAGCAGGAAAGGCCAGAGAGGGTGCCCTTAAGAGCTACACCCCCTACCTCACCCTTGCCCGCCCAGGATGATGGGGAGCCCAGCAAGTCAGCACAGCAGTGGAGCCACTGGCCCCGGGACTGTCTGGACCCCAAATGTCCAGCTCCCGGGGCTCCCGGGGCATGCGTCGATGGTGACACCTGCTAGACTGATTGAAATCGCTCATTGGCTTTAAGGAGCCCCACTGGGATCGGAGCTTCACTCTACTGCTTTCCTTAGATCCCAGCACCTAGTGAAGGCCTACATACAGAGCGGGCACTGTGAACGTGCTTGTTAATTAAGCACAGGATTAATTAATTAAGCAAGGGATTAATTAATAATACACAGTTTATATTTGTGTTTATTTTGTGTCCTAATCCCCTTCGTCTTCATCCAACTACATCCCATCAACATCAACACATGGGCTTCCCGGAGTCATCAGCCCCAAGGCAGCTCAAGGCTGTTCCACGGTGGTGTATCTGTCTAGACACCGGCTCCTGAACGGCTCAAAGCTCCTCCTTGACTTTGTCTCCTGGAGTGTAGCCTAGCATGAAGCACGAGTCAGACAACCAGTAAATGGCAAACGAGGGAGTTCAGGAAATAGTGATGTGGCTTGATTATGATGTGAGAAAGGGTAAACGACCCGGACACACAAACCAGAAGAGGTGGGAGGTGCCTGGGCAGATGGGGTCCAAAGCCAAGGCCTCACTGCAACAGCCTGGGGCCCCGGCATCTGCTGAAAGCTGGTTAGATGTGCAGACCCCCGGGTCTGTTCCAAACCTGCTGAATAGGGGCCTCTGGCAGGGACTGGGCACTCGCGGAGTCCGATGCTCTGTCAAGTTCAAGAGTCACTGACAAGCAGCTCTGCAGGTGGCGCTCACTGTGCCACTGCTGGCAGGAGTAGAATCCAGTGAAATCCAGTAAACGCCAGTCGATATGGGATGATTCTGCTGTCTCCAGGATCCTGACGTCTCATAGAGCAGAAAGCCAGAGTCTGAAATAAAGAAGACCATGTGTTCTGGGAGTCTGAGAGGAGGTAGCACGGCTCAAGTGGTCAGGGAGGGCACGGACGAAACTTGGTTCTGGCGGGTATTTAGGACCTGTGTATTCATCACATGTTGAAATGAGGACAGGACACTAACCAGGGACCAGCCTTTGGGATTAGGAGGTATCCCCGAGGAATCTGGACCGTATTTTAATACAAGGTGGGTGCTTTATTGTAATTTTAGAGGACTATGACCTGATTAAATGTAGATCATATTCAATTGGTAGGAACCCATAACTAGAGCTAGTAGAGCCTTTCTCCAGAATATCAACGTGGGGAGGCGTGAGGGCAGGGGGTGTGGGGGCCATCTCTCACATACGGGGCTGGGTCTACATGACCCAAATAGCCTGATTCTGGCACATCGCCACAACCAACAGAAATCAGCCAGCTTGACATCTGGTGCCATGATTGTTCCACAAGGAGATGTGAAAACGTGCAACAGTAACGGGCAGAATGACAGTCCAGGATCCTAGGAAAGTTGTTCCCTGTGAGGGTCACACCTTTTGGAAGCAGCATCAGGCCAGTAATCTGTACCCCGTGCCATCCCAGCAAATGGTGAGCTTCTCACTCTGCCCTCCTGAGATGTGGGGTGAGCCCCCTAGAAAGGGTCATCAGAGACCATAGTTGAGGCTGTGCCCCCACTTCCCCAAGGACGGAGGGTGTCTGAGCACCCCTTTCTGGGCCCCCCACCCTCTGCTCTCCCCGTGGTGGATGGCATGTGTTGCTCGACGCCTGATTCCCCTGTGACCCCCCCCCCAGTTCCCATGGCTCCCCATCCTTGCCCCTCGATTTAGGGCAAACACATATTTATTTGATCACGAGAAAAGGAAGATGGTATCAGAGAGATTTAGTACCTGCTGGTAAATGTGCTAATCCTACCCCACCCCCCATGGCTGGTGGTCTCCATCCAGTCACCTGTCGAAGGCAGACCACCCTCTCTGCCCCCTCGTAGTGCAGAAGGTGTTTCCTGTGATGACTTCTGTTCTGTGAATTCTAAAAAAAAAAAAAAAAAAAAAAAAAAAAAAAAAAAAATTACATAAATTCCACATATGGGTGAAATAAACTCAAAAGAGAATAAAGACCTAAATATGAGGAGCCCTGAAACCAAAAAGATTCCTGGAAGAGAGCACAGGCAATAATTTCTCTGACATTGGCCATAGCAATATTTTCCTAGATATGTCTCCTGAAGCAAGGAAAACAAAAACAAAAATAAACTAATAGGACTTCATCAAAATAAAAAACTTCTGCACAGCAAAGGAAATAGTCAACAAAGCTAAAGGGCAATGCACTGTAGGAGACGATATTTGCAAATGATATAACTGATAAAGGGTTAGTATCCAGAATCTATAAAGAACTTATACAATACCCTCAAACCAAATAATCCAGTTTAAAAATAATCAGAAGGCATGAACAGATATTTCTCCAGAGAAGATATCAGACGGCCAACAGACACTTGAAAAGATGCTCAACGTCACCTGTCATCAGGGAAATGCAAATCAAAGCCACAATGACATATCACCTCACACCTGTCAGGATGGCTAAAATGACAACAGGAAAGAACAGGTGTTGGTGAGGATGAGGAGAATGTGGACCCCAGGTGCACTGTTGGTGGGGTCCAAACACTGGGGCAGCCACTGTGGAAAACAGTATGGAGGGTACTCAAACATTTTAAAAACCCGATGATCCAGTAATTGCACTACTAGGTATCTAGTCCCCAAATACAATAATGCTTAATTTGAAAAGCTATATGCTCCCCGCCATTAATGCAGCATTATGTACAATAGCCAAATTATGGAAAGAGCTCAGATGTCCTTCGACAGATGAATGGATAAAGAGGATGTGGGTCCATGTCCGGAATGGAATATTACTCAGCCATCAGAAAGAATGAGATCCTGCCATTTGCAGCCATGTGGGTGGAGCTAAAGAGGATGATGCTAAGTGAAATAAGTCGCTCAGAGAGGAGATTTAAGAATACTTGAGAATGAAGAAAAAAGGTAGGGGGAGGCTTCTACGTTGGTAATTGGCAGTGAGTGAGCCTGAGCAGACAGGGAGATAGACTAACACTGTTGAAATCGGCCCCCTACAGGGATCATGGCTGACAAATGTAGCCACTGTGAGGTCTGCCCTCAAAATTATAATGGTTACTTTAATTTAATTCCATTTTTAAGTGATGTACAAGCTATTTGCACATTTTTGTGCAACTACACAATTTTGAATTAGTAAAAGCCCCTGGAGCACAGACTAAGGTCATGTCCTCACTTGGAGGTAACTAGAGATTGCTGGGACAGCCAGAAGGAGCTGGGTCACTGAGCTCCAATTCAGCCCTGGCCCGTGGGGCTGGAGGACACAGGAGGATGTAAACAACTGTTCTGGCTGGGACCCTAGGAAACAATGTGGTGGGCTCAGGACATCCCACAGACAAGAGGTGTCACCTAGCCCCTGGAAAAAGGGCGAACCCAGCAGACAGGGGGTTTGGGAAAAATTCGTTTTTTCTCTTTTTCCATAGTAACATTTCCAAACAGTTTTCAATTGTTTTGATTTATTAGTCAGTATGAATTTCAGCTTCAATATATTTCAGTTAGGTACAAATTATATCATGAAAACGCAACCCTGGTTTGAGTTGTTTTTTAAAAAAAAAATTTATTTCTATTGGTGTTCAATTTGCTAACATACAGAATAACACCCAGTGCTCATCCCGTCAAGTGCCCCCCTCAGTGACCGTCACCCATTCACCCCCACCCCCCGCCCTCCTCCCCTTCCACCACCCCTAGTTCGTTTCCCAGAGTTAGGAGTCTTCATGTTCTGTCTCCCTTTCTGATATTTCCTACCCGTTTTAGTTTGAGTTTTTAAGATAAATACAGACTCTAATTTTTACCAAAAGAAATAAGCTAAAAACAAAACAAAGTAGACTGGCAAGAAGGCAAGTAATCATGGCCAAAGTGCTTCACTTCAGTAGGAATAGATCCTGGGACTCCATCTGGCTAGACTGAAACAGCAGCGTTTTGCATGAAAAGCAGCACTGCAATACTGAGCAGCCTGCCCTACAAATCTCCCCAGTCAGAAAGTTTATATAGCTTTCAACATTGCTTTTCCATTGTCCGATCTCATAGCCTAAACCTGAAAACTCCTTAATTTGACATTAGCAGAGATAATTGAGAAAATAGCATCTTGATGACCGTTTCCAATGTTATTTAATTGTTTTCAGTTACGTATGTGGAATCAGGATGAACTCCTTATTGGGGAGAAGATAATGAGCATGTCATTCAATATTATAAATTATTAGCAGAGCCTTCCTACAGTTACCTCAAGACACTTCCCGGAATTTGTATTCCTCATTTGTAAAATCAGAGAACGTGTCCTATTGTCTTTGGAGGTTTTTTCCAACACAACAAGGACACGAATAAGGAACACTGCCCTAGTTCAGCCCTGGGATCTAGGGTCACAGCATAGAAGGAGAAAATAAGACAGTATATAACTGTCTTGGCTCTGTGCAAGAAGGTTTAACTATTCAGCCACCAACAATGCTTCTGGAGGGTGACGTTCCTGCAACTTAGCAGGATTTCTCTGGAAATGGACCCACTACATAAGCAGTTCCAATCTATTTTGTATTCTGGACATATGTGAAAAGAAAAAAAAAAAAGCCTTGATGCTTTTATGGGAATACAGCCTGGTCAGGACAAAGATCCAAATAGTTTTCTTAAAATAGTTTAAAGGTTGTTATATGGAAGAGAGCTAGACTGGAGTTGTGTAGCCCCAGAACCTACTAGAAGGTCTTATAGGATTTCATGAGATGACGGTATAAATAAGTAGTGCCCCGCAGTAGAGATATCAGCACTGGAGGTGATGATTTTCAGGATACTGGGATTCTGGCAAAGACTGGAGAATCAGAAGCTAAAACTTCCCAGGACAATTGATGGCAATGGCACCAGATGCTGCCTCCGACGATCGAGTCTTTATTCTGAAATGTCCAATTACCAATGGTTCCACATTGCCTCAACAAATATTCCTGAGTTCTTCCGGAATCCTACCAGCTTCCAAGAAAGATTCTAAGCATTAGTGGCACCCACATGAAGAAAAGAAGAGCCACATTCTTGAGGGGCTCCCCAGGAAAGACGGAGAGGAAGCCACATTAATAAATAATTGGACCACATTGTTTCAGGGTCTGGAATATTTTCACAGCCTTCTCTGACCCTCTGTACCAATGGCAAAAACATTCTGTGGCTCCCTTGGTCTTCTGAGCTTATCTTCTTGTGTTGCTCATCCTCCACATCTAAATTTTCAGCTTAGTTGGGTGCCTGTCTATCAGACAGCATGTTCTTTGCACACTGAACCTCTGTGTTGTCTCTAAATCACGAACAGCTCCAAAGACAATAAGAAACACTCACCAAGGAGTTTCCACTGATTGACTGAGAGCACTGAATGCCTTCCAAGGCATTCAAAATGAGGGTATACAGAGGAGACACCATCTGGGGTAGGTCTTTGAAGGACTTGCAGTTTCACCCGTGAGGAATGAATCTCCAAGTAGAAGCAGAGGTGAAGGGAAGCTGTGTGCACCTGAGACCTACAAACGTATGATCCCCACATCTGAGCCAGGGCTCAGGACAGCAGGTGGCAAGAGGCAGAATGACGAGGGAGGTCAGGGTCATCTGTGAAATGCAGAATGTCATGCTAGGTCATTACAACTTCAGGATCTAGCTAGTGTCTACATATTGGGATCAAGTGGTAGTAGTTTAATTAAAATTTTTGTAGAGATGATTATAGATTCACAGCAGTTTTAAGAAATAATACAGAAAGATCCTTTATATTACACTTTTGCCAGTTGCCCCCAGTGGTATACTTTTTAATTCTGGTCTACTGCTCTAGCAGGACTCCCCCATCTTACACTCCACACTTGGCCACACCTGGATTTGCCACATCTATCCTATAACCCCCCTGGTCTCTCTACTTGAACACTGTCTCCTCTGTGCCTCCTTCCCTCCCCCGCATTGTTCCCCACCACGCTGTCTGAGGTATTACGGGGAGACAACAAGCCTTAATACTGAGTATGGTGACTCTCCCACTTATATCTCTCTTGTCAGGATTGCCTGTGGCTTTCAATATAAAATAGATTGCTTATCTCCATCTACAAAAGTTCTGATTGGGATATTTATAGAAATAGCATTGTCTATAGACCATTTGCGGGAGGAATTTACGTCTTCACTATGTTGAGTCTTCTAGTCAATAAGTATGTTCTTTAGATGGTCTTTGATTGCTTTCATCATGATGTTGCAGTTTTCAGCATAAAAGTCAGCATGTTTTATTATATTTGCATCTAAGTATTCCTCGCTTTTTGTGTAATTATAAATATGGTTATATTCTTTTATATCTCAGCACCCATGTGTTCATTGCATAGAAATGCAATGGGTTTTCTTATGTTTATCTGGTATCCTGCAACTTTGCTAAATTCACTCACTAGTCCTACAAGTATTTTTTTTAGAGTTTTTGTGACTTTCTATTTAGACAATTGTGCCATCTGCAAATAAAGATATGTTTTTATCACCTTATTGTGGTGATAAAATACTATACTGATACCAGTACTATATTGAGGAAAGGCGATGAGAGTAGACATTGTTGTTTTGTTTCCAGTCTTAGAGAGAAGCCTTCTGTCTTTGATATTAAGTGTGATATTTGCTGTAGCATTTTGTAAAGCACACTTTATCAAGTTGTGGTAATCCCTGCCCCCAGAACTTACTTGCTGACAGTTTTCACCATGGATGGATTTTAGATTTTGTCAAATGCTCTTTCTGTATCAACTGATGGGATCATGCGATTTTTGCTTCTTTCATTGATCTGTAGGATTACAGTACCTGTTTCTAGTGTTGAACTAGCCTTAGAGGCTTGGAATAATTCCACTTGGTCGTGTGTAATTCTTTTTATATATTATTGCATTTGATTTGCTACTATTTTGATTTTTTATCTATGTTTATGAGAAACTTTGGTCTGCAGTTTTATATTTCTGTAATGTCTTTATCTTGTGTTTGGATTAGGATAATGCTGATCTTTTAGGATGAGACAGCATTTTGTCTACTTTTACTTTCTGGAAGCAACTGTGTAGAACGCATATGATTTCTTCCTTGTATCTTTGGGAGGATTCACAAGTGAAATCATTTCACCTTAGTGCTTTTTAAAACTGTATTAATTATTGACTTAATTTTAATAGATGTAGGCATATTTAATTTATCTGTTCCTCCTTGTGTGAGTCTTGAGAGCTGGGTCTTCAATTAAACTTAAATATGATATCCATCAGAGTGTGCCTTCATTATGTCTACATGATCTCTCATGATAGTCCTCTTTCATTCCTGATTTCTATAATCTGTGTCTTTTCTCTTTCTCCTTTGTCAACTGTGCTAGAGATGTGTCCATTTTATTAATATTATTTTTTTAATTTTTATTTATTTATGATAGTCACAGAGAGAGAGAGAGAGAGAGAGGCAGAGACACAGGCGGAGGGAGAAGCAGGCTCCATGCACCGGGAGCCTGATATGGGATTCGATCCCGGGTCTCCAGGATCGCGCCCTGGGCCAAAGGCAGGCGCCAAACCGCTGTGCCACCCAGGGATCCCCATTTTATTAATATTATTGAAGAATCAGCTCTTTGCTTCATTGATTATTCTCTATCATGTTTCTGTTTTAAAATTTACTAATCTCTGCTCTTATTTTTATTATTTCCTTTTTTCTGCTCGCTTTTCGTTTATTTTGTTCTTCTTTTCCTGCTTTCTCGAGGTAAGAACTTCAGTTATTAATTTGAGACTTTCCTCATTTCTCATGTAAACATTCAATGCTATAAATTTATCTGTCTAAAGAAGATGTCGTATATGTATACAATGGAATATTCCTCAGCCATTAGGAACAAGAAATACCCACCATTTGCTTCGACGTGGATGGAACAGGAGGGTATTATGCTGAGTGAAATAAGTCAATTGGAGGAGGACAAACACTATATGGTCTCATTTGTTTGAGGAATATAAAAAAAATAGTGAAAGGGAATAGTGAAAGGGGAAAGGAGAAAAAATAAGTGGGGGATATCAGAAAGGGAGACAGAACATGAGAGACTCCTAACTCTGGGAAACGAACTAGAGGTGGTGGAAGGGGAGGTGGGAGGTGGGAGATGGGAGTGACTGGGTGACGGGCCCTGAGGTGGGCACTTGATGGGATGAGCACTGGGTATTATTCTGTATATTGGCAAATTGAACACCAATAAAAAATAAATTTATAAAAAAAAGAAAAAATAAATCTATCTGTCAATACTGCCCTGCATATTCCACAAATTATGATATGTGTAGCTTCATTTCCATTCAACTCCTTGTATTTTTGTTTGTTTGTTTTGTTTGTTTAAGAAAGAGAGAACTAGTGAGAGGGGCAGAGAGAGAGAGGGAGGAGAATCCCAAGCAGTCTCCCCATTGAGCATGGAGCCCAATGTGAGGCTTGATCTCACAACCCTGAGATCATGACCTGAGCTGAAATCAGGAGTCAGACACCTAACTGACTGAGCCACCCAGGTGCCCGTCAACTGGATGTATTTTTAATTATTTTTCATATTTTATGAATCATGGGTTCTTTAAAAGTATGATGTTTATTTTCCACATGTTTAGGGGTTTTCTTGTGTTTTTATTTTTGTTTTTGCTTTGCTATTGATTTCTAGTTTGGTCAAAAAACACATTATGTAGGATTTCAGCTATTTAAATTGTGTTGAGATTTGTTTAACAGTTCAAGATATGGTCTATCTTGGTAATCCCTGGAGTAGAGGGAGATGTCTGCCCTGCTTTGTTGTGTGGAGCACTCTGTAGGTCAGTCAGGTGCTGTTGGTTGGTTATGTGTTCGACTCCCCTACCTTCTTGCTGGTAGCTCTGTTGATTGCTGAGAGGAAGATGTTCGATTCCCCAGCTGTAGATTGGTCTATTTCTACTGTTACTTCTGACAGCCTTGTTCCCTGTGTGAGGCTTTGGTGGTTGGTGCGAATGTGTACGCACCTGGCATCGACATAGGTGATGTCTGCTTTGTCTCCGTCACTTTCTTCTCCAACAGCTCTACACATAGTCACCCTGCTTTTTTCGGATTAATGCTTGCGAGGTCCATGTTCTAAGTTGCATTACTTTCCAACGATCTCTGTTGCTGAATTAGATGTGAATTTAAGGCTCCTGTAGGTGAGTTGTTTTTGTTGTTGTTGTTTCTGTATGGTTTTTTTTAAATTTTTTTTATTTATGATAGTCACAGAGAGAGAGAGAGAGAGGCAGAGACACAGGCAGAGAGAGAAGCAGGCTCCAAGCACCAGGAGCCCGATGTGGGATTCGATCCCAGGTCTCCAGGATCGCGCCCTGGGCCAAAGGCAGGCGCCAAACCGCTGCGCCACCCAAGGATCCTGTATGGTTTAATCTACTCTGCCCTTTAGCTGGTGTATTTAGACCAATTACATTTCACTTAAGTTTTGATATGATAGTGCTCAGGTCTCGCATTTTATTACCTATTTTCTCTCATTATCATTCCTCACTTTCTCTTTCCTTGGTCTCCTGTAAGTCACTTAATATTTGTAGGAATCGACCTTGATTTATTTATAATTTTTGAGTGTATCGCTCCACAGGGTGGTCACAGTGGTTGCTCTGGGAATTGTAAGATATGCATATAGCTTGTAATATTCTATTGATAATCAGTATTTTACCACTTCAAAGAAAGTGGAGACAACTCACTTCTATTTAGCTCCCTTTGCCTTCCCCATTCAACATATCATCATCATGGGTATCAGATGGTGCTTAGATCATCCTGTGGTTGAGGGAGCATGAGCGCCTGAGGACAGTCTGCCCAACTCGCCTGCATTGCATGCTCTCCACTGTGCCCTGCTGCTTGCTGACGCTCCCCGTGCCTTCCAGGCCCATGTCCTCCCTGTGGAAGAATGTCCTTTAGCCATCTTGGAGGCCAGGGCTGCTGATTCCTTTAGTTCCTTCCACCTGAGATGCTCCCTTCCCTTTCATTCCTGAAGAATGGTTACTGGACATAGAATCACAGTTGATACTCCTTTCCCTTCAACACTTAACAGAGGATATTGTGCCACTTTCCTCCTCCCCTCAACATTTTCCATGAAAAATCTGATACCCTTTGAATCACTGTTCCCTGTAGGTCACATGCGGCAGCATCCTCTTTGGTTGCTTTCAAGCTTTTAGGATTTTAATTATGAAGTGCTTTGGTGTACATTTCTTTAGATTCTTCCAATTTGGGGTTTACTCAGCTTCCAGCTTTTAGAAGTGTGTTTCCTTTGCAAAATTTGGGAGGTGTTCAGCCTCAAGAAACTCAAGACTCAAGAGTCTCCTGGGCCTGCTCCACTTCCTGTCCTTCTGGCACCAATGATGGGGCTCGTCTGTGATTTCCCTCTGCCCCTGAGGTTCTGTTTAGATTCTAGTCTGCTGTTCAGACTGCTTCGATCCTAACAAAGTGTCCTAAGTTCACCAATTCTGCCCCTCTTGTCTTCACCTTGGAACCAGCAAGGGAGGCTTTTATTTTATTTCAGTAATTGCTTGTTTAATTCCTATAATTTCATTTGAGTCTTTTTACCTATTTTATTTCCTTGCTAAATTCTTTATTTTACTTTGTGTATTTGTTTGAAGAGTCTCTCTGATAAATTGTCAGGCATTTTTGAGAGCTGCTTAAAAACCTCTATCAGAGCACCTGGTGGCTCAGTCTTGTTAAGCACCTGCCTTCAGCCCAGGTCATGATCCCACCATCCTGGGATCAAGTTCTGCATTGGGCTCCCTGCTCAGTGGGAACTCTGCTTCTCTCTCTCTCTCTCTCTCTCTCTCTCTCTCTGTCTCTCTCTCTGTCTCTCCCTCTTTGTCTCTCATGAATAAACAAATAAAATCTTTAAAACCTCTGTAAGATAATTCTAACACCTGATTGGAGTTGGTGATGACATTGCTAACACTCACAATCTCAGAATCTTACTGAGGGTCATGGAGGATAATTTTTAGTACTGAAAAATAGCACTTGAGGTTAGTCTATAGAAGCCTATTGCACATTTAAGAGATATGAAGAAATTGGAAGAGTATATATATATTTAAAGTTATCTTCTTAAGTTCCCAAAGTCATAAAGAGATCATAACCTGATGGGTAAAATGAACAATTTACAGGGAAATTTGTGTGCCTACCGCAGTAGTATCTAGAAACTGTTTTATAATCACCATTCTGAAGGAAACGGAAGAATGGACAACAGGCAGGAGTTAGCATGTGGAAGTAGAGTGTAGAGTGGCCATTTGATCTTGAAAGAATGTCCTGGTGGGTCACCAAATATAGAGGAGTCACCCCTGCGTATATGAGGGAGAAGATCCCTAGGGTTGAACAGCCTGCGTGGGAGGACATGGAAATAGGCAGAAAGGCAAGAGGAAAGCAAGAAATATGAAAATTGTGTGGAACCCACAGCACTTCTTGGGGTGGTCATGCCTTTTCCTCTGAAGCAAGGGCAGCAAAAATGGCTTAACATGTCAAGCGGAGCCTGCCATCAGGATGGGGAAGTGTAAGCAGTGCGCATGGAGCCCCAGCCCCTGTGTGTGGAGACCCAGCCCCATGTCCCATGGGACACCCAGCCCTGTGTCCCGCAAGAGAGCCCGCCCTATGTCCCCCGGGAGAGCAGCCAGTGCTCCCCAGCCAGTGGGGAGATCCAGCCCAGTGTCCTGTAGGAGCTGCAGGACAAGAAGGGAGCAGAATGGACCCAAAGCCGACCACAAAGGGGGTCGCGCCCTGCAGCATCCTCAGGGACCCAGAGGACAGGGCCTGAGAGTGCCCCTCTCCTGCACCATGTCTGCACCTGCTGGCTGCCTGCGCCTGGCACATGTGGCACTAGCCCTCGGTTTCCCTGCCTGACATTTCCTCAGCAACAGAAGCAATCAATCATCTACAGAAAGACCAACATGAACAAGTAGGCAACACGTGCCCAGTGTGCCCAAACACCAAACAAGAATACACATTTTCAAGGCACTCTGCTAATTTTTTCTGAGGCCCATAACTGCTGCCCCCGTGGCATGATTTATGCTGGACAAGGACAATAAACCAGAGCAGAGGCATTTTGCAGAAGAGCTGTGGTCACTTCACACGATGCCGTGTAAGGTCCGAGACACCTTCAGGGCAGGTTCACACTAAAGCAGCAGCTCCTCCTGTGCACATGTTCTAGAGCTCATCCACTGTGTGCAGTGCAAGCACACAGCTCATCCCCACTGCATCTCCGCCCGGCTCAGACCCCAGACCTGCACTTCCAGAGACCTTCTGGCACCACCCTCTGTATGGCCCACCTGTAGCTGCAATCTGAAACATATTCTCTAAATTCATTTCTCCTGTGTTTTCTTAGATGTTTTTAATGACTCCTGGGCATCCTTTATCACAGGCCAGAGTATTTACTTGTTTTCTGTAGTCAGCTTGCCTAGGATTCATCTTTCCTGTGCAAGCCGGCAGATACAAGGCCAAGCCCCCACTCACCTCCTTATCTGACCCTCACACACCAAGCCAGTAGCCCCTACCCTAAATCCAGACAACTAGAGGTTGCCCCTATGGCCCAAAGCCCACTGGAATTATTCAAACTAGCCAGTACCAAATTGTTTACTCTTGCCCGACTTGCTTTTCCTAGGAAACCCAAGTAAAGGGATCCCTGGGTGGCGCAGCGGTTTGGCGCCTGCCCTTGGCCCAGGGCTGATCCTGGAGACCCGGGATCAAATCCCACGTCGGGCTCCCGGTGCATGGAGCCTGCTTCTCCCTCTGCCTGTGTCTCTGCCTTTCTCTCTCTCTCTCTCTCTCTCTGTCTGTCTGTCTCTCTCTCATTAATAAATAAATAAAATCTTAAAAAAAAAAAAAAAGGAAACCCAAGTAAAGACTCTAGTCTATGCTCTAGTCTTTGTCCCTCTGGCTCCTAACCAACCCTAGTGCTTCTCTATGTCCAGAGCACCCACATGGCTTGGCATCAGGCTCTCTGTGCCATCATAGAGGCACCTCCTCAAATTCAAATCCCACAGGTAGAAGTGAGACTCAGCCCTTGGGTCCTCTTAGCATAAGCTTCAGGATGTGGCATGTCTGAATTTGGAAATGTAATACAGCCTGGCCAGCCGTGCCTGTATGGACTGGCTTGATCCTAACCCACCAGCCTCTCTAAGAGGCCATAATAATCCCTTGCCCAGAAGGGGAGGTGATGGGAGTGGACACATCGTTGAACTATGAAGAGACCCCGCTGTCAGACAGAGAACATCCGTCACCTCGGCCCAGGAGGTCACAGGAGACATCTGTCTTGTTTACCACTGTGTCCAGGCACCATTTCTGCCACAAGATTGAGGGCAAGGGTCACATAGTTACACAGATAAGAGGGTGAGCAGTCAAGCCACCCAGACTCTTCCCATCCACAGGCTGTTGGAGAGGGTGGGAACCTATTTCACATTCCATGTATTGTCAACTGTGTGATCTAACAGCTTAGTGACAGTTGTGTGGTAGAATTAACTGGCTTTACTTCCCAGCTCATAAAACCAACAGTGACATAGGACCAGGTTAGAACAGCCTCAGGGTACGGAGTCTCCATGGGGCTTCTTCCTCCAGGGCCATACCCAATACTGCCACCACGTGCTCCTGTGTCCCAAACCCTCCTCCCTCCCTGCAGACCCCGTGGGGAGAGAGACACCGTCCTGGCACGTGAGCTCCTTGTCAAGTACGCACTGCACACACAACATGGAACTAGTCCATGTTTCTGTGTGTGCTGTCTGATTACATGTGTGCATATGTGTGGGATGTGTGTGCATGTGTTTGAGTGTAATGTATGATTCTAAGCATGTGCAGAGTGATACATATGCATGTGCATATGTGTGAGTGCATGTGTATGGATGTTTATGTGGTGTGTGCATATGTGTGTAAGTGTTGTGTATATGTACATGCCGAGTGTGCATGCATGATGCCTACGTGTGCACATGTGTGTAGTGTGTGCACATGTGCACAAGAGTGTGCACTTGTGATGTGTACATGTGTGTAGCATGTGTGTGTACAGGAGTGTGCATCTGTGCTGTGTGCATATGCACGCGCATGAGTGTGCCTATGTGTTCAGGAATGTGCATGTTTGTGTGCACAAGTATGTGTGCGGTGATACATGCCTTCTCTGTGGCTCTCAGGAGAGCCGAGTGCTCTGTAACCTGTTGGACGTGACGGAGCTGGTCCCTGGGTAGCCAGTCCAAACACCTGCGCAATCACAGCTCTTCTCAACTCCACCCTGACTCCTCAGAAAGGCCACCCTAAACATGGGATTTCTCAGGAGGTTCTCCCTTTAGACAAAGGTTCAAGAAGCCTGCGTGACCACTCTGTGGCCA
This sequence comes from Vulpes vulpes, assembly GCF_048418805.1. Taxonomy (NCBI): domain Eukaryota; kingdom Metazoa; phylum Chordata; class Mammalia; order Carnivora; family Canidae; genus Vulpes; species Vulpes vulpes. The sequence goes on along the minus strand of NC_132786.1, from coordinate 16,148,549 downwards.
GTGTGGGAACCTCTACTCTACTCGAGGACCAACTGCAACAGGGGTTTCTAGACCTGCCTCCCACTGGAGACGCGGGGGTCTGAGAAGTCTCTGATCTGTACCAGGCTTTGTTTTGAACTCTCCGGGTTGGGTTAAGGTCAAGGCGATTTAGTGGTGCCTCCATGGCTTCCGGGAATCCCACCGTCCCCAAGCACATATCATTTTGAAGGAATAGTTCCCAAAAACTTATGAACAACATCGTTAACCCACAGACCTCGTGAGCAAGTAAACAGTTGCAGGAAGGTTTCACTTAAACCAGCAAACCACACCCTCTTTATCTTTTTCTTGTAAATACTGCTTGATCTGCCTTGATTCCTGAAGCAGAGGTAACTGTTATGGAGACCGTTGATTCGGATAAAGGGTATTTGTGCAGAATTTTGTATGGTTTCCATGGAAAAAGTGAATAGGACTGTACAGGATTATTGTGGTTTTGAGGATAAAATGTCGAATCTGCCCTCGTGAATCCATGTGAGACTCGGCCTGCGTGACATGGGCATTACAGAAGGCTTTATTTTTTCACACCCGGTACTGGAACTGGAGACCTGGATAGTCCCCAAGGAACTGGTGCATTCAGATTTTCCACATTGATGTTATATGATGCCTGAATGAGAGTACAGCCTGCCAGGATTTCAGAGGTAGAAGGAAAAGCAGAGTCTCCTACTCATGCCACGTTCTCGGCACTGGACCCCAGAGGCCTGGCCTTCCCAGGGGGCCCTACCACACCTGAGTCTCCCCTGCAACTTCATCTCCCTAGAGACCCCTGCCTGTGCCACCTCCGCAAAGAGGGTCTTCCTACTTGCATCCCTTTGGAATCATTTTGGTCTCAGAAAGCTTCCCTCCGTCTCCCAGACGTCTGCTTCAACGTCCACCTAAAAATAAGAACAGCTCTGACCTCACTACCGGGAGCGGCCACCCCACCCCAGATCTGGCTCTCTCCAGCTGTTAGAACCTGCTTTTCTGTATCTTTCCTAGAGCCTTTACCCCCTCTGAGAAAAACTGTGTTTTCTGCCCTCTCTTTTTTTGTTGTTGTATCTCTTCACAGGAGTAGCTCCTCGTGCCTTGTAGGCATTCATGGATTGTCTCCTGAATGACTCAATGAGCGTCCCGTCTTCTGGACCCTGAGAGTCACAGTTCTTCTGGTCCAGACTGCAACTTTCCTGTAACTCCAACGCATGCTAAAATTTTAAGAGTGGCAAATGGGCTCCTGGATAATGGGAATTAACCATGAGAGGGAATCTTATATCTTTGAAGGCAGTGATGACTCTGTTTCCCCTCCTTGACCACTAAATGTGTCTGTCTCGCAGAAAGAATTGTATGGGGCAGACAGCGCAGGGCAGGGCAAAGCCAGCAGAGTCGTCATTTGGGAAAACTACTCTAAAACTGACACTTCGGGATCCCTGGGTGGCGCAGCGGTTTGGCGCCTGCCTTTGGCCCAGGGCGCGATCCTGGAGACCCGGGATCGAATCCCACGTCGGGCTCCCGGTGCATGGAGCCTGCTTCTCCCTCTGCCTGCTTCTGTCTCTGCCTCTTTTTCTCTGTGACTATCATAAAAAAAATTAATTAAAAAAAATTTAAAAAAATAAAACCGACGCTTCATGACCATCCCAAATGGAAATCAGTGTTTTTAACAGACTTTTACCACATTAAGTTATGGTACTGTGGCTCATGGCAGCACCTTTGTGACCTAAGGAAGGCATCAAGGTAGGACTCACTGCTCTCCGCCAACTGCTAAGAAAGAGCCCCTCTCCAGTTGGGTTACAGGAAGGTTTCCTCTAGATCGTATATCTGTCTTCAAACCAAGAATACATCACATGATCTTCATAATCTCTGCTACGCCTACAGAGCCTGGAAATGATCTTCTGAAAATGCAAGTCCTGTCTCAGCTCTTCCTGCCACCTCCAGGCCAAACATGTGCAGACAGGCAGACGTGGGGCGTGTAGGTGTGGACGCTGAAACACGCAGACGTGCAAACCGAAACACGACATTCACAAAGCGATGCTTGCAAGCTTACTCCTTGCGCAGCCCTTTGACATCTTCCCTTCCACTGTGTTGTATTCCCTTGCAGCCTCTTTTATTTTGAGTCTTGTCCTGGCCCACTAACCTCTCCTCTTGACTCCGCGAGGGTTAACAAGAGCAACCGAAAAATACCGATCCACAGAGGCACGCCTGGACTTCTTAACACAACAGCCTGTGCTCTTTTACAAGTTTCAGGAAAGCTCTCTTTCCTCTACATACACTTCCTTGCCCCTTGGGCCTCAGGATGCAGCTGGGCACATGGCATGGCATGGAGGCCCCTGGCTCTGGGGCCTCCACACAGGGTTGAAGGACCTCTGTGTGTGTCCCCCGGGGGCTACTTCCATGACCGTGAACGACGTTAGACACCACAGCCAGGGACCCAGAACTTCTCACCTTGTAACATTGGTGTCTGACACGATACCTGACACACAGAGCGAGCGACCCAGGGACAGAAGTTAGTGTTATTATTGTGAAGATCAACTGTCAGAATATGGGGCAAGAAATTCTGGGAGTGACCCTGTGATCCACTGTGATTTCATCCCTCAGACTTGCACCAGCCTGAGTCAGGGTATTGCTGGTAATGGTGTGGAACAAGCCACTTCATGATGCTTAGCCCAGCAAAATCCTCTCCCAGAGCTGTCCTTCTGTGTACTCGTGGCAGTTCTGTCTTCTCACATGAGAAGCCTTAAGGTCTCAGCATGTCACTACAGGGCCCTACAAAATCAGGGACTCTTCTCACATACTCAAGGCCCTAGAAGGAACCCACATTTCCCAAAGGGCCCATGCTCGTTCCTCTGCACACACAGAGGGATCTACCTCAAATTTCATCCACCACCCTTTCATTGTCATGGCCAACTCCTGCTTATCCTTTGAGATCCAGAACAGATATCATTTCCTTTTGACCCAGGGCTCCTGAGTGAGTGAGCTCACCCTAGCATGGCTGGGAAGATACCCAGCTGTCTCACTGTGACCGTGTCACGATGATGATGATGATAGGCACAAATATGGAGTGCATGGCAGTGGGAGGGAGGGAGTTGCTCTCCACAGAGATGGCAAGGATCCAGCTGAAATGGACACCTGCAGGAGGGACAGGAGACAGGAATGCAGAGGGGACCCATTGCATCCTACAGCCCGCAGGCACAGAGGCACATATTCCCTTTGGGGAGGATGGGGGAGGACACATGGCCCACTCAGCAAAGCCAAGCCTGAAGGAGCACCAGTGCCTGCTAGAGCCTGGATTTTACCCTTATCATGACAGTGATGGTTGTGAGCTGTGTGGCATGGTTTTTACTTATGGGAACAACCTGGCCGGGTTTACCATATGGAAGGATTCCATTGTAAGGGAAAACACAACGATCTTTTTACCTTACTTCTTCCTGTGCTGGCCCTATCCCCTTCATTTCTGAACTGAATATGAGAGAAATTGTGGTCACAGGTTGGCCATGTGGCCATTCCTACTGGAAATGTTAATAACTTCCTGATAATTTCTTCAATCAGATGAGCGATGTGAACCCCTGGAAGACACTTTGCAGTGTGCCTCTGTGATACACTTTCAGCGTGAGGGCTGGAACCAAGAACTCCACGTGGCATCCTCTCCATAAGAACATGACTGGTGGGGACCACTGGCATCTTCAGCAGCACAACGTCATTATTCGATAAAACTCCTATTGCAGGGATCCCTGGGTGGCGCAGCAGTTTAGCACCTGCCTTTGGGCCAGGGCGCGATCCTGGAGACCTGGGATCGAATCCCACGTCAGGCTCCCGGTGCATGGAGCCTGCTTCTCCCTCTGCCTATGTCTCTGCCTCTCTCTCTCTCTCTCTCTCTCTCTCTCTCTGTGACTATCATAAATGAATAAAAAAATTAAAAAAAAAAAACTCCTACTGCAGAAGATTCACGTGTGAATAACTTGATTGTCCACTCCAGGAGCTTCCAGAAGGATCTCTCTTCAATACAAACATTGGCTGAGATTTTCTATCCAAGACTCTTAGACCCTTTCTGCTGTGCCCGCCTCTCCTCAACCATTATCCTGTGGTCATTGACCAAATCTGAACGAAACCAAACATGAAAGACCCATCTCAGCCCAGACCACAGAATCTCAATAAACATCCTGACTTCACTTTTCCCCTCTGAGGTGTCTTCAAGACTCAGTTGAGGAGGGACGCCTGGGTGGTCGGTGGTTGAGCGTCTGCCTTTGGCTCTGGGCGTGGTCCCGTTCCCAGGATCGAGTCCCACATCGGGGTCCCTGCAGGGAGCCTGCTTCTCCCTCTGCCTGTGTCTTTACCTCTCTCTGTGTATCTCTCAAAATAAATAAATAAGCTCTTTAAAGAAAATTACTCAGTTGAGGTGAGTTTCCCTTTCCATGATAAAAAATAAATAAACTGGGCTTTGTCTCACCCACGGCTGTGGTGGCGCTGTTTTGGAGAGCAGGCGGCACTCAGCAGGTGCAAACCTGGCAGGCTGCTTGTCCCTGGGTGGGAAGATGGGGGGAGCGGAGGGGAGGCTGTGGCTAGCAACATCTGAGTCACTGCAGGGCCTGGCCCTGTCTGAGGCCCTGGGGATAATGAGGAGTGAGGGACATTGGTGCCATCGAGGAGCACAGAGCCTTGGTTGGGAGAAAGCTGTGTGAGCCACACTTGCGATGTCATGGAAGCCACCAGGACAGAAGACAGTGCCCTCTGCAGTGGAGGAGGTAACAGAAGGTGCACAGAGTGCTACCAGCCTCATTTTAGCCAAAGACGGGACAGGGGAGGAAGGATGCAGAGTGAAGGCAGGACCTGGGCCATGCCACCAGTTATGGAAGCAGCCCAGGTGTCCACGGACTGATGAATGGATAAAGAAGATGTGGTCTATACATACAGTGGAATATTCCTCAGTCATAAAAAAAAAGTGAAGTCCTGCCGTTTGCAATGACATGGATGCATCTAGAGGGTATTATGCTAAGTGAAACAAGTCAGAGAAAGACAGATACCATACAATTTTGCTCATGTGTGGAATTTAAGAAACAAAACAAACAAGGAAAAATAAGACAAACAAAAAATAATGCATTTCCTTTATGCCTAAGTCTCTTCATCTGAGAAATGGGTATTATTTTAATTTCAATTGCGTGCTATGTGGGAAGATTTAATGCAACAAGGCAGTACAAGAATGGAAAGGACAGAGTGTGGATGAGGCACAGGTCATACAAAGAGTTACTTTAAGAGACTTATCTGGCATTTGACGTTCTTTCAATGCAAAGTACGACATCACTGAGATTATTCACTTTTCCTCTCATCAAGGGTGGTCTCAGAGGCTGTCCCATGGAGATGAGGCCTGTCCAGTGGAAGAGGTAATCAGAGGGTCCCCAGTGAGCCACAGACTGACCAGAACAGGCAGGCATGGGAGGGCTGACTAGATGTCAGGGCCCAGGAAAGTGCAGGAGTGGTGGGTGTGGAGGTGTTCACAGGCACAGACAGGCCCCTGCTGCAGCCCCTGCCCACTGCTCCACGCCTTCCAAATGCTCCAAGTGTATTTGGAAAGCATGTGGGGGCCAGGCAGTGGGTCACCGTAGGGCCATGGAAGGAAGGGGATGGATTCACACTGCAGATGAGATGGGCAACCAAGATCAGCAGGGACATCTGAGTGGACGGAGAGAACCTGGGAGATGGACAGAGGAGGCAGCCTGAGAAGGGCATGCGAGGTGGAGCTGGGCATGGTGGCGCTGGCCCCGTGGGGCCTTCCCGTGTCCACCCCAGGAGGACTCACACAGGGAGCATGGGGGCCCCGGAGGATGACACGAAGCTCCCCTCTCTCTGTCCTGCCCTCTTGGGCTAGTCAGGGTGGCTCTTGGCAGGAAGATAAAAGGGAATTACAGAAACCTCTCCTCTGTCCACACTCTGTCCCCTCCTCTGTGGGAGGCATTGCTTTACATCTGGATGCTGGTCTCTTCCATAGGAGAACGTGGAGTCATTCACATCGGGTTCTCATCCTGGCTCCAATTAATGCTATTTTTGAGTCAGTAGATCTCAGTTTTATCACCAATAAAAAGGAATTACGATACCGAGATCTTTCTTGGTTATTGGGAAGGATTAATTAACTCCATGTGTGGAACACAGAACTCAGACTGTGACTATTCTAGTGTTTCACAAATGACAGACCTTATTCCCTTTGTAGCTAAAGCCACAAGGAAGCACAGTGCCTAACAGTGAGTGGAGCCCAACAGACATCTCTCAGAGACAAGAAGACACAGATAAAAAAAACTGAGTAAAGAAGTAGATCTGTGTGGTCTTCACACAGAGACTCAGCCTAAGGATGAGACTGTCGGATGCAGATAGAGTCATGAGTAGGATAAAATGTCGAGAACCTACTCTCACAGGGCTTGTGCGATGCCAGCGGACAAGACAGCAGATGTGAGCCTGCCCGGCTCCCCAAGGTGCACCGCCAGGTCCCGGGCTGATGCGCCAGGAGCCTGCTGGTGGTTGGTGAAGTCCAGATGGAGATGCTGACAGTCTGGTTCCTGGTAAGTGCTCCCCCGACCCAACACCGTCCTCCTCGGTGGGGAGAGTAAGAGAGGAAGGGAAAGCTTGCTGGTGATGCTTCCTATGGGGACACCAGGCCTAGTGGATGGGGTCCCACTGTATGACTCACTTAGACGTCATCATCTCCCAAAGGCCCCTCTCCACAATCTCGCTGGGGAGTTGGGAGGTGATTTGGGGCACAGCCACAAAGCCCTACAAAACACTCCAGTAAAACACCTCTGTCAATGCCACCTCATTCCCCCCAAAGCAAAATTCTCAGAAGTGTCTGGTCTACACTGGGCCATGGGAGGCAAATAGCTGAAAAGAAAGAAGACATCAAGCTTGAGAAGTCTATCTAGTTAAACAACTTGCCAGTACACATTTTTACAAAAGGATTCAATACTCCCATCACGAGACTCCAGGAAACTGGAGTCCAGGTCTCCCCTCGGGGTTGCACTGACCCTGCCTCCCTCCCAGCATGAATATTTGCAGCCCACAAACCCTGTGGGCCAAGGCTGACCCGCCCTTGCATGGAATTTCTTATTTTCAGAACATCTATTGTTTTTGATGTAATCATCAAAGGCTATTGGAAAAAATATTATTTCATAGCTTAGGGAAGAAGAAAGGGCATGTGGAATGAACTTGGAGTGTGAGAGATAGTGAGCTCGTAGACCACACGCAGGAAGATGAGATGAAGCTCATGGGTGCAGTTTCCGACGTCAGAGGTGGAGGACGGGTGGCCGGGGCCTGAGGCACCTCTGTTTCTGAGTCGTGCTAACACAGCCCGGGGTGCTCCTACGCAAATGTGAGGTGCTGTTCATTGGAAACTCCCCTCTGACCTGCTGTCCTGTGTGCTTGTTTGCACACCTGGCCCAAGGCACTCACTTCCCTGCACGGTCGTGTGGGGTCGGTGACGGCAGGGACAAGCTGTGAGCGCCGGGCCTGGCACTGGGCACCTGCCCCAAAGGTGACTCTTCATTTCTATTTTAATGTCAGTAAGAATGAGGATCACATGTTAGGTCTCCGGATGTTCCCACTGTTAAAATACAAAGTGAGGGGCGTCTGGGGGGGCTCAGTCCGTGAAACCTTGGCCTTCGACTCAGGTCATGATCACAGGGTCCTGGGATCAAGCCCCATGTCGGGCTCCCCAGTCAGCGAGGGGTCTGCTTCTCCCTCTGACCCCCCACCCCTGCTCATGCTCTCTCTCTCTCCTTTTCAAATAAATAAATAATATCTTTTTTTAAAAAAAAAAGTAAAATCAGGAATAATTTTATTAAGAAAACTTACCAAACAGCACTTAAGCATTAATAAATAAAAATACATATTACAAATAAGGAATACAGACTGTATATATTTGCCCTGCCCTACCAACACAACTGCGTTGTTCGCCAGTCCCCAAAGCGTCCTCCCCCCCAGGCCTTGTCATGAAAATCCACATGTGTGGACTCACAGGTCATGTGTCCCTTACCCAAGGACTCGGGGAGCTGGACAGCAGACACGTGGCGGCCTGGTGTGCTCCACACCCACGGTTAGTCGGTCTGTGCTCATGTGGCTTTCCCTGAGGAAGCCCTAATTTCATGACCCTGTTTTCATGGAATACAACTTGAACAGCTCACAAGCACTTAATTTAGGACAGTTAGCCTCAGTGACAACCTCCTTGTCCCGGGCTGCCGGGGTGCCAGGAAGGCAGCAGTCCGGCCCCGGGGCTGTTTCAGTCAGTGACCTCAGGCCAGGCAGACATCTGGGATCCGATGGTTGGCAGCCATCTGAGGGCCACCCTCTGGAAGCTCCGATTACCCCGGAGAGCATCTGGGATACACACACAGCGAAGGGATAGAAAGAAACAGAAACAGCACGACGGTGCCCAGCCCATGGCGGAGCTGAGTGTCCGTCCCCACAGGACGCACATCGGCTTTGCAGGTGCTCAGCGAGATCCAGTTCTTGACATGCAGACATCTCGCGCTCCCAGCCTGTGAATCTCACGGAAAACACCAAACCAAGGGCACAGCACCTGTCCAGGTGGGGTGGAGCTGAGCCTGAGAGCCAGTCCTCCTGACTCCCCGCCCCACCTGTCCCAAGACCCTCCGCCAGGGAAGCCCTTACTCTGCAGGAGGTAAGCCCCCAGGGCTACATCGGCCGAGTCTTCTGGGCTCAGCGCTCAACCAGGGGGTGTTTGAAGTGGCTTCTTTTCACCCATAATGAAACATTTCTCTTCCTCAAAGTTGCAAGGTGTCATGGTGACTTCAGCATGCAGGGGACACACTCATACCCCTTGCCTTTTCCTTCATTTTCAGAAGTTAAACTTGACTCTGTATGGATTTTTTTTTTTTTGTATAAAACTTCATGCTTAAGATATTTCTTCCACCACCCCCTCAGCACCCCCCGTCCCGCCCCCAGTAACTGGCCACAACTTAGAAGCTAACTTCAAATTCATCCCTAACCAGTTTGGGTTCTTTTCCATTCAATTAATTACTCAAGTCCCCAAACTCACTCCTCTGGAGCTGAGTCTGTGGGGTGTGGGGAGGCTGGAGCGGCCGCTGAGCGGGCATTTCTGTGACTGCTCTTCAAAGCTCTCATGTTCACATTTTGCACAGTGTGGGCACAGCGGGACGCTTGGCCTTTACGTGGCCGCCACCTGCAGAGGCGGAGAGCAGGGAGCCAGGATGGAAAGGGATCAAGCCTTAGGAACTGGGCCCAAAAGGCAAAGCTGGGAGACCCATCAAGACGGCACGGTCTCTCCCCAGGACGCAGACGCGAAAGCTGATATACCTTGCAACCGTTTCAATCCAGAACCTCCAATGACCACCTGTACACTCTCATGAGCTACAGATTCCCACACTTGACCTGTGTGTCCGGCCTTTCTGCTGAGCTCCAGACCCACAGAGTCAAGTGCCTGCTGGAAGTCTCCAGGAGACACGTGGGTCTCTGAAGAGCAGCCCTTGGGACCTGACTTCATCACCTTCCCCTGAGCATCCCTAACCCGCCCATCACCTGTTAACCCCAACACAAAACCATCAGGCAGGCAGCCGCACGGTGGACAGAGCCCTCGCCCCGGAGGAGTCTCATCCACTCCGGCACACTGGGTCCTTCCCCCACCCCACGTGCAGTCGCCGGGAGCTGTGCCTTCCATGAGTGACATGGCCCGGTCACAAGGAGACAAACGCCACATGATGCACAAGCACACTGCTTCCTAAGGTCAGACACAGACCTGTTCTCCAGCGTTGGGCGCTGGGATTGCTCCCAAGGTTCCCCTCGCAGAGACGTCACCCAGCGTCGGTACTGCCACCAGCTGGACTCACTGGGGGTGACTTTGCAGGTGGACGTGCCCGGTGGAGGGACTGTGCCCTTCCGAACTTGCTGGCCATTTCCTCACTGCTTCTCCCCGCTGTACCGTGTGCAGCCCTGGAGCCGGCGGCATACCCGCCCCTGGACTCAGCTGCCCCAGAATTAGCACCTCGCTGTCCTCCTGCCTGTCTGATGACAAGGGGACACTCTCGGGGCCGCCGCGCTCCCACACCGCTGCTCACAGCGAGGCTGGGACTCTTCCTGTTACTCCTTCTGGATTCCTGGCATGTGAAACTCTTGTTCACACTTTGACAATTTATCTATGGGGCTGCTTGTTTTCCAATTAATTTCCTCAAGTTCTTTCAGTATTTTGGATACTGATCCCTCCGTCATGTATGACACAGATGTCTTTTCCCAAACGGCAACCTGCCACGGCTCTCTCAGCTTTCTTTACAGCGTGTTCCTCAAAGAGAAGTTTTAGATTTGGTCTGGACTGATTTTTCCTTCTCTTTCTCTCTGAGGTGTGTCTGTCATATTGTTGTCCAAGTCAGCCCTTCTTTTTCAAGAGATCGTGAAGTGTATTTCTAAACATTCTATGAGAAGTTTGGCATAAATGAACATATTAATACATCTATTTCTATATTTATTATATATATTTACACATCCACACAATCTTGGCCTTGCTTCTCTGTTTTGTTGATGCATGTGTCAACCTCCAGATTAATCTCATTAGAGCCTTGAAAGACTCTTGACGTACATCAGTCCGTCTTCTCCTTTATCTTTGTCATAAACTTCTCATTCCTTCTCTGAGTGTTTCTGTTCTGAGCGCGATCCCAGAGGCATGCATTCTAATCCCCACTACTCATTTGGAAATGTTTAGAATCCTACACCGATGTAGGACTCAGTGACACGTTTGTGACCTTGACTCTCCCCACGGTGGAGGGTCGACTTACCCTATAAATTCTCCAGAGACATTCTGTAAATTTTCTCTATAGTGTTTTTTGCAAACACTTTGTTACTAAGATTCCTGGGTCCACCCGTGGTAAGTGGTGCCTCTCCTGTTCCCACATCTTCTCATGTTGGTCCCATCTCCAGTCACCCTCATGAGCGGTTTCTAGATTAACACCCTTGCCTGAGCTGCACTTCGTGTGGTTTCTCTACAGCAAGTCAGAACAGCAGCATCTGCCATTTCCACCAGCTGTAAATTGCACAAAGCTGTGTACAGTCAGGGTCCTGGGCATGTAACAAGCACATGACGGATGTTAATGCATTTCTCTTAATTCCTATCTCCACCAGGTGAAGATGGAGACAAGTCCAAAGGTATATTTTTTAAATATTTATTCATGAGAGACACACATGAGAGAGAGGCAGAGACACAGGCAGAGGGAGAAGCAGGCTCCAGGCAGGGAGCCCGATGTGGGACTCGATCCCAGGACCCCGGGGTCATGACCTGGGATGCTCAACCACTGAGCCACCCAGGTCTCCCTCAAAGATATTTTTATATTACCTTTTATTTACATATCTACTTCCCTCTTGGAATCCACATCTTGAGAAAGCAGGTAAGTCTTGTTTTATCCACTTATGTGCCCCTAAGGCCTGGAGCAGGATCTGGCTCAGGGTGAGTGTTCTGCAGACAAACATGCAATAAAGGAAAGAATTCATCAAAACACAGTTAACAGAGAAGGTCATGTTTCCCCAAAGAGTCATCCAATGCAATATGAGTGGGACCAACCGATTTTCATCCAGCATCTTTAGGTTCTACTATGGTTAGCTGGATGGTTCTGAAGCCAATCTTTCAACCCAATCATCCATCCCACCCATGGAAGTTCCACTTCCTGCACCTGCCTTCCATGAAGGTCAACCTCTTCCTACATGTCCATTATCTGTCCCTGGACCTTCCACCACCCATTGTGCATGCAGCCCTCTGACCGTCTCACACCCTCTGCTCCCCGGGCTGGCCTGGAAGTCCTCGGGCTGTATCTCCCCGTATTTCTGAGCCCTCCGCTAAGACAATGATGTTCTATCATACCTGGCGCTTCTTTTGTTGAATTGAAACCATTTGGGGGTGCAGCCTCTAGACCCTCTACTCTCTGGACCCCGACTTGGCTCACAGCACCCACCATGGGTGCCAGGACCCTTCTTCTGGCCTGTGAAACCCTACAGACTTGTCTTGAAAACCCATTCAGCTATAGACAATCCAGAAATATAAACCCAGTGCTTCTGAGAGGTCACAGGTTGGAAAGGAATCCCAGAAACAGTGTTGGGCTGTACTCAACATGGAGGCATGGGTCAGTCTTCTCAAGGGCCACAGAAAGAGCGAGGAAAATGTCTTGGAGGATTCTGGACAGAGAGTGTGGCTGGTGGCAGGAAGTCAGTTCTCATTCCTGGGAAAGCCAGCAGAGGCCTGCGTGCATCCGGGCGCAAGCTGGACATCCAGTGGCAAGCACTGTCCCCTAAATACAGCCACAAAAACATTTTTAATTATCTCAAATTTGTAATTCATATGCAGATTCGAAATTATTTCCCACCCCCTGCCAAGGATATTTTTTCCTTTTATTTTAAAATAGTATTAAAAAGAAAACTATTGTTGATGTTGGTCATTAGGTAGTAAATATACCAACGAATAGCATAAAACTCATTTTCATGATCAAAAGACTTTTTATAGAGAATATCTAGATATAGTATAAATGTCACCACAGTAAGTCCATTTATGGTAGAAGTGCCTTTAATCATATATTTTTAGCACAAAACAGAAACATTTTACAACTGACTCTTGAATATACAGAGGCATTTTGCAAGAGATTTGATTATTTACAGAGTTTTTTCCCCCAAACGTGCAACAACAAATTAATGTGGATGAACTTCGGACCTGAGGCAACATGCATTATTCCATGAGAAACTGTGTGCACCAGGGCCCCGGCAGCCGCCCCACGTATACACACTGACAGCCACTATATTTGGGGTTCAAATGCTTCCATGTGTGACAGCCCAGGGCCTCTGCTCACATCGGAGATGGGACATGTGTCTTGCTGGCTCCAAATGCTCCCGGAGACGGAGGACAGACTCTAAGGTTGAATTGTTTCACGTGTACAAGATAAAAATTTGTCTGGAAAGACAAAATGTTGGACAGTTTTTCTTTTGTTTTCTGAAAGGACCTTTATTGTATTCAGTTATGAAGTCCGTGCACTCAGAACACGTCTACTTTTCCTGGGGTCCTGGGCTGGAGACCTTGAATGTGGGTCACTGTCCCCATAGAAGGCTGGGAGGGCCTGCCAGCCACTGAGGGCCTCCTGCCATCCCTCCCCATCCCCTTTTTTTTCTCTCTCCTCTTCCTCTCTCTCCACATGCTGTCATACAGAGATATAAGACTGTACAAATAGACAATGGAGAGGCCACATATAAAACTAGAACTCTGGAAAAAAAAAATAGACCTCTGGTAGCCCTGGTGGTGCAGCGGTTTAGCGCCGCCTGCAGCCCGGGGTGTGATCCTGGAGTCCTAAGATCGAGTCCCACATCAGGCTCCCTACATGGAGCCTGCTTCTCCCTCTGCCTGTGTCTCTGCCTCTCTCTCTCTCTCTCTCTCTCTCTCTCTCTCTCAGGGCCCCTGGCGGCTTCCCTTTCTTACCACGTTCTTGTGCATCTGTGTGCCTGCGTGAGTGTCCATGCGTGTGCATGGCCGAGTGTGCACGAGGACGCATGCCTCTGTACGTGCGCGCCGGCCCTTCCCTCCCTCCCTGTCGTCTGATGTCACTGCTGGATTCCTGCCCCTCCTGGAGCAGAGGGCCGCGTCCCTGAATCCTGGCCCAGCCCCTGACCCCTGAACCTCTGCAGTGCGAGATGCCTCTCAGGTGGGGACGTGGGCACCTGCCAACTCTGGTCCTTTGTCTGTTTGCTGGGGATAGCGGGTCCTGGCCTCCCACCTTGGGGGTCGCCCCCGGGGTGGAGACGGGGAGTGACAAGGCCGGTGGTTCCGAAGGGCGGGGGACAGGCACCGAGGCCGGGCCAGCATGCCAGCTGGACAGCTGGGGAGGTGGCTGTCGGGTGACCCTTCCGGGCAGGCCCTTCTGCCCACGGGCACTGTCCCCACTGACCCCCAGGGCCCGTGTCCCCGTTGAGATGGGGTCTGTCACTGGCCCTGTGTCCCGGTCCTCCATGTCCAGGACTGAGTCCTGTGCAGGGGCCCTCGTGTGTGGCCAGGGCTGGCTCTCTCGGTTTTCTGGACGAATGGTTGTAGCTATGACTTTGGTGCCTCTTTTCCACCCTGTATTATTATAATTATTATAATTATTATTATTATTATTATTATTATTATTACTACTACTACTACTATTATTATTAGGTTTAATTATTTATTTATGAGAAACACAATGAGAGAGAGACAGAGACACAGGCAGAGGGAGAAGAAGCAGGCTCCCTGCAGGAGCCCGATGCAGGACTCAATCCCGCGACCCTGGGGTCACGCCCTGAGCTGAAGGCAGACGCTCAACCGCTGAGCCCCCCATATGCATGTCACACGTGTGTGCACTCAGGGCCGCTGTGAGTCAGCGTGGGCATCGTGCTGTTGTACAAGCCCGCGGTCGTGGGTCTTGACCAGGAGACAGGTTAGCTTTCTTATGCTTAAAGTGAACCCAGAGAGCAGGCAGGTGGGGGCCCACGTGGCAGCTTCATGATCACCTTGAGCCAGACCCGTGACCCTGTTCCGGCCTGCCTGCCTGCCTGCTGTCATCGCCACGTGGCCCAGCCGGGATGCTGGGGCTCCGGTCATTGCATCCTCGTTTCAGCTGGCGGGAAGGACGCAGAGCAGGCAAGTCCATGTCGGCCCCCAAGCTGGCTCTCCTGCCCGGACAGCCCCGTTCCCCCCATGTCCCTGCAAGGCCTGGAGGCAAGCAGAGCAGGTCCGGGTCACCTCTCCTGCCCGGGGTCAGCCGGCCCAGCCCGGCCTCCCGACTTCCCGCAAGGGCCTCTTGCTCCCGGCGGCTCTGCCTCACCTGGGTCTCTGCGTGGATTCCGATGCTTCCCGCGGGCAGCACGCCGTGCCCCCCATCGTTGTGGGTCGCAGCCCGGGAAGCCGGAGCAGAGAGGTCAGGGGCGCCCTCGGGGCTGCACAGCTGGCCCGCACCCAGAGCTCTGCACCCAGGCCTCGAGCCTGCCCTCCGGCAGGTCAAGAAACAGGCCCAGGCGGCCAGAGTCTGCACCAAAACGGGCACGTTTCCTTGTGACCTTGGCTCTGACTTGTTTTCCGAGGAAACATGATTGTTGTGGAAAGTGCAGGGAAGAACGACAAAGAGGGAAAGCGAGGCCTCGCCACGGGGCACGGGAGCTGGGGGGGCGCAGTGGAGGTCCTGCCCTCGAAGGCCGGGAGGAGCAGGGTCGCGCTCGCTGCTGGTCGCGTGGGAGCAACCTGCCCAGCAGGGGTCGTGGGTGACGGCTCTGTCCCAACCCCTTCCATGTTCTCTCTGCTTTCCGGAGGGGGGCAGTGATGCACCACCCTGGCCGCACGCAAGTCCGTGGTGGCAGCACGCAGTGTGCACACTGGGGCCCCTGGGGGGCTCCCCGAGGTCGCAGCTCCCCAGGACGTGTGCACCTGAGCTAGTGAAGGGCACCGCTGGGTGGTGCGTGTGGCTGTGCCCCGGGTCATCCTGGAGGCCACACTTGGGGCCCGGAACGTTCCCTCACACCACAATCCCCCTTCTGCTGTGCCACACTGCCCGCTCCCACCCCCCGGGCCCCCCACGGACGGCTCTCCTTGCTGACCTAGCACTGAGGTCATCCTGGACGCGTGACCCTGGCTCCTCCTCCCTCGGGACGGAGCCCCGGGTCCCCCGTCCCCCGTGGCCGGCTGGCATTCCGCGGGGCGGGCGGGCCACCGTTTGCAGGACCCTTGAAGGACGTTTAGCTTGTTCCCGACCGTGACTGTTAAAAATAAAACCGCAACATTCGCTCGCGTTCTCTTTCGTGGGGACGTAAATGCTTATTATCTGGGACAGATGCCCAGCTGTGCCGCGGATGGGACTTGTTTTTGGTTTTTGTTTTTTTTTAAGAAACCGCCAAACTGTTTCCGGAAAGACCGTCCCATACCACGTTCCCGGCAGCCCCGTGTGCGAGACTCAGCTTCTCTGCATCCAGCCAGCTTTGTGTGGTCTCTTTTTAGAAAAATTTGGCTGTTCCAACACATGTTTAGTGACTTGCGTTTATTGGCATCTCCCAGGTGGCTCGTCATGCCAGCCACCTGTTCAAGTCCTTGTTTCTGTCCATATATTTTCTCTTCTTTGTTGGCAAAATGTCTGTCTGCTTTGTAATTGCAGTGGTTTTGTTTTTCTTGGGTACTGTTGACTTTTCGGAACTCTCGATGAATCCGGGATCTGATCCTACTGTCATACGTGTGGCTTGTCTTTTCGTCCCGTTCACAGTGTCTTTCCCAGGACAGAGGTTTCAAATTTCAAAGATGTCCGATTTACTGATATTTTTTCCTTTCTGGACTGTGTTTCTGGTGTTCTAAGAATTTTCGATGTAGCCAAAACCATAAAGATGATCATGTTTCTTCTAAAAGTTTATACTTATATGTTTTCTGGTTAAACTTATGGTGCATTTTGAGTTAATCTTTTATAGATACATATATTTTATCACAATTTTAAATTTAAGTTAGATTTGCCAACATACAGCATAACACCCAGTGCTCATCCCGGCAAGTGCCCCCCTCCGTGCCCGTCACCCAGTCACCCCCACCCCGCACCCACCTCCCTTTCTTCCACCCCTTGTTCGTTTCCCAGAGTTAGGGGTCGCTTGTGGTTTGTCTCCCTCTCTGATTTTTCCCACACATTTTCTCTCCTTTCCCCTTTATTCCCTTTCACTATTTCTTATATTCCCCATATAAGTGAAACCATATTTCTCCGATTACTCACTTCACTCAGCATAATACCCTCCGGTTCCATCGGAGCATCGAAGCAAATGGTGGGTATTTGTCGTTTCTAATGGCTGTGGAATATTCCATTGTATACAGAGACCACATCTTCTTTATCCATCATCTTTCGGTGGACACCGAGGCTCCTTCCACAATTTGGCTCTTGTGGACATTGCTGCTAGAAACCTCGGGGTGCAGGTGTCCTGGCGTTTCCCTGCATCTGTATCTTTGGGGTAAATCCCCAGCAGGGCAATTGCTGGGTCGCCGGGCAGATCTATTTTTAACTCTTTGAGGAACCTCCACACAGTTTTCCAGAGTGGCTGCACCAGTTCACATTCCCACCAAGAGTGCGGGAGGGTCCCCCTTTCTCCACATCCTCTCCAACATTTGTGGTTTCCTGTCTGGCCAGTGTTCTCCATTCTCACTGGTGTGAGGTGGGATCTCGTGGTTTTGATCTGTATGCGGAGCATTGTCTCATGTGCTTGTCGGCCACGTCTATGTCTTCCTCTGTGAGATTTCTGTTCATGTCTTTTGCCCATTTCAGGATTGGATTGTTTGTTTCTTGGGTGTTGAGTTTGATAAGTTCTTTTTATAACATGTGAGGTTTAGGTCGAGATTTCCTTTTTTGCACAGGGACGACCAGTTGGTCCAGCACCCTTTGTTGACAAGACTATCCTCTTCCATTGAATTACTTTTGCATTTAGTCAAAAATCATTGACCATACTGGTGTGAGGCTGTTTCTGGACTCTCTATTCTGTAGTTCTCTGTGTCTCCCCTGTCACCAGCAGTGTACTGCTCCCACCAGGGGAGGTAGCTACACAATCAGTCTTAACCTTGGGTTGAGTGATTTTGAGAAAAATGAGCTATTCTCATCCCCTTCCCTTTCCATTTATATTTAAGATAAGCCTGTCTATCTATGAAAAAATTCCTGTTAGGATTTTGATAAGAATTACATTAAACCCATGCACCACAGGGCACCTGGGTGGCTCATTGGTTGAGCATCTGTCTTCGGCTTAGGCCCTGACCCGGGGTTCTGGGATGGAGTCCCACACTGGGCTCCCTGCATGGAGCCTCATGGAGCCTGCTTGTCCCTCTGCCTGGGTCTCTGCCTCTTTCTCTGTCTCTCATGAATAAGCAAATAAAATCTTTTTTTTTAAGGACCTGTGCACATCAATATGAGGAGAATCGACAGCTTTACTGTGTCCTGTCTTCTTATCGATGAGCACGTGTGTCCCTCTGTTCATTGAAATCTTTTATTTCTTTCATCAGTATCATCTAGTCTTCAGCATACAAGTTGTGTATGTGTTAGATTTGTAGCTAGTACTTCGTTTTTCTCCATGAGTACATATGGCACTGAATTTTAACTTTGGTCTTCACATGTTGATTATTAGTTTAAGAAATACACTTATTTTTAGAGAGAGAGAATGAGAGTGCACAAGCAGGGGGAGGAGCAGAGGGAGAAGGAGACGCTCAAGCAGATTACCTGCTGAGCAGGGGGCCCAATGTGAGGCTTCATCCCAGGACCCCGAGATCATGTCCAGAGCTGAAACCAAGACTCAGACGCCCAACTGACTGAGCCACCCAGGTGCCCCAAGAAATACCTTTTTTATGTTCATCTTGTATCCAGTGACCTTATGGAATTCATTTGTTCTAGAGTTGTTTCCTCCCCTACATAGAATTTTCTACATACACCATTGTGGCATCTGCAAAGGGCCAGTTTTCTGATGTTCTTTTTTTTTCTTTTTCTTGCCCTATTGCAATGGCTGGGGTTGCTGAAAGCACTCCATCTTTCACCAGCAAGTACGATAGTAGCTGTCAGTATTCTGTAGATCTTCATCAAGTTGGAGAACTTCCCCTCCCTCCCTAGTTTTCTGATCTTGTTTATCAAGAATGAGTGTTGAATTTTGTCAGATTCAACTGTCAAATTTTTCTGTGTCAATTGACACAACTATGGGATTTTTTTCTGTGGTGTATTGCATCGATGTGCAGATGTGTAAAAGGATCTGCATCTCTATTCATGGTCATGGTGCGTGCTTCTGTTCTTAGGCTGCCGAATTCTATTTGCTGTTTTGTTAAGGATTGTAGCATCGGTATTGAAAGAGATGGCCTGTCGTGTTCCTTTTTTTGTCTTGTCTCGGTCTGACTTTGGTATCAGGATGATTCCGAGTTTATAAAGTGAGTTGGAAGGTGTTACCTTTTCTGTTTTCTGGAAGAGTTGATGCAGAATTGGTGTTAATTCTTATTTAAACGTTGAGTAAAATTCTCCAGTGAAGCCACCTGGAGCTGGAGATTCATTTTTCGGGAACTTTACATTTATGAGTTGAATTTCTTTAGTAAATTACAGGGCTAATCTCATAATCTTTCATGTTAGGTGAGTTGTGGTAGCGTGTGTGTTCCGAGTCGTTCATTGGTCTGAGTCGTCAAATTAAGGTGTGTAATTGTTCACAGTATTTCCTTATTGCCTTTTTGACGTCAGCAGAGTCTATAGTAGAATTGTTTCATCCCCAGGTTTGTTAGTCTCTCTTTCTTTTTTTTTTTGTTGTCATGCCTGCTGGAGATCTGTCAATTTTATTGATATTTTTTAAGAACCAACTCCTGTTTTCTTGCTCTGTGCTTGGTTCCGCCCACATCCACACGGAGTGCCACATGAACGTCGTCTGCCTGTATTTGCAGACGCAGGCGTCTCAGGGCCAATGATGCACTAAGTCACCTGGGATTTCAGGTGGTGGAGGCACGACCGCATCTCGGCCCCGCACCTGCCCTGCCAGACAGCAGGCTGAGGGAGTGGAAGAGCTTTTTCTTAAATGAGTGGAGGATTTGACATTTGTTTTTTTCCCTCCATGGTGGCAGCGGAGGGCATTGAGAACCGCATCGGAGAAACTCAGAAACCGCTCATCGTTCTCTGCGAACGTCGTCTACACCACACCGGGCACGCGCGTCAACAGGTACATCGGCCGCCTCCTAGAAGCACGCCAGATGGAGCTGGAGATGGCAGACCTGGACTTCTTCACCCTGAAGTACAAGCAGGCTGAGCGCGAGCGCAAGGTAGGTGGCAGGGGCCCCGGGAGCCGCCCGCGACCCGTCTCCAGGCGGCATGGTCCTCGGGTCTCGGGTGTCCCTGCGGGGACCCTGCATATGTCCTGGCAGCTGCAGCCACTGATGGGTGGTCTCCGTGTCTCCCAGTACCACCAGCTCCAGGACGAGTATTTCACCAGTGCCGTTGTGCTGGCGCTCATCCTCACCGCCCTGTTCGGCCTCGTCTACCTTCCCATCATCCCGCAGTAAGTGTGACGGGCCTGACCGTCGGGGCAGGAGGGCGCCGGAGGTCCTTCCTCGTCTGCTCATTGCCCCCGTGGTCCCTGGCACCGGGACCGCACGAGCCACATCCCGTTGTCCCCTGGTTGCAGTCAGCCGTCAGGCAGGCCCTCTCTGGCACACATGTTGGTCGCTCACGCTCAGGTTCTCGTGTGTCGTTTACACAGTTCTAAGACACAAGATATTTTCAGCGCCTTTCCATCCGCCCAACATGTACCCTTGACTTCAGGACAGATTTCGAGGGACGTTGATTTCTAGGTGCACGTCTTCTTCAGATATGTTAAAGTGAGAAATAGTGGCCTCTGGAAAGGAAGAGAAACGTAGTAATTTAGTAATAATCAGTTACCCAAAGTCAAGGAGAGTTTGGCAGTGTTTGTTTTCAGGAGGAACGTCCACTTTCCTTCCAGAGAGGCCAGTTTCTTAGACCCCCTGGTGGAGTGGCTCTCCTTTGGTTTCCAGAGTTTCCAGAAAGCACAGGAAGCTGCTCCGTCCCCAGATGCTGTAAACACGGCTACCACCTGATGGCCCCGTGTGGGGATCAAGCTTTTCCTAGAAAATCTGCTCCCAGATGACTTGACCCAGGAGGGCAGTGCCCAGCGCTAGGTCCTCCATGAGGGAGGACCTCTCCATGGGCCCCACTGATTAGGAGTTGGGGGGAAGACAGAAAGGGACTTGGTGGAGAGGTTGGGGGTTGGAATCGCGGGCATTTGTCAGTCACACCGGGGTTGGCCCCAGCCCGCAGTTTTAGGGGCTTTTCAGGAAGAAGCCAGATTCTGCTGGCTGGCACTCCCAGGGGTTTATGGCCTCTAAGGGTTTTTGTGGATTTGGCCGTGAGGTCACATTTGTGACGATTTTGCTGGGATGTGAATTCCATCAACACTGACTCCCCGCACCCCCCCAAACTCGGGACTTCACGTGTGTGGCCGGTGGGTTTGGACATCCCAGGCGGGCAGGCATGTGCACGAGTGTTCCTGCGAGCGGGTCCCGTCGGTGCAAAGCCAGGTCTGAGAGCGTGGTCCTCACCGCCCCCCCACGGGGGGCAGGGTCTCCCCATGTCTGTGCTTACTGGTGGGGTTTTGGGGGGAAGCTTCCTGCCCATCTCGCTCAGGCCCTGCGTGGCTGCAGTTAGGATGACGGGCTCCGCGAGCTCCCTGGGTGCATCTGCCACCTGCCCGGCCTGGGTTCCCACGTCCTTAGGGCCCCTGGCGGCTTCCCTTTCTTACCACGTTCTTGTACATCTGTTAGTGTGCCTGCGTGAGTGTCCATGCGTGTGCATGGCCGTGTGTGCATGAGAACGCATGACTGTGCACTTGTGCGCCGGCCCTTCCCTCCCTCCCTGTCGTCTGATGTCGCTGCTGGATTCCTGCCCCTCCTGGAGCACAGGGCCGCGTCCCTGAATCCTGGCCCAGCCCCTGACCCCTGAACCTCTGCATGCGGGATGCCTCCCAGGTGGGGCCGTGCGCACCTGCCGATTCTGTTCCTTTGTCCGTTTGCCGGGGACAGCGGGTCCTGGCCTCCCACCTTGGGGGTCGCCCCCGGGGTGGAGACGGGGCAGTGACAAGGCCGAAGGTTCTGAAGGGCATGGGACAGGCACCGAGGCCGGGCCAGCATGCCAGCTGGGCACCTGGGGAGGTGGCTGTCAGGTGACCCTGCCAGGCAGGCCCTTCTGCCAGGGGTCCGCGACCCTGAGCAGGGCCGGCGAGGAGGATGACAGCGCCCCGTGGTTCCTGCGGGCCCGCGTCCTAGCCCTGGCGTGTTCTCTGTACCCGGCGAGTCGGTGTGTCCGGCCTTGTGCACTCCGCTGTGCTCAGTGGCCCCGAGGCCTGGGTCCCAAGACACCGGATCCCTGTATGTCACCGTGCGCTGTGGAATGAGTGCGGGGGAGCTGGTGCCCGGGAAGCAGAGGGAGTGGAACCGGGCTGCCCGCAGTGTGGGCGGTGTGACAGGTGCTCATTGGGCGCCCCGGGTCGGAGGTGACCGAGCCCAACCCCCGGCGGCTCGCTGGCGCTCTCGTTTCCGCGGAGCGTCGTGTGGCGCTGACACGTGGGCGGTGGGATCAGAGCTGTCCTGCGTGAGTGCATCCAGGACTCATAAGTCCCTGCCCGGCCGTAGGACATCCGGGAGCGGCTAGCGCCCGCCGCATATGCCCTTCAGTGAGTAGAGCGCGGAGGGAGGGCCAGACTGGAGGAGCTACAGGGGCAGATTGTGTCCCCCGTTCAGCATCGTCGTTGGAACCCGCCACCGCTTGGCCGGTTGGCTGCCAAATGGGAACGGCGCATCCACCCCCCAGGCCGCCCCCGCCTCTGAGCTCCACCTGCACACTCCAGGCCACCTCCTGCTTCAGCCTCCCTGCACTGCGGGCACAGCTTGCTGAGCGTCGGCCTGTGGCCCTCCAGTCACCAGAGGCCACCAGAGGCCAGGCCTGGGCAGTGCCCCCAGGGGTTCCTGATGTCCACAGCGGGAGGAACCCCTTTCCCCCCGTTTCCTGAGCGAATGGGTGAGCTGCGTGTGCCTTGTCGGCCGGGCGAGAGTCCGCAGGCACATCCCAGTTCCGGCCGGGGGTGGACACGAGATTGGACAGGGAGGGAGGTGGCCAGCGCCAGGGGTGAGCAGTCGGGGCTGGCGCCACTAGAGGGGGCTCCTCTCCCCGAGATCTGGGGGCCCAGTGTGTCTGCGTGGCGCGGGAGCATCAGGCTCAGTTATCCGGAACGGAATCTGGAACCGAGGCTGTGCCATGGGAGCCCCGTAGGACGCGGAAGGCCAGCTGGTGGGGACAGGAGGGTCGGGACTTCCCCAGAGGGCCGGCCCTGGCTGGCTGCGGGTCTCGTCAGCGTCTTGTGCCGGGTCCCTGTGGTCTTTATTTTAGTTTTTGTTTCGAATTTCACGAGCGTGAATCTAAAAAGAACTTTGTGCTTTTATCCACGAAGGTTCGTGTTGACTATTGCAAAATGTATTTAAGCCGCCTTCGTTCTTTTAAAAAGATTTTATTTATTTGAGAGAGAGCAAGAAAGCACAATTTTGGGGACGGGCAGAGGGAGAGGGAAAAGCAGACCTGGGAGCATCCCCTCCTCCCACAGGAAGCTGTAGCAGCAGGTGGGCGGGGCAGGTGGGGCTGAGGGCGGCTGGTCCTGAGCCCCCATCTCCCTGCCACCCCTGCCGCTGTCTCAACACCCCTGCCCCTCCACCCCTGCTCTTCTGCCCATGACCCCTCTGCCCCTGCCCCCTCCACTCCTGCCCCTGCTGCCTCCACTCCCCACCATCCCCTCCACCCCTGCCTCTTCTTGACCCTGTGTTCCCTCTGCCCCTGCCTCCTCCACCCCTGCCTCTTCCACCCCCAACGCCCCATCAGCCCCTGCTCCTTCTGCTCCTCTGCCCCCTCCAACCCCGCCTCCTCTGCACCCAGCGCCCCCTCTTCCTATCTGTTCCTCCACCCCTGTCTCCTCCACCGCTGCCTCCTCTGCCCCTTCCCCCCCGCCCCTCCTCCCCTGCCCCCTCTGCCCCTGCCTCCTCTGGCCCTGCTTTCTCTGCTCCTCCTCCCCCTTCACCCCCGCCCCCTCCGCCCCTTCCCCTCTGCCCCTGTCCCCTCCACTCGTCAGCCCCCTCCAGGTGGACTGTCTGCCCTGGGCCTGGAGCTCCAGCCCCAACAGGACCCTGGTGGTCCCGACACCCGGCGGCAAGAGCACACTGCTGTCCACTGCGCCCTGCGAGTCTGTGCCCCGCGCCCTGCTCTGCGGCCTGTGGGCACGCTGCCACTGGCCATCTTCCTGCGAGTGTCCTCCCTGCCCAAAATGATCCTGCTCCTCATGCTCACCGCGTCCTACATCCTGGTCCTGGAGCTCAGCGGCTACACCCGGGCCTCGGGGTAGGTGCACTGCTGCGGGGCCCCCCGGACACACACGTCAGGCGCTGTCTGTTTCCGCGGCTTCTCCGTGTGTCCATTTGGGCCCAGGGCCAGTGAGGCCTCGGTTCAGGCGGGAGGTGCTGCAGCCGGGCCGGTGGCAGGTGTTGCCGACTGGCCTGACCTGAGGGCACGTGGATGGGTCTTGGGCCCTCCGTACTGAAGAGGTTTCCCCCCTCACCCCCCCCCCACCTACCCCAGGTGCAACGCGGTGTCCGGGCTCAGCTTCGAGCCCATCATGGTTATCCTGCTATTCTCGTGCACGCTGGCCCTGCACGCCCGGCAGGTGGACGTCCTGTGGCTGGACTAGCTCTGGATGGCACAGGCAATAGGCGCTCTGTATGCTCCACGGAAGGTGGGGTGCGGCAAAAGAGCCCCTGGGGAGGGGCCATGCGGGTGTAGGGGCTAGTGCTGGGGCAGGACGGGGACCAGGGGGAGCTGAGCACAACCGCATGACCCCACCTGACAGGCAGAGGAGTTTGGTGGCATCCTGAGCAGTGAGCTCCCCATCCCCAGAGGCGTCCGGCAGTAGGGCTGCCACGCAGAGTGGCTCAGCCTTTGCTGCGCTGCACGGGTCAGCGGGTCTCCCCAGGGTCATGGGAGTGTGCAGAAAACGCTACTCTTGCACCGCCCACCCAAGTTAGTAGGTGTGCGGGTGCAGGTATGAGAGCTGTCGGCCCCGAGCCTGGGGAGGGAGGGGATGACTACCGGAGGCGTGGGCTGTGCACCTGCCAGGTGACCAGCACACCGGTGCTCGTCTGGACCAGCCGGGCATGCCCGAGGGGCCCCCCTCGTCCCCTGCTGTGTCCCTCGGCTCTGGATGGGGAGGCCTTCCGGCCTGCTGGACAAGTCCACCTGTGCCACTTGCAGACGTCTGGACCCTGGGTGGAGAGCCTCCCTTGGCTTCCCCGGCTAGAAGTGGGCAGGGGGCGCGCCCTAGAACAGAGTCGGTGGATGCGAGCTCTCGGGAGCTTTCTACTCCTGATGTATTACGAAGCTGCTCTCTAGCATCCGAGGCATTTAATTGTATCTGGTCTTCATGGCAGCCCTGCCCAGGGCATGAGCCTGCAGGTGGGGAGCAGGGCAGCGATGTGAGGTGCTCGGGCCCGGGCGACTGGTACATGGCCCAGCGGGGAGGAGCCGGGGTCTGAGTGGTGTCCGGAGCAGTCGCCTCATCCTGGGAGCCCCGTGTCCAGACTGGGGCCCCCCTGGGGGCCAGGATGCAGGGAGAGCCAGTGTTCGATGCCAGACAGGTGGAGCCCAGAGGATTGGGGGGTGAGGTTGCCCTCCCCGAAGAAGACCATGGGCTGCAGAGACCGGCACGGACACCTGGAAGTGATGTTTGGTGGCTGTGTCGGCGCCCTGTGACCCGGTCCGGGTGACACATAAAACCTTCCAGCCTGGGTGAGGATACAGTGACTAGTTCCCCACCAGGACGGGCTTGGCGGCGGGCCTGGCGCGCAGTAAGCCCTCGGTGCGGCTGGGCGGCCTCCGGACGCCGCCTTGTTCACCTCTTGGGACGCTCCACCCGCAGGAGGCCAGTCTGATACTTCTTCTCTGGTTTTGTTAACCGGGGAAAGACAGGTCCCGGCTAAGGATGTCCGGGCAGGACGCGTGTTCGGGACCATGAAGGGTGATCCCGTTCCTCCGGGTAGACAGAGGATGGAAGACCCGTGTGCGTGCGCGTGTGCGTACCCCAGTACATAGGGGGTCTGCACACACGTCCGTATGCCGGGGAACAACATAGCCTAATTATTCTTTTCTGCGAACCGCACTGAGGTTAAAACCGCTCTCTTCACGCTTCATTCCCAAAAAGTATGCGGCTTGTTCTCCAGGCACCTGCCGTGTGGCCAGCGCCACAGGCAGAGGCTGCGGTGCCCCGTCTGGGTTGGCAGGCGCTCTTCTCGGTGCCCCTTTAGATGTTGTAAGCCCAGTGTTTGGGCCTGCCCTGGGGTTCCCCACTGATAACACCCCGGGCCCCCGCTTCTCGGTGAGTTTTCTGGGGAGCTCAGTGGCAGGGAGACCCTCCATATGTCACTGGGAAGGGGTCCTACATGCGACGCACTGACATATTTTCCCAAGGACGTGTACCGGGAAAGGCCACCTCACCTTCCTGTAAACCCAGCAAAACAAGGACATTTCTCGACTTTGCCCGCTTGCCCTGTGGGTCCCTAAGCCTGTCACGCAGACATCACGGTGTCTCACGCCGTTGTGGATCAGTCAGGCCAGGCCTGGGGGCTAATTATTTACGGACCCCGGGTGGTCACAGGAGCCTGCATGCTTGAGCTTCCTCCTCGTCTGTGGCCACCGCAATGCCTGTGTGCCAGAGCCGTGTTTCCTTTGGATTCCGCAGACAATCGGGACGCCGACCTCAGTTTGGATGATAGTAGGGCAACTTGTTCCTGCACAGGGAATGCCTGTCTCGGGAGGGTGATTCCCATCGGTGGTGGCGCCATAGTGGCGGGACTCGGAGGGAAGGTGGCCCGGCGTGGGCCTGCCTGTCATGCGGGAACGGTTCTGTGCGTTGTTGGATTCGTTTTGCCAAAACGTGGTAAGGGGATTTGCGTCGGCGCTCATGAATAATGTAGTTCTCTCATTGTCTTTCATTCATTCATTCATTCATTCACTCATTTATTTCTGTAAATTTATTTTTTATTGGTGTTCAGTTTGCCAACATATAGGTTGTTCTCTCATTTTCTAGGCCAGACAAGGCTTTGAGGTCAGAGCGAAGCAGGCCTCACCAGTGGGGACCTGTTCCTTCCTTTGCGGGTTTCTGGAAGAGTTCGTAGAATTGGTACCATTTCTTCCTCAGACGTTTCGGGAAGTGAAGCCCTTCGGCTTGGATTTGTATGTCTGTCTTTAGAGTAGGAAGGTTTTAACTAAAATGAGCTTCTCTAAAGATAAAGGGCCATAAGGCTTTCCTTCTTTTTTTTCTTTTTTGAGGTAGCTTTGGGAATTTATGTCATTGCCTGAACGTTGTTCATTCGATTATCACAAACTTGTTTTTACTATTCCCTTCTTACCCACTTTACCATTTGTAGGATTTGTGGTGACATCCCCTCTCTCCTGATGTAGGATTGTGTAGACTTTTTTTTTTTTTTTTTTGATCAATGTGAATTGAAATTGATACATTTTATTGATCTCAAGAAATAGCTTTTGGTCTTATTGGTCTTTCTCTATTTTGAGTTTCCAATTTCATTGAATTCTACTCTGATCTTTATTTTCTTCTGATAACTTTGGGGTTAATTTACTCATGTTCTCTAGTTTCTCAGGATGATTTGTACTTTCTCTAACTCAGGGGTTTTAGGGTACATTTTCCTCCAAGTCCTGCTTAATTTACAAATTTTGACATTAAATGTCATTTCATTTTCCTTTGGCTCAAAGATCTTTGTCGCTGTTGTTGTTGTTGTTGTTCTTCTTTCTTCTTTCTTCTTTCTTCTTTCTTCTTTCTTCTTTCTTCTTTCTTCTTCCCAAGAGTTATGAACACATACATTCTTTTTAAGCGTGTGGGCCAGCAGCATCCCCTCCCACCCCGGCTTGGCCCTCAGTTACAAAACCTGACAGGCCCTCAGTTACAAAACTTCATGAGTCACCAGCCTGCTACTGTTTTAGGGAAGATTGGGGAAATCTGCTCCAAGGGGCACCACAGCCCCGTGATGATTCAGCAGCAGCAAATATTGATGCCAAGCGCTCCGGGGGAAGGGGGACCATGTTGCCAGGTGCTACAGGCCTGGCTCCTGGGCCACGAGCACCCCGACCGCAGCCCTTGCTCTGATGGTCACCAGCTCTGGGGACCGGGACCCGTATACCCTGTTTCCCTTACATCACCCCTTTGGGGACTCTTTCCAGATACCTGCAGGCAGGTAGAAGGCACATATGGCACACTAAATCCCAGGAGGCACCTACACAGGCGTGGAGGGCTGGATCGTGTCTCCTCTCTACCTCCCAGGACCTCAGAATGGGTCTGTATGTGGAGAGGGGTCTTTAAGGAGGTGATGAGGTAAACGAGGTCACTAGGGTGGGCCCTGCTCCAGTGTGACCACGTCCTCATCAGAAGAGGACGTCAGGATGCAGACCTGCACTGAGGGACGACCCTGGGAGGACCCGGGGAGGACATGACCGTCCGCTTGCCCAGGGGAGGCCTCGGGAGGGACCCCCCCCCAACCTGGATCTCGGATGTCCAGCACCAGGGGACGACGGATGCTGTTCCAGCTGCTGGCCCCCAGTGCCCGGTGAAGGGGCCCGAGCTGCCAGATGCCGGGGCCGCCTCGTTGGATCCGCCTGGTAACTGGGAGGGAGGTGGTGCAAACCCACTTGACACACAGGATGACAACGCTCGCAGGTGGGCTCTAAGGGCAGAAAGCTGACCATCGTGCTGTGGTGACATCGGGAGTCCTTTAGGCTGGTGGGCTTTCTGGGCATAGTTCTGTTTGCTTGTAGAGAACAACTGAAGAAGTCGGAGCTGCTTTCAAAGCTCCGCTGGGCAGACACGTAGCTGGTTCATGTAGGCGGCCCACATGCAGTCACACGGAAGGCCGTCAAGTGGCTTTCCCGAGAAGCAGGTTGGCTCCACCTGATTCTTACAGATACAAAAACATCAAGTTTCAAGTCACGGTAATTCCAGGGAGCACAGGCCATTGTCCCCTGGGCATCTGGATGCCCCCAGGGCCGACCTGGCTTCTGTCCTACTCTGCAGAGGTGGGAGGAGGCCAGGTGGGGCTCCCAAAATGGTTTGCAGGAGACGTTCAGGTTAAGTTCAAGGGGATCCGTGAACGGCTTTGGGGTCCTGGCTGAGGCACAAATAAGGCAGGGACTGGTCAGGACGCAGTTGTCACCACGGGTTTTCTCTCCTTCATATTCCTAAGTCACACCGTGAACAGCATTGGCGGCAAATAAGGGGAGAGGGGTGAACGGCTTTCTACATGTAAAGAGCTCATACGAGTCAAGAAAATGATGAAGCCAGGGTGCAAAGTGTCCTATCCCAAGGGGATACAGGTGACCGGCACAGATGGGAAGCAAAGTGAGCCGAGACATGTAAACTGGAGCCCCGAGGAGATGCTGTTTTGTCATCTGTACTCGAGGCAGCAAAGGCCGACATGCCTACGCCTTCATTCCTCTGGGGACGGTGCCACCTCGCCCCCTGGCTGCACAGCAAAGAGAACACACCCAGCAAAGAGGGAAGGAAAGGTGTGCCCAGGCGAGTGGGTGGCCTGAGGCAAGCTGACGGGTGCGTGTCGCAGGGACAGAGCAAGGTGAGTCACAGCAGGAGAAGCTGGAGGCCTGCCCGGGCCACGGAGGTCAAGGTGGGCACGCGGAGGTCAAGGTGGGCACACAGAGGTCAAGGTCAGTGCAAATACTGAAGCCAGGCATGGGGTGGCACAAACACCCAGCAGCGGCACCAGGAACCATGCCGTCAGGCCCCTCAGTGTCTCCCCATGCTGTCACCCTGTCACCCTGGTGCCCTGACAGGTTGGGCCTACCTGACCCCCTCACCAAAAGGCAGAACCAGAAGCCCCCCCTGCCAAAGAATGGAGCTTGTGGGGAACTCCAGGGCTTCTGGAAGCTGGGCCTGTGCTCTCATGGCCCGAAAGAGGCCATTCATGGCTCGGGAGGGACCCGGGGGAGAGCCCACAGCAGAGGGTGAGGCCAGGAGGGACCCCCCTCCACTGCTCGGCGACAGAAGAGCTCTTCCCAAAGTATCTTGAGTTTGTGCTTTCAGAGCTATTTGGGAAGAGGAACAGACATAAAAACCAGATACCACACAAAGGGACACTCGGAGAATGAGAGCGACCTTTTGGAAAAGAAACCAAGTGTTCGGGTAAAAACGGGTCTGAGAGCTGGCCGAGAAAGTCCGAGAGGGGAGGCTAAAACCAGACAGAACGTCGGGGCAGGACGGCCTCAGCTGGACAGAGGGGGTCTGCTCAGTCCCTGGGGTAACACGGAGAAGCTGAAGTCCCGGAGGCCACCTGGAGGTGACGGCACTGATGGGAACAGACCCAAAGAGTCCACCTCTTGTGTAACTGCCTGGGAGATGCCAAGGATAAAGGCAGGATTCTAGGTGCTTCCACGAAAACACGCAGGTCGCTGGCAGAGGGCCTAGACCTGAACAGACAGTCGAAGGGTCCCTGGAAATTCTAGACTCCTAGGGAGGCCCAGGCGGAGCTCTGCACCCGGGTAGGAGCCACACTGAGGGCCTGCCGTGGGACCACCAGACGCACAGAAGCTTCCAGAAGCATCTGGGTTTGCACCTTTCTTGGAAGTTACTTGAAAATGTGCCACAGCAACAGAAGAAAAAGCCAAAGAGAGAAAGCAAGAACCCGAGGCCCTCGGCTGCCCTTGGCTGGGTCCCCAGGTGTCCCGCTGGCTCCAGCCGGTCTCTCGGGCCTCTCATGGGCCCGTGTCTTCCCTGTGTCCCCACGTGGCTGTCCTCTCTGCTGGTCTGTGTCCTGATGTCCCCTTCCCACGAGGACGCCAGTCCTATGGGATTAGAGCCCACCCCAGTGGCCTCATTGTACCTCCATCACTGACCCCATCTGCAAACCGTCATACCTGAGGTCCGGGGGTTCGGGCTTCCCCAGGTGGGTCCTGGGGGACACGGTTCAGCCCCTCGCATGTACTACCATGTTACCCCTGGAAAGAACAGAATGCACAACGCAAATTGCAACACGCCCGATTTTGCACACCCGATGGAGTGTGAGGAAAGAGCCCATCTGGCCGCGCACCCCCCAGGCCTGTGATTTACAGCACCTGCTGCCGCATTTGTGAGGGTTGGTCCCTTCACACGGCCCGGAGCTTGGGTTTTCGGGCACAGCTGGTGAGGGCGGGTATTTTTCTCTCTCTCCTCCTGTGAACACGTGCCCTCAGCCACCTCCGCCAGCCCACGTGGGGATCTCGGGGTTCTGGCCGTCAGCCGGTCCCCTCGGCCCAGGCAACCTGGTGACGACGTGGCTCCCCCGCGGGCCGGCGGTGCTGAGCCCCCCCCCCCAGGCCCCGGGAGCGCGGTGCAGCCCCTCTTGCCCGGAGCACGAGCAGGGGGAGGCCGAGGCCCAGCCCGCACGGGCTGCCCCCACTGGCGCCCAGCGACCCCTGGGCCCAGCAGTCACTAGAAATGCCCCCCAGCGGGCTCTCTTCTTGTCCACAGAGACACACGCCTGTCGTGTGGAGGCTTGTTCCGTCTTGCTCTCCCTCTTACACGTCCTAGTTCTTCTGTTGTGAGAAGAGAGGATTTTAAAGCACAAATTTGCTTTGCCATGTTGACCTACAGGTACTCGCTTACTGGTTTTTAACTGTCATGACCTATTAGAAAGAAGGCAGCCTGCAACTCAGTTACAGAAACGACTGTGACGTGACCGACCGAGACCCTGTACAGGTGACGCCAGAGCGGCATTAAGTCCAGAGACGCAGGGGGAGGCAGGCACAGGAGGCACCGGGCAGGTTAGCAGCCAGGATCGGATCTGCAGTGTTCTCCCGAACTTCAGGAGCAGCCGGGGTGTAGGGTGCGCGAGGAGAGTGACCCAAGCCCCAGTACGTCAGCGTCACTGGAGTCATGTCACTGTCTACACGTGATGACCTCGCGGACAGAGGGGAGGTGGATTTTGGCATTGGGAAAGGACCACAGAACAGCTCAGTCCCCCGCGGTCTCTGCAGAGCGGGGTCATGTGCATCCTGTTCTGCGACTCCTTTTGGCTCACTCATACACTCCTGCACGCACTCGCATGCACATGCTCACATGCACCCACTCACCACTCATGCATATGCTCACGTGCGTGCACATAACTGTGCATACACACAATGCTCTCACACATGTGTACACACTCATGTGCTTCCACGTGCACATGCTTGCATGCACTCACATGCTTGCACACACATGCTTACCTGCATGTGCTCACATGCATCTGCTCACACACCCAAATGCACACATGTGCATGCAGACTCGTACACATGCTCATATGTATGCACTTGTGCACATGTTCACACATGCACACACAGATGCACACATGCGCAAGCTCTAACACGTGCATGTGCACACACATTCATGAACACAAACTCGCACTCAGGAGCTCACACTCACACATACATGCTTTCACACACACGCAGGTGCCGATGTTCAACGCTGGTGATTCAAACCAGAAGAGACCTCCACGCCTGTTTGGAGGAGACACCTGGTATTTCCTACATGGGAAGCAAGCGCCAAATGGAAAAGAGTTTTGCCCTCAGCTTTGACAGGTAATCCCACTTCTGGGAGTTTATTCGAGGAGAAAGTGAAAGTGAGAGGAAATGTTTCTGTAGGAGGAAGTTCTCACAAGTGTGAATTGTCGGAATAGTATTC
The DNA here is from genome assembly GCF_048418805.1 of Vulpes vulpes. Taxonomy (NCBI): domain Eukaryota; kingdom Metazoa; phylum Chordata; class Mammalia; order Carnivora; family Canidae; genus Vulpes; species Vulpes vulpes. The sequence goes on along the minus strand of NC_132786.1, from coordinate 16,116,272 downwards.
AATGATGTAAATGCCCATCAACAGATGGGTGTGCAAAGGCACTGTGGCACAGTGGCCACGCATGCTGTGCAGTCAGTGACGTTATCCTTTAGAGCAGGCTTTAATATGTGAAAATTCTACATGCTACATAAAATTTTTGAAATGCAGGAAAAAGACAAAACTGGTAACTATGGTTATCTCTGGGTGGAAGTATTATTGGCAAGTTAAACGTTCCTTAGATTTTTTTTGCTTTATTTTCTATTCTTATACTCAGAAGGATAGGTGCATTTTCCAGACGTGCATCCTGCCCCGTGGCTCGTCCAGCCCCAGCCCCAAGACATTCTGGGAGCCCCGAGAACTGCACGGGGCCCGTTGGTGCAGAAACAGCACGCCTCATCTCCCCACGCCGTCCCTCCTGCATGTGGACAGGCTCCTGTCACCCTGGTCCAGGTACCACCTGTCGCCGTTGCCCTGGGCATAGGACTGACGCTCACTAGTCACGGAGTAACAAGCTGGCAGTGTGGCTGCTGCTCCCCTGAGACCAGTAACCACGTCTCATTTATCTTCGCAGTTCCCATCAGGCCGGGCAAGTCACCTGGATGCTAATGAAGTTCCACACACATTCACAGTTTGATTTGATTTAAATTAGTTCAGTATTTATCATCCACCAAGAAAAAGCTGATCAAACTGAGCTCTGCAGGCGTGAGTCTGAGCTGTGTCTCACTTGCCGGTAGAGGCCCGGCCGCAGAAAGCAAATAACTCAGCGTGTCTTGCCGAGCGGCCACCGTCGACCACACACCCTGGGGTCTGCCCAGGTGTCCACTGGCACATCGAGGACCCGGATGGAGCTGGGAGCTTAGGCAGGGCCTGCCTGGGTGGGGGTGGGGGGTGCTTGGCGGTTGGCTGTGCTTGGCCTGGTTCATCACACTGGGATTTGACGGGGAAGGACGCGGGCAGGGAGCAAAGACATGGGCCAGCATGGGGGATGGGGGAGGGCCGTGGAGTGACGGGCCACGGGACACCCTCAGGGACCCTGCAAGGAGACCCGAACTGTGTCCCGGGTGGGGAGGGTGACGCTGGAGCCCCGCTGCAGCTGGGTGGGTGGGCAAGGGATTTAATGAGCACCAGCGTAGGTCCTCGGTGCCTCGAGAAGCCAGGTTTTCCTGCCACAATGTGGAGGAAGATTCTAGAACACAAACGCTGTGAGGGCAGAGATGTTTGTGTGCTTCACCAATCTGTGCCCCTCGGGTGGGCAATGGGAGGCACCCAATAAAGGTCTGTTGAATGCGTAACAGAGCAAGCACTGGAATGAGACGGCTGGTGGCCCCTTCTTGTGCCGGGGACAGGGGACAGGGGTCATCTGCTCCCGAGGCCCAGTCACTGGCTGCCGCAGCTGTGAGCATCACTACGGGAGGAGGGGCCCTGCCTGCCACCCAGGGGCCTGGGGTCTCCTGGGGAGCATGCCCAGAAGCACCCGATGGGACAGGGGTGCTGCCCCGAGGACCCTACCAGCTGGCTGGGGAGCGTCGCCCTTCTGTCCTGCGTCACAGCTTTCGAAGATCCTGATGAGAACGTAGAAGCCTGTGTCATCGAAGACTGCTGGCTGGGGGGATAGCCAGGCCTCTGAAGAGAGGTCAGGATCTGGGTCACACCAAGCCCCGCAGGAGACGAGGTGGCCCCGGTGTCACTGAGCCCCCCAGATCCCCTGCTTTGCTCTGCAGGTTGCACAGCTACGGCAGACGCAGCCCAGTGGGGTGTGAGCAGGCTCCTGGGGATGGGGCTGGGCCCCCCTCTGACCTCCCACGAGGTGGGCAAGGGCGGGGGTCAGCACAGGACAGGCTCAGCCGAGCTCACCACCACCTTGCCACACAGCCCGGGGATGAAGAGTGTCTCTACGGCTTTAGAAGGTTGAAGAAAATCCACAGAGAAGACTGCTTGCTGGAGCGTGAGCACCGCATGGGATGCGGATCCCGTGAACCTGAACCAAGTTTTATTGGCGCAGAGACATGTGGCCTTGGTGCTCACTGCTGACTTCCGGCTGTGGCGCAGTGGGAAGTGGTGACAGGAGCCTGTGGCTCTCGGAGCAGGAGCCACTCGCCCCCAGCCCTTCAGGGTCTGCAGGCGCTGCCCGCAGGTGGGAGCGAGGGCTGCACACCAGCACCCCCACTCAGGGCCGAGGCTGGCTGTCTACGCGCTGGGGACGTCCTCTGACGCCCCAGAGGTCCTGTCGTAGTGGGAGAGGAGCAGGTCGCGGGCCACACGCTCATTAGCCCCGTTGCCCAGGGAGCCTCATGCCCCCGGGCCCCCCGCACCGGCACCCAACACGCAGTAAACGCACGTGTTCCTGGACAAGTGGACGGTCCCCGCAGGCCCCGTGCTGGGGGGGGGGTCAGAGGGAGCCAAGCCGGGGTGACCGGAGCGGGGGAGCAGGCTGTGGAAGCCAGAAGGAGCTCCCTGAGGTGCCCCAGGGCCCAGGACGGGGTGGGGGCGGGCAGGCTGGCGGGTGGCCCTGGGCAGGTGGGGACAGGGACAGCTCTGAGCTGGGAAGGAACTAGCACATCTGGTCTGGGTTGGCTGCGTGGGGGCAAGGGGCACGGCCCGGCGTCCACGGGCCAGCAATGGACCGGAGGCCAAGTAGGCAGCATCTCCCAGCGGCCAGGTGGGAGGAAGCACGTCCAAGCTGGGGCCTGGGTGGTGGCAGGGAGACCGCAGGGAATCTTGAGTCCGAAGCAGAGCTGGGGGGGCAGCCCCAGCCTGGGGCCCGAGGCCCTGGAGAGATGAGGAGGGGCTGCTGGGCCCTGCAGCCACCACCACCCGCCCACCCCTCCCGCTACCCCCCGCCTGGCTCCGGTTGCACGTCTGCCCCGGGAAGTGCCTGAGGTCAGGGTGAGCTCCTGCCCCACCGCCCACGCAGTCCTGGAGCCTCTGGTGTCCCCGAGACACGAGAACCTGGCCCGTGAGCCCTCCGTCTGCAAGGGGGCCCCAGCCGCCCCACCTTCACCCCCATGAATCACTCGGGTCACGTCCGACTTTGGGGAACCCCAGGTCCCACCTGCCAGGCCTGTGGCCAGTCCGTGGGCGGATCTCGGGGAGGGGCGTGAAAGCCAGGTGTCTGGAGCCCTGAGGATGTGATCTCTGCAGCCCTGGGTCCCCACCCCAGCCGCTCTTGCGGCAGTGGAGATGGATCTAATGAGCCTGAGGGGTCACCACCCGATCTTCATATTAGCACCCATCTTTCCTGCGTCTTCAAGGACTCGGGACAGAACGTTTGTCCAGGGCCGTATTATAGTAAAACCCCAGCCACGTCGATTCTGCTGTTTATCGTGATGCTTATCATCACTTGTATTTTATCGGCCAGACGTCTGGGGCAATTTTCTTTTCATTCCCATGAGACTCTATTATTCCGAATCACAGCACAGAAAGGGGGATGTTTATTTGAATGAGATGCAGTTTCTCTTTACAGAATTTAGGTAGAATGTCTCCTAATGCATTTTTAAGTGAAATCCGAGAAGCAGTTTTCATGCCAGCTACTATCCTGCAGAGACACCAGAACTTGGCGATTGGCACAAAAAGAAAAACCACATGTAACTTTATCAGTTAGGGAAAAAAAAATGTGAATGATAAAATTGTCCTTCTTTTCCAGAAAGCAGCACATGTAAATTTTTTTAAATAAAATCTTTAAAAAGTAAAAAGTCTGACTTAGGTGGTGAATCCTGAAATACATGGGAAAGAGAAAGGAAGGCAAGTCACCTGGACCCGACCAGCTGGAGAGAAGTGGTCCTGACAGTGCAAACTTGCTCCCCGGCTTTATTCTGTGCAGCAAACACACTTATTAGCTGGGCAACGTCGCTCTCATGGCTTCCCCCAGCAGGGGGACCAACCAAGGAGATATATGAACAATAATTTCCCTTTTGTCATTGACCCAGGGGCCATTATTTAATTTATTTATTCCTGAGAGACACGGAGAGAGGCAGAGGGAGAAGCAGGCTCCATGCAGGGAGCCCGACGAGGGACTCAATCCCGGGACCCCAGAGTCCCGCCGTGGGCTGCAGGCGGGTGCTTAACCACGGAGCCACCCAGGGGTCCCCTGTACGTTTAGTTTAGAAGAAGCCACCAGACTGGTCTCCCAGCGCCTGTGCCACCTAACCACGGCCAGCCGTGGAGGAGAGATCTAGGTTCCCCCGACGTTTGGTGGCTGCAGGAGGAGCTCAGAGAGGGGTGACGGCCGCTGGACCCACGAGGCCATCAGCTGGCAGGGGTTGCCCATCCCCTCCCGCCCTCCGGTTGCAGCTCTGCCCGTTGCTCCCATGGGGTGCAGCTGCCAGACTGTCCATGCAGCTGGGCCACCTGGATGGCGCATGTGACAAGACCCGTCAGGCTCGCTCCTTAACTCGCAAGATTCCAGCGGGCAGGGACGGAGACGCACTGGTCATGCAGCCACCCACGACCAGCCTGGCAAGTACGTTCCTTTGCCTATTCAACTTGCCACCCACCAGCCAGGAGGGGCCTCCTGTGTCTTGGATCTCACGTGCCCTCCACGAGTGCAGGGGCCCATGTCCAGCCAACAGAGAGGTCACTTGTTACCGTTCTGAGAGCTGTGCAGTGATGTCCCACTGTGGTTTCCATAACCCGTCCCTGACGGCTGTGTTGCTGGGCATCACCTCCTGTGCCTCGCTGCCATCCCTACCTCCTTGTCAAGAGACTGACTGCCGTCTCTGCCCATTTTGTGATTGGATCGCCCATTACTGTTAACTTGTAAGGTTTTATCTATTCTAGATACTAGTTCTCTTTGGAACATATGGTTTGCAATTTTTTTCTCCCACCCTGTAATCTTTTCATCCTGGTCACGTGGTCCTGCACAGAGCACGAGTTTGAGTTTTTGATTCCACTGAGGTCCAATTTATCCATCTTCCTTTAATGGATCATGCTTTTGGTGTCAAGTCTAAGAACTCTGACCCTGAAGAGCTTCCCTTTTCCCCCAAAAGTTGTGGTTTAACACTTTACACTTAAGTGCAGGACCTACTTAGAGTTCATTTCAAGGTGTAAAGTGTAGGTCAGGTTTCTGTTTTCTGAGTGTGCCTGTGGATGTCCAACGGCTCCAGCACAACTTGTTGTTAGACCTGCCTTCCTCCACTTAAGCGCTCTTGCATGTTTGTTGAAAGTCGGTTGGGCTCCTTTGTGTGGGTCCATGGCCAGATTCTCTGTTTTGTTCATCAGTCTGTGTCTATCATCCCCCGATACCACACTGTCCTGGTTACAGTAGCTACCTAAGGCTTACCACAGCCTACAGTTTGCAGAGCAAGACACACTCCCCAGTGTCGCCGAGCCAAGGAAAGGAACCTCAATCCCACCATGACAACATGTGACCCGGGGCAGGACTCTTTCTACCAGAGCCAGCCAGCTGGTCGGTGTCTAGGGTGGGGAAGGAGTCTAGGATCTAGCAGGAAAGGGATGACCTCCCCACCAGCCACTCGTCACTGAATGGGGTCCCTGGTCAGTCCCTCCCATGGATGTTTCTTTCCACTGCTTTGATGAAAAGACTCCCTTATCCCCTGTTGCCAGGCTCAGGGCCTGGACCACCTCCCTCTGTTGGGTTGGGGAGTGTAAGATCCCCACCACTGAATTGCTGTTTGTCCCTCGGGTCCCACGGTAGCCTACCCTCCTCCTTCCTCTCACTGCCTCTTGCTTTATTTCCAAGGCAAAGAGGAACATGGAGAAGAAGGTCTACTCCAGTATGTCCAGGCTGGAGGCCTCACTCTATTATTTTTGTGTAGCAGATCTTTGGTTCAAACACACGTCTTTCACCCTATTTCTCCCTCTGCATCTTTTGTGCTATAATGACTCTCAAAGATAAGTTTTCAAACAAATGAACAGCATGACAATTCAGATCGTTAAGGGATTCCATCACCATCAGTCCCTGAAGTTGTTTCAGGGCTTCCAGATACGATACGTGATACGTGAATGAGCTTCAATCCTCACAACATACCAACTGTCCATGTAGACCAGCCCACATTGTTGCAAAATTCAAAAAACATCAAAAATCTGTTTTCTTTCAAGAAATGATGGAACCCTAGAAAAACTATGACTTGAAACCCTCGACACATATTCATTATGTAAATCTATTGTCACACCAAGTGTAGAAATAAAAGAAAAAAAAAAAGAACTCAAGTAAATCCCACATAGACCAGAATCATAACCATGACTCCAGTGCTCCAGGCTCCCCTAGAGAGCACTATAATTAGTGTTCTAATCCTGCTACACCCCCACAACCAAATGCTCAGTTTTCACCGTGTGGTTAGAGATGCAGCACTTTGTAGATGGGACACGAGGAGTACGGAGCTGGTGGCAGCACATCTGGAAACCCCTAGTGGTGTGTGAACAGCTATTGGACACTTCAATCCCCAGGTCCCTCCTCCCAGACATTCCCCAGAAAGTCTGGCACCTCGCTTTCCTCAAAACCTCCTGGAACAGAGTTTCTAAATGGTCAGAGACTTGGGGTTAGTAGGACCTGAAGCTGTGGACGAAATGATAAACTGAAGACTTGAATGGTGGAGAACAGCAGCACACAGCTCATTCACCTGGTCCTTCTCACTAATTCAGCAATCCTTGAGTAGTGACTTTGAGCCACACAGAATGTCAGAGGCTCTCATGGAGCCTTAGGATCCATAGAAAGACCTAAACTGAAGAAGTACTAAACATAATTAAACAATAGAAAACACTAGAGGGACAACTTCCCAGTGGAAAGGAAACCTATGTGAGGGTCCCATATTGGCCTGGGGAGTTAGAGAAACCCACACTAGGAAGGGGAATCTGGACAAGACAGAGTCTGAGAGTGATCGGCTGCCCTAAAGCACCTGTGACTTCCCTGCTCTCAGCCATGGCGCCATCTGAGCAGCCACCCAGAGCCAACCTTCTCAAAGTCCCTCCAGGACTATCCAGAGCAGCCTTCCCAAACCCAGTCCTCCCATAGCCATCCAGACCCACTTTCCTAAAACTTATATTACAAAAGTATAATCCCATATATTAAAGAGGCTCATTGAACCCCAATCACAAGAATCAAAACAAAAACTACATGTCGTGCCATTTTGCCCAAAACCACAAACAAAGAGAAAATCTTAAAAGCAGCAGAGAAATAAGACAACTACACAGAGAAGGATGAAGGTAAGGGCGAGTGCTAACTTCTCATGAAGTCTTCTCCTTGAAGACAATGAAGAAATTTCTTTACCATTTGAAGAAAAATAACTGTAAACCTAGAATTCTTTACCCAAAAAGAATATCTTTCCAAAAATGAAAGTAAAATAAAATATTTTCCATCCATACTATAGCCAGAAGAACTTACCTCCAGCAAACAGAAGAAAAATTACACCAGATGGAAATCTGGACCAACGTAAAGGAATGCAGAGCATCAGAAATGATAAGTAGCTGGGAAATTATGAAGACTTAAAAATGAATTAACCTTTGTAAAAGATAGCTGAATGTTTAGAGCAATAATGAGAAGACTATATTGTGGAATGTATAACATATGTAAAAGTAAAATACGTTACAATAATAGCACAAAGAACAGAAAGGAAGAAGTAGGAGCATATTGTAAGTTGCATTCACTATATGGGAAGGGGCACGATCTTGCTCAAAGGCAGGTCAATTAAAGATTTATATCATGAACTCTAAAAAACTAAATAAACCACTAAAGTATCACAATAAAAAATAGCCAATAATGTAGCAACATAAATGATATGGAATTATAAAAAAGAAATAGTCAATGAATCCAAGAGAAAGTAGAGAAACAAGAAAAAGAGAACAAATAAACGGGACAGTAGAAAACAAGTAGCAAGTGGATAGAATTAGACTCAACCATGTCCGTAATCATACTCAGTATAAATGGTCCAAAACCCACTTAAAAGTTAGAGATTGTCAGATCCAATGAAAAACCACAGCCCAAGCACATGATACCCACCAGAAAAATGACTTTATTTCTTTTAAGGCTTTATTTATTTATTGAGAGAGAGAGTGAGAGAACAAGCAGGCAGAGCAGCGGAGGTAGAAGGAGAAGCTGAGCAGGGAGCCTGACTCGGGACTCTATCCCAGGACTCCAAGTCCATGGCCCAAGCCACAGGCAGACACCCAACCTACTGAGCCACCCAGGCGCCCCGAGAAAGTGACTTTAAATGCAAAGACACACATAAGTTAAATGTAAAGGATGCAAAAAGATATTCCATACTAATCAAAAGCAAGTAGTCGCACGTTAATGTCTGACAAGGTTGATTTCAGACCCAGACTGTTACAGGGGAGACACAGAACTATGTCGAGAGAAATAGATGTCCGATCATCAAGAGGACATGACAAAAGTCCTAAGTGCTTATGTACCTAACAGAGCTTCAGGATACATGAAGCAAACATGATAAAGACAAGGAGGTAGAAACAGTAGAGTCACGGATTTCAATATCCCTCTCAGTAAATTGATGGCGGATGTAGACAGCCCATCAGTTACAACACCGAGGACCTGACCTGAGGGACATTCCAGAAGAACACGATACTTGGCAACAGCAGAACATACATTCTTTTCAAGTGCAAATGGAATATTTGTCAAGATAATCCATAGTCCGGGCCATGAAACAAATCTTAACAAATTGTGAAGGATTTCAGTCAGAAAGATATGTTCTCCAATCACGGAATGAAATTAGGTTGTAAATCATACTAGAAACATGTCTAGAAAATCTTTGACTGTTTAGTAACTAAATAAAATGTTTCCAAATAAGACATTGAACAAAGAAGAAACTTTAAGAAGAAAGTAGAAAGGGTTTTGAACTGAGTGACAGTGAAATGCTCTGTATCAACACGTGCAGGCTGCCGCTGGAGCAGCGTCTGGAGGGAAACACATATCACTTAGCACCTACCCTAGAAAAGTTTGTTTAAAACCAACAATTCCAACTTCCATCTTCCAGTTTAGGAAACTGGCGGGGAGAAAAGCAAATAAAAATCAACATTGTACGAGAAGGAAACAAAAATCATTCAGATGAGAATGGAAATCCATGAAAAAAAAAAAAAAGCAAAACAACAGTAAAAATCAATAAAACAGAAAGCTGGTTCCTTCAGAAAATTGATGTAATGAATAAGTCTTTGGCTAGATTGACCAGGAAAACCAAGAGAACAAAAAAGTCACGGACAGCAGGAGTGAGGAGTGGCAGCCCTTCAGGTGATATAGATATTAAGAGCATAATAAGGGCCTATTGTGGACAGACACATGCCAGTAATTCTGACAACTAAGACAAAGTGGGCAAGGTCCTTGGATGACAAACTACCGAAGCTCACTCAAGAAAAGAAGACAAACAGCCTCATGTCTGTTAACAAAATTGAATTTGAAGTAAAAACCAAGGGACAGGTAAAATTCCAGACCCAGGGAGCTCCACTGGGGGAATCCACCAAATATTTAAGAAATAAAATGGGGCACCTGGGTACCTCAGTCGGTGATGCAACTGCCGTCAGCTCAGGTCATGATCTCAGGGTCCTGGATTCAACCCTCACGTTGGGCTCCCTGCTCAGCGGGGAGTCCGCTTCTCCTTCTGCCTGTGCCCCTCCCCCCACTCATGCCTGCACTTGCTCTCGCTCTCTGTCACTCACTCAAATAAATAAATAAAATCAAGAAAAAAAAATCAAACCAATTCTAGACAAACTGTGCAGAGAAGTGGATGAGGGCCTGCCCACAAGTGGCCGGAAGTCTTTGCTACCAAAACCAGACAAAGACATTCCCCCAAAATAAAATAAAATAATATATAATATCTTTCACAAGCATGGGTGTGAACATACTCAACATAATGTTAATAAATTGAAGCTAACAATATTTAAAAAGATAAATCACAACCAACTGAGGTTAAATGCAAGGTTGGTTTATTGGGGATGCCTGGGTGGCTCCATGGTTGAGCGTCTGCCTTCAGCTCAGGTCATGATCCCAGGGTCCCAGGATCGAGTCCTGCATCGGGGTCCCTACAGGAAGCCTGCTTCTCCCTCTACCTATGTCTCTGCCTCTCTCTGTGTGTGTCTTTCATGAATAAGTAAACAAAATCTTTTTAAAATAATCAAATTAAATTAACAACTAGTATAATCCACCATATTAATAGGCAGAAAGGAAAATGCACATGTCACCTCAATGCAGAAAAAGCAGCATCCATTCCCAGCAAAGCAAAAACAGAAGGGAACATTTTCAAACTGATTAAAGTCATGTACAAAAACGCCATAGCTAACATCACATTGACAGAAGAGCAGCAGACACTTTCCCTCTGAGATCAGTGACAGGACAAGGCCTCCACTTTTCACTGTTCTGTGTGACATTCATATGCGGTTCCAGCCACTTCAGTAAGACAGGAAAAAGAAATAAAAGGGAGCAGAGAAAGAAAAGTCTTTTCAGCAAATCTGTGCTGAAACAGCTAGAGATAGATAAATACCAAAAAAGGAATGAGAAGAAGAAAGAAAAGAAAGAAGAGGAAAGAAAGAAGAAAGAAGAAAGAAAGAAAGAAAGAAAGAAAGAAAGGAAGGAAGAAAAAAGAAATTGATAAATTGCATCATATACAAAAATAAAGTTAACCATGGTCCTAAATGTACAGCCTGAAACATCACACTTCCACAAGAAAATATAAGAAAATGTCTTTTTATTTTATGTTGGACTAAGATTTCTCAGATACAACATAAATATGATCCATAAACACAAAAAAATGATAAATTAATCTTCATGAAAATGTATAACTTCTGCTCTTATAAGAATAAAAAGACAAGCCACAGATGGAAAGACAATATTTTCAAAAAACGTCTCAGTAAACCACCAAAACTAAGGAAGCAAACCAAGAAAGAAAGAAAAAGACAGGAGTTCCACCAGTCAGAGAGCAAACAGGAGAGGGGTGAAGAATTTCCCAAGACCGAGTCTTGGGAAAGGGGCTTGTCTGTCCACGGAGCAGGAGAGATGCCTGCGAGACCGACAGTATTCGCCACAACAGCTGCTGTGATTTGAGTGTATTAAGAGGAGATTTTTCCACTCAAGGATGAATTTCTGATGGTGTGATGGTTAATCTGATGTGTCAGGTGGCCTGGAGTGTGGTCTCAGAGAGCCGGTCAAACACTTTTCTGGCTGCTCCTCTGAGGGTGGCTTTGGGTGAGATTAACATTTAAATCAGGCGGGATCCCTGGGTGGCGCAGCGGTTTAGTGCCTGCCTTTGGCCCAGGGCTCCATCCTGGAGACTCGGGATCGAATCCCACGTCGGGCTCCCGGTGCATGGAGCCTGCTTCTCCCTCTGCCTATGTCTCTGCCTCTCTCTCTCTCTCTCTGTAACTATCATAAATAAATAAAAATTTAAAAAAACATTTAAATCAGGCAATTTTGAGTAAAGTAAGTCACCCTCCATAATGCCGGTGGGCCTCGTCCAATCAGGTGAAGGCCTGCCTAGAACAAAGGCTGACTCCCCTGAGCAAGGGAGAAGTCTGCTCTTCCTGGGCCTCCAGCTGCCGGCCTCCCCCCGGCAGATTTTGGAGTCACCAAGTCTCCAGCATCGTGTGAGCCAACTCCTTAAAGTAGATCTATTTACACACTTACCTCCAGTTGGCTCTGTTTCTCCCTGACTCACACGGCTGGCTTTCCAGGCCACGAGGGGTCTGTTGGCCACCGACACCCGCACTGTTAAGCCAGAGTCACACGCGGACCATGTTGATTAGGCCTCATCCTGCTTCACGAACCATAATTTCCAGAAATGAAAACTTGTGCGAGCCTGGAAATGGCAAGAGAGCCTCCCAGGTTCCCGAGCTGCACCTGGTGCTTACGTGTTAGGAAACACCCTCGCTGGCCATCGGTCTGATTCTGCGGCAGAGCCGTGTCTGCACCGCGGGTGGGAGGAGGCGTGAGTTTGCGCGTGGGGAGGCATGCGAGGGGGCGCCAATCTGTCCCTTCCACGCAGGAACGCGGACAGCACCCGAGCCTGGAAACCAAGAAGTTGCAGCAGATACTCATTCTTCAGATACAAGGACGCGGAGAACAGACAAGCATCTCAAAGCGTCCAGAGTGGCTGCATCTGGGGCCTAAGAGTTTGGGGTGGGCAGGGACCGAGCAGTGATCACGGCTTCCCTTCAAAATCCGAGCTTTGTCCTACAAATTATAAAGTTACAATTTATAACCTCTTGGTGTCAGTTTATTAAAAAAAAAAAAAAATCAGTCGACCGGATATATGAAACCACCACATGGAAGACACTGTGCTGGGCTCAGCGGTAGACAGGAGAAGTAAGAAGAGAATTAATGTCCTCAAAAAGGGGATCCCTGGGTGGCGCAGCGGTTTGGCGCCTGCCTTTGGCCCAGGGCGCGATCCTGGAGACCCGGGATCGAATCCCATATCAGGCTCCTGGTGCATGGAGCCTGCTTCTCCCTCCGCCTGTGTCTCTGTCTCTGTCTCTCTCTCTCTCTCTCTCTGTGACTATCATAAATAAATAAATAAATATTAAAAAAAAAATGTCCTCAAAAAGCTTCAGAAGATTTAAGCATTTTCAACCAGAGCAAATATCTGAAGCATGTAATAAACAGTATCAAACAACTGAAAACACTAAAAGTGATACAAAAAAAAAAAATGTGTAACTGGATTGTCTCTGGTCTTCCCAAGACACCACAAACTTAGGTTTTACTAAAAACCAAAGCAAAATCTCCTAAGTCCAGAAAACTCTTTTTGTTTCATTTCTTTTCTTTTCTGTTGTCTTCACCAATTTCTATGAACCAAATCCATTGTGAAATGAGAGTAGCAAGTATCTCAGAGGAAATAGTTGCTTAACTGTTGGAGGTTAATGTGTGTGAAATTAATCTGGACCTGAATTTTGATGTGATATTTGTATGGAAAGGAGAGTTATTTTTTAAGGTATTGGAGCCTAGAGCTGTACTGGGTAAACTATCATATGAATAAAATGAAAGCATATATATACCTGCTGAAAAAAAAAACAATACAAAAAAACCCAAATGCATTGTTTGTTAGAATTCTAGGCTCATTAGGAGAAAAGATGACAATGCTTCAGACTGGAACGTTTCCCTCCATTTTGCATCCATCCACAGGACTACACTGAACACAGCTACAACCTCGTGTGACACATCTCTGCTAGAGAGGAAAATGTAGCTTCGTATCTCGATCACACAGATATTAAAACAAGTGCATTTTCCTCTCTTTAAACTGATGATGACCTATGGCGAATCCACAAGCCTATTTCACTGGGTGACAAAAACTAAAACCCTATCAGTCATGCATGAACAGCTATTTATTTTGTTTAAAGCCAGTCAAGTATTAAAGATATGAAACACAATAATACATCTAGATTTCTTCAGTCTAGAAAAATATATCATTATTTGGATGACAGTTCTAGCATACTCGGTACCGCACAAAGGCTTTCTCTAGAATGGATAAAATTACAAATAACCATAAGGAAATTAAGATTATTTTCAAAAAGAAAATAACACACAGCAGTAAACGGAAAGAGGAAAACTCACCTAGATAGAGGATGTGCTGGTACTTAAGACCAAAATGACAACTTGTTTCAGAAAAGCACAACCTTTCCTGGAATTAAGACCAGGGAGAAACCGGCCCCGGGATCTCACAGGAAGATCTGACCGATTTTCCGGAGCGGCAACCTGAGCACATTCTTAATAATACAGAGATGCATGTTATAAGGCCACTTCTTTAAACATCCTTAAGTGCACGTCATTAGCACAAACACTGGGAAGTCCATTCCGCCTTAGAAAACAAAAGCAATAAAAAATAAATTTATTATTAAAAAAAAGAAGACAGAAAAGAAAACAAAAGCAATGCAGGGAGGGCAAGGGGCTCTCCTGCGAGGTGCTAAGGCAAGGGGGAGTGGAAGCACAGGAGGAAGGGAAGGCCAGGACCATGCGCTCTGGCCTGCAGGGCAACCGCTGCACAGAGGCCCAGAGGCCGGAGCCCCTCGCAGCTCCCGAGCACTGGGCCGCAGGAGGAGCAGGGCGGCCGCTGCTCCAGGGAGGCTGCGGGGCCAGAGGCAGGCGGGAGCCGGAGAGAGGGATTTCCATCCCCTTGCGGACGAGCCCCGAGAATGAACTCTAACGGGGTCCAAATCCCTTGCCAAGAAAGTAAGGTGGAAACTTCAGCCAACACACGAGGATCTGAGAACCCGACCTTCTGGACCACTGACACCTCTGTTCACTTCCACCAGGAACGTTCATCAAGTCGCAGTTAGGAAACACCCATTTCAGCAAGAAAACACTTGTCAGGAAGCGACCAAAGAACATTGAAATTACCCACTTAATTGGGAAATATTTCCTAGACACTGACAAGATAGCTTCGTGGAAGATATACACTTATCTCTGTGGGCACCTTAATAAGTTGTCAGTTTAAACCAGTAACATATAAAAGGAAATTTTCTAGAAATAATAAATAACCTTGGTTTTAGATGAATTGATGTGACTTCTATCTTTCCACATAGAAGTGATAACTTAGCAGGGCTATATGTCTGTTCGATCCTACTTGTTCACAATTAAACCGTGGCCAATGATCACGAGATATTAATTCTATTCTACCCTGGATATTGTCTGCAGATGGAGAAATGGGAAAAGACAGAAGAAACAGAGTCCTGAGCTCATGCAACACTGAGGCAATAACATAGGACAACCTCTCACTCCTTAACATAAGCAAGCCGAGGTGTAAAGAAGATATGTTTTCCTCCATTTTGGCTCGAGAGTTATTTCTGGTATAAATATATATTTTTTACAACAAAAAAAGAGCCTATAAGCACTATTTTTCTTAAAAGGGCCACATTAAAAAAAAAAAAAGATAGAAAGGGAAAAAATACTGCTAACCATCAGGGTAAGAGAAGAAATGAGAGGGGAAGACCAATAAGCAGTGGGCGAGTCATGGTGACAGTGACCCTGAGGCCAGCAGGAATAAAGTGACCAACAAGTTTTACCAAGAACACTCCACAGACATCACACGATGGTGATGGTCACTCAACACAGAGGAAAATATCTCAATGCATCCATGAGAATAAGGTACCCATTTCAGTGGTAGAACAGAAAACGGTATTTACCCTACAGACATTCATAAGGAATAAACACTGAGGAAGATGACGAACCTTTTTTTTTTTTTTAAGTAGACTCCATGTCCAGCACCCAGCATGGAGCCCAATGTGGGGCTTGAACTCAAGACCCTGAGATCAAGAGCAGAAAGCAAGAGTCTGAGGCTTAATCCAGTGAGCCCCCCAGACACCCTGATGATGATCTTTTAATACAGAAAATGAAAGTAATGATGACAACTTAGCCAAAGGAACACAGTTCTTTCAAACGGACAATCAAGTGACAATTCCAGGAGTTAAGCTCATACTCTTCTGATAGGAAAATTTTGAATCTCTTTAGATGAATGTAATTCAGAATATTTATAAACTGTATTATCCTCTCATTTAAAGGTAACCTAAGGTTTTGGGGTGCCTGCGTGGCTCAGTCAGTGAAGTGTCTCCCTTCAGCTCAGGTCATGATCCCAGGGTCCTGGGATCCAGCCCCACTTTGAGCTCCCTGCTCAGCGGGGAGCCTGCTTCTCCCTCTCCCTCTCTCTCTGCCCCTCTTCCCTGGTATACTCTCTCTCTCTGATTAACAAAATCTTTCAATAAATAAATGTCAGTGAAGTTTCAAATCAACCCAAATTACTGTTAGCAAAGTTGCAAAGACAACTGCATGTGCACATTGGTATGCTTTTTTCTAGGAATGTTTAGGTTTGGGATACTTTCATGTTTTCAGAAAAAGAGTTATGTTTCCATCTAAACCGAAAAGCAGGGAAAAATGATCCTTTCATAAAATTTTAACATTGCAATACAAGCATTTCTGAAAAATGAGAGAAAGGAAAGGAGACAAGCAAGACCCCCAAACCCTATAGGGTATCACGTCTGGTCGTCTGGTTCCTAACGGTTTACAGCAAACCAGAACCAAGTAGCAGAGCTGCCAGGATGTCTACTGCACAGTGGGTCTAGGTAACACCTGGTATGGATAAAAATGGGGGGGGGGGGGTGTGTCAAGATTTTACTTATCAACAAGACCAAAGATACTATGAAAGGAAGATGACAAATCACAAATCCCAAGTGTCTGGTAAAAAGGAGACAGAGCCAGCATCCATGAAAAGAGCTCAGGGATCTGAAACAGGCCTAGGGAAAGCCCATTCACCTGAACAAAAGCCCTGACCAATCCTGGGCTCGCCCTGGGGCCTAAAGACTCCCCATGTCAACCACCACACACTCTCTGAGTTTTACAACCTGAGTTGATGCCTCCCAAATTCTTCACTAAGGAAATACTAAGGTTTTTATCGAGGTTGTTATTCATTAATTAACAACTTGAAAGAAACAGGTACATTTCCCATGTTATGAAATTATTTAGGTCTTAGACTCTCTGGCCCGTGGATCCAATTTAAAATCTTCTAGTGGAAAAGGTGGTTGGGGCGTTAAAGCCCCCCTGAGACGCTGTCAGGGCAGAGAACTTTGCTGGCCCCTGGACACCACAAACTCGGATTTCCAGTGAGCCTTTTCCCCTCCTGCTATTTAGTCACTCAGAGCCCAGCTGACCTCCACACAGGGAACTAGGAATCCATCTCCTTCTATTAGAATATGCGCCTGACTCCCACACGAGAGAAACGTAGCAGGGCTGTTTCAGCGGTGGTCATTGTGCGGAGGCTCATTTTCTCGATTCCTATGAGCAAACTCATAAAGATACTTTGGCTTACTATATTACAAACAGAATTACTCCTTTAAAATAAGAAAGACTTTAGAATGAACTTGCAAATTAATTGGAGTCTATTATTTTGGAATGTGAATCGAATGTGGTTATATTTAGTTCTTTATATTTAAGTGTACAACACTTCAGATATACAGGAGTGTACTTAGTACCTTAAAGTAAGTTCATACAAATTTAGGGCCAAAAACAAAAACAAAAACAAAAACATGTTCTTACGCGAGCCGTCATTTCAGGTGTTCTTGAAGTCAAACATATATATTTGAAATGATCTAACTTTCTGTCTAATGACAGTCATGCAGACAAAATTTACTGGTTCATCAAACTATAGTGCAAGTATATGAATTTATTTGTAATAAATTATCATTTTTGCATTTATCAGTCAAAACACAAGGCCTAAACACTTGCAACCAAAATGAATTATTAATTTAATTGTCACAAAACATGAGAGACACCTAAGTCTGGGAAACGAACAAGGGGTAGTGGAAGGGGAGATGGGTGGGGGGTTGGGTGACTGGGTGATGGGCACTGAGGGGGGCACTTGGCGGGATGAGCACTGGGTGTTATGCCATATGTTGCAAACTGAACTCCAATAAAGAAAATTGTCACAGCCTATTTGGCTAAGTTCTTTTTTTTTTTTTTTTTTTTTCTATTTGGCTAAGTTCTATTACTATTTGTTTTCATATGCAATGCATAAGAATCAAATTGAAAACCTAAAAATGTAAACCGATTACTTTGTCCTGGAGAAATTAAAATACAGCAAGCTGACAAAATTAGAGCCAAGGCATTAATGTTTTAAATAGGTAAAAAAAAAAAAAAACAATACCTTAATTTAAAGAACAGTTGTGCCCAAAGGGAAGGTTCAACCTGCTGATGAAGAGTTCCTTTGTTTCCAGATACCATGAAAAGGCCTCAATTCCCTCTCCGAGGTAGGAAGGAGGGTGGAATGGGAGCCCTTTGGCACTGGCTTTGCTACTTGACTGTGACTCTCCCCAGCTAAGCAGGTCTACTGGGAGAGGACACTGCTGTGGGGCTCTGGGCCTTCCGACTTGGTATTTTTGTGCAGAGAGAGGGAGCGCCCCAGAAACAGGTGTCCTAAACCAGAAGGCTTCTGAAACACAGAGATCTTTGAAATAACAATTCAATGGAAGATGCTCAGTTGAGAGGAACTCAACAGCCTGGACTACATGGGGGTCAGGACCCAGAAGATGGTGTATTTTCCCTCTTGAGGTTCCTTTCCTGATTTAGTAGCAAAACCAGATTAATGCCAGAGAAAAAGCCTAGCACCCCTCAAAGGGTAGAAAGACATGCTATGCTTCTCTTGCCTCAGTGTGGCCTCCCTCTACGTGTTAAGGGAGGAAATGAGTGGACACCAGCAAGTGTCCCTGGAGGATACAGAAAGGGTCATGGGAACCAAACAGTACATGTGGGCTCTTCCCCCCTCCTGTCATAATACACAAGAGGTGTCTACTGTATTTAAGTCCTTGGAGGATAAAAATATGTATCAGGTAATGAATTATTCATTGTACGAAATGATGTGAAAACTTATTTAACCTTTTTAAATTCCTAAATAAGGGTTTCCTAGGTGGCCCAGCGGTTTGGCGCCTGCCTTTGGCCTAGGGCGTGATCCTGGAGACCTGGGATCGAGTCCCACGTCGGGCTCCCGGTGCATGGAGCCTGCTTCTCCCTCTGCCTGTGTCTCTGCCTCTCTCTCTCTCTCTCTCTTATTTATCATAAATAAATAAAATATATGTATATATATACATTAAAAAAATTCCTAAATAAAAAGCAAAATGATACATTTGAGTTCAAAACATATACTAGTTACACAGGAGGGGAAGGATTTTCTTTTCAGTAATCATCTGATCTGTTTTCATTCAAAATTTATTTGGGGAACAAAATATACGAAGTACCTATATGTAAAGATTCTCAAGGGGAGATAATTAGTAGAAGAAAGGACAACGGGATTAGAGTCAGAAATAAGCAATTCTAATATTCATTAATTAAAAACACTGAGTAATAAAAACAAAACAAAACACTGAGTAAGTCACTACACATTCCTCAATCTCAGTCCTTAGATCTAAAAACCTGGAATACTGCTGCACTGCTAATAACACCTCAGAGTGATTACTGAGATCATGCATGTGAAAGCAACAAAAACACAGCATTACAAATGTTTTGCTTCCACTTCCTTATAGACTCATGAAACAAAACTTCGACAAGTTCCAAATCAGAATTTAAGTGATAAAGAATTTGTTGAATTTGAAGAATAATGCGTTCAGGATATGTTAAATACATAGAGTTTGGCTCCAATTAAATATAATGCTGCAAAGAGAAGCACCAGACATCAAAATATAAGGAGTAGGCATACATAACGCTCAGTACTTTGACAAATAGCCACGTCCAAACTAACGTGCTAAAGAAAATACTAGGCCTGCAATACAAGAGTCAAGCCAAACTGCTTGTAAACACAAAAAATATTGGTAAGAGCATTTTACATTTTTAAAAAAGGCAATGAAACATTTGTAAATAAGGAAGAGGTCCTTGGAGGTCCTAAGCTGCAGACTTGTACAACAAACTGCATCATTACTGACAACTTAAAAAAGTACTAAAAACCTAAAGTTTCCAGGAGTGTCTACAGAGTGTCAGACACCATCCCAGAGGATCCGGGGGTAAATATCCTCTGTCTTTGAAAGAAAGAAAGAGGAATTTTCACTAGCTCTGAGTTGTACATTTTGCAGATTCAAAAAGTTTAGAAGTCGCCATACTCACCTGAGAGCTGACATTGCTCTATCTCTGCTCAGCTAATAGAACTCAGTCCATGTGGTGAAGCTAATTATGATACGGTAGCAGGAGAGAAAAAAAAAAAGCAAAAGCCTGGCAGTTGAGGACATAATCACTGTGGTGTTATTTCTCATGACAGGGCAACCATAGTATTACTTGGGGGAAGACCCAAGATGTATTTCTTTTGTAGTATCAGCAATGCTTAATTCTACACTGAGAATCTGAAAATACTGTTTAAAATACAGGAAGAAATACACAAAGTTTACTTTTACATCATTATTTTAACTCAAACACATGTGCAGAGGTCAATCCCCTCCGAATAAACTTTTCTACTGTTTCAACTTTATTTCACAATTTCACAAATTCAAAGTTCTTCAAATTGTTGCAAATACTTTTAGAACAGAATTTTCAGAATTAGAAGGACATTAAATGTTTGTGGCAGAGTGGCCTGAAACGTCCTATTCAAGGACGGAGCACCACAAACGCAAGACATGAGGAACTGGGCAGCTCCCGTGGCTCAGCGGTTTAGGCCACCTTCAGCCCAGGGCCTGATCCTGGAGACCTGGGTCCAGTCCCGCCACCGGCTGCCTGCAGGGAGCCTGCTTCTCCCTCTGCCTGTGTCTCTGCCTCTCTCTCTGTGTCTATCATGAATAAGTAAATAAAATAAAAAAACATGATGAACTGATTTGATAAGCATTCTAGAAGTGACATCATTAAACGAGGCCTAAAATGCAAATATAATTGTATTTGTTACATTTTTAAAAATGACCGAAAATGACCTTTCTTTTGGGGTGCCAACTCCATGATTGCCTAGTAGAGGTGTACGTAAGTGCTGATTCATTACAAAAGCAACCGTACAGACAGAAATAAGCATAATCATAGAACTAAAACTTGACTCTCTGCTAAAAACATGTGCATGAAGTATTTAAAAACAGGCATTTGGGGATCCCTGGGTGGCGCAGCGGTTTAGCGCCTGCCTTTGACCCAGGGCGCGATCCTGGAGACCCGGGATCGAATCCCACGTCGGGCTCCCGGTGCATGGAGCCTGCTTCTCCCTCTGCCTGTGTCTCTGCCTCTCTCTCTCTCTCTCACTGTGTGCCTATCATAAAAAAATAAAAATAAAAAAAATAAAAATAAAAATAAAAATTAAAAAAAATAAAAACAGGCATTTGTGGATACGACACGAAAATGCACATTCCGGGGGTGCTCCTGGTGAACAAGAAGCTGGTCTATAGATCCAAGGCCCTGTCATACCTAAAAAAGAATGTGGCAGTGACAGCAGTGGCTTCAGCCCGCTCAAGTCCTCTAGTTTCCTGTAATTAGAAAACCCGACAGCCCACAGGGAGGAGCGAAGGTTAAAGCCCAAAGTGGCCAAGCAGCAGCGCGCGCCCCGGGCTCCCCCGCCGGGCGCCCCGCCCAGGCCAGGCCCCCGCGGCGCGCGCTCGGGGCTCCAACGGCCTTAACGGAAGGAGGCGCGGGGGGCAGAGGCGCATCAGTCTGGGGGTGACCCGAGCGGGCGGGCGTTGGGGAAGCCGCGGCCTGGAGCGGGACCCACACGGGCGGCTCCACGCTGGGGCAGGGCTCTGACCCGCACTCGGCCTGAGGTAAGCAGCGCCCCACTGCGCGATGGGGGGCTGAGGGCGGCCCGCGGGGGGCGGGCATGGGCCCTGGAGCTGGGAGGTGGGGAGGGGGGGGCGTGGGCCAAGGAGCCTGGGGGGTCGGGAGGGACCCCCAGCGGGGAGGGCGGGACCTGAGCCCGGCGGGGTCGCGGGGGACAGGCAGGGGCCCGGGATGCTGCGGGGGGGCGCGGCGGGGGAGGCCCCGGGTCGCCCCTGGGCTGGCTGCAGCGGGACTGGCCAGGCCGGGTTCCCCGCTCACCCCCACCGCTGCTCCGCGCCCCGCTGTCCAGGTCCCGAGGTAGGGCCCTAAGGAACGTGCTAAGGCCCCTGATATTACCTGAACCCTCATGGACTCTATGATTGTGGCCACAAAATTAAAATTCTTTCCATCTTCTAAATTTCTACAAGTTTAGCAGACAATGGCGAGAATTTTTGTAAGACATACGAATTGTAGATTTAAAAAGATGTGAGTATAACATGGATTATTTATAGGATAAGTTATAATTTGCGTAATTTCATCTGGATACGATCTAAGAAATTAACTTACATAATTTAAGACACTGGCTTTCATATTTGTAATATTGAATATAATGGTTTTGAGCTTGTACCT
Source organism: Vulpes vulpes (assembly GCF_048418805.1). Taxonomy (NCBI): domain Eukaryota; kingdom Metazoa; phylum Chordata; class Mammalia; order Carnivora; family Canidae; genus Vulpes; species Vulpes vulpes. Next base: position 16,094,530 of record NC_132786.1, on the reverse strand, counting down.
TGTGAAAGATTTAAGAATTAAGCATAAACTTTTATCACTTGAGTATTGTTATTTTCAAAGTGCATTGATCAGCGCCTGAACCACAAAATATATAGGTTAAAATAACTGGTTTTATTCTCCCTAGGTAACCTTTCTAAACATCATAGTTGATAACGTGTTCTTACTAGCATGGTGTTAGACAAGATAATGATTTGAAGGTCCTTGTAGCTTGAAGAACAGGTTATCTGGTCTGTGTATTCTTACTGTCTATATAGTAAGGAAGAATTATATTTATTTTTAAGTTATCACTGTTATTAAAATACGTATTTTTTGGACAAACAAATCAAAACAGAATTTTACTTTTTTAAATAATAAATTTATTTTTTATTGGTGTTCAATTTGCCAACATACAGAATAACACCCAGTGCTCATCCATCAAGTGCCCCCTCAGTGCCCACCACCCAGTCACCCCCACACCCCCGCCCACCTCCCCTTCCACCACCGCTAGTTTGTTTCCCAGAGTTATGAGTCTTCCATGTTCTGTCTCCCTTTCTGATATTTCCTACCTGTTTCTTCTCCCTTCCCCTCTATTCCCTTTCACTATTATTTATATTCCCCAAATGAATGAGACCATATAATGTTTGTCCGTCTCTGATTGACTTACTTCACTCAGCATAATACCCTCCAGTTCCATCCACTGTTGAAGCAAATGGTGGGTATTTGTCATTCTAATGGCTGAGGAATATTCCATTGTATACATAGACCACAGCTTCTTTATCCATTCATCTTTCGATGGACACCGAGGCCCCTTCCACAGTTTGGCTATTGTGGACATTGCTGCTGGAAACATCGGGGTGCAGGTGTCCCGGTGTTTCATTGCATCTGTATCTTTGGGGTAAATCCCCAGCAGTGCAATTGCTGGGTCGTAGGGCAGATCTCAAAATAGAATTTTAAGTCTTCCCGTGGAATTTATGTAACATATTCAAATAAAATAAAATCACAGGTTCTAGGGAGTGTTTTTCATCCCTCTAAACCTCAGTCCCCTAACTCTGTTCCTTCACTTCTAGCTTCTGGTTCTGGAACATATCAAGCTAGCATAATTGGTAGGGTGGAGAAAAGAGACAAATACTCTTTTTGTGAATCAGAGGTGGTTCATAGAAGTATGCCGTCTTTACAACTGCTTATGGGCAGGGACTATTGAAACGGTTTATAGTAATCTCAATCTTAGTTAAAAATTACAAGAGAAAAAGTCTCAACACTGAAATGGTTCTCAAAGCCTTCTCATCTCTTGTATATACAGAGACTTGTGCACACAGAAATGTCATCTCATAAATTTTCTCAAGTGATATTTTTGCTTCTCATTGTTATCATAAACAACCATTCCCTTTCCTACTACTGATTAGTTATAAAATACTATACTTACACCATGTAGCTCAAATGCTATTATAACTTCTTATCACCTCCAGGATAAATCCAAAATTAATAGCATAGATATCAAGTCCTTGCTGACAAGGACTGTGAAGAAAACCAGTAAATTGCAACCTTATTTCCTACATAAATTCTAAAAAAAGAAAAAAAAAAACGGAAAATTGAAAAGATGTTAGTGGCAGCAGGCTAAAGTAGTACTTTTTTTACTAAAGATAAAGATTTTTTTTTTAATTTTTTTTTTTATGATAGTCAGAGAGAGAGAGAGGCAGAGACACAGGCGGAGGGAGAAGCAGGCTCCATGCACTGGGAGCCTGATGTGGGATTCGATCCCGGGTCTCCAGGATCGCGCCCTGGGCCAAAGGCAGGCGCCAAACCGCTGCGCCACCCAGGGATCCCTAAAGATAAAGATTAAATTGTAAGACATAGGTTACTCAGTATGAGAACCAAATGGGTAACTGACTTAGAGAATCAAGCAGACCGACCAAATGTGATGTGGGATATTTGGGAAGGACATACCCCATATCTATTCAAAATAAATACATAAGGAAATAAATATGTAAATTAATAAGTAAATCTTTTTTTAAGCCTTAGAACACACACAGATCATGTCTTGTGTTTCTTGTCACTCTAAGAAGTCCTTATTTTCACAGGAAATTGCCATGTTATGCATATTTTCAAATTAATGATCAGTTATTATTTCAGTGAAGCTTTAAGTGTTCACTCCCTTCAAAGCATTATATACTAGGCTTTATGGGGAAACTTGGTATAGGTTTTGGTGTTCTCCTAAAGCATTTTTCCAAAGCTCAGAAACTAGTGGGCCAGATGAACGCATAAACAAAAGCAAACAATAACACAAAACCTTTGGGATGACACTAAGAGAAATACTGTTATGGGTGAATGATGTGCTATGATGGTAGGAGGGAAGAAAAGTCAATTTTCTATCCAGCAACTGATTCTAGTTAAAAGAAAATATTATAAATAAGTCAGAATTAATAAAATGCTTGTTTCTGTATTTATCTTGTGATAAACCTAACATGAAAGATAATGTACACTGTACAGTAACATTATAAAATTACTGAACTATCTCCAGAAATATTCTGATATTTGAACCTTTAGTATTCATTCCATGAAGACTCTTCCTTCTCACATAATGCAGTACTCCTAGTCTTCATTAAATATGGCTAATGCAATAAGTATTAGGCTCTGAAAATTTCTTCAGAATTACATTTTTGTTAAGAAAAGATTTAAGGATCTTAGCAAAACTGGGTGGGTTTTTTTTTTGACATTTATAAGAAAGTTGGAGAGGATAACAAAAGTCTGTTTGGGTTGGTATAGAGAATCTAGTCAGTACTGTTTTACAAAACTCTTTGCTGTGATGGATATGTTGTAAAATTCTCACTGTCCAATGCAGTGGCCATTAGCCCCATGTGAATCTTGAGTCCTTGAAGTGTGGCTGTTGCAACTGAGGAACTAAATTTTTATTTTATTTCAATTAATCTAAATTAAAATCACCACATGTGGCTAGTGGCTGCCATATTGTATAACCAGCTCTAGAATGAATATATGACAATCGGTTGGGGCATTCTTGGTTAATTGATGGGGTAAGGAAACCAGAGCTGACAAACCAAGGTAACCGTGGAGCCTCTGCTAGTCCCTGAAGCCCATGCAGTCCTCATTTTCCTCTTCAGTGCATACAACTAATGTGGCAGGTCTGCCGCTTGATGCTAAAGGAGCAAGTGATCCTGACCATAAAAGTATGATAAATGATGCATCTAAGAGGTGGCAAAGTGCAGCCACCTCCTCCTTCAGGAGAGCTACATCTAATGAATTTCATCATTTCCAAGGTGTGCATGTCTAATAGGAGACAATAATTGCCTGCGGAGTAGATCGTCAAACAAAGTGAATAAGCTATACAATTGGAAAGGAGTAGATAAATAGAAAAGATTGCAAATGTGGAATGTATAGTATTTGAGATTTTGATTGCATTTGTTTTGAACTTATAGATCAAGTTGGGATTAATTGGTATTTTACCAGTATTGAGTCTATGAATCCATAAAAATAGAATATTTCCAATTCTTTTAGGTCCAATTTGTTTCATCCAAGTTTTATAATTTTCCACATATAGGTTTCATACATATTGGTTTTTAGTTTTGTTACATTGTGGTCTGAAAACATACTTGTATGTTTTTTATTTTCTTAAATTTTTTATGCTGTGTTCTGTGTCTCTGAATATGGTATCTTGTAGGGTCCGCCGAGTGAGCTTGCAAAGACTGTGTATTTTTCTCTCATTAGGAGTATTCACCACCTACTGTCAATGTCAGTTAGATCAAGTTGATTCGTAGGGTTCTATATTCTACCGATTTCAGGTTCAGCTCGTCTACTGATTTTCTGCCTGCTAGGTCAACCAGTTCTTGAAAGAGAGGTGTTGATATTTCTAATCATACATACGGTTTAAACTAATCTAAGTATACTTTGAAATGATGCTGTACCACTTCACATATAGTACAGGTAACTTTTTTATTTTTTATTTTTATTTTGTATTTTGTATTTTAATTTTTTTTGTACAGATAACTTTTAATAGAGTATTACCAATTCGTCCATCATAAGCCTTAGGAAATTTCTTTCCTTCATTTCACTTGGCTATATGCTATATCAGCTAGTAACATTATTGTTATTGCTTTAGATAAACAGCTATTGGTCAACTGATTTTATTTTTATTTTTAAAAAGATTTTTTAAATTTATTTTAATAGAGAGCAGTGGGAGAGAGAATGTACTCAGTGTGCTCATACCTGATTTAACATAGCCAGGGAAAGAAATAGCAAACTTGAACATAGGGTAGCAATAATTACCCAAACTGAAACGCAAGGATACAAAAGTATAGTATAAATCACATTCCTACCATCAATGCCTGACAGACCCAGTTGCTCTCCATCTGTGCACTGCTAGATATTATCATCCATTCTGATTTGGTCCTAAAGATGATATGTAGTAATATCTCATTATAGCCCTTTTTGAAGGATAAAAATATTTAATAGTTTTCTATACATTTATACCTCGTAAATATCTAGACATAGGAGATAGTACCTACCCTTCCTATCTTGATCTCCATCTGACAAATGTTTGGAGGTGAGCCTGTGCTGAGGCATTGTAGGGCAGTAACAGGGAGACAGTTACTTTCAATCCTTGACACCATTCTAGAGTGGACCTTGCAGAAACACACCATGGGCTGCCTGGGTGCCTCAGGTCATCATCTCATGGGGTGTGATATGAAGCCAGGGTCGGGCTCCATGCTCAGCACAGAGTCTGCTTGAAGAGTCTCTTCCACTGCCTGCTAATGTTCTCTCTCTCACACACACAAATAAATCTTTTTTTAAAAAGAAATAAACTCTATATTAACACAGCAGGAATTCTTTCTCTAGGTTGACAGTATAGATGCTGACCTATGTATTTCCATGTGTCAGTTAATCATGCTCCCATTTCTAATCTATTTTTTATCTCAGAAGTTTCTAAGGATGTCCCATCTATTTCTCTTGGTCCTTACTCATAACAACAGATCTTCTCTGGTAGAGAAATATCAAATACTGATATGCATTTTTTTCCGGTACACTTTATTTCTTTATGTAAATCCAAGTTTTTGACATGTTATCTTGCTCCTTTAAAAGAACTTTCAAAATGTCGTATACTACAGTCTGCAAACAATAAGTTTTTCTTAATTGTTAAGAAAATGTTTATTTCATTAATGGAAGAGCAGTTTCATCTGATGTAGAATTCTACACTGGTAGTTCTTTTTCTTTTTAATACTTTAATAGTTTGACTACTCTCTCTTCTCTTTGGATAGATTCTGACAAGCAGCTGGCTCTAATTATTGTCATTCCTTTGTAGGTAAGGTTCCTCCCCTCTGGCTGCCTTCAAGGTTTCTATTTGTCTTTAGTTTTCTGCGATTTCAATATGAATTGCCTAGGTGTGTGGTTTTGATATTTATCCCACTTGTGTTTTATGAGCTCCTGGGATCTGTGATTTGAGGAAATAAATCATTGTGTCTTCAAATATTTCATCTGCTCGTTTCCCATTCTTCTCCTTCTGTTATCCCAATTACATAAATGTTGTACTTTTTACTTTGTCCCAGTCTTGGGTGTTGTGTTTTGTTTGCTTGTTACTGCCCTACAACGCCTCAGCACAGGCTCCCCTCCACACATTTGTCAGATAGAGAAGGGTAGGTACTATCTCCTATGTCTAAATATTTACGAGGTATAAATGTATAGAAAACTCTTAAATATTTTTATCCTTCAAAAAAGGCTATAATGAGATATTACTACATATCACCTTTAGGACCAAATCAGAATGGATGACAATATCTAGCAGTGCACAGATGGAGAGCAACTGGGTCTGTCAGGCATTGATGGTAGGAATGTGATTTAGAGGAAAACTTGCAATCTCTTATGAAGTTAAAAATATACTTCCCATACCATCCAGCAATTGCTTTCTAGGTATTTACTCAGGAGAAATGACTACTGATATATTCAGTAGTATGGATGATGATCATAAACAGTCTCCACCCCATATACTTGTTATGCAGATTAAATGACTTAATATATGTAACAAGTTTATAGCAGTGCATAACACATGAACACAATTTAAGTACTACCTGTTTGCTTTTTTTATTCTTTTTATTGGACATTAGCACAAGTTTTCATTGGAAACTTTCTAGTAGTACTTATAAGAATGAATAACATGGAAGGAAATGGAAAACTTTTCGTGGGCGGAGCAGAACTAGAGAATGTATATTATAAGATGTAAGAATCACTAGAGTTAGAATTTTTTTCTCTCTTGTTCACTGATATAGGCCAAGTATCCCAAATAGAGTCTGGCATAGAGAAGTCAATAGATGCTTGTTGAACTGAATCAGCATGGACATGAAGATACAATTCCCGCATGTCCAACACTTATGAAAATTAAACATTCCATTACATGTGAACATCTACAGCTTAACATGTAATGCACATGGGAATAGAATTTGAAATTATTTCATGAACTACTGTCCCAAACTTGAAAAATGAAATCTGCATGAAGTAGATAATTTGCAAGTAGGAAAAAAGGCTACAAAAGGCCTTGATGATAAGTCAAAGTCATCTGATAAGACTAAAAGAAGATGGCAATAATTTACATTAGTTGAGAAAAAATGGGAGGAAATGGAAAAACTCTAAGGAAACAAGTTTTTGTTGATCAGGGAATTCCTTAGTTCTACTCTATGAGGAACGGTTCACACTGAACCTTGCACAGTTAAACTTGACCAAATTTGGTTTCATCTTCCTCCCTTCCTTTTTGCTAGTCTATATGGTTAAAAGATGACCAATATGAATGGAAGTTCACGAAATGATTATCATGAAAACTAAACTTTTAATTCTGCCTTGGGCCTCCATATATAGCTGGCTCTAAAGTCTTAGGAACATCTTTTTACATGAGCAGAATGGCTTTACATAATGGCCCCAGATGCTTCATTACAAACGAGATAATGTACCTTCTTCAACACCTCAAGCTGAGCATCCCTGACTGCTCCTCAGTGAGTGAGCCAATTATGTCAGTTAATGGGCAAGGGACTAGAGCAAGTTGCTACTATCATGTGATTCTGTTTAGTTTCCTGTGATACTTCCTATGAAAAGGAACTTTACCGCATTGTTCTACCTTTTCTATTCTCCCATGAGTCTGTTTTTCCTGAGACACATATTCTTACTCTTTAGGTTATCATGAACTATTGGTAAGACTATGGATGATTGGCAAGATTGACTTACACACTGAACTCAGCTTGATTTTGTAAACAGCTAATGCAAAGAGAGATACTCTGGCTCTAAGCAATTCTCTATTAATAAATAAATAAAATCAACTTAAGGATCACCTGGGTGGCTCAGTCTTTTAAGCTTCCAGGTCTTGATTTCTGCTCATGATCTCTGGGTCCTGGGATTGAGCTGTGGAACAGGCTCTGTGCTCAGAAAGGATTCCACATGGGATTCTCTCTCCCTCTCCCTCTGTTCACCAACTCCCATCGCTCATGCTCTCTCGCTCTCTCTCTCTCTCTCTCTGAAATAAATAATAAATAAATAAATAAGTCAGATATATATAAAATAAAATAAACAAATTTTTTCTCAGTTTTATATCTAGCTATAGATCGTCTAATCTCTCTTTTTTCAAATAAACAATGTTCATTGTAAAGGAGACATTTCTGCAATTGTAAAAACACGTTCATAATACATAACCATAACCAATAATGAAATTAATATGTAGTATTCCATTGACAGGTTGGTCAGTTTGTTTGTTTATGTTTAGGTAGTTATCCTCATCAATAGGAATTCTAAGATAAAAGTCAATCTCTTTAAAATCTTTGCAGTATGAACTATGCTAAAAAAGTGAAATTTATATATATATATATACACATGCACATATATGTAAAGATTTTGCTTTTATATTTCTACAAGCTTTACAATGTCATTTTGAGTGAACTTAATCATTATTTTTTAATGATTTCACCATATAATTAGGGAAAAAAAAGACTCACAGCACAGTATATTAATTTTGCAGTTTAAACCAGCTTTGGAATCGGGCATTTCCATTCATATTCAAATTAATAATCATAAAATCATAATGTAGATTTTGTTGCCTTTTGTGTTACATTTGCCTGTTAGAGCAGAAAAGTTACATAAATACTGATGCTTCCTTTTTTTTCTTTTTAAAGTTTGGCTTTTGGGGACATGATATTGTGTGGATGTAGGTGGTCTTTTTTTCTTTTTTAAGCTACATAGAGGAGAGAAATGAACAGGTTAGAAAAGAAATAGGAGTTGCTTTTTAAACAAATTACAGACCAGAGATAAACCACATACCCAATTCCTTAATCTGTCCCATTTCCTATTTATATTAATTGAAGAAAAAATACTGGCTTTGTAGTAAGATGCATTCTTCCAAGTAACACTCAGAAAAAGAAAAAGGCTTGTTCCACATTGTAATTACTTAGCATTCTTTTTCATTTTTGCTTGAACAAGGTGGAAAACGTCAGTAGGTCTGCTCATGCAAAAGAAAAGAAGTATAAAATATCAAACATGCATTCATTAGAGATTATTATAGAAAAAAGTATTTAACTTTAGGGAGGAAACACTTAACCTGATACACATTAAGTTCTCCTCTCTTCTCCTCTAAGAAAATGAGAATAATTAAGGAGAATGATTATAGGTGCTGCTAATTGGTTCCAAGTTTAAGGACAGCATTTATGACACTTTTGTTTTTATTGATGATAACTCCATAACATAATCATACTTACTCGTATCACCATTGACAAAACTATCGTCTTGAGAATGCTAAGCAAAGCAAATGGCTGTACCTTTGAATATATTACAAAAAACAAGTACTTTTGTGTGCCTTAGTTGATCTTCATGCCATTAGATGTAGCTGAGTGCCACGTTTTTCCACTTGGAATAAATGTTAACCCTGACTGCTTCCTAGACTTGGTAGCATTTGGTGGACGCCTTTGCATTTTTCTGCAATGTGTTATACACTTGCTGGAGTGTATAGAGGGAATTTATTTTTTTATTTTTTTAAAGACTCCGTTTATTTATTCATGAGACACAGAAAGAGAGGCAGAGACACAGGCAGAGGGAGAAGCAGGCTCCCTATGTGGAGGCCCATCCAGAACTCGATCCCAGGCCCTGGGATCACAGGACCATGACCCGAGTCAAAAGAAGATGGTCATCCATGAGCCACTCAGGTGCTCCTATAGAGGGACTCTAAAAGAAATATAAATGGTCTGTATGTTGGTAAATTGAACACCGATAAAAAATAAATTTATTATAAAAAAAAGGGCACACAGCAAGTGAATAAAGATTTGTTCAAGAAAATCTATTTTTAAAAAAGAAATGTAAATGGTGAGTTGATTTCTTAATTTCTAAGAATTCTTGACCTCAAATTCTTTAATCACTTTTTATTTTCTGAAGGACTGTTAAAATTTAAGAAAATTTTTGAACAGCTCTTCTTTTAATGCTATTTTCCCTTGAACTCTTCGCTCTTTTAAAAGAACACGTACATATGCATGTGTGTATACATGTATTAATTCATATCACGTTAGTTTTCAAAAAGTTTTTCTTCTCTCTTTCCATAACTGCCATCATTTTTATGAGAAAAAAGGCAACTTTAAATGGTGTGTTCCTACTCTCTAGTCAGTTACCTTGCCCAAGTCCTGAAACCTTAACTGAGGGATCCCTGGGTGGCTCAGCGGTTGGGCGGCTGCCTTTGGACCAGGGAGTGATCCTGGGGTCCTGGGATCGAGTCCCGGGATCAAGTTCCAGGTCAGGCTCCCTGAGGGAGCCTGCTTCTCCCTCTGCCTGTTTCTCTGCCTCTCTCTCTCTCTCTCTCTCTCTGTGTGTGTGTGTGTGTGTATCTCATGAATAAATAAATAAAATTCTTTTTTAAAAAAAAGAAACCTTAACCGATTGTTGAATTGAATAATGGGAACTTGCTGGCAGCATGGCAACTGACTGTGCTTAACCCAGAAACAAATTCCAAAGAACAGGAAAAAAAAGAAAAACAATGAATTTGGATATATGTGGTGATACAGAGAATGAATAATGTACTGCACACACACACACACACACATAAACAAACGCACAAAAAAAAATTTCTTGAGAATTCTATGCCACTTCTCCAAAACAGAGATGATAGGCATATGAGGTATAATGCAACAGCTGATGACAAGAATGATATTTAAATATATACATTTTATTACTAAAACAGTAAATTATTAAAGAAATGAAAATTGAAACAACACTAATAACACTAATTATTTTGCCTATCATGTGGGGGGGGAAGATAAATACTACACAATGCTGGCAAGAGTATGGAGAAAGTAGTGCTCTGATTTTCTGCAATAATGAGTGCTAATTGGTAAAACTTTTTGGAAATTAATTTTAAAATACATGTTGAAGTTCAAATATTGCATAACCTTTGACTCAGCGATACTATGTTTATAAATGTACCATGTGTGTACTAACACAAGTCATACAAAAATGTATGCACAGAAGTATTTGCTGAGTGAGTGTTGAGCTCTAGAATCAGACAGACCTGAGTTGCAATTACCACTTCATTACTTTCTTTTTTTAAATATATATATATATATATATATATATATATATATATATATTTTATTGGAGTTTGATATGCCAACATATAGTATGACACCCAGTGCTCCTCCCATCAAGTGCCCCCCTCAGTGCCCATCACCCCATGCCCCCCCCCACCTCCCCTTCCACTTTCCCTTGTTCCTTTCCAGAGTTAGGTGTCTCTCATGTTCTGTCTCCCTCTCTGACATTTCCCACTCATTTTCTCTCCTTCCCCCTTTATTCCCTTTCACTATTTTTTTATATTCCCCAAATAATGAGACCATATAATGTTTGTCCTTCACTGACTGACTTATTTCACTCAGCATAATACCCTCCAGGTCCATCCACGTCGAAGCAAATGGTGGGTATTTGTCGTTTCTAATAGCATTACTTTCTAGATATGTGAGCTTAGGCAAGTTATATAGCATGTCTAGATTTCACTGTCCTTTGAGAATTAAATGAAATGATGTCTATAAAGTGTGTAAGAAAGTGTTTGGCACCTCATAAGTACTTGAGAGATGTTTATTAGTCTTTGTAATGAAGATAATATTGTTATAAATATTATGTAGCATCATTTATAATAGTTAAGGTCTCAAAACAAGCCCCTTATTCAACTGGGATATCGGTTAAATAAACTTAGGTTCATTGAATAGAATACAACAGAATCCCCCAAAAGAAGAAGATCAATCTATGTGGAAGTAGAGGCAAGAAATACTTTGAAAAACAAAGTTTTAGTATTAATAGTATTATTCTATGTGTGTGAAAAGACACTAATATATTTTGACTAGTCTGTATCAACAGAAAGAGGGAAAAGAATATGAACCAACATATTAATAGTGGTTATCTCTGGGAAGTGGAATAATGAGCCATTTTTATTTTTCTCTATTATATTTTTTGAGATATTTAATGTTTTATAAGGTCATTCTTTATTATCTGCTAAAGTCAAAAAATTTATCAGAAAAAATTAATCCTACTTTTCTGGCAGTAAGGATATAGACCAGAATATGCCATCTAAAAAAAAAAAAAAAAAAAAAAAAGAATATGTCATCTATCTCTATGTATGGAGATATAGATATAGTGATGTAGATATAGATATAGCTGCATACCATATCTATCTATAGAGATAGATGACATATTCTGGTCTGTAGATGGATATAGTATGTGATTGTATCTTTATATCTCCATACATAGAGATAGATGCCATATTCTGGTCTGTAACCTTAATAAAAAATATAAGATACACATATAAGATATTAATGGTAAGTAGGTATCATGTAGCCTGATATGTTCTTTATTTGAAAGTTAGAGAGAACTATGGAAACTCATTAACACTTTTTGTGGTATCAGTACTTAAAAAAGAAACCCTAGAAATGGAAGGAACCTCAATACTTCTCTGAGTCCAGCATCGCACCAAGAGCACAAATTCACTGAAAGCCATCTCCACTAACTTCATCTGATTTGGAGGATAATAAACTACGAACTCCAAAAATAAAATATCGCTGTTAGAATGTTATTCCTTAGATTGATTAGAATGTGCTTTCTCATAAAATCCCTGCCATCATTTCTATTTTTCATAAACTGAATGAGGCTCTTTATAAACTTTCTTTAGATGATAGCTTTTTAAATAGTTTCAGGTTGGATACACACAATTTTTTCATTTAAAATTTTCCCCAGTTCTTCTTACTTTTCTGTGTATCAGAGGATTTCCAGACTCATTACCTTCTTGGTGCTCATATCTGAATGTCCTCAGAACCACTTCTTCTCCTTTAGAGTCTGACTGATGCCATTCCAAAGTCAGGATAACCTTTCAAAGGGAATAGTCAGCTGGGTGATCCAGCTGTTTATTAGTCCTAGCAATATCAGGCTTGATGTTCTCTAAGTATCAAGGCAGACAAAAGTTTCTTTACTATTTTCTAGTTTCAAGCCTATTTTATTATTTTGGAATTTGTATTTTTATGAAATATAATAATTTACAAATTATTTTAACAAGCTTTATATATCCTTTATAAATTTTGCAAATTTTTAAGGTGATCTGGATCCAAATATTTGCCCTCTTAAGTAATGTGGGAAGCTCATTTGAGTACAATTAATGTGTTAGGAACTATGAAATAGCAATGCATTGAAAGAGTCAAGAACAGACCACATTCCTTTCATTTTAATTTAACATCATCATGAAAAGTAAATTAAGGGTTGACTGGATTTTTAAAATTATGTATTAACATACATACACACATATGCATGCACACACACACACACACACACATTGAAATGTACTTTGGAGCAAAAAGGGACATTAGCGTAGTGATGACTTGTAGGGCAATGACCAGAACATTAGCCTTATATGGGATCCTAAGTTCCCTTAATAAATAATCAAGCCTAGAATATTGTTGTGAAGTTCCACTTACGAGGCACATAGTGTTCAAATTCAACTTGACATTTGATATTCTATGTCACCACTATGAAAGTTCTTGTATTTTTTCAAAATGCTTTGACAGGGAGTCAATTTACAATTGAGATGAAGGATTATCAATGTTGCTTGCTTTTATAAAGATGTAGTGGGAGGAGACATGTAAAATATCAAAACATTTAGTTGGATGTGAGAACTTACCTTGGTGTATTTTCAAAAGTTCTCTTTTATTTTGTACAGCTTTGTCTGCCCTATATCCAAGCTCATCCCTTCTCTAATAATTTTATTTTAAAAAATATGGCAGATGGGATGCCTGGGTGGCTGAGCGGTTGAGCCACTGCCTTTGGCTCAGGTCGTGATCCCTGAGTCCAGGGATCGAGTCCCACGTCGGGCTCCCTCTGTGGAGCCTGCTTCTCCCTCTCCCTGTGTCTTTGCCTCTCTCTGTGTGTGTCTCTCATGAATAAATAAATAAAATATTTTTAAAAATATGACAGAGAAGTTTTAAGATTTGGGGTTTGACAAGGGGTGAAGCCGTTAATGCAGGGAGGTGCTGCCAAAACTCAGCTGACAAGGGACCTGGGACACTAACCTTTCCCACTAGGTCCTTGTATTGATCCAAATTTTTTTGAAAATTTATCCTCTAAGATTATTTCTTTATTGGATAGTTTGTTTAAGAGACAGGCAGAGAGCAGGGAGCAGAAGAGGGAGACACAGGCTCCTCAAGCACACTATGCCCCAAGCGCAGAGCCTGCCAGGGGTGGGATCTCAGGATGCTGAGACCATGACCTGAGCCACAACCGAGTCAGATGCTAAGTGACTGAGCCGCAGGCATCAAGCCCCGAGTTCCTGCTGAGGGCACTCCTGCCCTCCACCCACCCCCCCCCCGCAGCCACTGAGAGCTGGGGCTTTGGCCTGCGCTCCAACTCCCAGGTGGTCTGGAGGCTACAGTGCAGGCTGCACGTCCCCTCTGTCCCACCTCAGGCTGAAAGGGCCTCAGCCCTGAGAAGGAATCGGATCTGCCCGACCACCCCCAGCCGGAGGGAGCGGCTGCAGCAGGAGGTAGAAGAACTGGTGCCTGCCTTGCTGTGCTTGGACCATTTTTGAATTTATGGAAACATATATTGAATTTGGCACCACCGAAGTGGTCCTGGACCTGCTGTTTGCAAAGTGAGCACCCTGACCCTCCACAGCCCAGGGGATGGGCCACCTACTGGTTGGGAGTCTTGGGAATGTTCCTGAACTTCCCAGCCCCTCGGGCTGCTCCTCCGACTGGAGCAGAGTCACACGGGGCCTAGGGGGTCCTGTAGGGCAGCCCCCGGGGGCCTGGCCTGTGGCAATTCGGCTAGAGGGGCTGTGATTGTGCTCATCAGCCGTCATTCTTTCCCCATGACGAAGCCTGTGCCACGTCCCCACCATCACCAGGGTTTGAGCTGGCCTGTTTTCCCATGGAAAGGGAGGTTTGAGAGTCCATCTGGGGTCTGTGTCCTGGGGCAACCAGAGTAGGGGACCCCGGGGACACCGGGATGCCCAGGCCCACTCGGATGTCGGCCAGGGGCCTGGCCAGAGCCCTTTCATTCCTCAAGCATTCAGGAGGACCCAGCAGGTGCAGGCGCTTCTCCAGGGGCTGCCCGTGGTCCCACCCACAGTTCGGATGGCCCCCCAGGGCTCCGGACTAGTCAAGGGTCAGAGGGTGACAGCACCTATGAGGAGAGGTCGTGTCCACAGGAACTTTCATGTGATGCCCCCCGCCCTCCTCTAGATATGGATGCAACAAATATCTGAATGATGACATCGTGGGATCCCCGGAGCAGTGCAAAGTGTGAGTGAGCTCTGGCTCATGCAGGAGGGCCTTCCTTCTCCCAAGAGGGCAGCGAGGGGGCTGTGGCCTGGAGGGGCTGCTGGACCCTCACCCCACACATCTGCAATTCCTGTGACAGGGTAAGGTTTAATGTGTCCTTTGAGAAAAGAGGAAATGAGAGCTGTGGATGGGGTGCGGGCTTTGTGGGAGAGCACTGGGAGCCCTAATGAAGTCCTTCTTCACACCTGCCCTTTTCAAAGCCCTCTGTCTCCCCCCACCTGGGACCCAGAGCAGAGGGTGTGGGGAGCATCGCACTCACTAATCTGGTGGCACCTGGACCCAGGTGCACAGCAGGTGCTCAGGAGAGCCAGTGAGGGCTCACGGACCAGACGGCCCCTGCCCTTTGGGAGATTACAGTCAGTGGAAGGACAATCCCTGGGGGCCCCTCGTGAGTGAGGCAGCACAGAGCCACAGGAGGGAAGGCGGCAGTACCGGGCGGCTCCTGGCAAGGCCTGGCAAGACACAGAGCCCAAGCCCTCCCCACTTGGACATTCCCAGAGCGACAGTGTGTGCAGTGAGGGCAATGACAGGCCAGACGCCCCCCTTCCCCGGACGCCTGCCAGTGGATTCAAGGGGCAAGTGGGCAGGGAGCCAGGCTGAGGAGGGAGTCACGCTTCCCCAGGGAAGACAGTGATGGTCACACCACTAGTCATGGGCTCCCATGCACAGAGGCTTCGTGCCAGCCCCTCCTCAGTGAGCAGGCCTGTGGCAGGCAGGACCGCCAGGTGGCAGGTGGACAAGGGGCAGCACTGGCCTCCGACAGCCCTGAGCGGAAGGCCTGGGGCCCCATTCCTGCAGGGCTTCCCCGGGACACCTTGGTGTGAGGGAGCCCTGTCTTCTGACGCCTCTGCCCACCTGTCCCTCCCCAGGGCCATCTCCTGCATTGTGGACATCTGGCTGAAGTATATCAGGAGGATTTTCATCAGCCACCAGAATTTCTCTCCCTGAGGAAGCTGCTGGAATTCATGGGGCTCAACATGCCAGGCTCAGACCTGGAAAACTGGGCCCAGCGTTACCTGGAACGATTCAGCTACCTGGAGCTCGTGGAATTAGACGATGAGGATGAGGAGGACTGGGGGTGGCCGAGCTTGGGACAGGGTGGGCCACACAGACCCAACCTCCGTGCAGCTGGGCCAGGAGCAGTGGGTAGGCTCACACCCCATCCCCACGGGCTGCAGTCTGGGGAGACCTCCTAGGGCTTCTGCACTCACACACGCTGAGCGGTGGGAAGAGTGTCCTTGATTTGGGAGGGATGTGGAAAGTCCGTCCTGGTGATGATACTTTGTCTTCTTGGGTCTACAGCTTCGGCCCCAGAGCAACACCCTAACCCACCTCAGGAGCCCACCCCAGCTCCGACTGTGTGGCCTGCGGCACCTTCAGGGCCTGAGGTGACCGAGCCAGTCCCGGCTGCTGGAGGTGAGGGCTTGGCCCAAGCTGAGATGCCGGCTGCTGAGTTCAAGTCAATGCACATGGTTTTGGCACCTATGATTCCCCACCCTGATGAGGAGCCACCTGCACCCTCAGCCACCCGGTGGAGGAGTAGGCCCTGGCGCCTGCAGTCAGGGTCCCCAAAGTGCCAGGGCCGCCACCTGCCTCTGGAGCAACTGGTTTTGACCCCTGAGCAACCCCCTGAACCACCTCAGGAGCCACCTCAGCTCCTACCGCAGGGCTCGTGATAGCTGCAGCCCAACGGAGGCTTCCCTCCCCATCATTGCGCTGTTTCCATATTTTGTTTTTCTTTAACCTCTATAATGGCTTATGAATTTTATTTGTAATAAAAGATAAGTTAACGGCAGAAAATTTACTCTGATGCTTTTAAATTATACATCGTGGTACTTTAGGTCCATTCAGTGTCACAGGCCCCAGAGCCCAGGGCACTGGGGGACACAGCCCAAGATCTGGTGCTCCCCCCAGGACAGGCAGAGGCCGGGAGGGCACAGGAAAGCAAGGACGCTCCTATCACTGGGCGGCCCTGAGCTGGTCGAATCGGCGCCCCCCATCCCCGGAGCATCCAGGCCCCTGCGGCCTGGGAGCTGTGGTAGTTACTGTGGGAGCTGACTCTAGGGCTGGACAGCTGGCCGCCACCAGTGTGGCTGTTCCTCCTCGTGTCCCCTGTGCCTGCGACTGAGCAGGGGCCTCACTGGATAAACAGCACCCACTGAGCCTGGCACCTGGCAGGGGGCGGGGCAGCTCCCCCAGCAGCACACACCTGAGAATCAGCACAGCAGGCCCCTACCCCCAGAAGACCAGCTGGAAGGACAGGGGAAGCCAAGTATTGACCAAGCAGCACTGGAAAGTTCTAGGAGAAGTTGAGGGATTTACAGTATATAGAATCAGAGGATACTCCCCCCTTGTTTTTTCTTTCCTGTTTGTTTCTGTTGTTTCCCCACCCCCTTTTTTTATTCTTTTTTATTTTTTCTTTTTTTTCTCTTCTGCTCCTTTTTCCAGTATAATTTGTTTTTGTGTACTCCACACTGAGCAAAATGACTAGAAGGAACA
Source organism: Vulpes vulpes (assembly GCF_048418805.1). Taxonomy (NCBI): domain Eukaryota; kingdom Metazoa; phylum Chordata; class Mammalia; order Carnivora; family Canidae; genus Vulpes; species Vulpes vulpes. The sequence goes on along the minus strand of NC_132786.1, from coordinate 16,077,221 downwards.
ACTCACCTCAAAAGAAAGAATCAGAAACATTCCTCTCTCCCACAGAGTTACAACCTCTGGATTACAATTCAATGTCAGAAACCCAATACAGAAGCACTATTATAAAGCTACTGGTGACTCTAGAAAAAAAGCATAAAGGACTCAAATTAATAAAATCATGAGTGAGAAAAGAGAGATCACCACCAACACCAAAGAAATACAAACGATTTAAAAAAACTTATTATCAGCAGCTATACGCCAATAAATTATGCAATCTAGAAGAAACAGATACATTTCTGGAAAACCACAAACTACCAAAACTGGAACAGAAAGAAATAGAAACCCGGAACAGGCTGATAACCCGGGAGGAAACTGAAGTAGTCATCATCAGACACCTCCCAAGACGCAAAAGTCCAGGGCCAGATGGCTTCCCTGGGGAATGCTATCAAACATTGAAAGAAGAAACTGTACCTATTCTACTAAAGCTGTTCTGAAAGATAGAAAGAAATGGAATACTTCCAAACTCGTTCTATGAGGCCAGCATCACCTTAAGTCCAAAAGCAGACAGAGACCCCACCAAAAAAGGAGAATTACAGACCAATGTCCCCGATGAACACGGATGCAAACATTCTCAACAAGATATGAGCCAATAGGATCCAACGGTACATTGAGAAGTTACTCACAGTGACCAGGTGGCATTTATCCCCGGGACGCAAGGCTGGTTCAACACTCGGCAAACACTCCATGTGACTGATCAGATCTGCAAGAGAAAAAACAAGAACCAGATGATCCTCTCAAGAGATGCAGAGAAAGCTTTTGACAAAATACGGCATCCATTCCTGATCCAAACGCTTCAGAGTATAGAAATAGAGGGAACGTTCCTCAGCATCTTCAAAGCAGTCTAAGAAAAGCCCACAGCAAATTATCATTCCCAAGAGGGAAACGCTGAGAGCCTTTCCACGAAGAAGATCAGGAACGAGACAGGGATGTCCACTCTCACCACTGCTATTCAACATAACACTAGACGTCGTAGCCTCAGCAATCAGGCAACAAAAAGAACTAAAAGGCATTCAAATCGGCCTAGAACAAGTCAAACTCTCCCTCTTCGCAGATGACATGATACCGTACACCTAGAAAACCCAAAAGACTCCACCCCAAGACTGCTAGAACTCATACAGGAAATTCGGCAGTGTGGCAGGGTACAAAATCAATGCCCAGAAGTCAGTGGCCTTTCTATTGCTATTTGCAATTGTTCCCGCAAGGCTTCTTCAAATACGTCATCTCTCCCATTATTCTCATCTGATTAAGATAAGTGGGGGCACTGAAGGCTGCTCTGATTTGAGACTCAGAGGGGAATAGCGTAGATCATGGGGAAGACAGTGGAGGACAAGGCAGAAGGAGGGCCAGATGTCCTGATTAACCCAGCATTGAGGAGATTTTAGCCACCCAAGGCTGGCTGCAGTCCAGACCCAGAAATGAGTTCAGCAGTGGTGAACTAACGATGAGACTGAAGAAAGAGAAATAAGGAGTCGACCCCATTTACCATGGCACCCAAAAACATGAGCTACCTAGGAATAAACCTAACCAAACAGGTAAAGGATCTCAACCCGAAAAACGACAGAACACGTCTGAAAGAGACTGAGGAAGACAAAGAGATGGCAAACTATTCCATGCTCATGGATCCGAAGAATGAATATTGGGAAACGTCAACGTGGGCAATTTACACAAAGAACGCAATCCCTATCAAAAATACCACGGACTCTCTTCAGAGAGCTGGAACACATCATCTGAAGATTTGTGTGGAATCAGAAAGGACCCCGAATGGCCACAGGAACGGTAGCCAAGAAAACCACAGCGGGGGGCAGCACAATGCCGGATTTCGGGTTGCGTTGCAAAGCTGTGCAATCCAAGACAGTATGGTACAGGCAGAAAAACAGACACAGCCACCAATGGAACAGAAGAGGAATCCAGAAGTGGACCCTCAACTCGATGGTCAAGACCATATATTCGACCAAGCAGGAGAGACCATCCACTGGAAAAAAGACAAGTCTCTTCCATAAATGCCACTGGAAACGCTGGACAGCCACAGGCAGAGGAGGGAAACTGGACCACTGACTCACACCAGACACAAAGATAAACTCAAAATGGATGAAAGACGTAAATGTGAGATGAGATTCCATCAAAACCCTGGGGGAGAACACAGGCAACGCCCATCCAAAACTTGGCCAGGCAGCTCTGGCCATGGAAGCTCTGGCCACGCCACGGCCACGCCCTGGCCACGCCCCCCACAGAGCTGCCACAGACAGGCCCGCCCCCAGCAATAAACCTAACCAAAGAGGTAGAAGGTCTATACTCCTAAAGCTATAAAACACTCAGGAAAGAAATTGAAGCGAACACCAGAGAATGGAAAAGATTCCATGCTCATGGATTTGAAGAACACATACGGTTAAAATATCTATACTACCCAAAGCAATCCACACATGTCATGTAATTCGTATCAAAATACCACCAGCCCTTTTCACAGGGCTAGAACAAACAATCCCCAAATTTGTATGGAACCACAAAAAAGCCCAAATAGCTAAAGCAATCTTGAAAAAGAAAGCAAAGTGGGAGGCATCACGATTCTGGACTTCAAGCTGTATTACAAAGCTGTGATCCACACACTATGGTACTGGCACAAAAACAGACACACAGTTCAGCGGAACAGAATTGAGAGCCCAGAAATGGATCCTCAACTCTATGGTCAACTAATCCTTAACAAAGCAAGAGACAATATCCGATGGGAAAAAAAAGACTGCCTCTTCAACAAATGGTGTAAGGAAAACTGGACAGCCACATGCAGAAGAATGAAACTGGACCACTTTCTTACATACTACAGACCAATTAATTTATTCAAAAGAAATTCGAAACCATAAAAATCCCAGAAGACACACAGAGTAACCTCCCTGATATTGGCCATAGTAATTTCTTCCTAGACGTGTCTCCAGAGGAAAGGGAAACAAAGCTGAAAGTGAACTACTGGGACTTCATCAAGATAAAAATCTTCTGCACAATGAAGGAAACAATCAATGAAACGAAAAGGCAGCCTACAGAATGGGACAAGAGGATTACAAATGACATACCTGATAAAGGGTTAGGATCCAAAATCTATAGAGAACTTATCAAACTCAACACCCAAAAACACAAATAATCCAGCTAGGAAATAGGCAGAAGACACGAATAGACATTTTTCCAAATAAGCCACACAGATGGCCAACAGACACATGACAAGATATTCAACATCACTCATCATCAGGGAAATACAAATCAAACCATGATGAGACATCATCTCACACCTGTCAGAATGGCCAAAATTAACAACACAAGAAGCACCAAGTGTCGGTGAGTAGGTAAAGAAAGGAGAACCCTCTTTCATTGCTGGTGCGAATGAAAACTGGTACAGCCACTCTGGAAAACAGTATGGAGTTTCCTCAAAGAGTTAAAATAGAACTACCCTAAGATCCAGCAAATGCACTACTAGGTATTTACCCAAAAGATACAAAAATACTGATTCGAAGGGGTATATGCCCCCTGATGTTTATAGCAGCATCATCAACAATAGCCAAACTACCAAGAGAGCCTAAAAATTTATCAATGTGCAAGGATAAAGATGTGTTCTCACCCCAGTGAGAATGGTGAAAATTAACAAGACAGGAAACAACACACGTTGGAGAGGATGTAGAGAAAGGGGGACCCTCCTGCACTGTTGGTGGGAACGTGAACTGGTGCAGCCACTCTGGAAAACTGTGTGGAGGCTCCCCAAGAAGTTAAAAATACAGCTACCCTACGGCCCAGCAAGTGCACTGCTGGGGATTTACCCCAAATATACAGATGTGGTGAAACGCCGGGACACCTGCACCCCAATGTTTATAGCAGCAATGTCCACAATAGCCACACTGTGGAAGGAGCCGAGATGTTCTTCAACAGATGAATGGATAAAGAATGTATATTTATACAATGGAATATTACTAAGCCATCAGAAAGGACAAATACCCACCATTTGCTTCGATGTGGATGGAACTGGAAGGTATTTTTTTTTATTATTTTTATTTTTTTTAAATAAATTAATTTTTATTGGTGTTCAGTTTACCAATATACAGAATAACACCCAGTGCTCATCCAGTCAAGTATACCCTCAGTCCCTGTTACCCATTCACGCCACCCCACGCCCTCCTCCCCGTCCACCACCCCTAGTTCGTTTCCCAGAGTTAGGAGTCTTTATGTTCTGTCTCCCTTCCTGATATTTCCCACACATTTCTTCTCCCTTCCTATATATTCCCTTTCACTATTATTTATATTCCCCAAATGAATAAGGACATACACGGTTTGTCCTCCTCCGATTGACTTACTGCACTCAGCATAATACCCTCCAGGAACTGGAAGGTATTATGATGAGTGAAAAAGTCAACTGCAGAAAGACAATCATCATATGGTTTCACTCATATGTGGAATGTAAGAAATAGTGAAAGGGATTATAAGGAAAAGGAGGGGAACTGAGCGAGATAAATTAGATAGGGAGACAAACCCTGAGAGATTCCTAACTCTGGGAAACAAACAAAGGGTTGCAGAAGGGGAGGTGGGTGGGGGGATGGGGTAACTGGGTGACTGAGGAGGGCACGTGGTTGGACGGCCACTGGATGTTATACCATATGGTGGAAAATCGAATTTTAATAAAAACAAACGTAAAAACAAAAACAAAAAAGATGTGGTCTATATATACAATGGAATACCACTTGGCCATCAAAAAAGAATGAAATCTTGCCATTTGCAACATCCTGGTTGGAGCTAGAGCGTATTATGCTACGTGAAATAAGTCAGTCAGAGAAAGACAAACACCATATAATTTCACTCATGTATGGAATTTAAGAAATGAAACAGATGAACACAGGGAGAGAAAAGAGAGAGATGCACACCAGGAAACAGATTCTTAGCTCCAGAGAACATGCTGACAGTTGCTGAGGCGAGGGGAGAGAGGGAGTGGGTATTAAGGAGGGCACCTGTGATGAGCACTGAGCATTATGTGTAAGTGATGGATCACTAAATACTACCCTTGAAAGTAATAATAGCTATATGTTAGCCATCGAATTTATATAAAAACTTGAAACCTAAAGTAATAATACAACAAAGAATGCAGCTAACAAAAAGGGGAAGGGAAAAAAAAAGAGGGAGAGCAAGAGAGACAAATGAATTACTACTATTAATAAAGTAATCAATACTCATTATACATGGAACATTAAATGCTGTTATATATTTTAATAGAATAACAAAAATATTTAATCCAAAGCAGGCAGAAAAAGAGGAAAAAAACCACAAAGAACAGATGGGTAGACATGACAAATAGGAGACAGCAAGATAAAAGATTAAAATCCAATGCATCAATAATCATATTACTTATAAATGGTCTGAACAGCTCAATTTAAAAAGCAGAGATTTATAAGTTGGATAAGAAGGCAAGGTCCAATTGTATATTGGTCCAATTGCGTTTTGCTTATGAGAAACCCACCTTAGGTAAAAATATATAAATAAGTTAAAAGTAAAATGATGAAAAATATATAAAGGGAGCAGGATTACCTATATAATATCATGTAAAGTATACTGCAGAGCCAAGGACATTACCTGGGAAAAGCAGCTCTTTCCATAGTAATAAAGGGGACAAAGGATTCAACTTACCAAGAGGACATCCTCATCCTAAACATTTATTATGCACCTAACAATGAATTGCCAAAATACATGAAGGAAAAATTGGTAGAACCGCACAAAATTCTGCCTACGGGTACAACGGGAGATTTCAACCTCATTCTCTCAAAAATTGGTAGAATATTTGGGCATAAAGTCCATTACGGCATAGAAGACCTATGAGCATCCTCGGCCAGGGTGGCCTCATTGGCATTCATGAAACACCCCATCGAAAAAAATAACAAATTAAAATATTAAAATAAATTTTAAAAACCCACAGCATCCAACAGCCACAAAATTGGACAGGGATGATAGAATTCTCAAGAATCAGTTCAGCAGCTTAACCGAGCCACCCACGTGCCCCTCTTTCTCAAGAAATCTAAAAGAATTCAAGGTATAATCTCTGACCACAGTATAACTAAGGAGAAGTCAGTAACAGAAAGATCCCTGGGAAATTTTCAACAAAAGAATGTATGTCTTCATAACTCTTGGGAAGAAGAAAGAAGAAAGAAGAAAGAAGAAAGAAGAAAGAAGAAGAACAATAACAACAGCAACAAAGATCTCTGAGCCAAAGGATAATGAAATGACATTTAATGTCAAAATTTGTAAATTAAGCAGGACTTGGAGGAAAATGTACACTAAAACCCCTGAGTTAGAGAAAGCACAAATCATCCTGAGAAACTAGAGAACATGAGGAAATTAACCCCAAAGTTATCAGAAGAAAATAAAAATCAGAGTAGAATTCAATGAAATTGGAAACTCAAAATAACAGAGAAAGGCAAAAAGACCAAAAGCTATTTCTTGAGATCAATAAAATGTATCAACTTCTAGTCACATTGATTAAAAAAAAAAAAGAGTCTACACAATCCTACATCAGGAGAGAGGAGATGTCACCACAAATCCTACAAATGGTAAAGTGGGTAAGAAGGGAATAGTAAAATCAACGTTCAGGCAATGACATAAATTCCCAAAGCTACCTCAAAAAAGAAAAAAAAGAAGGAAAGCCTTATGGCCCTTTATCTTTAGAGAAGCTCATTTTAGTTAAAACCTTCCTACTCTAAAGACAGACATACAAATCCAAACCGAAGAGCTTCACTACCCTGAACGTCTGAGGAAGAAATGGTACCAATTCTACAAACTCTTCCAGAAACCCGCAAAGGAAGGAACAGGTCCCCACTGGTGAGGCCTGCTTCGCTCTGACCTCAAAGCCTTGTCTGGCCTAGAAAATGAGAGAACAACCTATATGTTGGCAAACTGAACACCAATAAAAAATAAATTTACAGAAATAAATGAATGAATGAATGAATGAATGAATGAAAGACAATGAGAGAACTACATTATTCATGAGCGCCGACGCAAATCCCCTTACCACGTTTTGGCAAAGCGAATCCAACAACGCACAGAACCGTACCCGCGTGACAGGCAGGCCCACGCCGGGCCACCTTCCCTCCGAGTCCCGCCACTATGGCGCCACCACCGATGGGAATCACCCTCCCGAGACAGGCATTCCCTGTGCAGGAACAAGTTGCCCTACTATCATCCAAACTGAGGTCGGCGTCCCGATTGTCTGCGGAATCCAAAGGAAACACGGCTCTGGCACACAGGCATTGCGGTGGCCACAGACGAGGAGGAAGCTCAAGCATGCAGGCTCCTGTGACCACCCGGGATCTGTAAATAATTAGCCCCCAGGCCTGGCCTGACCGTTCCACAACGGCATGAGACACCGTGATGTCCGCATGACAGGCTTACGGACCCACAGGGCAAGCGGGAAAAGTTGAGAAATGTCCTTGTTTTGCTGGGTTTACAGGAAGGTGAGGTGGCCTTTCCTTGGGAAAATATGTCAGTGCGTCGCATGTAGGCACCCCTTCCCACTGACACGTGGAGGGTCTCCCTGCCACTGAGCTCCCCGGAAAATTCACCAAGAGGTGGGGGCCTGGGATGTTGTCAGTGGGGAACCCCAGGGCAGGCCCAAACACTGGGCTTACAACATCTAAAGGGACACCGAAGAGAGCGCCTGCCAACCCAGACGGGGCACCGCAGCCTCTGTCTGTGGCGCTGGCCGCATGGCAGGTGCCTGGTGAACAAGCCGGAAGCCAGATGCGCACACGCCAGGCCAACCCGACTCTCCAGCACACCCTGACTGCTCTCCTCAAGCTGAGTAGCTAATCGCAACGAAAGACCTGAAACCAGACGGGCCAGCTGACCGCGGGATGGGCACCTCTAGGGACCAGCCAGCCCCGTGCCCCTGGACAGCCAGCCGCAGCCAGACAAGGGTCCCCTGAGTCTCCTGGCACAGCCCACGAGAGACGCTGTGCTCCATCACCTGTTGAGGCTGTGGCAAACAGCAGCGGTCGGGTCTCCCTTCTGGGAGCCCACGTATGCGGCCGCCTGTCTGGAAGCGGCTCCGACCTGACACCGCCGGGCTTGGCCAGGGCAGAGCATCAGCAGGCCCGGGGAGAACGCGGCTGGGCCCCTCCCGGCACGGTCACAGAGGGCCGGCCGAGTCCCTTAGCTGAAGGCCCTGAGTCTTGTCTGGTGGCCTGCCTCGGGGCGCCTGAAGTGGGCCTAGACCAGCCGATCTCAGGTGAGCTGAGGGTCCTACCCCTGACCCACCCAATCCAGGCTGTGGTCGGGCCCTCACGTGGGATGACAGTGGCAGCTCAAGTCCCTTGTGGGACAGAGCCAGCATCGGGTGCGTTCCCCGGTCTGCAGGGAGACTCAAGCCAACACTGTACACCCGCCCCCCAGGGGATCCCAGCCCCTTGGACAGGGGTCCAGAGGGCTCAGCATTCCAGGGCCTCTGCCCACCCAGAACCCAGAATCCAGGTGCACGGTGAAGACGGCACCGGGCAGCGAGCCTCTCAGATAAGGGGTCTCCCCAGGACTCGGGGGCGTGGGCTGCCCAGAGTAGACATGGGATGGGCAATGAGCAGTGAGCAGAAGCACGCATCCACGGGGATGGAGCGGCAGACATAGGGAGTGACCGCTGCTGGGGACAGGGCTCTCTGGGAACGTGAAGATGCTCTAACACTGACCATTACGACGGTGGCCCAAGTCGGTAAATACACTGGAAACCACCGAACCACATACTTTACAGGAATGAAGCGTGAAGAGAGCGGTTTTAACCTCAGTGCGGTTACGCAGAAAAGAATAATTAGGCTATGCTGTTCCCCGGCATACGGACGGGTGCGCAGACCACCTATGTACTCGGGTACAGACACGCGCACGCACACGTGCGCAGAGGATCCTGCCGGTGTGCAGCGCCACATGCATGCTCAGGTCCACCTCAGTGGCCTCGGCCACTGACCTGCAAGAAACAGGTCATGGGCATGAGCTGGGCCCTCGTGTATACCCGTGAGGGAGCACGGACAGGTGGGAGCATGGGGTCCCCGCCCGGCTCTGGGATGCATGGGCACAGTCAGTTGCCAGAGGGAGCACTGAGCCAGGTGACCAGCCCCTCTGCCACCCTGGTCTGTCCACAGGTGGCCCCCATGGCAGGTGTGTCCAATGGGCCTTCCACATGAGCGGCAAAGCCCAACCACACCAGGAGGCCAAGCAATGGCCCAGGACAAGGTGGCCGCGTGGTTAGCAAGTCTCCCCAAGGAAAACCACAGACATGCAGGGCCACCAGGCCGCCACCCTGGAGCCAAACCCACCAGCGCCCAGCCCGGGGCAGACCCCCACCCGCCCAGCACAGCAGGGGGCCCGTGAGCTCAGAGACCAACCTCCCTCCTGCTTCAAAATTGCGGTTGATTCCTGTGCGCCCACCTTCTTCCTAGTACGACTTGGCCCAGCTGAGACGCAGCCTCCAGGGAGTCCTCCCAGGCCCTCACCTCCATCCCCCAGGGCCCATCTCCAGGGCCTTTGGGTGCCAGTTGCCCTTGCAGGAACCCCCTCCCCCAGCCCGTGAGGACCACGTCCCCCTTGGCCCAGCCTTCTGTGGCGGGGCGCCAATCATCGCGCCCCCTTGTGCCCACCGAGGGCCCAGCCCCCAGAACCAGTGTTTCGCGTCGGGTCCGGGGCGCCCGGTGCACGTCCAGAAGTCCGCGTGCCACCACGGGTTACTTGGGAGTCTGAATGGATGTGTCCTCGATACCTATTGACTTTTACACGTGATGAACGTAGTTTCTCTCAATTTTAACTTTATCACTCGTTTCCCAACCTCCAACGAGAGGCCCCAAGACAAACAAAATGAGGTTAAAATTTGGGTTGGGTTATTTTTAATTGTTTTGTTTTTTTGTTTGGAAATTTGCAAACAGAAAGGAAGACAGAGAAACCTGAATGAGAAAAGCAGGACACGGTCCATTTGAGCGTTTTTAACATTTCCGCCTCTGCAGCCAGGAAGGGGCCCAGGGACGGGGAGGCGGGGACCCACTTGCGGCACGCAGCACCCCAGCCAGCCGCCCACCAAATCCCACAACCCACACACCCTCACCTGCTCTGGAAAGCTCTGCCTCAAACATCTGCCAACAGATGCAGTCACCGAGACACTCACTTCTCAGTAAAAGGCGCGTCAGGGAAGGTCTCACGGAGACCTAACCCCAAACACCAGAGCCGGGGCAAAGCGTGTCCGGCTAACGTCTCCTTGGCACCACAGCGGCACCCGCTTGCTGGTGGCTGTGCGACCCGACGCTCTGCAGCCTCAGGGGCCGGGGCAGAGGAGCCGTGGAGGGGGGCACTGAGGCTCCGGCTGATGGGGACCCAGCAGAGGACGAGTGCCGGCCCGACTGGAGAGCCCCCAAACCCAGCAGCGTCACCCACCCCACAAGGAGGGAGCCCTGGGCCTCTGCTTCCACATCAGTGCCCTGCACGGTCTTGAACACAGAGTGTGCCAACGTTCCCGCCTGTTACTCCGACGCGAACCTGCCTCCCATGGAGTGGAGCACAAGATCGCCCCCACCCGCTGCACCAGGAACACACATGTCCTCCCGCCACCCCCCCCCACCACCCCCTAGCCTCAGGAGAGCTCAGAACCCTGGCGGCCAGGGCCTGCACCCACCTGCCCTTGAGGAGAGGCCGTCCATCACCGTGACCATGTTCATGCAGGGGCAGCAAACACCCAGCCCCTCACACGCCTGTCCTGAGCTCACAAGTCCAGGGACTCTCGCGTTTGCACCCCGACTGGGTGTACTGCCAGAGAGGCAACACCCTCAGGGCGAGGGAGCAGCATCCCCTGACCCTGAGCACCCTGGAACCGCACACAGGGTCTGCAGCAGATGGTCTAAGAATCCTACAACCGGCCCAAACCAGCCCCCGGCTCTGGGTCTCCCCCGTGTGCCAAGGACCCCCAGCTGGAGCCGACTGCTCCGCGGCCTGGAGAGGGGCGTCTGCAAGCACCACCTTCCTGCCGGTCGCCCACAGCTCACTCTAGCCATCCGGGCCGCGGCGGGGCCTCGGGGATGCTGCGCCTTCGGGGCTCCGAGGGAGAAGACTGACAGGCCCTGCCCAGAAGGAAGCCGCCGTCCTCCCCGGGTGCCGCGAGCCCAACGCACAGCAGCACACAGCCCGGCCAGAGGACAGACACCCGCCCTGGCCACTGCTCCTCGCTTCTTCTCGGGCAAGGTTCGTGCTAACAGAGTTCCAGGCTAAACACAAATACACACGTTTGTGCACGTTTCTGTGTCAGACGGGGGCGGTGCGGCAGGTGAGGGAGGCCACCGGCAGGCCAGGAGTGGCCCCCCAGGAGCCCGTCCCTGCGTGAGGCCCACCATGCGGCAGACGCACACAGGCGGCACCCTGCTCTGGGGCCCCCAGAGAAGGGAAGAGGGGCTCATCGTGGGCAGGAGGCCGGCTCCGAACTGTGGCTTTGGTGGCCCTTGCCCCTGTCCACAACTGGGACGGCGCCCAGCCCATGCTCCCAGTTTGTGGAGACAGAGACCGGGCCCCGGAATCTCAGGAGGCCATGGAAGCCTCTGGGGATCCGGAGCCGACCCAGACGGCAGCCCTGGAGGCCAAGGAAGATGCCCACTGGCCCCGGGGTGGGCGGCCTCCGAAGCCAAGGCGGGGTCTCAGGGCCGACAGGGTCGGGGAACCTGGAGCTCAGCCTCAGCGGACAGGAGACACAGCCAAGGGGCCCCCACCACCCCAAGTAAACGGAGAAGGGGCAGACAGGTGGCCGATCCACCTCTCCACATGGCACAGCAGCAGCCACGCCGAGGGGAGGTGCAGAACTCCGGGCTGGGGCAGCCAAGAGACGGTCACAGAAATCCCTCCGAGGCCGCCCAAGTGCAGCGAAGGTGGGGCGCACCAGGGCAGCCCAGAGCCCGCGAGAGCAGCCAGGCGTCCCAAGCACGCCTCCGGGCGCCTCTCCCCCCAAGGAGACCTGGGGGCGGCAGGGGCACCAGGTCCCCCCAGGAGGCCCCCAGCAGGGGCGGCCGGTGTCACCCCCCTCAGGGACATCTACGGCACGAGCCGTTGGCGGCAGCCTGGCCAGGCCCTGCTGGGGACACGCCCCTGACCGGCTGACGGGGGAGTGGACACCTGCCTCCCCGCACCTCCCCCTGCACAACCTCACTTTGGCCCAGGAGGTCCCAGAACGACACAGGACGTGACCCCAGGCCATGCTCCACACTGATGTTGCCGCGACCTGAGAGCGGCTGGACGTGAGCCCCATGCGACGTCACATAAGACAGCACGGGCTGTGACACGAGGGGTGACGCGTGACGGGGTGTACATCACATGCTGACAAAGGAAGCGATGTGAACCGCAGGCGGATTCGTGGCACGTGGTGCCCGGCGCTCTGATGGCTGGGACGTGGCCGGGGACACAAGAAGACGCCGTCGCCAGGGGGAGCCTCCGAACCCTCTGGGAGACGCACCTGTGCTTCCTGCCTGGCCCTGCCCACCTGCCCCAGCGCAGCTCCCCCTCGAGGGCAGAGGCTCCAGTGTCTGGATGCACGCTGGCCTCACCGGGGCCTCTCCCGCCCCCAACCCTGGTGCGGGCGCAGACCCGCCACCACTGGCACAGGGACCCACTGCCCACAGAGCCCCCACCCTGTCCCCGAGGGCGCTGCCCGGCTCCGGGACGCCGCACCTCCACACCCGTCCACGCTTCGGAGCCTCCTCGTTTGCATCTCTCTCTCTCCCCTTTCTTCTTCCCCAGACAACGCTGCTGCCGCCACTTCTCAGCTCCGAGTGTGGATGCTGACAGCGCTCCCTGTGAATTAAGCCCGCCCTGCGGGGCTGCACCCACCCCTCTGAGCTGCTGAGACGTGGGCACAGGGGTGCTACAGCCACCAGCGCAGCCTCCCAGCCCCACGCCGTTCCTACCCCGACCAAGGGTCCCTAACTCTTCATCCTGCTGCCTGATGGGACGAGATAGGCTGGCTGAGAAGTGGACACGGCCGGCCCGCGGTGTCCAGGCGACGCGCACCTGTTCCCTCGAAGGCCCCTCGGCACGGGACACCTGGATGCCAAGGCGCGCAAGGCTGAGCACGGGCAATTCCTTCAAGCGGAACCCGGCTGACTCCCTGGATGCCCGGCCAGGCTACGCGACAAAGCGTATTTCTTCCCGCCCCACTAACGCCATCCCGACAATGCCCTGGATGGCCACGGTTGAAGAAATGCCATCCCAGCAAAATGCAGAGGAGGGGGTCCCAGAGGCACACGCGCCTCGCCATGCGGCCTGGCTCTCGGAGAGTGGACGGGACAGCGCGGGGGCGGTCGCCACGGGGACGGTCGCCGCGGGGCACTCACGTGATGGTATCGATCATGTGCAGGCCCATCTCCACGCAGCAGTGGGCATGGTTGGTCTTCGGCTGGGTGAGGCCGGACACGCAGTAATAACAGTCGCCGAGGATCTTCATGTGGCGACAGTGGTTCTCCTGGAGGGGGAGGGGGGGCGACAGGAGAAATCCCAGGTTAGTGACCCGCCCGGGGCCTGGGCACCTGCACTTTCACCACCAGGTGCCAGAGACCACAGAGCGTGCAGCACGACAGGCAGGGGACCCCTGGGAGCCCAGGGCAGCCTCAGGAAGGTGAGCGGCCCCCAGGGCCGTGGTTAGGGTCACCCTGGGGCACTCACCCGGCCCTACACCTGCACTCAGCCCGGCTCCCACGCAAGGGCCCCACCCTGCCCGCCCCGCGGCCCAGCTGGCACACCCACACAGCCCCAGCCTGGAGCCAGCTCTCTCTTCCAGGGGGACCAGCACTGCTCCCCTCCTGACCACCACCTCAGACCATCACCTGCTGGCCCCTGTGCATGGTGCCAGACACCCCCGACACCAGCCCCTGAAGGGCAGGTGCACACACCTGAGTCCTCGCGGCTGGCCTCCACGGGATGTGTGGGCGGCTGTCCATGAAGAGTCACCTGCCGGGGCCCGAGCTGCAAGGGACGCACCAGGGTCTGCACCCTGACCTCGCCACCCAGGGTCATCTCAGAACTGCCACTCTGGCACTTTGCAACAGTAAGAGTGTCGCGCCCACCTCGCCGTCGCCCGGGGGCAGACTTCCTAGCACCTGTCACACGCTGACCCGCCGCTCTCGGCTGTGATCATCCTCGGACACTTCCGTAAAACTCCCCTCTACGTCCCTAAAATAGCAGACGGCCTCACAAAACTCCTTCCCGCGAGTGGCTCAGGTCCACGGGTGTGACCACGAGATACGACGGAGACGCTCTCCAAAACGCATTCACGCGTTCGTTCAGAGGGGACAGCAAGCCCGCTACACGTTAACGGAAGTCGCAAACTTCACGAAAAACGATGACCTTTTCCAGAATGAACACAAGCAGTAAGAAGCGTGGCCGTGGTCACACGGGGAGTGTCGCGGGTGCCCTGGGCCCACGGGCGACTGCAGCCCCACTGAGAGCACATCCCCCGGCTTCTGCTCATGCTGCCCTCCGCCTGCCCAGAAGGACCGACCCCTCCTGGTGTTCTCCCGTGCCACAGGTTGACCTGAGAATTCACCGTGAGAGCCCTCAGCTCCCGCCTCCTGTAACCCCACCCACGTCCCATGTCAGAGGACAGGGCGCCTGCCCGGCCTCCTGGGGCTCCCCCGTGGACTGCAAGCTGGCCGCAGGGACGTCCGGTTCTGACCACTCAGCCTCCAGGGGACCGTGGCAGCCACCTGTTAGGACCCTGCTGGGCTCCCTGCCTGTGGAAAGGAGCTCCCGGGTTTCCCGCGGGAAGGTCGGGCCGGTGGCGTCCTGTCCTCTGCTGGTGTTGGGGAGCCGGAGCCAGATGGCCGGAGGCAGACGCCCCCCCGGGGGAGCCGAGGGCCGGGCCCCTGGGAGTCAGCTGGCCTGCGTTCCTCAGCCATGCTCGCCAAGCCTCCTGCCAGCAGGCAGCCCTGGGCTCTCTCCGGGCTCTTGCCCCACCGTCCCCATCGTCCCCAGTGGGCAGGCAGGCCAGGACGCCCAGGCAGGCCAAGGACAGGGAGCCCTCTCCCAACGTCCCCTGTCCGCAGGCCTGGGGCACAGGGATGGCACGAGACGCCACCGCCAAGCCTCACCCGTGTCCTGGGCGTCAGGACGTTCTCCCAGCGATCAGCCCGGGGCTGCAGGGTTTCAGGATAAGGACGGCCTCACACCTTCTACGCCAAGACTCCCACACCTACTGTAGGGTTTGCCTTGGATTCAGGAGCCTAGGATCTTGGGAGGCTATTCCCCATCCCTGCCCCTGTGGGACTGTCATCTTCTGGGCCTCCAGAATGAGGGTACCGGTGCCCACGAGTGTGCACACAGGGACCTTGTGGGCCTGGACGCATGTACACACCAAGGAAGAACGTGGTGGGAGGTATTTCCTGCATGGGACACCCGCCCCGAATATCATAGATATGATACCACAGTGGCCTGGGGACGTCTGGAGGAAGCACCTGCTAGGATAATCCCTAACCCACAGACAAGGCAGGCCATCCCCGATGGGCACAACGGCTTCTCTGGGGTGGAAACCTGGGAAGAATGGAAAGTTGTGTCTGACCCCAGGTGCGTTTCCAGGCTGGGGCCCTGGCTGCACACAGCCCTTCCCTGGGGTCTGTGGAGAGGGGTGCGCTTGTGTCACTGTGTGCACACAGCCCATTGCGCGCGGGCGGGGGGGGGGCATTGGGAGCCCTGAGCGCTGCTCCTGAAGCTTCCTCCAGGAGTGGACTCAGGGAGGGGGTCCGAGGCAGTGAGGTCACTTCTTTCACAACAGAGGCCAACAGAACTTGGAACCCTGCACCCGGGCCCCCACATTCTAGTGCAGCCCCACCTCAGGCTCACTTTCAGGAGACTTCTGCTACTGAAAGATGTTCCCTAATCACTATCCCAGTTCCGACGAACCCCAGGAACCCCAGGGATGCGGCTGCTTCGAATGCTGGAGACGTTGGTGCCACCGTCAAACTCAACGCCTCAGGGAGTTTTTCAGGAGGCGCCGTAGGGTAATACAGAGCAGGCCAGGCCAGGCCAGGCCACCTGTGCCAGCCATCCGGGGCAGCCCCATCCCCTCCTCTTCAGGGAACCAGGGATGTGTGGGGAGGTCGCATCCAGGATGGAGGACCGTGCAGGGCAGCAGGTTCCCCGGTGATCCCTTCAGGGTCACCCTGAGGTCACGGTGGGCAGGGTGGAAACAGGATTCCTGAGGTGCCCTCTTACCCGACTCGGAGTTAACCCAAGGCCCTGCATCCGCATCCCTTTGCTCTCCTTGGGGGAGGTGTGTGCCCACTGTGATGTGGTGTGTCTGCAATGGAGTCAGCTGGGTGTGCGGCCCGACCGAGGCGGCCAGACCGGGCGCTGAGGCCTCCTGCCTGGCTGCCCCACACTGTCTTTACAGAGCTCCACACGGGACATACAGAGCTCCACACAGGACATACAGAGCTCCACACGGGACATACAGAGCTCCACACGGGACATACAGAGCTGCACATGGGACAACGGGAGGCGGCAGAGGCAGGAGGAAGAGGACATCCCCGACACCCTGGTGGTGATCTGGAAGGAGCCCAACACATCTTACGGAGGCCTGCAAGAGTTCAAGGTGAGTGCAGCGGCTGGGGCCACCCGACACCCAGGGCCCCGATGCAGTAGGAAGGGCCCCGGGTCCCAGAAGCCAGCCTCTGCTCCCCTGCGCTACCCCCTAGACTTCTGCTGTGACAGGAGTCTGGATTCCCCTCCTCCCCAAACGTGCCCCCATGGCCCTGCCCCTGCCTGGGCCAGATGCATGCAGAGTCCCTGTGCACAGAATTGTAGGAATATCAGAATAGAGCCTTCAGGGGATGCCTGGTCGCCCAGTGGTTTAGCGCCTGCCTTCTGCCCAGGCCCTGATGCTGGAGACCCGGGATCAAGTCCCACCTCGGGCTCTCTGCATGGGGACTGCTTCTACCTCTGTCTGTGGGTCTGCCCCCACCCCCGTGTCTCGAGAATAAATAATAACTTTTTTATAATGCTTTCTTTTTAAAGATTTTATTTATTTATTCACGAGAGACAGAGAGAGAGAGGCAGAGACACAAGCAGAGGGAGAAGCAGGCTCCATGCAGGGAGCCTGATGTGGGACTGGATCCTGGGTCCCCAGGATCACGCCCTGGGCTGAAGGCAGTGCTAAACCACTGAGCCACCCGGGCTGCCCATAAAAACTTTTGAAAAAGAGACACATCGTGTCTCATCGCACGTGGTCTCCAGTAGTTTGCACTGTGCTATGCTTTCTCCTAACTGGTGCTCCCAGGAGGCCCCATTGGCCTGACGTCCTTTCCTACCTTCTCCAAGGCTGGAGCATGGTCCTGGTGAGTTGGGAGACTTTTCCCCAAAGGGACACGGGGCTCACTGTACTATGTCTATCGCTCTGCAGTTAGGTTTTGAAGGAGCGCATCCCTGCCCCCCCTCCCGGGGTCAGGCACAGGGGCCTCGTGTGCTGCACAACATGTCAGAAGGCCAGTTGGTTCCCACAGCCACTGAGCCCTTCACTGATGCCGGACTTCGATGCGATTCCCTTCTGTTGCCAAATCACAGTACGGCGCTGAACATCCTGCAACCCTCAGGCCCTGGGCCCTCCCACCCAAGGAAAGGTCTCCATGTGGGCACCTGGAGACAGGGACGTGTGGTCAAATTCAAGGGGTGAAGCCGTTAATGCAGGGCGGTGCTGTCAATACTCAGCTGACAAGCGGCCCTGGGATACTGACCCCTCCCACTTGAGATCCTTGCATTGATCCATATATTTTTTTAATTTATCCTCTAAGATTATTTCTTTACTGGATAGCTTGTCCGTTTAAGAGACAGACAGAGAGCAGGGAGCAGAAGAGGGAGACACAGTCTCCTCAAGCACACTCTGCCCCAAGGGCAGAGCCTGCCAGGGGCGGGATCTCAGGATGCTGAGACCATGACCTGAGCCACAACCCAGAGTCAGATGCTAAGTGACTGAGCTGTAGGCCTCAAGCTCCGTGTTCCTGCTGTGGGCACTTCTGCCCCCCCCATCCCCCGCAGCCACTGAGAGCTCAGGCTTTGGCCTGCGCTCCAACTCCCAGGTGGTCTGGAGGCTACAGTGCAGGCTGCACGTCCCCTCTGTCCCACCTCAGGCTGAAAGGGCCTCAGCCCTGAAAAGGAATCGGATCTGCCCGACCACCCCCAGCCGGAGGGAGCGGCTGCAGCAGGAGGTAGAAGAACTGGTGCCTGCCTTGCTGCGCTTGCACAATCTGTCCCTATTTGAATTTTTAAACGTCGTGGAAGAGTATGGCACCCCTGAAGAGGTGCTGGACCTGCTGTTTGCAAAGTGAGCTCCCTGACCCTCCACAGCCCAGGGGGATGGGATACCTACTGGTTGGGAGTCTTGGGGAACGTGGTTGAACTTCCTGGCCCCTGGGGCTGCTGCTCCGACTGGAGTAGAGTCACACAGGGCCTAGTCGGGTCCTGTAGGGCAGCCCCCGGGGCCTGGCCTGTGGCAGGTCGGCTAGAGGGGCTGTGCTTGTGCTCAGCAGTCTTCGTTCTCTCCCCATGACAAAGCCTGTGCCGCCTCCCCACTGTCACCAGGGTCTTGAGCTGGCCTCTTTTGCCATTGAAACGGAGTCCACCTGGGATCTGTATCCTGGGGCATTTGGAGTGGAGTAGGGGTCCCCGGGGACAACTGGGCACCCAGGCCCACTTGGATATCTGCCATGGGCCTGGCTGGAGCCCTTTCATTCCTTAATCATTCAGAAAGTGCCAGCGGGTGCAGGTACTTCTCCAGGAGCTGCCCGTGGCCCAATGCACAGAGCTGACGGCCCCCCAGGGTTCTGGACTAGTTGGGGTTCAGAGGGTGACAGCACCTATGAGGAGAGGTTGGGTCCACAGGACGATTCATGTGATGCCCCCCGCCCTCCTCTAGATATCGATGCATCGTAGCTTCCTGCAAGAAGGAAGGAATCCGGGACCAGTGGGAAATGTGAGTGAGCTCTGGCTCATGCAGGGGAGCCTTCCCTCTCCAGGAGGGCCACGAGGGGGCTGTGGGTCGGAGGGTTCTGCTGGACCCCTCATCGCACACATCTTCAATTCCTGTGACAGGGTAGAGGTCTGAGGCCCCGTCAGGGAAAGAGCAAAGGAGAGCCGTGGGTGGGGTGCGGGCTTTGTGGGAGAGCACTGGGACGCCAAAGGGACCTCCTCCATGCCCATTCTCCCAACCCTCTGTCTGCCCCACACCTGGGACCCAGAGCAGAGGGTGTGGGGAGCATCGCACTCACCAATCTGGTGGCACCTGGACCCGGGTGCACGGCAGGTGCTCAGGAGAGCCAGTGAGGGCTCAGGGACCAGACGACCCCCGCCCGTGGGAGATTAGAGTCAGTGGAAGGACACCCCCTGGGGGCCCCTCGTGAGTGAGGCTGGGCAGACCCACAGGAGGGAAGGTTCCCCGGGAAAGACAGTGATGGTCACACTGCTGGTCATGGGCTCCCATGCACAGAGGCTTCGTGCCAGCCCCTCCTCAGTGAGCAGGGCTGTGGCAGGTAGGACCGCCAGGTGGCAGGTGGACAAGGAGCAGCACTGGCCTCCGACAGCCCCACGCTGGAGGCCGAGGGCCCCGGTTCCTGCAGGGCTTCCCCGGGACACCTCTGTGTGAGGAGCCCTGTCTTCTGACGCCTATGCCCACCTGTCCCTCCCCAGCGCCTTGACCTCCTTCCTGACCATCTGGCTGGACTACTATGAGGAGGACTTCCACGATCCCCCAGAATTTCCTGCCCTGACCAAGCTGCTGAAATTCACAGGGCAATATGTGCCAGGCTCAGTGCTCGACTGTCGTGTGGAGCGTTACCTTTGCCGTTTTGTAAAACTCCATCAAGTGGAGTTTGAGGGTGGAGGTGAGGAGGACTGGGGTGGCTGAGTTGGGGACAGGGTGGGCCACACAGATCAAGCCTCCATGCTGCTGGGCCGGGAGCACTGGATAGGCTCACACCCCATCCCCATGGACTGCAGTTTGGGGAGACCTCCCAGGGCTCTTGCACTCACACACGTTGAGCGGTGGGAAGCGTGTCCTTGATTTGAGAGGGACGTGGAAAGTCCATCCTGGTGATGATACTTTGTCTTCTTGGAGATGATACTCTGTCTGCGGACCCCAAGCAACACCCTGAACCACCCCAAGAGCATGCCAGGGCTTCGACGGTGGGGCCTGCTGCACCTTCAGGGTCTCAGGGGATGGAGCTGGTCCCAGCTGCTGGAGCTGAGCGCTCGGCCCGAGGCCTGACGTCAGCTGCTGTGTACAAGGTAAGACACGTGGCGGTCACACCTCTGAATCCCTGGCCTGAGCTGGAAGAGCCACCTGCACCCTTGGGAGCCCTGGAGGCCGAACGGGCCCCACCACCGGCTATGGAGGTCATCGATGTGCCAGTGGAGCAACCGGCTTCGGACTCCGAGCAACAACCTGAACCACCGCAAGAGCCCACCCGAGCCCCGACTGTGGGGCCTGCTGCACCTTCCAGGGCTCAGGGGAAGGAGCTGGTCCCGGCTGGGGGAGCTGAGTGCTCGGCCCGAGGCCTGACGTCAGCTGCTGTGTACAAGGTAAGACCCGTGGTGGTTAGACCTCTGAATCCCTGGCCTGAGCTGGAAGAGCCACCTGCACCCTTGGGAGCCCTGGAGGCCGAACGGGCCCCACCACCGGCGATCGAGGTCATCGATGTGGCGGAGCAGCCACCTCACTCAGGGGAGCAACGGGCTTCGGACCCCGAGCAACACCCTGAACCACCGCGGCAAGAGCCCGCCCCAGGCCGACAGTAGAGCCTGCTGAGGCTCCTGGGATTGAGGTGATCGAGCCGGTCCCGGCTGCTGGTGCTGAGGGCTTGGCCCGAGCCGGGATGCCAGCTGCTGTGTTCAAGACGAGACACGTGGTGGTCAGACCTCTGAATCCCTGTCCTGACCTGGTAGAGCCACCTGCACCCTTGGGAGCCCTGGAGGCCGAACGGGCCCCACCACCTGCTATGGAGGTCATCGATGTGCCAGAGCAGCCGCCTCACTCAGGGGAGCAACCCGCTTCGGACCCCGAGGAACACCCTGAACCACCGCAGCAAGAGCCCGCCCGAGGCCGACTGTGGGGCCTGCTGAAGCTCCTGGGCCTGAGGTGATCGAGCCGGTCCCGGCTGCTGGTGCTGACAGCTAGGCCTGGGCCAAGATGCTGGCTGCTGAGGTCAAGCCAAGGTACCTGGTGGTCATACCTCTGATTCACTGTCCCGATCTGGAGGAGCCACCTGCTTCTTGGCCACCCCAGAAGGAGGAGCAGGTCCCGGTGCTGGCTCTCGAGTTCATCTCGAGTTCATCGAAGGGCCGGAGCTGTCACCTGCCTCAGTGGAGCCACCAGCCTCGGCCCCCGAGCAGCAGCTCGTGATGGCTGCAGCACAACTGAAGCCTTCCCCGCCCTTTTCATTGTGCTGTTTCTGTATTTTGTGTTTTTCATAAACCTCTATAATTGCTTCATGAATTTTATTTGTAATAAAGGGTAAGTTAACTTTGTACAAAATTGACTCTGATGCTTTTAAATTATACATCGTGGTACTATAGGTCCATTCATACTTCCAAACTCGTTCTATGAGGCCAGCATCACCTTAATTCCAAAACCAGACAAAGACCCCACCAAAAAGGAGAATTACAGACCGATATCCCCAAAGAACACGGATGCAAACATTCTCAAGATACGAGCCGACAGGATCCAACAGTACATAAAGAAGATTACTCGCCATGACCAAGTGGATTTATCCCTGGGATGCAAGGCTGGTTCAACACTCGTAAAGCAGTCAATGGGATGGATCACATCAACAAGAGAAAAAACAAGAACCAGATGATCCTCTCAATACATGCAGAGAAAGCATTTGACAAAATACAGCATCCATTCCTGATCAAAACTCTTGACGCTGTAGTAATAGACGGAACATTCCTCAGCATCTTCAAAGCCATCTATGAAAAGCCCATAGCAAATAGGGGAAAACGCTGGGAGCCTTTCCCCTAAGATCAGGAACACGACAGGGACGTACACTCTCACCACGGCTACTCAACATACTACTACAAGTCCTAGCTTCAGCAATCAGGCAGCAAAAAGAAATAAAAGGCATTCAAATTGGCAAAGAAGAGGTCAAACTCTCCCTCTTCGCAGATGACATGATACTGTACCTAGAAAACCCAAAAGACTCCACCCCAAGATTGCTAGAACTCATACAGGAAATTCGGCAGTGTGGCAGGATACCAAATCAATGCCCAGAAATCAGTGGCATTTCTATATACTAACAATGAGACTGAAGAAAGGGAAATTAAGGAGTCAGTCCCATTGACAATTGCACCCAAAAGCATGAGATACCTAGGAATACACCTAACCAGAGAGGTAAAGGATCCCTACCCAAAAAACTACAGAGCACGTCTGAAAGAAACTGAGGAAGACACAGAGACATGGAAAACTATTCCATGCTCCTGGATTGGAAGAATTCATATATATATATATTGAAAATGTCCACGTGACCCAGGGCAATTTACACATGGAACGCAATCCCTATCGAAATTCCATGGCCTTTCTTCAGAGAGTTGGAACAAATCATCTGAAGATTAGTGTGGAATCAGAAAAGACCCCAAGTAGCCAGGGGAATATGAAAAAAGAAAACCAGAGCCGGGGCATCACAATGCTGGATGTCAAGTTGTACTACAAAGCTGTGCTCATCAAGACAGTGTGGTCCTGGCACAAAAACAGACACATAGGTCAATGGAACAGAACGGAGAATCCACAAGTGGACCCTCAACTCTATGGTCAACTAATATTCGACAAAGCAAGAAACACCATCCACCGGAACAAAGACAGTCTCTTCAATAAATGCTGCTGGGAACATTGGACAGCCACACGCAGAGGAATGAAACTGGACCATTCTCTCACACCACCGAACACAAAGAGAAACTCAAAATGGATGAAAGATCTAAATGTGAGACAGGAAGCCATCAAAATCCGAGAGGAGAACACAGGCAACACCCTTCTGGAACGTGGCCAGAGCAACTTCTTGCAAGATACATCCATGAAGGCCAGGGAAACAAGAGCCAAAATGAATCACTGGGACTTCATCAAGATGAGGAGCTTCCGCACAACAACAGAAATGCTCAACAAAACTAAAAGACAACCCACAGAATGGGAGAAGATATTTGTAAATGACCGTCAGATAAAGGGCCAGTGTCCAAGATCTCTAAAGAACTCATTCTACTCTACAGCAAAGAAACCAACAATCCAATCATGAAATGGGCAAAAGACATGAACAGAAATGTCACAGAGGAAGACATAGACGTGGCCACCAAGCACATGAGACAATGCTCCGCATCACTGGCCATCAGGGAAACACAACTCAAAAGCACAATGAGATACCACCTCACACCAGTGAGAATGGTGAACATTAGCCAGACAGGAAACCACAAATGTTGGAGAGGATGTGGAGAAAGGGGAACCCTCCTGCACTGCTGGTGGGAATGTGAACTGGTGCAGCCACTCTGGAAAACTGTGTGGGTGGGGCTTCCTCAAAGACTTCAAAATAGAGCTGCCGTGCGACCCAGCAATTCCACTGCTGGGGATTTACCCCAAAGATACGGACGCAGTGAAACGCCGGGACACCTGCACCCCGATGATTATAGCGGCAATGTCCACAATAGCCACACTGTGGAAGGAGCCTCGGTGCCCACCGACAGATGAATGCATAAAGAAGATGTGTTCTACCTATGTAATGGAGTATTACTCAGCCAATAGAAATGACAAATACCCCTATTTGCTTCGACGTGGAGGGACCTAGAGGGTATTATGTTGAGTGAAATAAGTCAATGGGAGAAGGACAAACATTACATGGTCTCATTCATTTGGGGAATATAAAAATTAGTGACAGGGAATAAAGGGAAAGGAGAGAAAAGGAGTGAAAATATCGGAGAGGGTGACAAAACATGAGAGACACCTAACTGTGGGAAAAGAACAAAGGGGAGTGGAAGGGAAGTGGGTGGGGGGTTGGGGTGACTGGGTGATTGGAACTGAGGGAGGCAGTTGTTGGGATGAGCACTGGGTGTTATGCTACATGACAGCAAACTGAACTCCAATAAAAAAAATCGTTTGAAAAAGAAGGGTGAACCCGCGGCGCCCGGCCCTGCGTCTCCACACTTGGGGAGCAGCATGGGGCAAGCGGGACGCAGGCCACCCGCTCTCCTCTTGCTGCTGCTGCGTGGGCTCTGCTTCCTTGTGCTGGGCCCGGGGAGTGGGTTCTGGGCCGGCTGCTGCCGAGGGGGGCGCGGGGGCCCTGGCCTTCATCTCTCTTGCACACCCATGCTTGTGCTCTCGCTTCGTGTGTGTTTGTGTGTGTGTGAGTCTGCCGGCTGCTCAGCCCCGTCGGGGAGACCAGACTGGGGCTCTTGGTCGGCGCTGCCGGATGTGGGGACACCTTCCCGAGTAGGCCACAGACGCAGCAGGAACTGTCCTCCCACGTCCTCTGTGGGGCCTGGTCCTTGTCGGGGAGCCGACCGGATGCCCTCGGGAGACACAGCCGCGGCCTTTCCTCCTGCCTCTGCTCTGCCCGTGGGGCCTGAGCCACCCCAGGCCCGCAGGCCGCGTTCGCGCTGCTCCTAGGGGCTGTCAGCTGGCAGGTATCCTGGGACCTTCCCTCGGGGGCTGTCCTGGGGGCTGAGGAGGACTCCTTTCAAGGCGATGGTTCCTCCAGAAACGGCCCCCTTCAAAGGGCTTGAGTAGGCGGGAGCTGACTCGTCGGTTGTGTGGGGGCAGGTTTGTGACTCGAGGTGGCCAGGAATGGGTGGGGATTCCTGAGTATCTCCGAAGCAGGCCCTGGGAAGCATCGGGTGGCTCTCGTGCCATCGAAGGAGGTGTAGACACCAGGTGGCTGGGAGAAGAATGGCCAAGGCGGCGCAGAGCTCTGCCCCCATACTTGGGCCGGAGCCTGTTGCTGGAGCTGCTGAGACCCCATCCTCAGGGTCCCAGGATTTGCCAACCTGTCCCACGTCCCAGGGCTCTCATGGCACGCACGTGTGTGAGAACCGGTCTCGATGGTCTCGTCGGAGTCTCCTGGTGTGACGACGGGGGACGTGCACCGTACCCCATCTACTCGGGAGACTGGGGAGCCATGGACGCCATGGCCCATCGTCTTCTCTATCTGACGTCATTTTCAGTGCTGTGTTTTGGCCCACCCCGCCTGCCGTGGCAGCGGCTCACCAGCGTCAGAGTGGCGGGTTGGGGCACCAGGCCGTGCGGCGGATGGCGGGCCGTGCTCGTGGGTGTCCTCTGCCCATTGCTGCCGGCCTGGGCCCTGGAGCCGGCGCAGCCTGCGTGTTTTCTCACTTCAGATGCGGCCGCCTCAGATTGGCCACTGAGCTCCGACAGCCAACGTCCGCCGAGACCATGGTGCCCGCCCGCGAAGTCCCCTCTCCAGTGACGGTTTGCAATAAATCTGTATTTAAGCACTTCGGCGTCCATGTGTGTCACTTGCTTCCAAGACTCCTCTCTGCGTGTGTGCGTTTCTGGAACTCCAGCCACGAGGTCCCTGGCTCACGGACAAAGCAGACGCCAAAGTCGGGGTTTCCTCAGTGTCTTCTGAACTGTGTCTGCTCTAACCTGTGGTTTTCAGAAATCTCATGAGCTTTCAAGAAAAAAGGATTGTCGTTGCAGAGCTGACACAGGTCTCCAGCAGGTTCTGAAAAGCTGAACTGAGCACAGGATCCCGAAGCTTCAGCCAGAGGACACCCCACCCCGGCACCCCGTGGAGAGAGTGTCGCCCTGCGGTGCCAGGCTCACCCATCTGCCTGCACCCCCCCGGGCACAGCACCTCGGCTGCACTCCAGTCCCGGGGACCGTGCTCATGGGCAGGCTCTGGCGACGCTTCTCGAGTGAATGCAGGATGCGTGCTGGCATTAGTGCACAAGTGCCCAGGACCAAAGATTATCTGCCAGGGAGGAGAGGTCCCATCTTTCAACAGTTTGCCCCAAAACGTGTGAGAGGGAGAACAGTCTCCATGTTCTATGTAGAAAGGAAGTGTCCGGGAGGCGGCAGTTCTGGTGTGGAGAGGAGTGAGCCCAGGACTGCCCACCTGAGGACAGACCCACAGCCACCCGGGTCAGCCCCACAGGAAGGCTGGCGCTCCCGTGGGCCTCCCGCTGGCACCTGTCCCAGCCTCGGAGAGTGGGGGGGTAACACCATCATTTCAGGCTCTGCTCCCCGCTCAGCCATCTGCTCAAGCACCAGGGGCTCTCCCTGGGTGTCATTCTTTTTTTTTTTTGGAACATCGATGGGAAAAATGTTATATCTTGAATTTTTGCTAATATCTAACTGGGATTTAGCATTCCCATCAGTTAGGAAACATGTGTCAGTTCCTTTCTTTTTCCTTTGTAAATTGACTTTTTATTGGTGTTCAATTTGCCAACATATGGAATAACACCCAGTGCTCACCCCATCAAGTGCCCCCATCAGTGCCCTTCACCCCGTCACCCCCACCCCCAGCCCACCTCCCCTTCCCCCACCCCGAGTTCCTTTCCTGGATGTGATTCTTGAGGGCTGGCTGGCCTCCAGAGGTCGGCATGCGTGCAGCCCGACAGCTGCCCTGGCCTGCCCTGTGCCGCTGAGCCCGGACCTGGGTACAGCCTTATGTGTTCCAATAGCCCTGAGGGGACCAGGCCCACGGATACTGGAGCCCAAGCTGAGGGGGGTACGTGGTGAGTGTCACCCCGCCAGGGCAGCAGGCACAGCAGCCTGGCGGGGCTGTCCCGGCTGGGTGGTCTCCCGTCTGCCTAGCATGGAGGAGGAAACCAGGCCGGGCCTCCCGCCTTCTCCATCATGCTGCTTCCAACGCGGTTTAGCCAGAGGCGGATGCACTCGGGGACGTTTACATGCAAACACGGTGTGAGGGCCACAGAGGAAGGCATGACCTTGAGGCTGGAGTTGGACTGCACCCCCCCGCACGCTACTCCAGTGGGGCCTCCCTGCCTCTGCCATCCGTGTGGCACAGGACTGGTACCAGCAGACGCTCTGCAGGGCGGGGGGTAGGCCCCTGGCGTCATTTGCCGACCGATCCCCAACAGCCCAGGCGCTTCTCCCCGAGGACGGGTCCTGGTATGGGTATAGCGGTGGGGCGGCTGGTGGTCTGGGGCAGGCTCTCCTGCAGGGCCGGTGGTTGGGAAGCTTCCCAGGTCAGGACCATAGCGTGGCCTGGGGCGGGGTCTCCTGGCAGCCCGCAGCAGGGGCCTAGTAGCCCTCCATCATGTGCCTGGCCTGCAGAGGGTCTGGGTTGGCAGGTGCCACGGAGGGGCTGCCAAGCAGGAGCTCGTGCTTGAGCTCAAAGGCGTAGGAGCCCCGGGGGCCACCTGTCAGCTGTCTGTTGGTCTGGGGGGCGGGTCCCCAGCGAAGAGGAGCTCTGCTGCAGAAGCAGCCACAAGGCTGCGGGAGAGGGGCCACGTGGGGCCCCACACAGCTCTGGGGTCCTCCTTCACCCAGGGTGCTCCGGACCCCTGCCATTTCAACCCCCAGGCACATGGGCATCTGGCGAACATGCTGCGTGTAGGGTTTGGGGCAGCCCGACGTTGCATGTAGGGAGACGGCCTCTGGTGGGGAAGGTGCCAGGACTTGGCCCCGCCTCCTGCCTCCCCACACCCTGGACCTCAGCCTCCCACAGCAGCTGCTGTAAAGTCCTGGGGATACCTGCTGGCTCAGGGCTGCCCTGCGCCCCGGGCGCCCTGCTTCTCTGGCTGGGTGTGTCAGCCCTCTGGGTCACTCATGTGTGGAATTCAAGAAACGAAACTGATGGGCATGGGGAAGAGAAGGAAAAATACAATGAGATAAAAACAGAGCGGGAGGCAAACCATAAGAGACTCTTAATCCCAGGAAACAAAGTGAGAGTCACCCGAGGGGAGGTGGGTGGGGGATGTGGTACCTGGGGGATGGGCATTAAGGAGGGCATGTGAAGTGATGAGCACTAGGTCTTATATGCAACTGATCAATCACTCCATTCTACCCCTGAATCTCATACTACACTATATGTTAACTGACTGGAATTTGAACACAATCTAAAAGAAAGAATGAAAAAATCACACATTCTTGTGTACAGTGAACAAAGAACTCTGCATCCAATTAAAAAAGCAGTAATGGGGCACTCGCTATGTGCATCATCAGTTACCAAGAACTTGCTCACCACCATCTTTCAGGTATTAACAAATCACAATTTCTAAGCTTTTTATTAAATCAGGGACTTATGCTTCCTGAGAAGATACACACATACTTACATGGTGCAAGCCAAAGCCTCCATCCCAACAACCAGAAAAGGCTGGTTACGCACAGATGTGCTCCTCGCTATAGTCAGGAAGCTGTCAGATGACCAGAGCTAGGTAAAGGATCCGTGCAGAGGACAGAGAGCCCTTCCCTGGGGAGGCTGATGATGGGGCACCATTCTGTCCCCAGGCCACTTGCCGATTCCAGCTCAGGCCATCAGCTCCACTGGGATAAGAGGACACCACCACCATACAGTGACACACTGGAAACTCAAGGAGGCCCAGATGCAACGCTGACATTCCCATAGGACGTGTGCTTTGGCAAGGTGGGAGGTGAAGGGGACGGGACTGAGCGAAGCTTACCGTGGCCTCGCAGTACCTACGGGATGGGATGAGCCTCTGCTAGCGAGAACGGGTCTCCCACAAGCACAGACCCACCCACGTGGGAGCTGCCAGACGACTGAGCTGCATGGGGCAGAAGACTAAGTATGACGCTCCAAATCCCTGAAAGGACTAGCTAGTGCTTGTGAGGCCTTCCAGTGCTGAGGACAAAGAGCCTGCTTCTGCCTAGTGGGTCTCAATCAAAACACAGAGTGTCCACAGGGGTAAAACAGGGACAAATTACAGGGGCAACGACGGCCAGCTCAATGCACCAAAGAGAAGAAGGGACTATCGAGCAACCAAATAAACCATCTGGCCCGCGATGTTCTTTCATTCACCGTGTTAGGCACACATCCAAAGAATTACCAGAAACGTATACGGGAAGGAAAAGGCAACCAATAATTCAGAATAAAAATAAGCAAAGACGGTCAAGTAAGTAAGATCATCTTGGTAAGAGAAACAGGTAACAAGATGGACAGAAGTGGATGCAACAGATGGAGAACTGAATGAGAAGAGTGTAATGCATATGAAGAAATCACATGGATATTCTAGACCTATGAAATAAACTATCTTTCATCAAGCATTCATCGATGGCTTAACAGAAAACTCGGATGGCACAGGAAAGGACAAGATTGGTGGGTTCTGACACAGAGCACACAGACAATACCTAAACCGGAGAGCAAGCAGAAGAAGCAATGAAAAGAACAGAAGACACACGGTCCACTGCAAAAGGCCCATCATACTTGTACTTGAGGTCTCAGGGAAAGAGGGACAGAGACAGAAGCAACATCCAGAGAGAGAACGGCCAAGGATCCCAAACTGAAGAAAGACACCAACCCCCATATTCAAGAGGCAGAATGAAAACACATGTGCGCTTACAGGCACACACAGCACACGCGTGCACATGTACACACAGGCACGCATCACACACAGGTCACGTGATCATCAAAATACAGAAAAACAGAAACAAAAGGGAAATCCGAAAAGCAGCTGTGGCGGGGGGTGAGGGTTGGGAAGAGACACCGCCTTCAAAAGAACAGTACGTCGTGTAGAAACACAATAGGGGAAAATCAAGTTCTGGCCATTTGGGGTTTGGAGGGAGACTGGAAGAAAATAGTATATTTGAATCAGATTTTTAAAAAACCTTTTAGGTAACGCATTGAGTAGTCAGCTAAGTATTCAAAAATTTACGACACGTTATTTAAATTTCACAACTTTCTGAACTAAATATTATTATTACTTCCTTTTACACATAGAAACTCTAAGCTCCTTGCCAAAGGCCTCACAATTCCCAAATCACGGAACGAAGACACAGGCCCAGAACGGTCTGAAACAACGGTGATGCTGGCAAACACTCTGCTACCATAGTGCTTCATGCAAAGAGAAGGAGGCGTGAGCACTTGTGGAATGATGGAAGAGTTATAATATGCAAAGATTAAAGACCAGAAAATAGAGGGGGGGGGAACCAACTCAAAGCTGCAGGGGACAGAGAATAAAGCGGTGTAACCAAGTTAAAGTGACAAGTAAACAGGAAAACCGTGAACCACGCTTGCTCGACGCAGTGAGCGAGAGCGATGGAAACACGGCATTTGATCAAATCACACTATTTACTTTTTCTCTCACTCCGCTAACAGTTTAAGACCACAGATATAATGATACAATACGATTAGACTTTAAAACACATATGGGGTTTCATTGCATAATCTTAATGAATTCTTTGAAGACAACTCAGTAGATCAAGTGGTGAGATCACTAATAGAAAAAATATAAATCTTTTTTAATAGTTAAATGATAAAACAAGTGAATAACTATGACAATTTCATCAACATTGCAATGGATTAAAAAACTACGAAACTATATACTGAAATACAAAAAATCTCAAATTCCCAAATGAGTAACTATGAGAGTTCATGATGCGCAAAATACCAACCGTGAAATGAGCATCTTTTAAATATATAAAAATAGAGGATAAATCATGGAATAAAGGCTTCATTATTTTAAACTACCTCCAAGGGATCCCTGGGTGGCGCAGCGGTTTGGCGCCTGCCTTTGGCCCAGGACGCGATCCTGGAGACCCGGGATCGAATCCCACGTCGGGCTCCCGGTGCATGGGGCCTGCTTCTCCCTCTGCCTGTGTCTCTGCCTCTCTCTTTCTCTCTCTCTCTCTGTGACTATCATAAATAAATAAAAATTAAAAAAAAAAAAAGAATTAAACTACCTCCAAGCCATAAACATGTAAGAATATGTTGGCAGGAAGAGACTGGAAAAACAGCTCTTACCCGGAGGATCATAGAAGAGACCACCCAAGGGAAATAGTCATGAAGTCACGTAGCAGGGCCTCAACCATCAGACCCAGGCACCGAACCCGTCACAATACGCAAGAGCAGGACATTGCAGGGGGTTCGAGATTCACTCCCACCCTAGTAGCTCATGTGAGGAAGCGTAAATGCGGCTGCTCCTGATTAACCTGCTCCATCCGAATGACCTGTGGATAGACTGGACAGAGGAGAGGACGGACAGAGGAAAAGAGACTTGCGGGTTCCTCAGACCAGTAAAAGAAAAGCCACAATGACCAAACCTCGTGGGACACGGCCCAGGCACCATCTGGACACGTGGTTCTGACATTACAGAACATCAGGGCTCAGGAGACGATGGAATCTCCCAAAACCATCCAGTTCAACAAACTCCAATTCAAGCTCGCTATGAATGTGACTGCCTAAATCTGTCTTGATGTTACAGATAATCCTGGACACGAATATTAAGCCCTCCTTGAAGCCCTTTGTTACTCAGAGTTAAGACGTCCGCAGTCCACCGTTTGCCCTGACAAGCTGCCCTCGGTGATACTGCTGCGGCCTCCATCCTTTTCACCTGACCTGCAGGAGGACCGCCAAAGGCTTGCTCCTCTACCTCGCACCCCGTCTCCACACCCGCCGGAGGTGCAGGCTGCAGCTACAGGCCACCCCACCTCTCGAAGGTGTACCTTCAGGCCGGGCCTCTGCCTTTTCTTCTGCAAGTACTTCCTTCCCCGTCCACACCTCCACCTGGACATCTACCTGAGAGTATTGCCAACCCATCATCTATGTCTCAGTTCCCGAAGGCTGTCTTTTTCACGTCCCTTAAAGGTACCCACATGCCCTCAGCCCACTTCTTTCCTGATCCCTCCCCCTCTCCCATCCCACAATCCATCCTTCAGGCCGGGCCGTCGGCTGTGCCTTCAGGGTTGACCGTCTGCCTGGCCACTCTTAGCACCTGGGTCCACACCACCATCATCTCTTCCTGGAACGAGATCTTTTCAGCGCTCTCCCTGCTCCAGTGCGTTCCGTCTGCCACGACCTTCCGACTCAGACCATGACCTCCACACACTCTTAGGGCACGTGAAGAATTTTGAAAGACAGCAGGTAGGTCCAGATGGTTTACAGCTGTCGATTCCCGATCCCTGGCTCAGCTAGTCCTTCCTGTCCCTGAAAGCTGACCAAAGCTCCTGAGGTAGCACCCGATGCCATTTCGCCTTCACCACATCCTACCCCATCACCGCTTTTCTGTCACTTACCAGAACGAAGGCCTCCCCCTTGCTCCTCCTGTACTGTGCTCCACAGTGAGTGGTAAAAGACACTGGAACACCACAGAATCCCCTGTTAACCACAAAGCCTTTCTAAAGTCAAGGCGTCACTGAGCCTGGGACAGAACATCCAGTCTCCTCCTTTGCGTTCATTTCCATAAAAAGAGGAGCATGACAGCAGACACACGCCACCTGGCCTAAATTCATCTGCCCTAAATTCAGGGACAGTGAAGATGGGATGGTGAGAGTGGTGGCGGTTCCTGCTGAGAGATCCTGCCTCCTCAATCCCGAAGGATCATCAGGGAAGGGCATCAGGCTGACTGGGAGCCACGCACAAAGAGAACAGGAAAGAAAGGCTGGAGACAGCGGAAACTCAACTCACCGAGGCAGAAAGCCTACTGCAAAGACCTATACTGTCTCGAAGCACGGAATTACCTCAGGTTTCGCTTTAAAAATAAAAAAAGAAGAAGAAAAGAATCCTGGGAAATAATTCACACACCCTGTCTACAAAGTCACAATGCTGAGTCAGGAGCCAGAGCCCGCCCACTCACACATGCCTCGGTCTGTCTCAGTTATGTATTTTCTGTGATATTGCAAGGAGGAAGAGGTGAAAGATGCTACATGAATTTCCAGTAGACCAATTTTAAGTCAGTAAAAGATCCTTTCTCAGAACTGATTATATATATATATATATATATATATATATATATATATATATATACACACACATGCACGTATATATATTTAATATTATATAACATAAGATATATCTATTCTTAGACGTTTATTCAAACTCAGAGGAACAGTATCATTAAGTTTTTACAGAAAGAATATCGGGTAATATAGATTTTTACTAAGCCCATATATCTACCCCCTCATCAGGAAGGTAAGCACCTTCCTGCTTATTCATTCCTAGCATGCCCTTGTTAACATTACATGAACTTCGAAAACAGTGTAATTCATCCTACTGTAAAGACATACTATACACATTTATAATATACAAACAACATACCTCATAATCATTCAACCTTCATTTCGAAGCCCCACAGCATATCATTTATGTTTACTATTAATTTCCACCAGTCTTTACATCACCCTGGTCATAGTATTCATTCATGGGTACATGAACTGAAATTTTATAAACTCTCTCTCCATCTTGCTAAGAGAGGCATCCCAATGGCATTATATTTCATGTTTAAAAATTACCAATCATAATATTACTTTTGCCGTTTATATCAATTGTGCATCAGTACTATTTAGGATAACACTTCTTTCTGACCGATTTTCACACTTAGAATACTGTAGCCAAAGACACTAAAACTTTAGAAACCTTACTTCCATGTGTATATATACGGGTCTGTACATGTACACACATACACACAGGAAAATGACAGGATACTTATTAAAACATCTTCCCATTATAAAAACCATAAAATAAAATCTATGGAGGAAATGAAAGAGACAGGAGTTCAAGAAGAAAAGCAAATATAATTGTTCTGACAGTGAAAACGGAGAGCTCAGGTAAAGTTCAAAGGGATAATAGTGAGCATCAAATTATCATGGTAGTAACGTTCTATTGGATACATATTCAATGAGATATAACATACTTTTACAAGGTCAACTGTTCCCATCCACTAGAAACTCCATCCTGTACTATTGATACTTGAGATGAAAATGTTTGAGGTCCAATTTAAAAATGGGGAGGGAGTGACAGTTTTGACAAATTATGGAGGGAGATCTTGTGCACTGGCTGAAGCACAACCAGTGTGATTGCTTGCACAAAGAACACAAGGCTCACACCACCACCACCGTCACGACCCTGCAAGACACAGTGGCTTGGCTGCTCAACGTTTCATAAAGCCCTCGTTCCCTCATGCAAGGGTCACAGACACAGTGGCCCTGCTCAGTGAAGCCAATGCCCCAATGTCTTCCCACTTCAGAATCGGCACCTCTCTATTCCCTCCACCTGGAATGCTCTTTGACATAATCCCTCTCACCATTCAAGATTCGACTCTAAATGCCTCAGAAAGAATGCTCAGACGTTTAGTTTGGTTTTGTGTGTATTACGGTACTCTGCATGGTCATATTTTGTGTCATTTCCTATAACTGCATGGGAGTCCACGACTATCTCAAAGAAAAGTCTTTACAAAACGCTCAGGGGCTGCCTTCTGCAAAAGATCTATCAGCAACCGCTAACCTCTACCATGACTCCCCCCTATCCTTCATCACATCCTTGCCTGTCACCCAACATCATTCCTCCACAGTACCCACCGCTTTCTGAAATTACTGATTGATAAGTATTAATATTGATGAAAACCGCATGATCTCAGTCATTTACCGCCGACTGACACATACAGTCCCAAGGTAACACAACACAGCTAGTCTACTACCCTGAAGGGACTGTGCACTTTGAAGACTTTGGGATATGTTCACTGTGCCTACAGAGTAGTCCCATGTTCATTCTGTCATTTCTGCAGTGAGTAGCACCATATTAAGAGGTATCGAGGGCAGCCCTGGTGGCACAGTGGTTTAGCGCTGCCGGCAGCCAGGGCGCGATCCTGGAGACCCTGGATCAAGTCCCAGGTCGTGCTCTCTGCATGGAGCCTGCTTCTCCCTCTGCCTGTGTCTCTGCCCCTCTCTCCCTCTCTCTGTGTGTGTGCCTCTATGAATAAATAAATAAAAATCTTAAAAAAAATAAAAGAGGTGTCGAGAAGAAGTGAAAGGTACTCCACCCTCTGGTACAGAATGTGTTTTCATGTGAGGCTCAGGGACCAGTAGTGGGTTACTCTCGACTATACTGCTCTCAATGACATGAAGCACTAACCCACTTAGAGACTTAGGCATGCCTCTGCTGTTATGACATTTTGGTCAAAATGGCAAAGTGCATCTTAATTACAGTTTCGATAGGTATGGACTTATAGGTGTCATATATTCAACGACCTTTCCGGTTCAGGATATAACTGAGTACACTTAGGAAATGTACAGTTAACACATTAAAGCTCTGACAGATGATAGGACAGAAAATTCTATCCAGAGTTTCACCGATACCATGAAATTATCCTTTTCATGGCCCACATTTGTGATGCTCTAAATATATGCACAGTGTAAAGTAGTCAATCTGCATTTCTACAAAAGGACACTGAGCACAAAAAAGGAAACATAAAGACAGTTCTAAGAAAAGAATCCCATAAACTATCGACCGAATAATATTATATGTATAAACTAAACAGTCTTTGACTACATGATATTTATCACACTCAAGATAAAAATCGTTTAAAAAATAGTTGATAATTGATGATTAAGACAAAATTCGTAGAACACTAGCATTATTCTTTCCAAGTATTCCAAGCAGAAATTCTTATAGGACACAACCAAAAGTATGGGCTATTTACTGGCTGTTATTGTAATAAAAGAACAAAGAAAAGTAAGACCTCACAAAATGTTGAAATAGCTATCTATAGACATTGTAAATTTTTAGGAAGACACTCTGAAACATCAATACGATTGCAAACACACACGCATGCGCATATTCTGGTACGATGAACTTGAAAATTAACAAGCTATGTTGGAGTTACAATAATGATCCTAATTATTTTTTTCCCAAAGTAGTAAACAGAAATACTACCTCAAGGTTTTCTGATCAGTGACAAAGTCATTAATAAATGAAATCAAAATGGCTAACAATCAGTAAAAAACTGTATTTCTGAGGGAAACATTTACTGCTATGCTAGGCTTCCATTCCGTATAGGCAACAGATTCATTTTAGTGTGTAAAATGCTTGGGGTGGAAGAATGCTTTCGACAAGAAATGAAAAAGATTTTTCCCTATCACAGTAACAAAAACATATATTCATCTTGTTTTCTTTTTAACTGCTCATCTTCCTAAGAAAATTAAGTAATGAGGAAGGCCATAAGATGGGTAGGAAAACATAAATTGTAAGAAGAGGTTCATTTCCCTTAAACAAAACTCCCAGAAAGCAGGCAAGAAAAAAAGATAAAAGGCCTCAACAATTGGAAAACTTGGGGAAGGAGGGGAATATCTGAAAGCAAGCAAGATGAAAATAATGAAAATACCAGCTGACATATAACAGGGATAGAATGCAGTCTAATCCCCAGACTCCTGAGCAAGGACGTATGCAAAATTAGCACGGGAACACAAAACTACAACAGAAAGACGGGACGCGTAGCATCGGGACCAAGTATCAAACAAAGCATATCGAATTCGGAACTTGCTCATCAAACCGGATTAATTCTCCCTGGGGCAAGCCATTTCTTTTGACGAAATGCGTTTTGAGTTCAGGTTACGTCACAGGAATATTTTTATGGAATGACTTTAAAAATGTAGAGAAAGACTCTGATTCCTCTGAATCCCCTTAGTGAAAGAAAATCTTCAAATGCTGCTAAACTTAATTAAAAGCCACGAGGGATCGATGAAATGAGGCATTCAATACAGACTGTGACATTCTGGGCCAAAACTGAAGTGTCATCAAAAAGTAATGGTTTTGGTAGACCCTGGCTAACAAAGCAGAAAGGACATCAAACACAAGACTTTTTTTTTTTTTTTTTTTTGTCAAGAATGGTAACACTGGCGAGAGAGAACCTCAAAGTGACATACATACATACATAGCGACAAACTGAGTATGTATATTCAGCGTAAAGACTCACCAGAAGCATGTGTCCATGCCTCTGTGGACAAAACCAAACCAAACCAAACCAAACCAAACAAAACAACTTTGGTTAACAGATCAACACTACATATTAAAATCCAGACAGTATAAATTCTGGCACAGAGGCTGAAGCACACATTACATGAGAACACTGTTGCTGTCTCTATCTGGTGAAATACAAAGGAGTGTGAACCTCGTAAATGCAATTTTGGGTATCAAAGTCCAACTGACTCTTTGTAATGTGCTCTGGCGTTGCAATTCTCAACATAGCAGGTGATAACCTGATATAGAAGCGAATACCACCGCGACTTACGTTAGCTGCATGTGAATTGTTTAAATATCAAAAGGTGAAGTACGACAAACTAGGAATAAAACACAAATTTATGGAAAGGGTGCTTCAAAGAATGAAACCTGGATAAAACTCAAAACCAGGAATCTTCCCAAGTGATCCTTCGCTACAAAATTAATTCACATTAGTGGAAGGCTTTGCTGCGCCCTGTGTTGGGAATGTTTTTGTCCTGTCGGGAACAGTTCACGCAAAATACCGAATTTCCGTATGTCACCCTTATGTCCCGT
Source organism: Vulpes vulpes (assembly GCF_048418805.1). Lineage (NCBI taxonomy): Eukaryota > Metazoa > Chordata > Mammalia > Carnivora > Canidae > Vulpes > Vulpes vulpes. Next base: position 16,039,725 of record NC_132786.1, on the reverse strand, counting down.
TGTTTTGCTCGGAAAGAGCATCAAACCTCTGTGATAAATTTAAAATGAATTACAATTTTGCTGGAGGTTTAATTGCTAAGTAATTTGTTTGAACAGTTTAAACCAGTTACAATTTTAGTCAACTTATAAATTTGTGGGCAATCATATGGGAAAACTCATAAAACCACAGCTAAATTCCTAGGGATCAAAGTGTTATAGACTGAAATAGCCTTTAACTAACAAATGAGCATTATGATTGGATGTCAACTGCATTCCTATATTTTAATTCAATTGCATATGTAAGAAAAAGTAGAAACCATTAGGCCGAGTAAGGAATAAAAATTGCTTTGAAAGCAGCAACACTATGGAAATCTAAACAGAAATTCCAAACGTCCTGTCATTCTTCTGGGAGTTCAGAGCAAAAGAAGTTCTTACGTGAAAACGGATTGAAGGTTGAGAGCCCACAGGACTCCCTGACGGTGCTTCGTAAGTTAGAAAATGAGCCCATAGATAGGAGATCATAAAGACGCTTTTCATCCAACAGAGACGGCTTCCTTACTACTACTCACCCAGTTCCTGAACTCTGTCATGAGCTAGTGAACCCCTAGAACAAAGCTGAGAACGAAACCTGGGTTTCGGCACGACTCCACAGGTGAACTCAGAACCAGATTAAAACCAGGGCTTACAAGAGCTTTCCCGCTGTCAGATTCACACGGGGGTCATCCCTAATCCCACCACAGACCAGCGAGAAGACAGCAAGCTCCCATCCTTGCAGGAGTTCGTCGTGGAAGCGTCACAAGCCAGAGACAGGGGGGTTGTGTCCCTCAGAGTGAAGCTACAGGAAATGGTTTCCTTCTTTTCATTTTGTTGATCTTAAGGAACTTTCACAAAACAGCTCTGAATCATGCAGTCTCCTTTAAAAATGTTCTCCTCATAAGGAAAACAGAAGAAAAATCAACCACCACAGGTCACGCTTGAAAACGCAGAACTTCAGAAGTTGCGGGAGAAACACCTGGAAGACCTCTTTCCTTATACCATTTCATGGAAAGTTTCTCATGAGAAATTTACGTAGTGGGTTGTGTTTTATGAATCAGACCCGAATAAAAAGAGAGACTTCTGCCACGAAACTTAAAGGGTAAGAAAATCTCCGTGTGCATGCCACTCCCAGCATCATGAGTCATGTTTTTCCCACGCGGACTGTTCCAGAGTCTCACCCTGATCCCCCCCGCACTGGTCCTTACAGATGCGCTAAAATGGATTACCACTGCAGTGGTTATCAGTCCTCCTCCGATATCCGAAGAAAACTAAAGACCGAGGAGGGTCCTCTAACTCCCATGCCCTACCTGGTGAAAATGGCATTTAAAGTCCTTAACACCCGAGAGGAAGTGGCTGAACTTAAGAGGCAGGCCAGGCTCCAGCAGAAGGTCCAACTCCAGACCCAAGCCTCGGGGGCAGCCCTGCGGCCGGCGGGCTCCCCGAGCCCACAGAATGCAGGAACCAACCGAACCCTGCCTGGGGCTTGCTTCAGATGCGGCACCGAGGGACAATGGCCCGTCAATGTCCCAATCCCAAGGAGCCAATGCGGCAATGCCCTCAATGTCGAACGATGGGCCACTGGAAATCCGCCTGCCCAGGTCTCGGGGGATCCTCGGCGCCTCCACACAGAGGAAACCCTGAGCCGGGAAGTCCAGCCTTTCAACGACTCAGATTGGACGATGACTGACGGGGCCCAGACTCGGACACCCCCTAACCCAGGCCAAGCCCAGGGTCCTGCTCCAGGGAGCGGGGAAGCCCATCTCTTTCCTGTTGGACACGGGGGCGACCGACTCCATTGTGCCTTCCTACTCGGGGGCCAGCTTCCCCTCTCCAGTAGCGGTGATGGGAACTGATGGCACCTCCTCTATTCCACGGACTGCCCCCCTCCTCTCTTGCAGCCTGGATGGGTTCTCCGCCTCACGCTCCTTCCTTAGAATCCCTTCCTGCCCAGCTCCTCTTCCTCGAAAATCCTGACATCTATCTATCAGCTTCTCCTCGGCTAAGTCCTGCTACCCTCCTACCTACCCCCTCTGCTAACCCGGAACCCTCCCATCCCTGCTCTCAACTCCTGGAAGAGGTGACTCCTCCACATCCAGGACTTTCCAATCAGCCCTTCCCTAACCCTGACCAAATACTCTTTGTGGCCAGAGACACGCAGCATAGGCCGTTGTTACCCTAGACGCCATCCTAGAGGCAGTTCCCTCCTCCTCGGGACAAGCTCTCGGAAGGCAGAACTTAGAGCTCTCACCAGGGCTCCTCGCCTGTCCAAAGGGCAACGAGCTACCATAGACACGGACTCCAAATATCCCTCCCTCATCACACATACACATTCTGTCCTATGGCAAGAGCAAAGGCTTCTTACAACCAAGGGAAACCCCATAATCTATGGGCCCCTCATTTCAAAACTACTAGGGGCCCTCAGCCTTCCGACTGAAGTAGCCATTGTCCACTGTCATGGACACCAATCCTCCAAGGACCCGGTGTCCCGGGCCAAAAACAAAGCCGACTCAACTGCCCAAGCCAATGCCTTAGGCTCCTCACCAGCTCCCCTCCTCTTCCTCAACACACCACATTCCCTCCACTTACACAGATGAGGAAACTCACACACTAAAAGAGATGGGAAGAATAGCCGGGGAAAAAGACTGGATCTTCATTCAGAAGAAACTCGCTCTTTCAAACCATTTAGCTCCTATGATCATTTCAGACATGCATCAGTCCCTACACATTGGTCCCAAGGCCTTACACCAGTTCCCAGGACCCCTTTTCTACTACCCACATCTCCAAAAGGTAATTAGAGAGGTGGATTAGTCTTGCAAAACCTGCTCCACTGTAAATGCTCAAGGGGGAATTCGCAGGCCAAGACCCAATCACCAGCTCCACGGCTACCAACCTGGCAAGGACTGGCAGCTTGACTGAAGAAACCCCACACCCCCGCCCCCGTGAGTGGGACCAGGCCTAACCCTGAGGCAGCCCATCCAGGTGCCTCCCATAAATTCAAGCAACAAAAACATTCTGTTTTTCCGAGATAGGAAAACTATCCCCCCCCTCGCCCTGACTGGAAAAGTCCCTGAACATGGTCATGTTGACCTTCAAAGAAATCAATCACGTCATAACCTGAATGCTATGCTACTCCCGCGTTTTCTTTGCCTTTAAAAGATGCCTGTAATTGCTAATCGGCGCTCTGCCACCTCTGAGGATGAGAGCCCATTTGCGCAAACGTTCAATAAACCCTCTTGCTTGTTGCATCTGCCTGACTGGGGTCTGAGTCTCTGGGGCGACCACCGGGACACGTTGGCACCCGTGAGCAAGGGTCCAACAGACTTTTCCCACATGCCGCCCAATAAATCCTTTCGCTACCTATTAACCTCAGTGGACGCCTTTACAGGGTGGGCAGAGGCTTTCCCTACAGCTCGGGAGATGGCGGATGTGGCGGCCACCATACTCACCGAACACATCATTCCGAGATTCAGCCTCCTGGAGATCCTACAATCTGACAACGGCCCGGCTTTCATCTCCAGCATCTCCGGGCATGACTCCGAGAGCCTAAATATTACCTGGAAACTCCATATCCCATATCACCCCCAAGTCTTCGGGTAACCTAGGGTGGGCTAACGGCCTTCTCAAGGAATATCTCACCAAACTTACACTTGAATCCCCACCTGTCCTGGCCGACCCTCCTCCCGCTGGCTTTAAGAAGGCTCAGAGCCACCCCTAGAGGGCCGTCGGGCCTAGTCCCTTTGAGCTTCTCTACGGGGTGGCCCTTCCTGCTCCCTTAAAATCTTCCAACATCACCTCCTCCTCTCCTATCTTACTTACCTACCTTCCCTAACTCGTCTAAGAGCCCTCCTGCGGGCCCATGTGGATTCAGTCACCCGTACTCCAGGAGCACCCACCTACAGGCCTACCCAACTCAGGACCAGGGCCCCTTCTCCTGGATAAAACTTATCCAACAAGGCACTTCCCTCGCCAGCCTTTCCTGCATGGGCAATCTGTCCCACCGTTTTATCTGTGCCTCTTTAGGCAAAACTCCCCTTGTGGCCATTCCCCTCCCCAAGTGCATTCAGCTGCACCAGCCCCGCACCCACACCTCCAGCGCCTGCCTCATCCCTCTCTCACTAATGTTGCCCTATTTACTGACCCTCTCAACCATCAATTCCCCTTCTGTTATTCCGCCCCTAACTCATCCCTGTGCAACGTCACCCGGTCAAAAGTCACCTCTCATCATGCTGCTATTGGCCGATTCTTTTGGTGCCAGGGCTCCCTATCTAAATCTCTCAATACCTCTGCCTCCCTCCTGTCTGCCTGTCTCCCAAGTTCCGCGATTAACCATCTATAGTCAGGCAGAAGTAGCCCTCCTCACCAGCACCCCCCCCCCAGAAAAGCAGAAACGAGTGATCTTTCTCCCACTGGTTGTCGGGGTCTCCCTGGCCTCAACCCTGGTGGCCACTGGGTACGGGGCCCTTATTCCAGTCTGCAGATTCCTCCAGGGACCTATCCGAGAGGCCTCAGATGGCTATCGAAGCTTCGGGAGAGTCTTTTAATTCCCGACAATGCCAAATAAACCCGGTGGCCCAGGTAGCTCTACAGAACCGATGTCTCTTGGACCTCCTCACGGCCGAGAAAGGAGGAACTTGTACGTTTCTCAATGAAGATCGCAACTACTACATCAACGAAACAGGTGGAGTGGAAACCAATCTCCACATCCTCGCCAAAAGTCAGGAGTCTCTCCAGACACAGTATCACCCTGTCGGCCCAACTACACCCCAATGGTGGCAGACCCCACTAACCACATGGCTCCTCCTCTCTCTAAGCCCACTCCTGATCCTTGGCATACTATTAATGGTGGCCCCTTGCTTTTTCCGAATCATCAAGGAAGGAATCCACGAAATATCTCAGTTATCAATCAACTAACTTGTTTTATATCCCTACGCTGGCCTGCCCACCTCCAACAGGCACCACGACGCCCCAAAATCAGCAGGAAGCAGCCGGATCTGAATCGTCGCCCCATTATAACATAACAAAAATATATGAATGTTGGGCCAGAGAGACTGGGAACCTCAAAACGGCCGACCCCAGGCCAGGAACCTCCCAAGAAGGCCACCTTGCTGCCCAACCCTAACTTAGCACACCAAGACCTGTAACCCTTGCCCTAATTGGAATGCCGCCCTGCCATCTTCCCACAGAAAACTCTTTAGAGACCTCACTGCAGTTGGCTTGCGTGCGACACCCCCACCCCTTGCTCTCTCCCTTGCCTGCGGGTGCATAATCTAGCCAGAGAGTGCAGCCCATTAAAAGCCGGTTTCAACAAAAATAAATAAATAAAAATGAAAGCCTGTTTCGACCAACTTTTGACTGGCCTCTCTTCCAGTTCACTACCAATCAGATTAAACCTGACAAAAACCGTGTTCCTTTTGTTCCAAACTGCCACTTAAAGGCTGTGACAGCTAATCTCTACGTTGTTAGGAACTATATCGTTCCAAGATGTGTGAAACTGGCAGGGACATAAATTCCAGAGATCATTCACTCTTGGCTTTGAAACGGGCTCATGGTACCTGGTATTAGGCTATGTTCTTTGGAATTTGTAGACGAATCTGACCACATCTACTTCTGATGTGGAAAAAAAGACATCTTATCTTATTTAGCGAAGTGATAATGCAGTGTTTTAAATACATCCCAGCTTAGATGACACACGATACTTTGCTCAATGGTTCCCGGGAGCCTCAGTCGTTGTGATTTGATAGCACGCAAAGTCAATGAGAAACAGACACGCGGAATTTGAAGCACAAAGGTACGGTCTTTCTGGATCTTCACATTTGTTTCAGTTTCTCACTAATGACCTTCAAGGCCTTGAATACATTAGTCACCTTTTTAGGCAACTTCTATGATTAAAAGTAAGAGAAGAGCAAGTAGGATGTTACCTATGCATTTGGCTGAGTCTTCGAACTCTAAAGACGATGATGAGACCACCAGTCCATGCGGTGTCAAACTGAACAATGCAGCAGAGGCAACAAGAAACTGCTCGACCCAGGAGTAGGTGTGAGTGAAGGCTCACCGGAGGAATCATTCTATACCATAATCGACAGTCTGTACACGTCACTGCCTCGGGCTTGGCTCGGCTTCATCTGGTGCACATCTGTTGGTCTCACCCAGGAATTCAAGAAGGGCACTGAACACTAGTGATGAAACGGCTCTGCAAGGATATTCTGATTGTTCCATCACATGGGCCTCTTAACAATCCTAGCTACCCAAACTGCATTCTCAGTGTGTTTCTCCAAAACAATGAGATGCCAACCTTTATCTGAACTCTTGACTACCACCTCCGCCTGTGGCTGTCCTGTTGTGGGGACACCTTTCACAGCTGCATGCTTTCCCCGTTGCTCATTTGTCCCCTGCCAAGTTTGGACCCCTAGAATACCTACCCTTGTCCTGTGCCCAGGCTTGCCGTGTCGGTGATTCATTCACATGGACATTCTGCTGTGGGCGTTGTCCTCTCAGGGCTCGCGATATTTACAGATATTTACATTCCTTCCCAAGCTTTGCTGTAGGCCAAATCCTTGCTCCTCACCTGGTCCCATCTGGTCTACCCAGACTCAAAAAAAAAAAAAAAAATCACAACCCACAGTGAAAATAAAGGAAGAGCAGGTGGAGATTTTTCCAAGCCCAGACCCTGAAGACAAGAACTGAGGAAGACGGACTCTACATTTACTGTTGTGAGGATGAAAAGAGATACTCAGGATGGTGCATATTATACAACATCTCACAAGCTTTCCGTGCCTTAAGTATCTAGCCCGTTGTTCATTCCGTGCAAAACTGTGAGACTCAGGCACTCTTTCAGAGCCTTCTGGGACAATACGGGACAACATGTATAAAGTATGGGATGGGGATTCCTGGGTGGCGCAGCGGTTTGGCGCCTGCCTTTGGCCCAGGGCGCGATCCTGGAGACCCGGGATCGAATCCCACATCGGGCTCCCGGTGCATGGAGCCTGCTTCTCCCTCTGCCTGTGTCTCTGCCTCTCTCTCTATCTCTCTGTGACTATCATAAATAAATAAAAATTAAAAAAAAAAAAGTATGGGATGATCACCAAAATGAACCCGATTAAACTCAAACAATGGACATAATTCTTTTATCTCCTTTTTTTTAAGGATTTATTTATTCATGATAGATATAGAGAGAGAAAGAGAGAGACAGAGACACGGGAGGAGGGAGAAGCTGGCTCCATGCTGGGCGCCTGACGTGGGACTCGATCCTGGGATGCCAGGATCGCGCCCTGGGCCAAAGGCAGTCGCCAAACCGCTGAGCCACCCAGGGATCCCGATCATCTGATACCTAATCCCCATCTCCCTACAAAGGTGGTCAATGATTCATCATGTTGTTATCTGTTTCTCACCCCAACATTTCTATCTACCTGTATCCATCCATTTGCTTATGACTGAAACCAGGCAGCCATATCTCTTTCTACATCTAACCCATGATCGTTCTAATTTAAAATATACTTTACATCCATCTTATTATTTTCTTCTCTATAGTCAGCACCCAGGTCACATTTGTATGTCCCACTGTCATCTCTCACTAGAACTAATATCTTTGCATTCTGGGTGGCCTTCCAACTTGTAACTCAAGTCTTTCAATTTTTTTAAAGACGACTTTTATCACTTTGAGAGAGAGCATGAGAGAGAGTGCATGAGTCGGGGCGGGGAGGGGCAGAGGGAGAGGAAGAAGCAGACGCCCCAGTGGGCAGGGATCCTGACGCAGGGCGGATCCCAGGACCCTGGGGTCCTGACCTGAGCCAAAAGGCAAAGGCTCAACCGACTGAGCCCCCCACACACAACAGGTGTCCCTAACTCTGTTCTTTTCTGAATCATTCCCAAACTCACAACAGGTAGCCTAATAGTGCAAAGCCCCAAACATCATTATGTTGTTACTTTGCTTATTAGTTCTCTTCAAAATCTTCTCCTTGCACCTTGGATGAAATCAAAACCCTCTGAGCCAATAAAGCCTGGTGTGATCTAGTCCATGCTGACTTCTTTAGTCACATCTAATGCTGCTCTCCTATCTATTAATTATGTTCCACCTGCCCTGACCATTTTTCAATCTTTCTCAATTTTGGAGACTCCCATCAACATTTTTTTTTACATTCTTCAACATCTCAATTGCTATTAAGATTTCCTATGTAGGAACTGAGCCTTACAATGTTCATCAGATATGTTACTTCTTTAACGAGGTCGTCCCTGAACCTCCAATTTAAGCTACTTCTCTCCATTATGATATTTTATGGTACATTGTCATTTTCTTTCATAGCACCTTTCCCAATTTTCTTGGAGGCACTTGTTTGTATGAATATTTCTAAAGTGACTGTCCTCTGGATAGGCCGTGGGCACGCTCCGTGGGTACAAGAGACTTTTGCTTTCTACTGTATGGCAATGGCTGGTACAGGGACTGGCACATCGTTGGCACTCAATATATCTGTCCAAGGAGTGAGTGGAAATTCTGTATCTTATAGTTTATTTGTTCAATTATTCAATAAGCTATTATCTTGTGTAAAGCACGGTCTTCACCTCATTGGGTAGAGCAGAGACAGAAAGATGCAAAAGTTCCTGCTCTGGTGAAGCTTTTAGAGTGGGAAACCAGTAATTAGCAACGAATACAAAACATCACATCGCATTTTAGAAAGAGACGTGTAGCAAAGAAAAATGGAGCAGGACAACGGAAATGAGGGGTGCCAGGGAGATGGGATTTACAGTTAGAATAAATGATCAATGTAGGCCTTCATGAACAGTTTACCTCTGGGAACAGACTTGAAGCAAGAGAAGGCTTTCTGAGAGAAATTCGAGATAAAGAATTTTCTAGGTGAGGGAACGGGCTAGAATGAGTCCAAGAGTGGGCACTTGTATGGGTTTCTGAGAAACAGTAAAGGAAGACACAGAGTGGTCAGGAAGGCAGACATAGAGGTTGTGATAAAGGAGACAAGGAAGGGCAGACAGATCACGTAGGCCTTCTGACCACCATCCTCACTTTGGCTTTTACAGTGACTGAGCTGGGTGAGCCTTCAAATGGTATCAGAAGAGTTATAGGATCTTACTTTTGCTTTAAGTGGATCGAGATGGCTGCTCCGTGTAGAATCTTACAGCGGGGCATGGGGAAAGGCAGGAAAACCCCACAAAAGGCTTCTGAAGAATTCAGGCAAGAGAAGATGGTCTCTTGAATTGGGATCTAGCAGTGGAGATAATAGAAAACAGCTGGATTCTGGATCTATATTGAAGGTCAAGATAAAAGGTATTTTGCTGATGCACTGGATGGGGGTTTGAAAGACAGCAAGGAATTAAAGACACGTCTGAGGTCTGGAGGCTGAGTAACTGGGAAGACAGCTTTGCAGTCAAGTCATAGGGGTGAAGAAAACAGATGAGTGTGTTCGGGGGGAGTTGGTGAGATCATGTTTCTTTGCAGAAACTGGAGGAGAGGTTACATGAGTAGTTGGATATACAATTCAGTGGGAGAATGACAAATGTGGGATGTGTCCACCTACAAACAGCACGGAAAGCAGGACAGGAGAGGATATCACTCCAGACTCGAACCCCACCCCGGAGTGACTGTAAACAGAAAGGACTAATTGCCATGCACCACACCTCGAGCAAAGCCTCATGCCCTTGTGTTTGGGTCGCATTCAGGGGGCCTTACTCCTCAACTTACCAGGATGATGGGAAATATTTCAATCTGACACATAATAAGCATGAGGCATAAGTAGGTAGCCATTTAGGACACATCCCTCATCGTCAGACTCTTCATTGTGAAACAAATAAATTAAATTTCTTCTATCAGGTAACATTTTTATTATCATGTACATTTTCTACCTGCTAAGAAAGAAAGCAATGTGCCAATATTTTGTGGTTTAAGGAAGTGTCTACAGGAATACCATACGCTGTGACGATGGCTAGAGTGCCTCACAGATCCTACTTTCATGCACTGCACACGCCTCCCAGGCACAACTGTACAATCTACATTTGAGAAAATATAGCATTTGAATAACAAGAGACCACTACGATAAACCGAGCCCATAAGGCTTATTATAAACATCTTCTAAATATAAATTGCTCTTCGAATTCTATCCTGTAGGAGGAATAGAGTTTTTCATGCAAACCAAATAACGTCATAAAGCCGCTGACAGACACATAAAACCCTAATAGGAACTTAGGTTTTAGTGATCTCTAAATTATTACCCAGAAATACAGTCTGGATCCTAATAACTAATTCACTCCAGAAACATTCACCGCGAGCCTCATGTGGTTTCCGACACGCTCTGACGCAGGCGCGGATGACACAGCGAGGTGCAAAACACATCAGGCGTCTGCCCCCATCCACAGGGTTTGGTCTTCCTCGGGGGGTGGAAGAGACAATGACTGAATAAATCTGTAACATGTCACAAGGTGGTGAGCGCCACAAAGAGCGGGCACGCAGGGCAGGGGACCCGGGGCGGGGTGGCTCTCCTGTAAGTCATGCGCTCAGCAGTTTCCAACGCGATTGTACTGTATGAGACTCTTTGACCACCATCTACTATTCAAGCACACGTAACAGAACAAAGGCCCCGTGGAGTGAGGACAGGTGACCCAGCTTGGAAAGGGCAAGCGTGGAAAGAGACACCAGGTCTTCTAAATTGCCCTCAGAGATCTTTTCCTGCTAATGCAGAAGAGAGGGGCAGCATTCCTGTTCTGCAGACTAGGAGTAGGAGAGAGAAAAAAAGAGGTCATTAGCCTTAGGGACAACTGCTGATGGCTGTCTAACGATCACAGTTTAGTAAGTGGGAGATATATACATAAAAGGTAAGAGTACAGTTGTTCCTTGAACAACATGTGTTTGCATCCGTGGGTCCACTTCTTTATACAGTACAGCACCATACATGTCTTTACTCCCATGATTTTCTTTTTTTAAAGATTTAGTTAGTTATTTAAGAGAGAATGAGAAAGAGTGTGTACACAAGTTGGAGGGGCAGAGGGAGAGAATTCCAAGTAGACTCACTGCTGAGCATGAATCCCGATGCAGGGCTTCATCCAGAGACCATGAGATCATGACCTGAGCCAAAACCAAGAGTCAGGCACTTAACTGACGGCATCGCCCAGGCGCCCAATGACTGCACCACCCAGGCGCCCCGCTTCCTTATGATTTAAATAACATTCTCTTTTCCCCAGCTCACTTCATTGTAAAATACATATTAGTCTACTGTTTATATCATCGGTAAGGTTCCAATCAACAGTGGGCTACTAGTAACAGTCCAGTTTTGGCAGAATCAAAAATCGTACATGGATTTTCAGCTGTGCTGGGGGATGCTGTCGAGACCCCTAATCCCCACGTTGTGGGGAGGTCAGCTATATTCTAATGAATTTGTAGTTCTTCACGGAACTACACTTTCCAAATTAGTCGCTTCTACAAAAACCTGAAGCAGAGAATACAGTGTTCACTGAAACCACTGCTCCAGTAACTAAATTTGAGCTACTGTTGATGAAATTGAGTACTGTATATTTCCTGTTATGAGAGTATCTCGTGCGCACTCATGCACACACACCATCCCTACAGAGCCTTGTGTGGGCTCTTTGTTTTCCACTCGATGCCAGAGAAGCTTCCCTGTTTTATCCACAAAGTTCACATTTCCAAAGCCAAACAACAGCACTGCACACATGGACTAGTGGTAACAGGAGCGAGGCATGTCTCCGTCCAGTTAGACCAGAGGAGTGGCAAACATTGTTGCCGACAAAACCAACGGAAAACCCATTTACAAATATGATGGTCACAAACGACACTTCCCTACAAAACAAAAGTGGCACATCCTGTTGTCTTGTCCAAACTCTCTGTGGCCCCAACCAATCGAGAGCTTCCAGCTTTCCTGCACTTACTTGCTTCCCTTACGTTTGTCACCTCAGATACATGACTTTTCTTTTCTGCAGCTCAGGTTTTGATTTTTTGGTAACTTCTTCTAAAACTTTCGAAGGTTTAGTTGTATTGATTTCTTCAAATAATATCAACACCTTCTAGGTAAGGATCTCGTACAACTGACTGTGTTGTCTTTACTTCAAATAATTAATAAACTTCCTCTGGACTTAAGAGTCATTAGGCGCGCGCACGCGCGCGCGCACACACACACACACACACACACACATACACACAGTCATTACGCACCATGACAACCCACTGGTTAGTTCTCAACATTTTGCAATTCAGATCACTAGTCAGCTTTCTGCCTGGTCTTCAGACCTGCTTCAATACAACAGGTAAGTATAAAAACAACTTTCATCAGTGGAAAATCCCATAGGAGTTCAGTATTGTTGCACTCTAATGGATACATGGAAGCAAATGTGTCTTTCTAGAAACCAATGAATTTATGACTATAAAAGATACAGCACCTGTAAATTGAAGAGCTTATTCCTCAAAAACATAGCGGATAAAAAAAGTCAGTGCATACATCCAAAAAAGCCTTAAATAATAAGGGAGGAAAATAAGTAAAACATGTTAAAAAGATGGCCAAATGAGAGAGGCATCCTGCCTCTCAGGATGGTTTCCTTATCTTTTATTGCATTTTATAAATGTCATAAAATAATGATGATTTTTTTAATTGGAGTTCAGTTTGCCAACATACAGCATAACACCCAGCGCTCATCCCATCAAGTGCCCCCCTCAATGCTCATCACCCAGTCACCCCACACCCCCACCCCACCTCCTTTTCTTCCACCCCTTGTTCGTTTTCCAGAGTGAGGAGTCTCTCACGTTCTGTCTCCCTTTCTGATATTTCCCACTCATTTGTTCTCCTTTCCCCTTTCTTCCTTTTCACTATTTTTATATGCCCCAAATGAATGAGACATTACCATGTTTGCCTTCTCCGATTGACTTACTTCACTCAGTGTAATACATCCAGAACCAAATGATGACTATTATAAAGGAGAAAAAACGACTTTTTTAAAATGAAGAGGTATCACACTGGGAGAATCCTTTCAATGACTGGGAAAAATATATGGTCACACAATACAATTTGCGGACAGCAGACACATACAGTGCATGTTGTCAACTTTCTCCATCATTAACCACATAACAAAGCTCTTTTAAAAGTACAAGGGGAGGCAACGGAAGGAGTTGCTACCACCTGTATTCCTGTTTGCAGTTTCTTCCTCATGTTTGTCAAGACAGAAAGTAGCATTTTTTCTTTCTTTCTTTAAGTCTTTAGTTTAAAAAAAAAAAAGGGCAAACCGATAGGATTTTCAACTTTTGGTGACAGTCATGGACATCTGGAGACTCATGAGTTCTAAGACTAGGGGTTCTGAACTGAAATTAAGATTTCAAGGATTACAGTTAAAGTCTCAGAGCGAAAGACATGAGGCCGAGTATTTTTCAACGAAAGCCCAAAGAGAAAAACAGAGGCTGACGACAGAGAAGAGCTGTGACATAAACCACAGATGATGTCGGAATTGTGATTTCTGTTAAATCTTGCCATGTGTGCATGGATGTACGTACAGATACACACACATAGATCTCCAACAGTTCTTGTTCCTCAACGGTTATGCTCAAGGTTTGGTGGGGGGACCATCATTCTTTGTCTTGGCATATTTTGCTTACTTTTTGCTACGAAAAGACATAGAAAATTAAGTATAAAGATAATTTACAGATTTCAACTGTAAAAGAAAGTATCAGGTTTTTAGTCCATAAAATCCAGACACCGACTGATAAAGCATCATCCTAGGAGGATCATCACTAGAAAAGTCCAATGGGACACACGGAAAAACGTCACGTTATCTAATTCCAAAGACAAAATTATTTTCACACTTTCTAGAGGTATTCTATATTTAATATTGACGCCTGATGGAAAGGTCTGAAGTACTACAAACGCTCAGACGTTGTAGAAAAGGATGTAGTACTGCCACGTCTACCATCAATTCTATCTAAATAAGTGCTATTTTATGGTGTTAGTTATTACTGTATATAAAACTACTGAAGACCAAGATTCTTTGGACATATTCTTACAGTTTCCCCAAATGTGTAAGATGGAAACAGGACTTTTTTGAGCATTCATTTTTATCCCGCCTGATTCACTAGCACCTCTCAAAAATAAGCTCTAGGGAATCATGAAGTCCATTCAATAATTTCCTACTAAACACCCTAAATTACATAGAAGACCGCCATGTTGATATAGATCTACTCAGGTTGTCAAGGAATTATTTAACTTACATTATGAGCAGCTACAGTTACCAGTGCTTCCAGTCTGGGATCTCATTTCTAAGTGTGTGAGTTGGTTCTCCTGTTTCCATAATAACCAATTTAACAATCAGCTTGGCAGTCAACTGCTTTAGAGTTAGTTTCATTAATGTTAGCTCTCTTCTCCTTTCTTGGTTGCAATTTCCTCCTGTTGTTGCTGGACCACCTTAGTGAAGTCCTCGTACACTCATTTCTTTAGGTGAGCCGCCATGACTGCCCGCCACACCACAGCTTCTTGATCCATCATCTTTCAATGGACACCGAGGCTCCTTCCACAGTTTGCCTACTGTGGACATTGCTGCTATAAACATTGGGGTGCAGGGATCCCTGGGTGGCGCAGCGGTTTGGTGCCTGCCTTTGGCCCAGGGCACGATCCTGGAGACTCGGGATCGAATCCCACGTCAGGCTCCCGGTCCATGGAGCCTGCTTCTCCCTCTGGCTGTGTCTCTGCCTCTCTCTCTCTCTCACTGTGTGCCTATCATAAATAAATAAAATAAAATTTAAAAAAATAAAAAAAAAAAAACATTGGGGTGCAGCTGTCCCGGGCATTATGCTGAGTGAAAACAGTCAATCGGAGAAGGACTGACATTATGTGGTCTCATTCATTTGGGAAATATAAAAATTAGTGAAAGGGAATAAAGGCAAAGCAGAGAAAATGAGTGAAAGTATCAGTGAGGGTGACAAAACAGGAGACACCTAACTCTGGGAAACAAACAAGGGGTAGTGGAAGGGGAAGTGGGTGGGGGGGTGGGGTGACTGGGTGATGGGCAATGAAGGAGGCACTTGGCGGGATGAGCACTGGGTGTTGTGCTATATGTGGACAAATTGAATTCCAATAAAAAATTAAAAATTCAAAAAATAAAAAATAAAAATAAAAATTCAAAACAAAGAAAAGGGCTTATTTAAAATAAGCAAACATTTAACTGATGTATTCAGTAGGTCCAATAAATGGAAATATATGACACTAGAAAAAAAAAAAAAACACAACACCGGGGAAATCTTCAGGGTTCTAAGGAATGTCATTGATTTTCAAAAGATATCCGAATGATATAAACAGGAACACCACAAGTACAGAAGAAAAAGCTACCGGAGGCACCGATATGAACAATTTCACTAATACATTAAATGCCATAGATCGTTATGAGAAAGATTTAAATGCATCAGTAAATAAGAATTTTTAAGCCATGGACTCAGTTATTTTTTTAACATAAGGAAATATGCAATAATGTATTTGAAATGTGAAAAAGTCCCTGTTTCCACGGCCACCCTGGAGGAAGAGCACGCCAAGGGGCATGCTATCGGGATCCCCCACATGACGGAGCAGCCACCTGACTCAGTGGAACAACCGACTTCGGCCACTGAGCAACATCCTTAACGAAATCAAGAGCCCGCCAGAGCTACTACAAGGGGGCGAGCTGAAGCTTATGGGCCTGAGCAGTTCGAGCCGGGCATGGCAGTTGGTGCTGAGTGCTTGGCTCGAGCCGAGATGCCAGCTGCTGAGGCCAAGACAATTTACATGGCAGTCACACCTCTGATTCACTGTCCCGACCTGGAGGAGCCACCTGCACACTTGGCCACCCTGCAAGAAGAGCTACCCCGGGCACCCACTATCAATGTCCCTGGCATGCCTTGCCAAAGGAGTCACCTGCCTCAGTGCAGCAACTAGCTTCGGCCCCTGAACAACATCATGAACCATGTCAGCACCCACCCCAGCTCCGAAGGTGGGGCCTAATGAAGCTTCTGGGCTTGAGGTGATCGAGCTGGGCAGGGCTGTCGGTGCTGAGTGCTTGGCCAGAGCGCAGATGCCAGCTGAGGAGTCGAAGCCAATGCACGAGGTAGTCACACCTCTGATTCACTCTCCCGACAAGGAGGACCCACCTGCAATCTCGGCCACCCTCGCGGTAGATGATGTCCGGCGCATGCTATCAGGGTCCGCCACATGCCAGTGCGGCCACCCGGATCAGTGGAGCAACTAGTGTCCGCCCCTGTGCAATATCCTGAACCACCTCAACAACCGGCCCCAGCTCCTACCTCGCAGCCTTTTAAGCTTCAGGGCCAGAGGTGATCGAGCTGGTCACGGCTCGAGCCGAGAAGCCAGGCTGCTGAGACCAAACCAATGCACGTGGTGGTAACACCTCTGACTCACTGTGCCGACATGCAAGAGCTACCTGTACCCGTGGCCACCCTGGAGGAAGAGCACGCCCAGGTGCATGCTTTTGGGTTCCCGCACATGCCGGACCTGCCAACTGCCTCAGTTGAGCGAATGACTTTGGCCACTGAGCCACATCCTGAACCCAATCAAGAGCCTGCCACAGAGACTACAGTGAGGCCAGCTGAAGCTTCTGGAGACGGAATACTTCCAAACTCATTCTATGAGGCCACCATCACCTTAAGTCCAAAAGTAGAAGAAGATCCCACCGCACCAAAAAGGAGAGTTATAAACCGATGTCCCCAATGATCACGGATGCAAAAGTTCTCAACAAGATACGAGCCAATAGGGATCCCTGGGTGGCGCAGCGGTTTGGCGCCTGCCTTTGGCCCAGGGCGCGATCCTGGAGACCCGGGATCGAATCCCACGTGGGAATCCCAGTGCATGGAGCCTGCTTCTCCCTCTGCCTGTGTCTCTGCCTCTCTCTCTCTCTCTCTCTCTGTGTGACTATCATAAATAAATTTAAAAAAAATTAAAAAAAAAAAAGATACGAGCCAATAGGATCCAACAGTACATTGAGAAGTTACTCACGGTGACCAGGTGGCATTTATCCCTGGGACGCAAGGCTGGGTCTACACTCGTCAAACACTCCATGTGACTGATCAGATCTGCAAGAGAAAAAACGAGAACCAGGTGATCGTCTCAATAGATCCAGAGAAAGCATTTGAAAAAATACGGCATCCATTCCTGATCCAAACGCTTCAGAGTATAGGGATAGAGGGAACGTTCCTCAGCATCTTCAAAGCCGTCTACGAAAAGCCCACAGAAAATTATCATTCCCAAGGGGGAAACACTGGGAGCCTTTCCCCAAAGAAGATGAGGAAGGAGACATGGATGTCCACTCTCACCACTGCTATTCAACATAACACTAGACATCGTAGCCTCAGCATCAGGCAACAAAAAGAAATAAAAGGCATTCAAATCGGCCTAGAACAAGTCAAACTCTCCCTCTTCCCAGATGACATGATACCGTACACCTAGAAAACCCAAAAGACTCCACCCCAAGACTGCTAGAACTTATACAGCAAATTCGGCAGTGTGGCAGGGTACAAAATCAATGCCCAGAAGTCAGTGGCCTTTCTAGACGCTAACGATGAGACTGAAGAAAGAGAAATTAAGGAGTCGACCCCATTTACGATGGCACCCAAAAGCATGAGCTACCTAGGAATAAACCTAACGAAAGAGGTAAAGGATCTCAACCCGAAAAACGACAGAACACGTCTGAAAGAGACTGAGGAAGACAAAGAGATGGCTAACTATTCCATGCTCATGGATCCGAAGAATGAATATTGGGAAAACGTCAACGTGGGCAATTTACACAATTAACGCAATCACGATCAAAAATACCACGGACTCTCTTCAGAGAGCTGGAACAGATCATTGGAAGATTTGTGTGGAATCAGAAAGGACCCCGAATGGCCACGGGAATAGTAGCCAAGAAAACCACAGCGGGGGGCAGCACAATGCCGGATTTCGGGTTGCGCTGCAAAGCTGTGCTCACCAAGACAGTGTGGTACAGGCACAAAAACAGACACAGCCACCAATGGAACAGAAGAGGAATCCAGAAGTGGACCCTCAACTCGATGGTCAAGACCATATATTCGACCAAGCAGGAAAGACCATCCACTGGAAAAAAGACAAGTCTCCTCCATTAGAACCCTGGGGGAGAACACAGGCAACGCCCATCCAAAAGTTGGCCACAGCAACTTCTTGCAAGATACACCCATGAAGGCCAGAGAAACAAAAGGAAAGATGAACTACTGGGACTTCACCAGGATGAGAAGCTTCCGCACAGCCAAAGAGACACTCAACAAAACCAACAGACCATCTCCAGAATGGGAGAAGCTTTGTGCAATTGACCCTTCAGATAAAGGGCCAGCATCCGAGATCTCGAAAGAACCTATTCAACTCCACAGCAGAGAAACCAACCATCCAATCCGGAAATGGGCAAAAGACACCAATGGAACCGGCACAGAGCAAGACACAGACGTGGCCGACAAGCCCATGAGAAAGTGCCCCCATCACTGCATTTGCATCAGGGAAATAACAGATCAAAGCCACAACGAGATCCCACCTCACAGCGGTGAGAAGGGGCAGCACTGGCCAGACAGGAAACACCAAACGCTGGACAGGATGCGCAGAAAGGGGAACGCTTCAAAATTCAACAGTGTCAGAGGGAGCCGTACTCACCTGATAGGGACCAAGGCGGGGGGCGGGCTCCCGGCCAGGCTGGGGCGCTCAGGAGGGACCTGAGAGCCGGGAGGAAGAGCCAGGGCCTTGGGGAGGCTCCCGGGGCCCAGCAGCCCAGGCCCTCAAGCCGCCGCCCCAAGGCCGTGCCCTGAGGGTGGAGGGTGCCTGCACCCTAAGCCCTCTGAGCGCGCGCGCATGGGTTCCGCGGCACCTCCCTGAGCCCCGGGGGGGGGGGGGCCGCACCCTCCCTGAGCCGCCAGGAGGAGGCCCCACCGCCACCCCCCTCGGCCAACAGGTCCCGCCCCGCCTCCCCCGAGGCCCGCTGTCCCCCGCGCGGTCCCTCCCAGGCACCCGCCGCGCCACACGCGAGGGCCAGATGCCTCTGGCACAGCCATCCCGGGGCCCTCACGCCTCCCGGGGCCCACGCCGACCTGCGCGCCGGGGCCGAGGCCTGCAGAGCCGCTGCCGGGAGCCCGCAGCGCCAGGAACCGCGGGCCTGGAGCAGCGGGGCAGCAGCGCAACCTCCTGCCACGGGGACGGTCGGGTCGTGTCGGGTCAAGGCATCGAGGCCCAGCTCCTCCCGCGGCCACCCCCTGGCCCCCTTCGGGTCACGCTCGGGGTCAGGTGCTGGGCAGGCTCCAGGCCGCGCCCCCCGCACAGAGGCCCGCCCTCCGGGGAGCCTAGAGGGGCCCCCTAGGTCTGTTGGCCATCTGCATATCTTTTTTTTTTTAATTTATTCATGAGAGACACACAGAGAGAGAGGCAGTGACACAGGCAGAGGGAGAAGCAAGCTCCATGCGGGGAGCCCGAAGTGGGACTCGATCCGGAGTCTCCAGGATCATACCCTGGGCACTAAGCTGCTGAGCTACTGGAGCTGCCCCATCTGTATATCTTTCTTTGAAGAGTGTCTATTCAGGTCCCATGCCCATTTTTTAATTGGATTATTTTTGGGGGGTTTTTGGTATTGAGTTGTATAAGCTCTTTATACTTTTAGAATATTATTTATATATAATTTTTTATTATTGTTTATATTATTTATATATTTAATTATTTTTAATATTATAAATTATATATTACTTATATATTTAATTATATATTTAAAGGAGATGAAATGAGTGGGAAATATCAGAACGGGAGACAGAACATGAAAGACTCCTAACTCTGGGAAACGAACTAGGGGTGGTGGAAGGGGAGAAGGGCGGGGGGTGGGGGGCACTGAGTGACTGGGTGGCGGGCACTGAGGGCAGCACTTGACGGGATGAGCACTGGGTGTTATTCTGTATATTGGCAAACTGAACACCAATAAAAAATAAATTTATTATTAAAAAAATTAAATTAAATTAAATATAATAGATTTGAGACTGAAAAAATAAAAAAATTAAAAAAAGAAATGTTGAAAAGGTTAACCAAAACCAGAGGCACCGCAATGCAAACTTGCAATCATCAAGACAGTATGGGTACGGGCACAAAAATAGACACATAAATCAATGGAACAAAATAGGGAACTCAGAAATGGACCCTCATCTCTGTGGTTAACTAATCTTCAAATGAGGAAAGAATATCCAATGGAATAAAGACAGTTTCTTCAAAAAATGGTGTTGGGAAAATTGGACAGCTATGTGCAAAAGAAGGAAAACAGGCCCGCTTTTTAGACCATACACAAAAATAAACTCAAAATGGATTAAAGACCTAATGTGAGACCGGAAACCATAAAAAAATCCTACAAGAGAGTACAGGCAGTAATTTCTCTGACATCAACCCCAACAATATTTTTCTAAGGTATGTCTCCTGAGGCAAAGAAAACAAAAGCAAAAATAAATTATTGAGATTACATCATAATAAAAAGCTTGTGGGGGATCCCTGGGTGGCGCAGCGGTTTGGCGCCTGCCTTTGGCCCAGGGCATGATCCTGGAGACCCGGGATTGAATCCCACATCGGGCTCCCGGTGCATGGAGCCTGCTTCTCCCTCTGCCTGTGTCTCTGCCTCTCTCTCTCTCTCTGTGACTATCATAAATAAAAAAAATTTTAAAAAATAAATAAATAAATAAATAAAAATAAAAAGCTTGTGTACATCAGAGCAAACAATCAACAAAACTGAAAGGCAATGTAGGGAATGGGAGAAGATATTTGTAAACAACATACCCGATACAGGGTTAGTATCCAAAATATAAGAACTCAATAAAGAAAGAAAGAAGAAAGAAAGAAAGAAAGAAAGAAAGAAAGAAAGAAAGAAAGAAAGAGAAAGAAAAGAAAAGGAAAGAAAGAAAGAAAGAAAGAAAGAAAGAAAGAAAGAAAGAAAGAAAGAAAGAAATCCAATTAAAAAATGGGCAGAAGAGATGAACGGACATTTCTCCAAAGAAGACATCCAGATAGCCAATAGACACATGAAAAGATGCTCCATGTCACTCATCATCAGGTAAACAGACACCAGTATCACATTAAGATATTATTTCACACCTGTCAGAATGGCTAAAATCAAAACCACAAGTGTTGACGAGGATGTAGAGGAAAAAGGGACATTTGTGCTCTGTTGGTGGGAAAAACTAACTGTGGAACACAGTATGGAGGTTGTTTAAAAATTTTGAAACAGAATTACCCTATGATCCAGTAATTCTACTACCGGATATTTACCCAAACAACTCAAAAACATTAATTTGAAAGGATACATGGAACTCTACATTTACTGAAGCATTATTTACAATAGCCAAATTATAGAAGCAGCCCAAGTGTCCATCAATCAACAAATGGATAAAGAGGAGGTGGTGTGTACACCTGTACACACACACGAAAATTACTCAGCCATAAAAAGAATGAAGCTTGCCATTTGCAATAACATGGATGGGATCTGGAGGTTATAATGCTAAGTGAAAGAAGTCAGAGGAAGACAAATTATCATATGATTTCACTTGTGAAATTTAAGAAAACAAATGAAGAAAAAAAACAAGAGGCAAACCAAAAAACAGACTCAACTATAGAGAACAAACTGATGGCTACCAGAAAGAGATGAGTAGGGGGTGGGTGCAATAGCTGATAGATATTAAAGAGTATACTTATCATGATGAGCACTGAATAATGTATAGAAACGCTGAATCACTATATTGTACACCTGAAACTAATATAACACAGTATGTTAACTATACTGGAATTAAAATTTAAAAATGAAAAAAAAATTCCCTGCAGAACATCCTGCCTATTGTTTTCCTGCTAAAAGATCTCTTGGCATTAATATCAAGACTCAACAGCATGGTATTGGTGTAATAACAAACTGATCGATGGAACAGAAAGCCCTAAAATAAACCCAGACATACGTGGACAACTGATACTTGACAAAGGCAGTGCAGTAGGAGAAAGGATGGCTTTTTCGACAGCAGTGGTGGAAAAATTAAATATCCACAAGTAAAATGAACTTGGATCCATACCTCATATCACACATGAAAATTAACTCAAAATGTTGGTAAATTGAACACCAATAAAAATTAATTAAAAAAAAAAAAACAAAAAAACAAAAAAAAAAACAAAACAAAAAAAAAAAAAAAAAGATGATACATACTACAACATGGATGGGCTTTGAAAACATTATGGTAACTGAAAGAACCAGTGACAGAAGACCAGTTACTATATGTTTCCATTTATATAAAATGTCAATAATGGGCAAATCCATAGAGGTGGAAAATAGATCAGTGGTTTTCAGGCTGTGTGTGTGAGGTGCTTGGGGAGTGACAGCTAAGGGGTGAGGGGTTTCTTTTGGGCGTGATTAAAATATTCTAACATTGATTGTGGTCATGGTTGCACAATTGCGAATATTCTAAAAACCATGAAATGGTTGAATAGTATGGTATTTGAATTGTATCTCTATAAAGCTGTTAAAAACAAAGCAAACTAAAACAGTAAAGGAAAACCCCACTTAATGGCTTTAAATGGAGGAATGACATGATCTGATTTTTTTTTTAAGCGCTCTGACAGCTGTGTGGACTAGGGACAGGATGGAATCGGGAAGGAAATTAGGAGAATGTTGCCAGGTGCAGCACGAGGTCTTAGACTAGGCTGTGGCTGTGAAGAAGCGGAGAAGATTTTGATGCTCCACATGTCTGAGTCACGCTTGCGGGGCTGGGGCAAATGGCCTGGGGAGTCTGCACTGAGGAGCAGGGTTTCTGAATGGCTGGGCCAGGTGGGGCATTCCCTAGAGATCTTAAAAATGCAGTTCGGTTGAGGGAGTTGGAAAGGAAGGCTGAGCATTAGCTCTAAGGAGTGTGATGAGACCATGACCAGGATAGCTCTTGTCTGCTATCTATCATGGGTGCCATGATGGGATCTTGTATTCTTTGGTGGGCGTCCCAGCCCAGCTGTTGCATGGAACAGTCCCTATGTCTCTTACTTCTCTACATCATATCAGGGATTTTAACTCCACATGCAGAAAATTCTCAGGCTCTGATGCAATTGCTTATTATTCCCACTCTTAGAGAATCTCCAACACTATCTCTGTGGCTCCAGTTATTTTGACTCTCAATAGTAAAAGAATCAAGAGGAAACTTTTCTTCCATCGATGGTGAATAGAACCTGCCTCCAGTTACTTCAACAATGAGGGTTCTCTCCCTCCTTCCCTCTTATCTGTTTCATGTGTCTGCCTGCTGAGCTGTCACCAAGGGAAAAGGTTTCCCCATTGTGCAGAGAACATGGACCTTTGGTGCTTTGCAGGTATCACTCACTATGTTTTCACCTCTGACTCAGCCTCTGTCTGACGATTCGCCCTAACCACACACACTCCACTTCCACTGCCACTACATCTCTCTCAGTGTTTGAGGGAAGGAAATTCTGGGGTTACAAAGTGAGGGATGCACTGGCTAAATAGACTTCATATTTTTTTTTTTCTTTGCAGGACTCCTCAGAACTTTTAATGTGTTAATGTGCATTGAGATATCCACTTCTGGGTCTTGAATGATGTGTAACCCTGCATAGGGCAAATGAAAGTGAAGGGGGCATACCAGACGCAGAAAACAGTAAATGAGGTATGAAAAAGCACAGTGCATTTAGGAGAAATGAGAAATTCAATGTCCTCAGAGAGGAGGGTTCTAGGGGTGGTGTGTCAGGAGACCAAGGAGAATAGACTCATGTCAAAACCAAAAGGGCTCTGGGTGTTAGGGCAAGAGATTTGATTCTTGGGCAAGAGGAACCAACAGAAGCTTTAAAAATTATTACTAATCCACTAGAATGTGTTACACTTGCATATGGTAAAGTGAACAATGCACCTCCCCCTCCTTTGTTCCCAGCCTGCAGAACCTTTTTTCCCCTCTACAGAACCAAACATTGCAAAGACTGTCATCCTTCCAGAAGGATGCTCTGCATATATAACTGTAGACGTATATGTCTATATCCTTAAAAAACCCTCACAAAGAGCAACATTCTAATCACAGTGTTCAGCACTTTGCTTTTCTCACTTAACAATATATCTTGGAGATTGTTTCATATCCGTACATAAAGAGCTGCCTCATTCTTTTTTAACAGCCGTAAAGATTTCCATTGTATGGATGTATGGCAATTTATTTAAGCAGTCCCCTGTTGATGGACATTCGGGCTGTCTCCAATCTTCTGTTATTATAAACCGTGCTGCAGTGAATAGCCTTGTACATCCAACTCTGCATACATATATGCAAGTATGACTTTGGAATACATTCTAGAGCTGTAGAATTTATGGGTCAATGGGTACGTGCATCAAACATTTTGACAGAGAATGCTGAATTGCCATCCATTGCTCTCAAAGGCTGGTGGTTTCTCTGCACTCGGGCCAGTTCAGTGTGTGATCAAACATTTTAATCTTTGTTAATTCAATAAATAAAAAATGGTATTGCATTGTGAAAAAAAAAAAAGAACTGTAAACCTTACAAACCTTCATTAACCTAATGAAGCTTTTAGTATCATAGAAACTTGCAGTATTTTAACCTGACTTGAAGGAATACATTCTGATTAATATTTAGAATAAAACAAATTGTGCTTTCATGATTCCACTCTATGTGTCTCACTATTCTAAATTTCCTTTTCCAGATTCTGTATTCCACCCAACCCCACTTACTACACCTCATCAGAATTCAAATATATGTACAGTTCACACACATATATACCTTAACATACCTTTTTCCATGAAATGTGACAATGTTATGATCACAATGCACATCTACCACTTGAACCTAATCCGTATTTTTGACCTAAGAAATCCTATCCATTAACTTTTCCTTTTTCTTGATATTATACCATTAAGAATAATCAGTAAGAGAATCAACCCCACGTTCAGCACTGTGAGGTGAATACCAAAATGAAATAGTATCTGTATAACAGCCAATCAACCAACAATGTCAACGAACAACCATTTTTGACAGCAAGAAGAAATGCATGCTATGATTTATTTATTGGCAATGGTTTCCAGAATGTACTATATCCACCTCAAGAATGCATAAGTTACTTTACTGGGGTAGAAAAAGAGAGTATTAGAATTATTTTATTATTTTTTACCTTTAAGTTTTCTACTTTTCGTTTCCTCTAATACCTTTATTAATCATGAACAGAGAATCATGATATATTACAGATATATCGTCATATATTTTTTAACTGGTTGAAGAATATGACACCAAAAAAATGTTGAAGACTTTTAGGAAAGCATGTTAGGGAGTTTAACTGAAAACTAGAATTGAATATAGAGAAAATGTTGGGTTAAGTGCTTATCAGAGTGGTTTAACTATCAACTTTATCATGTGAGTGGGGTATCTGCTACAGTTCTCACTTACATTTCTAAAAATCTGTATCAGCAGGAAACAGATGTACACTTCAGGAGGTAGCCAAGGAAAATGTAATACGAGAACTACTTATACAGGAGTCAATAGAGTTTAGATAAAACAAGGAATAGTTGGTTGTACACTGGGCTAGTAATCAGCGGTTAAGTCATCACTATTCCTAGACCTTAAATAGAAAGGGAGAAGGCAATTATATGAGCTCATAAAAAAATACCTTTTTGCAGAGGGTCACCTGACAGAGACTGTGGCCTTTTTTGGGGACAGATGATGTCTACTCTCCAAGGAAGAACCAAGGGAGTAGATATCTTGACTTTACTTTTTGCCAACCTCCAAACTCTTCCTGGTTCCTCCCATTGGCCGGATCCAATCTGAAGCCAGAGAAGGAAGTGCACAGATGTAGTCCATACAGGACAGCCTCCTTGGCATTGAGAAAGAGAGCGGAGTGTGGATATGCAAGAAAAAATTGAAAATTTCCTGCATTCCACTCCTCTTTATTCTTGGCATCTTTTCTTTTCCAGACGAAAAAAAGGTGTCTCTAATACAAGGGATACATGAATCCCATCACCTACTATAACCTTATGACCTGATGTCAGTTCAGTCATATTCCCAAATAAAATCTATAATGTTGGCAAACCTCAGTATGCCAGCTTTATGTAAGATAATCTAGGGGGAAAAGTGAGAGAAGAAATTCTCAATTAACATAAAATATAGCTGCCATAGTCCCGTAACTTGTGTAACCTCTCATAGGACCTTAAATGACAATTCTATATTCTTCTAGCTACATCCATTCAATGTGTATTCTAAGCTCTGTCAGTGACTGGGCTATAGTATTCTTTATCTGGTGATATGATCTTGTGGTATAAGCCTTTGATTGCTTCTGCCTTGATTGGATTGCTTCATTATTCTGTTACCTGACCTTTTATAGAAGTGAGGCAATCCAGAGAAACCTCTAGGTTCTAGAAAGGGTTCTTGCCTCCATTGTGCGGCAGCAATCTGATTTCCTATTGTTAAATAACATCAGTCACCTCAACCATGATTGTAGTCCCTTTCTCTGCCAGTAAGTTTAAGAGCTTGAGGGGTTTACGATGGCCCGAGGGCATACTTACTTTCCAATTTAACAGAGATTGTGTTGTCTAGGGGAAGCATTTCTTCTGTGTAAACTAGGGCACTTCTACCTATTTGCTGAAAGAAGCTACTCTCACTGCCTTCCTTGGTTTCTGGATTTGTGCATTTTGACAGCAGGAGAGATGGCATGTGTTGGATAATGGTGTAAGGTCTGTAACATCTGGTGGGACGCCATCCCAGATCCACAAGATTTTGTCTCCGGAAAGATGCTACAACAGTCTTTAGCAGATTATTCCATTCTATCAGATCTGCTACTTGTAGATGTTGAGACCAGTGGATTTTGGGGTAAGCCCATGGACACATTTCTTTTGTTGCAAACTACTTCCCTTTGTCTGAGGTAAGATTACGTCAGATCCAAAGAAAATAAGGATTTTGTAAGCCTACATACAAGTCATGATGCTGACAGAATTGTGACCAAAGAAGAAAGATTCCGTATATGTCTCTTCCTGCAAGAAAACATATTTCCCCATAGTGATAAAAGGAGTCAAGTAGAAACAATGTCATACCAGTTAGACAGAAGGTGCCATATGAAATGCTTTGTGTTGTCTTCTGCTATCAGCACACTGGTTGGCCATAACTGTATCAACTGTAAAGAGAATTGTGTGTGTGTGTGTGTGAAGAGAATTTCATGTTGTCAAACCTGGCCCCTTGTGTTATCCTGGCCTACTAGTATCTTTCCCATTGAGAAAACACTTGGATTAATGAAAATGAAGACTAATAGCTATAGAATAGGTAATTTTGTGCGTCTGATTATTGAGGTCCCTCTGCAGCGTCAGCCTTCTCTAAAAGATTAAATGGGACATGAATATCCATATTTTATGCTCTTTCGAAGGGGACCACTCCTATACTTTATCAGAACTTCTTGTCATCAACTTTTTTTTTTTTCAATTGGGTTCTTATAAGTCCCTTACCAGTGGCGCAACTTGTCAGCTACTGCTCGAGGATTACTGTAGATCACGACCTCAAGCTCTCTCTCCCTTTATGCTGCGTGGGTTGTAGGGCATGGGTAAAATGGGTATATTTTCACAAACTTGGTGAATCACAGGTGTGATGATAGATCAAATGCTGGGAGTTTATCATTTTGTATCTTAGGAACAATTTATATTAAGTATTAGGCTATGTAAGGGGCTTCTTTAAAATGACCATTGTTATGGCGCCTGGGTGACTCAGCTGATTAAACATCTGACTTCTGCTCAGGTCATGATCTCAGGGTCCTGGGATAGAGCCCTGTGCCAGGTCACACTCAGTGGGGAGTCTCCTTCTCCCTCTCCTCTCTCTCTCTGCCCCTCCCCTCGCTCATGCTCTGTCTCTCAAATAAGTAAAATCCTAAAATAAAATAAATAAAATGACCATTTTTCTACTTGAAATGTGCCTTAACAGAGGGCTTCCCAAAGCAGCTGACAGCCTAAATTGTTGCTTTTGCTTCCGAAGTGTTTTTTTTTTGTTGTTGTTGTTTTGTTTTGTTTTTTTGGCAGTGTAGGCAGAGGTTGGAGATGGGATTTCCTACTTAAAGCTCAAACTAAAGCTATTACTAGAGCCATTGCAAGTTGAGGGTCTTTTAAATAATTTTAATGAGGAAGCTCATTCTTAATGTAGAAGAAGTAATTTCATATTTCAGCATTATTTATTACCTCAGCGAACACTTTAAACACTGGGCCAGTTGTTTCCAGGAAACATTTATGACTCTACCATGTGCCAAACAACCTCTTACTGTACGTAAGAATAGCCCTAGCTTAATAGATGTGTACAATGTTTTTGAAGGACGATTAATGAAAACAAAGTCAAACACTTTATACTAATATAGGAATTTGCTTTTTTCCTGAAAAGAAACCAAGGACTTTGCTACTTGTCTTTTCTCAGCTACTAAATGTTTTCCTTATCTGTAAGTTGTACTGAAGCTCCTGGAAAGAACTTTCCAGCTGGGGGAAAAAAAAAAACAACATAATTCTTTATGGGTGATCTACCTGTTTTTCATCTTATGTACCGTGAGAAGCTTTCCTTCCTTCAGGAACTCCACCCAACACTGATCCTTCTTTTTTCATGCCACCAGCATCCTACTGACCTTACCTTGTACCTGTCACTGTCACAGCAAGTTGTGTCTCTCTTCACTGAAGCCACATTTCTGATTAATATGGGCTGAAATCATCTTATGTGGCAAGGGAAAGAACATGGAGGATCACTAGGCCTGGGTTTGGATCATATCGTGTCTATTCTCAGTTACAAGACACATTTTGCTGCAGAGGAGGCTGGGGAATGCTGTATGGGCTATGTGTCTGGGTAGGAGAGAAAATGGACTCAAGAGTTAGACTCTCTGCCATAACATGTGAACAGGTAGTGGTAATTTACTATTATAATAGGATAATGGAGTAAAGTAAACAAGCTAAGTGTGTTCAGCGTCCAGCTCTTGATTTCTGCTCAGGTCATGATCTCTGGTCCTGGGATTGAGCTGCAGAACAGGCTCTGTGCTCAGCAAGGATTCCACATGGCATCCTCCCTCCCTCTCCCTCTGTTCACCAACTCCCATCGCTCATGCTCTCTGTCTCTCTCTCTCTCTCTCTGAAATAAATAATAAATAAATCAATCAGATATATAAAAAATAAAATAAATTTTTTCTCACTCATTTTTTTTCTAGCTATAGATTGTCTAATCTCTCTTTTTTCAAATAAACAATACTCATTGTAAAGAAGACATTTCTGCAATTGAAAAAACATGTTCATAATACAATGTACATAACCAATAATGAAATTAATATGTAGTATTCCATTGATAGGTTGGTCAATTTGGTTTTTTTTAGGTAGTTATCCTCCTTATCAATAGGAATTCTAAGATAAAAGTCAATCTCCTTAAAATCTTTGCGGTATGAATCACGATAAAAAAATGAAATATATATATATATATATATACACATGCACATATATGTAAAGATTCTGCTTTTATATTTCTACAAGCTTTACAATGTCATTTTGAGTGAACTTAATCATTATTTTTAATGATTTCACCATATAATTGGGGAAAAAATGACTTACAACACAGTATTTTACTTTTGCAGTTCAAACGAGCTTTGGAATCGGGCATTGCCATTCATATTCAAATTAATAATCATGAAATCATAATGTAGATTTTGCTGCCTTTTGTGTTACATTTGTCTGTTAGAGCAGAAAAGTTAAATAAATATTTTACTGATGCTTCCTTTTTTTTTAAGTTTGGCTTTGGGGGACATGATATTGTGTGGATGTAGGTGGTCTTTTTTTCTTTTTTAAGCTATGTAGAGGAGAGAAATGAACAGGTTAGAAAAGAAATAAGAGTTCCTTTTTAAGCAAATTACAGACCAGAGATAAACCACATACCCAATCCCTTAATCTGTCCCATTTCTTATTTATATTAATTGAAGAAAAAATACTGGCTTTGTAGCAAGATGCATTCTTGCAAGCAACACTCAGAAAAAGAAAAAGGCTACTTCCACATTGTAATTACTTAGCATTCTTTTTCATTTTTGCTTGAACAGGGTGAAAAACGTCAGTAGGTCTGCTCATGCAAAAGAAAAGAAGTATAAAACATCAAACATGCATTCATTAGAGATTATTATAGAAAAAAGTATTTAACTTTAGGGAGGAAACACTTAACCTGATACACATTAAGTTCTCCTCTCTTCTCCTCTAAGAAAATGAGAATAATTAAGGAGAATGATTACAGGTGCTGCTAATTGGTTCCAAGTTTAAGGACACCACTTATGACACCTTTGTTTTTATTGATGATAATTCTATAACATACTCATACTTACTCTTATTACCATTGACAAAACTATCGTCTTGAGAATGCTAAGCACAGCAAATGGCTGTACCTTTGAATATATTACAAAAAAACAAGTGCTTTTGTGTGCCTTAGTTGATCTTCATGCCATTAGATGTAGCTGAGTGCCACGTTTTTCCACTTGGAATAAATGTTAACCCTGACTGCTTCCTACACTTGGTAGCATTTGGCGGACTCCGGTGCATTTTTCTGCAATGTGATATGCACTTGTTGGAGTGTATAGAGGGAATTTATTTTTTTATTTTTATTTTTTTAAAGACTTTGTTTATTTATTCCTGAGACACAGAGAGAGAGAGGCAGAGACACGGGCAGAGGGAGAAGCAGGCTCCCTATGGGGAGGCCCATCCAGAACTCGATCCCAGGCCCTGGGATCACAGAGTCACGACCTGAGCCAAAAGCAGCAGATGCTCATCCATGAGCCACTCAGGTGCTCCTATAGAGGGACACAAAAAGAAATGTAAATGGTGAGTTGATTTCTTAATTTCTAAGAATTCTTGACCTCAAACTCTTTAATCACTTTTTATTTTCTGAAGGACTTTTAAAAGTTAAGATAATTTTTGAGCAGCTCTTCTTTTAATGTTATTTTTCCCTTGAACTCTTCGCTCTTTTAAAAGAACACGTACATATGCATGTGTGTATACATGTATTAATTCATATCACGTTAGTTTTCAAAAAGTTTTTCTTCTCTCTTTCCATAACTGCCATCATTTTTATGAGAAAAAAGAAGCAACTTAAAACGGTGTGCTCCTATTCTCTAGTCAGTTACCTTGCCCAAGTCCTAAAACCTTAACTGAGGGATCCCTGGGTGGCTCAGCGGTTGGGTGGCTGCCTTTGGACCAGGGAGTGATCCTAGAATCCCGGGATTGAGTCCCGCGTCGGGCTCCCTGGGGGAGCCTGCTTCTCCCTCTGCCTGTGTCTCTGCCTCTCTCTCTCTCTCTGTGTCTCTCATGAATAAATCAATAAAATCCTAAAAAAAAAAAAAACCTTAACTGTTGAATAATGGGAACTTGCTGGTAGCATGGCAACTGGCTGTGCTTAACCCAGAAACAAATTCCAAAGGACAGAAAAAAAACCAAACCAAACCAAAACAAAACAAAACAAAAAAACAAGGAATTTGGATACATGTGGTGACACAGAGAATGAATAATGTACTGCACACACACACACACACACACACACACACACAAACAAATGCACAAAAAAAAGCTTTCTTGGGAATCTTATGCCACTTCTCCAAAACAGAGATGATAGGCATATGAGGTATAATGCAACAGCTGATGACAAGAATGATATTTAAATATATACATCTTATTACTAAAACAGTAAGTTATTAACGAAATGAAAATTGAAACAGCACTAATAACACTAATTATTTTGCCTATCATATGGGAGGGGGGAGATAAATACTACACAATGCTGGTAAGAGTATGGAGAAAGTAGTGCTCTGATTTTCTGCAATAGTGCTAATCGGTAAAGCTTTTTGGAAATTACTTTGAAAATACATCTTGAGGTTCAAATATTGCATAACCTTTGACTCAGCGATACTATGTTTATAAATGTACCATGTGTGTACTAACACAAGTCATACAAAAATGTATGCACAGAAGTATTTGCTGAGTGAGTGTTGAGCTTTAGCTCTAGAATCAGACAGACCTGAATTGCAATTACCACTTCATTACTTTCTTTTTTAAATATATATATATATATTTTATTGGAGTTCGATTTGCCAACATATAGTATGACACCCAGTGCTCCTCCCATCAAGTGCCCCCCTCAGTGCCCATTACCCCATCACCCCATGCCCCCCGCCCACCTCCCCTTCCACTTTCCCTTGTTCCTTTCCAGAGTTAGGAGTCTCTCAGGTTCTGTCTCCCTCTCTGATATTTCTCACTCATTTTCTCTCCCTTCCCCTTTATTCCCTTTCACTATTGTTTTATATTCCCCAAATGAATGAGACCATATAATATTTGTTCTTCACCGACTGACTTATTTCACTCAGCATAATGCCCTCCAGGTCCATCCATGTCGAGGCAAATGGGGGGGTATTTGTCGTTTCTAATGGCATTACTTTCTAGATATGTGAGCTTAGGCAAGTTACATAGCATGTCTAGATTTCACTATCCTTTGAGAATTAATGAAATGATGTCTATAAAGTGTGTAAGAAAGTGTTTGGCACCTCATAAGTACTTGAGAGATGTTTATTAGTCTTTGTAATGAAGATAATATTGTTATAAATATTATGCAGCATCATTTATAATAAAGGTCTCAAAACAAGCCCCTTATTCAACTGGGATATCGGATAAATAAACGTAGGTACATTGAATAGAATACAACATAGTCACTCAAAAGAATAAGATCAATCTATGTGGAAGTAGAGGCAAGAAATACTTTGAAAAACATGGTTTTAGTATTAATAGGATTATTCCATGTGTGTGAAAAGACACTAATATATTTTGACTAGTCTATTATCAACAGAAAGAGGGAAAAGGATATGAACCAACATATTAATGGTGGTTATCTCTGGGAAGTGGAATAATGAGCCATTTTTATTTTTCTCCATTATGTTTTTTGAGATATTTAATGTTTTTTAAGGTCATTCTTTATTGTCTGCCAAAGTCAAACAATTTATCGGAAAAAATTAATCCTGATTTTCTGGCATTAAGGATATAGACCAGAATATGTCATCTATCTCTACGTATGGAGATATAGATATAGATATGGATATGTAGATATAGATATAGCTGCATACCATATCTATAGATAGAGATAGATGACATATTCTGGTCTATAGATGGATATAATATGTGATTGCATCTTTATATCTCCATACATAGAGATAGATGACATATTCTGGTCTATAGATGGATATAGTGTATGAATGTATCTTTATATCTCCATGCATAGAGATAGATGACATATTCTGGTCTGTAACTTTAATAAAAAAAATAAGATGCACATATAAAATATTAAGTAAGTAGGTATCATGTAGCCTGATATGTTCTCTATTTGAAAGTTAGAGAGAACTATGGAAATTCGTTAACACTTTTTGTGGTATCAGTACTTAAAAAAGAAACCCTAGAAATGGAAGGAACCTCAATACTTCTCTGAGTCCAGCATCTCACCAAGAGCACAAATTCACTGAAAGCCATCTCCACTAACTTCATCTGATTTGGAGGATAATAAACTACTAACTCCAAAAATAAAATATTGCTGTTAGAATGTTATTTCTTAGATTGATTAGAATGTGCTTTCTCATAAAATCCCTGCCATCATTTCTATTTTTGTTTCATAAACTGAATGAGGCTCTTTATAAACTTTCTTTAGATGAGAGCTTTTTAAATAGTTTCAGGTTGGATACACATAATTTTTTCATTTAAGATTTTCCCCAATTCTTATTACTTTTCTGTGTATCAGAGGATTTCCAGGCTCATTACCTTCTTGGTGCTCATATCTGAACGTCCTCAGAGACACTTATTCTCCTTTAGAGTCTGACTCATGCCATTCCAAAGTCAGGATAACCTTTCAAAGGGAATAGTCAGCTTGGTGATCCAGCTGTTTGTTAGTCCTAGCAATATCAGGCTTGATGTTCTCTAACTATAAGTATCAAGGCAGACAAAAGTTTCTTTACTATTTTCTAGTTTCAAGCCTATTTTATTATTTTGGAATTTGTATTTTTATGAAATATAATAATTTACAAATTATTTTAACAAGCTTTATATATCCTTTATAAATTTTGCAAATTTTTAAGGTAATCTGGATCCAAATATTTGCCCTCTTAAGTAATGTGGGAAGCTCATTTCAGCACAGTTATTGTGTTAGGAACTATGAAATAGCAACACATTGAAAGAGTCAAGACCAGACCACATTCCTTTCATTTTAACTTAATTTAACATCATCATCAAGAGTAAATTAAGGGTTGACTGTATTTTTAAAATTATATATTAACATACATACACACATATGCATGCACACACACCCACGCACACACACACATTGAAAAGTACTTTGGAGCAAAAAGGGACATTAGTGTAGTCATGACTTGTAGGGCAATGACCAGAACATTAGCCTTATATGGGATTCTAAGTTCTCTTAATAAATAATCAAGCCTAGAATATTGTTGTGAAGTTCCACTTACGAGGCACATAGTGTTCAAATTCAACTTGACATTTGATATTCTATGTCACCACTATGAAAGTTCTTGTAGTTTTTGAAAATGTTTTGACAGGGAGTCAATTTGCAATTGAAATGAAGGATTATCAATGTTGCTTGCTTTTGTAAAGATGTAGTGAGAGGAGACATGTAAAATATCAAAACATTTAGTTGGATGTGAGAAGAAACTTATCTTGGTGTATTTTCAAAACTTTTATTTTAAAATACTTTTAAAAATATGACAGAGAAGTTTTAAGATTTGGGGTTTGACAAGGGGTGAAGCCGTTAATGCAGGGAGGTGCTGCCAGAAGTCAGCTGACAAGCGGACCTGGGACACTCACCTTTCCCACTAGGTCCTTGTATTGATCCAAATTTTTTGAAAATTTATCCTCTAAGATTATTTCTTTATTGGATTTTTTGTTTAACAGACATGCAGAGAGCAGGGAGCAGGAGAGGGAGACACAGGCTCCTCAAGCACACTCTTCCCCAAACACAGAGCCTGCCAGGGGCGGGTTCCCAGGATGCTGAGGTCATGACCTGAGCCACAACCAAGAGTCAGATGCTAAGTGACAGAGCCGCAGGCGTCAAGCCCCTTGTCCCTGCTGTGGACACTCCTGCCCCCCCCCACCCCCCACAGCCACTGAGAGCTCGGGCTTTGGCCTGCGCTCCAACTCCCAGGTGGTCTGGAGGCTACAGTGCAGGCTGCACGTCCCCTCTGTCCCACCTCAGGCTGAAAGGGCCTCAGCCCTGAGAAGGAATCGGATCTGCCCGACCACCCCCAGCCGGAGGGAGCTGCTGGAGCAGGAGGTAGAAGAACTGGTGCCCACCTTGCTGAGCATTGACTACGTGTCCATATTTGAGTTCCTAAATGTTTTTGGAGGAATATGGCACCCCTGAAGAGGTGCTGGACCTGCTGTTTGCAAAGTGAGCTCCCTGACTCCACAACCCAGTGGGATGGGCCACCTACTGGTTGGGAGTCTTGGGGAATGTTCCTGAACTTCCCGGCCCCTCAGGCGGCTGCTCCAACTGGAGTAGAGTCACACAGAGCCTGGTCGGGTCCTGTAGGGCAGCCCCCGGGGCCTGGCCTGTGGCAGGTCGGCTAGAGGGGCTGTGCTTGTGCTCAGCAGTCATCATCGTTCTCTCCCCATGACGAAGCGTGTGCCGCCTCCCCACCGTCGCCAGGGTCTTGAGCTGGCCTGTTTTGCCATTGAAAGGGAGTTTTGAGTCCATCTGGGGTCTGTATCCTGGGGCATTCGGAGTAGGGGTCCCCGGGGACACCTGGGGGCCCCGGCCCACTCGGATATCGGCCCCGGGCTTGGCTGGAGCCCTTTCACTCCTCAAGCATTCAGGAAGCACCGGCAGGTGCAGGCGCTTCTCCAGGAGCTGCCCGTGGCCCCAGGCACAGAGCGGACGGCCCCCCAGGGCTCCGGACTAGTCGGAGGTCAGAGGGTGACAGCAGCTATGAGGAGAGGTCGCGTCCACTGGATGACTCATGTGATGCCCCCCGCCCTCCTCTAGATATCGATGCATCGTAGCTTCCTGCAAGAAGGAAGGAATCCGGGACCAGTGGGAAATGTGAGTGAGCTCTGGCTCATGCTGGGGAGCCTTCCCTCTCCAGGAGGGCCGCGAGGGGGCTGTGGCCTGGAGGGGCTGCTGGACCCTCACCCCACACATCTGCAATTCCTGTGACAGGGTGAAGGTCTAATGGGTCCTTTGAGAAAAGAGGAAAGGAGGGCTGTGGATGGGATACGGGCTTTGTGGGAGAGCACTGGGACCCCTAATGGAGTCCTTCTCCACACCTGCCCCCCTCAAAGCCCTCTGTCTACCCGCCACCTGGGACCCAGAGCAGAGGGTGTGGGGAGCATCGCACTCACCAATCTGGTGGCACCTCGACCCGGGTGCACGGCAGGTGCTCAGGAGGGCCAGTGAGGGCTCAGGGACCAGACGGCCCCCGCCCTGTCAGATTAGAGTCAGTGGAAGGACACCCCCTGGGGGCCCCTCATGAGTATGCAGCGCAGAGCCACAGGAGGGAAGGCGGTGGTACCGGGCGGTTCCCGGCAAGGCCTGGCAGGACACAGAGCCCACACCCTCCCCGCTTGGACATTCCCAGAGGGATAGTCTGTGCAGTGAGGGCGATGACAGGCCGACGCCCCCTTCCCCGGACACCTGCCAGTGGATTCAAGGGGCAAGTGGGCAGGGAGCCAGGCTGAGGAGTGAGTCCCACTTCCCCAGGAAAGACAGTGATGGTCACGCCGCTGGTCATGGGCTCCCACGCACAGAGGCTTCGTGCCAGCCCCTCCTCAGTGAGCACGGCTGTGGCAGGCAGGACCGCCAGGTGGCAGGTGGACAAGGAGCAGCACTGGCCTCCGACAGCCCCGAGCGGGAGTCAGGGGGCCGTTCCTGCAGGGCTTCCCCGGGACACCTTGGTGTGAGGGAGCCCTGTCATCCAATGCCTCTGCCCATCCGTACCTCCAGCTCCATCTCCTGCATCCTGGACATCCGGCTGGACTACTATCAGGAGGATTTTCATCAGCCACCGGAATTTCTCTCCCTGAGGAAGCTGCTGGCATTCATGGGGATCAACATGCCAGGCTCAGACCTGGAAAACCAGGCCCAGGACTGGGGTGGCCGAGCTGGGGACAGGGTGGGCCACACAGACCAAGCCTCTGTGCAACTGGGCTGGGAGCACAGGGTAGGCTCACACCCCATCCCCACGGGCTGCAGTCTGGGGAGACCTCCCAGGGCTCTTGCCCTCACACACGTTGGACAGTGGGAAGAGTGTCCTTGATTTGAGAGGGACGTGGAAAGTGCGTCCTGGTGATGATACTTTGTCTTCTTGGGGCTATAGCTTCGGACCCCGAGCAACACCCTGACCCACCTCAGGAGCCCACCCCAGCTCTGACTGTGGGGCCTGCTGAAGCTTCCGGGCCTGATCTGTTCGAGCCAGGCACGGCTGCTGGAGGTGAGTGTTTCGCCCGAGTCAAGATGCAAGCTGCTGAGTCAAAGCCAATGCACGTGGTGGTCAAACCTCTGACTCAGTGTTCCGACCTGGAGGAGCCACCTGCACCCTTGGCTGACCTGGAAGAGGAGCAGGCCCCAGAGCCTGCAATCAAGCTCCCGGAAGTGCCGGAGCAGCCACCTGCCTCAGTGGAGCC
Source organism: Vulpes vulpes (assembly GCF_048418805.1). Taxonomy (NCBI): domain Eukaryota; kingdom Metazoa; phylum Chordata; class Mammalia; order Carnivora; family Canidae; genus Vulpes; species Vulpes vulpes. Next base: position 16,002,060 of record NC_132786.1, on the reverse strand, counting down.
ACCAGCCTCGGCCCTGGAGCAGCAGCTCGTGATGGCTGCAGCCCGACGGAAGGCTTCCCCTGCCCCCTCACTGCACGGTTTCTATTTTTGTGGTTGTCATAAACCTCTATGATTGCGTCATGAGTTTCCTCTGATGCTTTTAAATTATACATCGTGGTACTTTAGGTCCATTCCCAGTGTCGCACAGGCGAGGCCAGAAGGCACCTGGGCCACATTTCCACCACACAGACAGCCGACTACTGACCGTCGTGCCCACGCCCTCCCTGCTGTCCCTGCAGCCCCTGCCTTTCTTTCTGTCTCTGTGGCCTTTCGTCCTCTGGGATGTGCGTGTACCTGGTGTACTTGGTGTGGCCTCCTGTCTCTGCCGCAGACACGAGAGTGACTCCTCGTTTTCCCAGTAGTTAAGAAACATGTCATTTTGAGGCTGAGGGAACAAAGATCATGTGAAGCCCCAAATGAAATGTTTCCATTGTCCAGGATAGGTTCCCCGGTGTAATGTGTCAGGTAAAAAAGTAAATGGTTCCTTAAGGTTTCAGACAGATGGTATTTACTTAATAAAATGAGGATTCCCATAGAGAGAAAAGACGACATTTGCCTTCTACCTAGGAATAACTGCCCGTTGCACGCGGATGGGTCCCCCAGGCCTGAAACTGGTCACTTACGATACACACGCGCGCCCGTTCTCATCAACACAGGTTTCATGATAGCCAACGGGGGCACGCTAGGGGACGTGAATCAGAGAGAGAAAAGACAAGCATCGCATGAGTACAGGTATACGTGGAATCTAAAACATAGAACCCCTCCCCCCCCGGCAAACAAACTACAAGACAACAAAAACACAATGGCCTGAACTCTGATACAGAAAACATATACGTGGTTGCCAAGGTAAGGGGTGGGACGTGGACCGAATACGTAAGACGCCAGAAACTGACGACGATTCAAAAAAAGACAGAGAATATCAAGAAGGAACCTGGAGAGTAAATATCTCTTCAATATGTTAACTTCTAGCTTCCCACTACCCCGGGTCCCTTAGGTATTAACTCATGCTACAGCATCCAATTCTCCGGGCCTCGCGGGAACCCTCGTGTGGACACGGTAGTACTGCTGAAGGATTTCGTAGCATTAATTACAGAGGCCTTGGCTCCTGGGTGTGTGCGTCTCTAGGTGTTCTTCCGGGTTCCAAGTATAACTATGTAATCACAACTTCCCTAGATCAAAGTGCACGGTTTCCCGAGTCTTGGTAGAAGTGCACGTCACAAAACAATCCCTGCAGGTGAGGAAATGCACAGGTACCCACCAGCCCGAATGATGTGTCCTGCTTGTTTTGCAGCCCAAGGTTAGCTCCAGGTGTGATTTTTTTTAAAGGTTTATTTATTTATTTATGATAGAGAGAGAGAGAGAGAGAGGCAGAGACACAGGAGGAGGGAGAAGCAGGCTCCATGCCGGGAGCCCAACGTGGGATTTGATCCTGGGACTCCAGGATTGTGCCCTGGGCCAAAGGCAGGCGCTAAACCGCTGTGCCACCCAGGGATCCCCCAGGTGTGACTTCTCTTGGTCCCTAGAGAATCACACTTTCCTCAGGGTCATGCTCCCCGCCAGGCCCCGGGGGAGTGTCCACAGACAGGCCCGCCCTCCACGGAGCCTAGAGGGGACCCGAGAGGGCCTCCACCCGCTAGTCTAGTTGGGGCGTCGGGGCACCCAGGCTCAGTCCTGAGGGGAGCAGACGCCCCCATCGCTCCTGGAGGCACGAAGCCTCTCTCTGGCTCTGTGTCTCCCTCCCTGTCTCCACGTCCCCGTCTCTCTCTCTCCCTCCCTCCCAGTCTCTGTGTCCCTCCCAGTCTTTCTTCCCTCAATCCCTACACCTCGGCCTGTCCCTCCCTGTCTCTCTCCCTGTCTCTGTGTCTACCTTCCTGTCTCTCGGTCTCTCACTCGTCTCCCTCCCTGTCTCATTCTCTCTCTCCATCCTGTGTCTGTCTCCGTCTCTCCCTCCCTGTCAAAGAGAAGAGGCTGAGATAAGAATGCATTAAGTCCATTCAAATGAAGTGAACACAGTCATCAAATATAGCCTGAACAGGAGACAGTAGCTGGAACAGAGGACCTTGCACAAAAATTTAAATATTTGTAGAATACAAATACAGGGGAAAGGAAAGAAAATTATGATTACAGAATGAAGGTGAGTTGCAAAGATCCAACCTGCGAGTATTAAAGAATTTCCAAAGAAGGAAATGGTAAGTGGATCAGAGGCAATATCCCAAAGTATAAGAGACCTTTCTGAATCTCAAAGAGAAATGCTCTGAAGATCAAAATGCCCCACAATATTCTAGGGAAAACTAATGAAAGAGGTCTACACCTGCACGTATCCCCTTGAAAATGTGTTCTCCTCATTGTAGCCAGGACGAACCATTCAAAATAGGAGTCTCAGAAGATCGTTCCAAGCTTTAAATTGTTTAATGCGTTTCCAGTTTGCCTCCGCACCTCTCCACACACTTCTCCCTGGCTTTCGGCCTAACTGGCCTTCTTTCTGGTGCTTGCATGTGCCTTGCACCTGCTGGCATTAGGAAGCTGGTACAAGGTGTTCTCTCCCCCTCGAAATGCTGTCAACCCTCCCCGCCTAGGGTTCCTCTGGTTAACTCTTTTTTTTTTTTAATTTTTATTTATTTATGATAGTCACACACACAGAGAGAGAGAGGCAGAAACATAGGCAGAGGGAGAAGCAGGTTCCATGCACCGGAAGCCCGACATGGGATTCGATCCCGGGTCTCCAGAATCGCACCCTGGGCCAAAGGCAGGCGCCAAACCGCTGTGCCACCCAGGGATCCCCCTCTGGTTAACTCTTACTTTGGGATCTCATACTTCCTCAAGGAAAGCTTCCCAGATCTAACTAGACTGATATACCTATTAAATGCTCTTGTAGCACCATGTACCTTCTAGGTTAGTACTTCTGACAACTAGATTTATATTTATGTATGTGAGTCTTTGACTACTGTCTGCCCTTAGAGTATAGCATCCATGAACGCAGAGACCAAGGAGCAAAGTCCAGTTTCATAGCACCAGCCAAATTGGGAGGATGTACGTGCAGCATCCAGCTAGCCCATGCTACACACATCCTTGCAACACCAAACAGAAGTGCAGGCATTGCTGCTGCCGGCTCCTCTCCCTGCCTTCAGGGGCCTCTTGTCAGCCTCCTGCCTTAAGTATGCCCAGGTGGGAAGGAGGCGCCAATGTTACTCATCCCCAAAACTCCAGGGACACATGTCGGTCTCCCAGTTGCTCATGGTGCACCGTCTGACTGCATTCTCGGGCCAGGGTGGAGAGGAGACCTACATTTGCTACAGCTTCAGCACAAATCTCTTTCTGCCAGCTTCTCTGACCATTCGCTCTCTTAGAGCTTCCCTCACTTGATGGGTGAGGGACCAAGGAGTACCATTCCTCTCCCTCGCTGGAAGGGGAGGAGAAGAGGACCTTAGGCTCCCATAGCACAAAGCCGACACACACTCTCCTATGTAATGAAACTCCCTTTCCCGTTTCAAGTCTTTTCATGCAGTCTACCAGTGCACGATGATGGGCGACGATCACAGGACTGCTGTGCGTCTAGCACTCATTGAGCCTCTTCGAGAAAGTGGATACAACAGGGAAAGCCCCAGTCAATATCGTGTTAGGACTGCATCCTGAACGTCGGGGAGATAGAGGATCCCACTTCTCTAAAACCAATGGCACCTCTTTTTCGTGTTTTCTCTTCAACTATCTTATCAAGTATTCATTGCATGTGGCTCCTTCTGATTTTAGGGGGCGGATCTATTTCCTGGATCTGAATGCCTGTTTCCCTTCCCAGATTAGGAAAGATTTCAGCAATGACTTGTTCAAATACATATTCCGGCCCTCTGGCCCTTTTGGCGCCCCGGGAACCCCAATTAAACGTAGGTTTTTCTTCCTCAGGCTGTCGTGTATTTCCCTTAATCTGTCTTCATGGTCTTTTAATTGCCTGTCTCTTTTTTCCTCAGTTTCCCTCTTTGCCATCAACTTGTCTTCTATGTCACTCACTCGTTCTTCCACCTCGTTAACCCTCGTCGTTAGGACGTCTAGTCTGGATTGCATCTCATTTAATTGATTTTTAATATCTGCCTGATTAGATCTAAATTCTGCAGTCATGAAGTCTCTCGAGTCCTTTATGCTTTTTTCTACAGTCACCAGGAGCTGTGTAATAGTGCTTCTGAACTGGCTTCATGACATTGAATTGTAGTCCAGATTTTGTCACTCTGTGGGAGAGAGGACTGTTTCTGATTCTTTCTTTTGAAGTGAGTTTTTTTTTCCAGTCATTTTGCTCAGTGCCAGAGTGGCCAAGAACAAGTTGTATTGGGAAAAGGAGAAAAAGAGAGAAGATAAGGAAGAAAAGAAAAAGAAAAGAAAAAAAGGAAAAAATAAAAAAAAAGAGAAGAAAAGCAAAAAAGGGGGGAGAAGCAGCAGAAATCGAAAAACAAAAAACAAGGGGGAGTATCTTCTGGTTTTGTATACTGTAAATCCCTCGACTTCCCTTGGAACTTTCCAGTGCTGCTTGTTGAATTGTTTTCCCCCTGTCCGTCTAGCTGGTCTTCTGGGGCAGGGGTCTGCTGTGCTGATTCTCAGGTGTGAGAACGTGGGGGAGCTGCTCAGCGCCCTGCCTGGTGCAGGGCGCAGTGAAGGTTGTTTAACCTGTTCATCCTGTGAGGACACAGTGAGGCTCCGTGGGGGTTGTTTACCCCGTGAGGCCCCAGGAGGAACAGCCACAGTGGCGGGGCCAGCTCTGCGGCCCTGGAGTCAGCACCCGCAGTAACTGCGGAGCTCTCAGCCTACAGGTGCCTGGATGCTCCCGCGGGGGGCCGCTGATCTGCTCAGCTCGGGGCCACCCGGCTGAAGGTGTGTCCTTGCTGTCCTGGGCCCTCCTGGCCCTCTGCCTGTCCCGGGGGGGAGCATCGGTTCCTGGGCTGTGTCCCCGGCACCCTGTGCTCCCGGGTCCAGCCGTGTGTGCTGCAGCCCTTTAGGGAGCTCGGCCGCGGGGTGTGGGTGCTCTCCCCAGGGCGCAGCTCCTGTTGGTGCCCCGGGGAGCCAGAGCGCATCCCCGCCCTCCTGGAGTCCTGCTCCACCTCCCTGCGAGCGCCTTTCTGCCCGGGAAGGTTGGGGAAGCTCCTGTTCTTCCGGGCCGGGCTCTCCTGTCCTGGGGGCTCTCGCTGCGGCCCTAGCCCGGCTCCTCGCCACCCCCCCCACTCGGAGGCCTTTTTTCTCTTGTTTATTCATGAGAGACACAGAGAGACACAGGCAGAGGGAGAAGCAGGCTCCCTGTGGAGAGCCTGATGAGAACTCAATCCCAGGACCCTGGGATCACGACCTGAGCCAAAAGCAGATGCTCAACCACTGAGCCACCCAGGTGCCCCTCTCTTACTGCGTTTAAGGTCTCTTTAATCCTTAATGTTCACAGTTTCTCTCTGTTAGAGCTAGATGTGGATTTCTTGTTTCTGTGAGATTTCATAATGTGTCTTGATTCTGAGGATTAATGTGTTTTATCATTTCTGGAACAAATTCAGTTATTATCACTTGAATATTTCCTCTTCCTTATTTTCTCTAGTTTCTGCATCTTATACTTTTATCAGACATATGTTGCACTCTTTTTAAAAAAAATTTTTTTTGAGTTCAATTTGCCAACATACAGCATAACACCCAGTGCTCATCCCATCAAGTGCCCCCCCTCAGATGTTGCACTCTTAAATTCTATTTTACATTCTTCTTAACCTTACTTTCACATTAAATGGGTTTGATCACCAAATTCCAATGTGTGCGTTTGTGTGTGGGGTGGTTTCCCCATACCACCAAGCAGTTCTTCAACATCAACTGGGTATGCGACCATTCAACTCCATTCTGACACTCCTCACCTAGAGATAGCTTCAGATTCCACACGTTAAGGGTTCAGTACCACAAGACTGCCCCCCACTTCAGATACCAGTCACAGCCTGGTTGACTTGTGATTCTGACTATGAATCAGAGGTTCCCAGGGCCCCTTCCTTGGGTGGGATTGATTTGATAGAGCTGGTCATAGAACTCAGAGAAACTTAGATTACTGGTGTATTATAAAAGGATATAATTCAAGAACAGCCAGATGGAAGATATGCACAGGGCAAGTTATGTGGCAAGAGACACGGGGTTTCCACGACCTCTCTGGCAGGCCACTCTCCCAGCACCGGCCATGTGTCTACCAACCCAGAAGCTTTCTCAGTGCTATCCTTTGGGGGTTTTACGGAAGCCTCATTAGGTAAGCATGATTGATTAAATCGTTGGCCATTGGTGATTCATTCAAACCTCCAGCCCCTCTCCCTTCCTCAGAGGTCAGGGGGTGGGACTAGAAGTTCCCACCCTTTATTCTTGGTCGGTTCCCCCGACAACCAGCCCCATCCTTAGGTGCTATCCAAGTCACCTCACTACCATAAACGCAGTTGTGGTGGTAGTGGGAAGGGGCTTGTTATAAGTAATAAGACACTCAGTAACCTTTATGGCTCTGAGGTGATTTCAGGAACTGAGAACAAGAGACCAAGTGTTATGACAAAGGATGCTCCCCTTGCTCTTATTGCTCAGAAAATTCCCAGGGTATCGGGAGCTATGAGCCAGGAGCTGTGGACAAGGGCCAAATAACTGAGAAATATATTTTGGTCATCTGAATGGCCAAATATATATTTCATATAAATAAAAATATCACAGATTGTTTCCTTCTTTCATCTCTTTGTGCTGTCTCTTGATAATTCCCTCACATCATCCTTTCTCTCTTCAGTGCCATCTAATGTCAAGTTCATCTTGTTCACTGACATTATTATTTCAATGATCATATTTTTCAAGCTGCTATTAGAAAATGGTGTCCAGGGACACCTGGGTGGCTCAGCAGTTGAGCGCCTGCCTTTGGCCCAGGGCATGATCCCGGAGTCCTGGTCCCATGATCGATTTCACTTTGGACTCCCTGCATGCAGCCTGCTTCTCTGCCTCTCTCTCTCTCTCTCTCTCTCTCTCTCTCTCTGTCTCTCATGAATCAATAAATAACATCTTAAAAAAAGAAAATAGTGTCCATTCTGAAGTGTATACTACCCACTGAGTTTACTTCAATGACTCTATTTTTCATTCTGGTGTTGGTTTTGTTGTTTGTTTGTTTTGGCATCTGTTCTGCAGTATCTTGTGCTTTTTAACAGAATTTCAAGTTTTTGTTCTATGCCTTTAATTACATGACATTATTGGTGAAGTGTTTGTGTAAATATGCCCTTCTTTATACCTGCTGACCATCCCTCACACGGATTGTTTGCTCATATGTTTTCTAATTTTGGATTCTGAGCTCCCCTTCAGCAGGGCTTTCCTTGTGACTTGGACTATGGTGGTGTTCCCACAGAGTGAAGACTTTGTATCTAACACCTCAGAGGTAACACTGACCTAAAAACAGTTTAATTTTTGGCTGTGGATTTCTGTATCACATAGTTCACATTTTGGACTCAAAACAGGGGCAAGAGGTAGGCACAGAAATCTTTTTTTTTTAATATTTTATTTATTTACCCATGAGAGACACACACACAGGCAGAGAGAGAGAGAGAGAGAGAGAGAGAGAGAGAGAGAGGCACTGAAGCAGGCAAAGGAAGAAGCAGGTTCCCTGCAGAGAGCCCGACACAGTACTCAATCCCAGGATGCCAGGATCACCCTCTGAGACTAAGGCAGATGCTCAGCTCTTGAGCCACACTGGCATTCCAGGCACAGGATTTTAATATCTCAGGATAATTTTTTCTTTTAAAACTCAGATCTCAGTAGGAGGCCTTGCCATTTCTTTCTGATAACAGTTGTTTTAGATCCATATAAAAAAGCAGCAAAACCTAAGCTCCTAGCAGTTAACAAATTTAACAATCTGCACACCAACCGATCCTAGACTGACATGAATATCACCTCAAGTGCTTATCTCTCCTTCTTTTCTTCAACTGGACATTTCCTGTTCATTATCTAGGATTGGCTGCACCATAATTTGCCTGAATACTTATTTACGTGCATTAAAGTTGTCTCGCATATTTCTCGAACTCTCATAAAAAATATCACCACGAATAGGCCTACAGGTATTGAGAATTGTGGGTATTGTTTCGTATCTTCCTGGTGAATAAATGTTTTTTCAGCAGCATTCATCAACATCAGAAAGTCAAATTGTTGGAATCTCTCATACTGGGGATTTAACGCCCAGGAAAGCAGAATAAAAAGATCTGGCAAGAGAGCATAGACTATGGTAAGAATACCAATTAAATTATGAATCCTAGGGATCCCTGGGTGGCGCAGTGGTTTGGCGCCTGCCTTTGGCCCAGGGCGCGATCCTGGAGACCCGGGATCGAATCCCACATCGGGCTCCCGGTCCATGGAGCCTGCTTCTTCCTCTGCCTGTGTCTCTGCCTCTCTCTCTCTCTCTGTGACTATCATAAATAAATAAAGATTAAAAAAAATGTTAAAAAAATTATGAATCCTAGATTCTGAAGTGGCTGAGGAGAGAAAACAAGATAACAGGAATCAGAATTAATAAGCAGAAAGAGTCAGTGGTTTGTAGGCCCCAGTGAAGTAGGAACAATTCAGTGATTACAGTGTAAGTTCAGGAAGTAGTAGCCAGAAAATGCAATGTATGAATACATGATTTCAGACGTGGGATAATTCTTGGGTCCTGGAAAAGACCAGGCAGGCCACAAGCAGCTGAAGTCGAATGGATGGGTGGATATTATTGATAAAGAAATCAAAGGAGAAGCCAAAGCATTGAATCTACATGGACACTATGGATCCGATGGGATCATCTACATGGACACTGACGTCACTCAAGATGAAGGACTCAAGGGGTCCCTGGGTTGCTCAGTGTATTGAGCATCTGCCTTTGCTCCAGATCATGATCCTGGAGTCCTGGTATCTAACCCCATGTCAGACTCCACGACTAGTGGGAAATCTGCTTCTACTTCTCCCTCTGCCCCTACCCCAGCTTGTTCCGTCTCTCTCTCTCTCTCTCTCTCTCTCTCTCTCTCTGGCTCTCTCTCTGGCTCTCTCAAGTAAATAAATATTTTTTAATTACAAAAGATGATGGACTCTAAGACTTTTCGATTATCGCTACTTTTTTTCCAGAAAAAAAAAAAAAAGAAGCATATCTAGATCTGGAGTGTCAGGGAAATGGTTAGTAGCAAAGTTTCCATGGAATTAGAGACTTTCAGATGAGGAAGAGGAATAATGGTTTGAAGGAGTCAGAAGAAACAAGGAAAATACTCTACATCCCCACCTCGAAGAAGAACGGTACAGTTTGGCAGGAACGGTCCCTCTTTAAGATATATACAAAGGAAGCAGTATTTTCATGGAAAATCCAGGTTACAGTTCAAGCCAGGAGATTCAAGACAGGAAATCAAGAAACCGTCTAAGGAAACAGGAAGTTTTCCAGGCATGCAGCTGGACCTCTTAAGGAATGCAATGGATGGTTGGCTGAAGTACGCAAGGATATGGATATTGGGCCAAGGAAGCACAAGCAGAATATGATGGGGATAAGAGTACAGGACAGAATACAGGACCAAAGGGGCTGATGATTTGGGTGATGGTCAAAAAACCCAAGAATAATAAGCAGAGAGAACTGCTACATCAGACAAGGGGAAGGGCAAGGACACAAGAGTCTCCTAACTCACCTGACATGCAGTTGGGCATCTCAGGTAGTGAGCGAGGAAGGAAGCCCAAATGTAGGTACTGAGCACTCGGGAGCTGTTGGCTTCAGTCCTATTTCTGGCTCCAGGGGAGGGTCAGGCAACACACCAAGGAACCCCGGGAACCAAGAAGAAAGCTACACCGTCAAGTCCTGTTCCAAAGCATCCCCACAAGATCCTGTCCAGAAATGTGGGAGAGGCTCAGCCGACAGTACTCTGTGCATTCTGTGCACCGTCCTGCAGGCCTGCCTGCGACACCCCAAGTTTTGGCTCAAGTGTCAGTCACACCGGTTTGGAACCCGCTGCCTGCCTATCTACTTCCCTGTCTGGCCTACAGTATCCTTACGGGAAAAATAGACATAATATCACTGACCACTCCATGTTCATGGAGGGACCTAAGTGATGCACAAGGGCTTTGGAGAGTGTAGTAAGTGAACCAGCCGGAGGCATGCACTTCCCACTTTGCCCACACCTGCTTCAGATCCATCCTCTTGGTGCGCAGCCCCTGACTGCAGCACAGCCCTTTGACCAATCTTTGCCTAGTAAGGGGCAAAACTACAGGTTATCCCAAGGCCTAGGGACTCCTGTGACATTTCTTCTGTCTGCTATTTCCTGGGATCACTCTCCAACCTCGCACCCGGGGCCCTGTCCCTGGCTGGTGAGCCCGCTGACATGCCCGGAGGGAGGGGCACACACATTTCATAATGGGCATTGAGCCAGGGGATGATGCGGGGCTGGCGTGGGACATAAAGACTGGGGTAAGTCTGAGCTTTTGTCCAGTTACTCATTTGGTCAAGATGAGTAACTAGCCAAACGCCCTTTGGAGAAATGACCAAAAAGCTGCCTCGGATTTCTTGTTCTCGACCCCAGGCTCCACCTACCTACTCTATTCCTTCCTCCTCTGGACCCCGCGCTCCACCTGCCTGCTCTATTCCTCCCTCCTCTGGACCCCGCGCTCCACCTGCCTGCTCTATTCCTTCCTCCTCTGGACCCCGCACTCCACCTGCCTGCTCTATTCCTCCCTCCTCTGGACCCCGCGCTCCACCTGCCTGCTCTATTCCTTCCTCCTCTGGACCCCGCGCTCCACCTGCCTGCTCTATTCCTTCCTCCTCTGGACCACGAGCTCCACCTGCCTACCTTATTCCTCCCTCTGCTCGTTGTCCTTCCTCATCTCGTCGTCCAAAGCCGCTTCCTCTTGTGTCCCTTTACGCCCTCAACACTCCCCAGCGTTGTCCACCTCTCTCAACTCACAGGCCTACCTCTTTCCCTCCTGTTCCTAGTGCTTTCCTTTCTTGCCGCGCTAACCTACAGGTTTCCCCACGCAATCCTTGCTCTATTCCTTCCAAAAGGTCCAGCCCCCGCTGTTTTTGTCTCGCTCCTGTTCCCTGTTTCCCCACTGTCTACTTTCCTCCTACTCCCCCTCTCAGCCCCTTGTAGACTTTAAAGTCTTATCCTCCCCAACCTTCCAGCCAACTCCAAACAGACTTCTGTGATTCACAAATCCTACCCTGGAGAGATGATTTCCCTGTGAGGGGGACGGTCCTGATAACATCCGGAACTGCCAGAACAGTCGATCCCCAGGAGCTTGACTTGGTGAAGGCTGGGAACTCAAGACAATGCCAGTCAACATTTAGCTCGGAGGGTAAGCCTTTTCCATGATGGCGTTTTCACCCATAACACGGTTATCATACTATTCTCTGTATGGTACCTTCATCCTTGGAAATCGCCTTCAGATGCCAGAGATACCTTTAGCAAGATCCTCTTTTTCCCAGAAAACCTGTTTCTTTCCTCTCTTTCCCAATTAGCCAGCCTGAATGAATTCTACATTTATAACTCGTTTCTCCATGGAATTTGGTCTGTGACCACAGAGCAAACACCAAGACCAGGGACACAAGGTAGAGAAGAGTGAGTGGAAAACATCTCATCTGATCTCTACACGGGTGAGTCCTATTGATCTGCCCTGGATGAAAGTGAATGTGAGAATGGGTGACCCCTAAGAACTCACACACAGGGCACAAGACCCCTATTGTAGACATACAAGGATTCAAGGTTCCTTGGTCTGCTTCCCCCAAGACTCTATTGTCATGTACCCCAGGACTTGTAGAAGCGTACTAGGGATTTTCTGTCTCTGAGAAATGCCTCCTGCAAAAAGGTGCGGGGTGCGGGGGGGGGGGGCACCTCCCATTATCTTGTCATCAAAGCTCTGAGGGTTGAACCTCTGGATCCCAGAAAATGGCAGGTACCAAACCTAGAAGGCAAGGACACATCCATATCCTCTCCAGGTGATAGCATCAGATAAACTTATGGCGTGTGTGTATGTGTGTGTGTGTGTGTGTGTGTGTGTGTATACATATATATATATACATTCATTATAATAAATTAACATAATTAACATGATAGTTAATATAATATATATGCATCTATTATATATATTTAAAGTTCTCTTAAACCAATGTACAGATTCAGTGGAATCTCAATCAAAATTCTAACGCATATATTTGGAAACTTGACAAGCTGATTATCATTTGCACGGACAGGCCAAAGACCCAAGAATATCCAAGACTCCCTTAAGAACTGGTAGGAGTAATTTTCCTGCCAGACACCAGGACTTACCACAAAAATTGTAGTGATTAAGATCGCACAGTAGTAGTGCCAGCATAAACAAATAGACAAGTGACAAGAAGAGTCCAGACCCAGGTTCACACCTACGTGGACACTCGACTGAAGACAAAAGTATCATAGCAGAACGATGCGGATGGACTGTGTTTGCAACACATTGGTTCTTGGTCAATTGGATACTTATAGGGAAAAAAAATTAAGCTAGATTCCTATGACATAAGCACACTCAAAACTCCACTTCAGGTGAAAAATACATCTAAATGTGAAAGAGCAAAAACAAATGGGGTAGGATCGCTCTGGTCATCAATGGCTATTGAGCACTGGAGATGCGCTGTAAGGTATAAAATTTACACTGGATTTTAAACTAGGGAGTGACAGGCACGCGTGGGCTTGGCAGCCCCAGCTCTTGCAGGAGGGAGGATGTGGCCTCTTACAACCCTCCCCCGCACTCCGTCATGGCCACATTGGCCCCGCTTGCTCCTGCCTCAGTGCCTTGGCTCTTGCTTCCTGTCCGGGGCTTCTGTCTGCCTCTGCCTGAGGCTGGCTGCTGCTTGGCATCGGGAGACGCCTCCCCTCACGGTCCCGGTCTAGAGTTGCCAGCCCTGCCTGTACCTCACCATTGGGTTCGCTTGTCCCCTCATGTAGTGTGTTCTCTGTCCCCCCAGCCAGACCACCAGCTCCAGGAGAGCAGGGACCGTGCCTGCCACGCTCTGCTCTACTTGCGGGGTCCAGGAGAGTGCCTGGCACAGAGATCGTGCTCAACAGATATGCGTTGCGAGATGAGGGTTGCAGGGCCTTGGCAGGCCCCTGAGGCCAGCTGCTGAGGCCGGGCCAAAGGACCCAGGAATTCTCGGCCCCAAAGCCTGCTTCCCTCATGACTCATGCCTCTTCTCCCAGCCAGGTTCCTAAGTCTTATCCACCAGGCCGCTCAGGGGCCATGGAAGAGATACCCAGACACGCAAACAGAAAGCCCAGAAACTGGACGGGACTCTGAGGCCTAGGTGAGCGTGGCTCCTTGCCTTGGGGAGGCCCAGGGGCAACAGAGGCTGTGGCTAAGAGAACGGTATCGGAGGCCAGACCGCCTGGCTTTGAACCCTGGCTACCCCTTACTAGCTGTGTGACCTTGGGGGAGTCATCGAAGGTCTTTAGTGATTGCGTTTCCGCAGTGGAGCAAAAATGGAGATAGTACAGCATGAGGTCGTGTGTGCACGGTGCCCAGAGCAGGCCTAACCCACAGCAAAACGCACCCCCTTTGATTGGAGAGGCTCCAGGAGCGGTGAGGAGCCCGGGAAACGCAATCGTCAGCACAGTCCCTCCCGAGATGACATAGGGCTTCTGGTGCTCAGACGTTCCCAAGAACTTCCTGCCACACTAGTCTCTCGTGTTGCTCCCGTCTTCGTCACAAGGAAGGTTTCCGTTTTGAAGTAGTCAGATGTGCCGGGCTTTTCCATCCCGGGGTCTGGGCGCTGTGCCTTGCTTAGCAAAGCCTGCAACGTCCAGAGGAGCAACACGACTGGCTTTCCTTTTGGGCTTCTCCTCAAGTCGGCGTGTCTTCTGAACCCGTGGCTTTTAGGCCATCCGTGCCTTTTGCCCCTGAGGTGAAGCTGGAGACGCTGATGCTCAGCTGGCTCAGAACTTCCTTCCCTCCCTCCAAGGCACAGAGTTCTGGCACGCACACGCCCCCCCCCCCATCTCCTTGGGCTTCCTGCTCCTCAGCCTCCTCCTGACGCCCAGCCTCTACTCCTCGGGGAGGTCCTGCTCATCCTTCGGGAGCAGCCAGGAGTCCCCTGCTTATAAGGTCCCGTTAAGGAACGTGCGCCCCGTGCCCTCCACCCGGCAGATTAGGGCACCTTGCCCGTGTTCCTCTGGGTCATTGCGTGCCTCCTGCCCCCCACCATTCAGCCCGATTCCATTATCAATGGAACATGGTGGCTCTGGAGCCAGACAGCTTGAGTTCAGATCCCAGCTACCGCCCTTTGGGGCTGTGGGGCCTGAGGAGGAATGGAAAGGAGAGCTCAGAGCCCGGCCACAGACCAGTCACGGGCTTGTCCCGGCCCCTTGGTTTGATCCCAGTTGTCTTCCTCTGCTGTGGGTGCAGCCTTCCCAAGGACGGCCCACATCCTCAGCTCTTGCCTTTCTACCTTTCTACCGCGTGGCCCGGCCTTCCTACCCCTTTCTACAGCTCCTGTCTAGGGCATGTGTCTCTGCCACAGGGCGGCTGCAGGGGGATTGGGGTGAATAGCTCAGTTCTAATGAAGGAAGGGAGGGAGGGAGGGGGTTCGAAGGGCAGGCAAGAGAAAGGAAGGGTGGAGGAAGAAGGGAGGGCAGGAAGGGAGGAGGGAGGCAGGGAAGGAAGGAGGAGAGAGGGAGGAAGGAAGCGTGTAGGAAACAGCTGCTCATTTACTCCAGCTTCTCTTTGTCTGTGGGCCGGCACCCCGGGGAGGGCAGACTGGGAGACCAAAGGGTCCAGCAGGGAAGCCCCACCCCCACAAGCGTTGCTGAGCCTGAGAGAGCTCCATCAGCCCCAGTGGAGCTTTGGGCTCCGTGCCCCCCGGCCCACAGCTGACCTCGCCCGGGACACGCAGACAACCCCAGTCCCAACGTGGGGACACTGGGGAAGCCACACTCAAATACCTCCAACTTCTGCCCTCCTGGTAAATTGAGGAAAAAATGTATCCTTTCAGGCAATTGTGAAGGTTAATCTTACAACTTCTCTAAGTCGTAAGTGTCAGCGGTCACTGTTGCTTCTCCGTGTAACCACGTCGACCACGTCCATCCTTTCATCCCAGGAACGTGTGCGAGCCCCTGGGGTGCGCTGGCCCAGGCCCCGCGGACTCTGAACCCAGGTCGCCCTCCCTCCCCGGGGGCTGCCTTCTGATGCCCCCGATCTCCTCTCTGGGTCAGCCCGGAACGTGACGAGCGCAGGCTGAACCGTGTCAGGGTGCACAGTGACATCGCGCCCCACAAGGCTACAGTGTGGAGCTGGCGAGAAGATGATCGCCACGCGTCGTATTCAGCGCCCACCTCGGCCTCGTCCCTGAAACCCAGCCTGTGGGCTGTGTGGATAAATAAAGATGACTTTCCAGCGTCAGTCTGACCTTTGCGTTGTGGAGTCTCACATTCTTCTGCCCGCACGCCCTGGCTCAAGTCCTTCATCTTGGGAATCCCTGGGTGGCCCAGCGGTTTAGCACTGCCTTCGGCCCAGGGCATGCATGATCCTGGAGTCCCAGGGTCGAACCCCACATCGGGCTCCCCGCATGGAGCCTGCTTCTCCCCCTGCCCCTGTCTCTCCCTGTCTCTCTGTGTGTCTCTCATGACTCAATATATAAAATCTTTCAAAAGTACGTAGTGTCCATCTGAAGTGCATACTTCCCACTGAGCTCTTTATTTCAGTGACTCTATTTCTCATTCTGGGGTTGGTTTTGTTGTTTATTTGTTTGTTTGGGCGTTTGTTTGGGCATCTGTTCTGCAGTATCTTGTATTTTTAATAGAATTTCAATTTCTTGTTCTATGCCTTTAATTACATGAAAGTGTTGGTGAAGTGTTTGTGTAAATATGCCCTTTTTCATACCTGTTGACCATCCCTCACATGGATTGTTTGCTCGTGTGTTTTCTAATTTTGGATTGTGAACTCATCTTCAGCAGGGCTTTCCTTGTGACCCTGGACCATGGTGGTGTTCCTACAGCATGACAGATTTTGTATCTAACATCTCAGAGGTAACACTGACCTAAAACCAGTTTCATTCTTGGCTGTGGATTTCTATATAACACAGTTCACATTTTGGACTCAAAACTGGGGCAAGCGGTAGGCACAGGATTTCTCTGATTTTGTTTTAAGATTTTATTTCCCCACGAGAGACACAGAGAAAGGCAGTGACACAGGGAGGGAGAAGGAGACTCCTTGCAGGGAGGGAGCCCGATGCAGGACTCAATCCCAGGTCCCCAGGATCAAGCCCTGATCCAAAGGCAGATGCACAGGTGTTGAGCCACCCAGGCATCCCAGGCACAGGATTTTAACATCTCAAGGGAAACTTCTGTTAACTCAGATCCCAGTCAGAGACCTTTCCAATTCTTTGTGATGATAGTTGTTTTGTCCCGGATAAGCAGCAAAACCCAAGCCCCTAGCCAAATTTAATAATCTGCACACCACCCCATCCTAGACTGCCATTAACATCACCTCAAGTGCTTATTATCTATCCTTATGTTTTACATCTGGACATTTCCTTTTCGTTATCTAGGATTGGCTGCACCATAATTTGCCTGAATCCTTACTTACATGCATTAAGGTTGTCTTGCATATTTCTCTAACTCTCATACAAAACATCACCACGAATAGTCTTACAGGTATTGAGAATTATGGGTATTGTTTTCTATCTTCCTGGTTGTATGAATTTTTTTTTTCAGCAGCATTCATCAACATCAGAAAGTCAAATTGTTGGAATCTCTCATACTGGGGATTTAACGCCCAGGAAAGCGGAATAAAAAGATCCGTCAAGAGAGCATAGACTATGGTAAGAAAATCAATGACATTATGAATCCTAGATTCTGAAGTGGGTGAGGAGAGAAAACAAGATAACAGGAATCAGAACTAATAAGAAGAAAGAGTCAGTGGTTTGTAGGCCCCAGTGAAGTAGGAACAATTCAGTGATTACAGTGTAAGTTCAGGAAGTAGTAGCCAGAAAATGCAATGTATGAATACATGATTTCAGACGTGGGATAATTCTTGGGTCCTGGAAAAGACCAGGCAGGCCACAAGCAGCTGAAGTCGAATGGATGGGTGGATATTATTGATAAAGAAATCAAAGGAGAAGCCAAAGCATTGAATCTACATGGACACTATGGATCCGATGGGATCATCTACATGGACACTGACGTCACTCAAGATGAAGGACTCAAGGGGTCCCTGGGTTGCTCAGTGTATTGAGCATCTGCCTTTGCTCCAGATCATGATCCTGGAGTCCTGGTATCTAACCCCATGTCAGACTCCACGACTAGTGGGAAATCTGCTTCTACTTCTCCCTCTGCCCCTACCCCAGCTTGTTCTCTCTCTCTCTCTCTCTCTCTTTCCACTTCCTCTTCCTCTTCCTCTCTCTCTCTCTCTCTCTCTCTCTCTTTCCTCTCTCTCTCTGGCTCTCTCAAGTAAATAAATATTTTTTAATTACAAAAGATGATGGACTCTAAGACTTTTAGATTAGCACTACTTTTTTTCCAGAAAAAAAAAAAAAGAAGCATATCTAGATCTGGAGTGTCAAGGAAATGGTTAGTAGCAAAGTTTCTATGGAATTAGAGACTTTCAGATGAGGAAGAGGAATAATGGTTTGAAGGAGTCAGAAGAAACAAGGAAAATACTCTACATCCCCACCTCGAAGAAGAACGGTACAGTTTGGCAGGAACGGTCCCTCTTTAAGATATATACAAAGGAAGCAGTATTTTCATGGAAAATCCAGGTTACAGTTCAAGCCAGGAGATTCAAGACAGGAAATCAAGAAACCGTCTGAGGAAACAGGAAGTTTTCCAGGCATGCAGCTGGACCTCTTAAGGAATGCAATGGATGGTTGGGTGAAGTACGCAAGGATATGGATATTGGGCCAAGGAAGCACAAGCAGAATATGATGGGGATAAGAGTACAGGACAGAATACAGGACCAAAGGGGCTGATGATTTGGGTGATGGTCAAAAAACCCAAGAATAATAAGCAGAGAGAACTGCTACATCAGACAAGGGGAAGGGCAAGGACACAAGAGTCTCCTAACTCACGTGACATGCAGTTGGGCATCTCAGGTAGTGAGCGAGGAAGGAAGCCCAAATGTAGGTACTGAGCACTCGGGAGCTGTTGGCTTCAGTCCTATTTCTGGCTCCAGGGGAGGGTCAGGCAACACACCAAGGAACCCCGGGAACCAAGAAGAAAGCTACACCGTCAAGTCCTGTTCCAAAGCATCCCCACAAGATCCTGTCCAGAAACGTGGGAGAGGCTCAGTTGACAGTACTCAGTGCATTCTAGGTGGAAGAGGCTGTGCAGCCCTGGGATCAGCATGGGGTGGGTTCTGTCACAGGCTGTGTGTGGAGGCGGCTGCGGGCCCGGAATCGTGACTCCAGCAGGGCAAGCCTGGGAGTACAGGGCACCAGGGATATAGCGCAAGGTCCGTCGTCTCCCCCCGGGTGAGGCAGAAGCCAGGAGGGCACAGGACAGCAAGGACACTCCTGCGTCCAGGTGGAAAAAAAAATTATTGACCAAGCAGCCCTGGAAATTTCCATGCGAAGTCAAGGGATCTACAGTATACCGAATCAGAGGATACTCCCCCTTGTTTTTTGTTTGTTGATTTCTGTTGCTTCCCCCCTTTTTTCTTTTCTTTTTTCCTTTATTTTTCCCTTTTTCCTTTTTCTTTTCTTATATTCTCTCTTTCTCTCCTTTTCCCAATTCACTTTTTTTTGGCCATTCTGTAGTGAGCAAAGTGACTAGAAGGAAAAACTCACTTCAACAGAAAAAATCAGAAACAGTCTTCTCTCCTACAGAGTTACAAAAAACGGATTACTATTCAATGTCAGAAAGCCAATTAAGAAGCTCTATTGTAAAGCTACTGGTGGCTCTAGAAAAAAAGCATAAAGACTCAAGAGACTTCATGACTGCAGAATTTAGATCTAATCAGGCAGAAATTAAAAATCAATTAAATGAGATGCAATCCAAACCAGAGGTCCTAACGACAAGGGTTAATGAGGTGGAAGAACAAGTGAGTGACATAGAAGACAAGTTCATGGCAAAGAGGGAAACTGAGGAAAAAGAGACAAACAATTAAAAGATCATGAGGATAGATTAAGGGAAATAAATGACAGTCTGAGGAAGAAAAATCTACATTTAATTGGGGTTCCTGAAGGAACAGAATATGTATTTGAACAAATCATAGCTGAAAACTTTCCTAATCTGGGAAGAGAAACAGGTATTCAGATCCAGAAAATAGAGAGAACTGCCCCCTAAAATCAATAAAAGTCAGTCAACCCCTCAACAATTAAGAGTGCAGCGTGCAATTCGAAAGATAAAGAGAAGATCCTTAAAGCAGCAAGAGAACTTTTATGGGGAGAAATATTAGATTAACAGCAGACCTCTCCACAGAGACGTGGCAGGCCAGAAAGGGCTGACAGGATATATTCAGGGTCCTAAATAAGAAGATCATGCAGCCAAGAATACTTTATCCAGCAATGCTCTGATTCAGAATAGAAGGAGAGATGAAGAGCTTCCAAGATAGGCAGGAACTGAAAGAATATGTGACCACCAAACCAGCTCTGCAAGAAATTTTAAGGGAGACTCACAAAATTCCTCTTTAAGAGGAAGTCCAATGGAACAATCCACAAAAATAGGGACTGAATAGGTATCATGATGACACTAAAATCATATCTTTCAATAGTAACTCTGAATGTGAATGGGCTTAATGACCCCATCAAAGGCGCAGGGTTTCAGTCTGGATAAAAAAGCAGGACCCATCTATTTGCTGTCTACAAGAGACTCATTTTAGACAGAAGGACACCTACAGCCTGAAAATAAAAGGTTGGAGAACCATGTACCATTCAAATGGTCCTCAAAGAAAGCAGAGGTGGCCATCCTTATATAGAGAAACTAAAGTTTATCCCGAAGACTGTAGTGAGCGAGGGACACTATATCATACTTAAAGGACCTATCCAAGAAGATCACTTAACAATCATCAATATATATGCCCCGAATGTGGGAGCTGCCAAATATAATAATCAATTAATAACAAAGTTAAGACATACTTAGATAACAATACACTTATACTTGATGACTTCAATGTAGCACTTTCTACACTCGATAGGTCGTCTAAGCACATCTCCAAAGAAACGAGAGCTGTAAATGATACACGGGCCAGATGGATTTCACAGATATCTACAGATCTTTACATCCAAACGCAACTGAATACACATTCTTCTCAAGTGGACATGGAACTTTCTCCAGAAGAGACCACATTCTGGGTCACAAATCAGGTCTTAACTGATACCAAAAGATTGGGATCATCCCCTGCATATTCTCAGACCATAATGCCTTGAAATTAGAACTAAATCACAAGAAGAAGTTTGGAAGGATTTCAAACACGTGGAGGTTAAGAACCATCCTGCTAAAAGGTGAAAGGGTCAACCAGGAAATTAAGGAAGAATTAAAAGGATTCATGGAAACTAATGAAGATACAACCATTCAAAATATTTGGGATACAGCAAAAGCAGTTCTGAGGGGGAAATACATCACAATACAAGCAGCCATCCAAAAACTGGAAAGAACTCAAATACAAAAGCTAACCTTGCACCTAAAGGAGCTAGAGAAAAAACTGCAAACAGATCCTATTCCAAGCAGAAGAAGTTAATAAAGATTCAAGCAGAACTCAATGAATATAGAGACCAGGAAACTGTGGAACAGATCAACAAAACCAGGAATTGGTTCTCTGAAAGAATTAATAAGATCGATAAACCATGAGCCAGCCTTATTAAAAAGAAGAGAGAGTAGACTCAAGTTAATAAAATCATGAATGAGACAGGAGAGATCACTACCAACACGAAGGAGATTCAAATGATTTTATGAACATATTATGAGCAGCTATACGCCAATAAATTAGGCAATCTACAAGAAATGGACACATTTCTGGAAAACCACAAACTACCAAAACTGGAACAGAACAAATAGAAAACCTGAACAGGCCAATAACGAGGGAGGAAATTGAAGCAGTCATCAAAAACCTCCCAAGACACAAAAGTCCAGGGCCAGATGGCTTCCCTGGGGAATGCCATCAAACGTTTAAAGAAGAAATCATACCTCTTCTACTATGGTTCTTCGAAAAGATAGAAAGAGATGGAATACTTCCAAACTCGTTCTTTGAGGCCAGCATCACCTTAATTCCAAAACCAGACAAAAACCCCACGAAAAAGGAGAATTTTAGACCAATATTTCTGATAAACATAGACGCAAAAATTCTCAGCAAGGTGCTAGCCAATAGGATACAGCAATACATTAAGAAGATTATTCACCATGACCAAGTAGGATTTATCCCTGTGATTCAAGGCTGGTTCAACACTCTTAAACAATCAATGTGATTGATCATATCAACAAGAGAAAAAACAAGAACCATATGATCCTCTCAAGAGATGCAGAGAAAGCTTTTGACAAAATACAGCATCCATTCCTGATCAAAACTCTTCAGAGTGTAGGGATAGAGGGAACATTCCTCAGCATCTTAAAAGCCATCTACAAAAGCCCACAGCAAATATAATTCTCAATGGGGAAGCACTGGGGGCCTTTCCCCTAAGATCAGGAACAAGATAGGGATGTCCATTCTCACCATATTCAACATAGTACTGGAGGTCCTAGCCTCAGCAATCAGACAACAAAAAGAAATAAAGGGCATTCAAATCAGCAAAGTCAAACTCTCCCTCTTCGCAGATGACATGATACTCTACATAGAAAACCCAGAAGACTCCACCCCAAGATTGCTAGAACTCATACAGCAATTTGGCAGTGTGGCAGGGTACAAAAGCAATGCCCAGAAATCAGGCCTTTCTAGACGCTAACAATGAGACTGAAGAAAGAGAAATGAAGGAGTCAACCCCATTTACAATGGCACCCAAAAGCATGCGCTACCTAGGAATAAACCTAACCAAAGAGGTAAAGGATCTCTACCCAAAAAATGACAGAACACTTCTGAAAGAGACTGAGGAAGACACAAAGAGATGGAAAAATATTCCATGCTCATGGATTCGAAGAATATTGGGAAAATGTCAACATGACACAGGGCAATTTACACACTTAATGCAATCCCTCTCAAAATACCAAGGAGTTTCTTCAGAGAGTTGGAACAAATTATTTTAAGATTTGTGTGGAATCAGAAAAGACCTTGAATGGCCAGGGGAATATTAGAAAAGAAAACGACAGCTGGGGGCAATACAATGCCGGATTTCAGGTTGCGCAACAAAGCTGTGCTCACCAAGTCAGTGTGGTATAGGCACAAAAGGAGACACATAGTTCAATGGAACAGAATAGAGAATCCAAAAGTGGACCCTCAACTCGATGGTCAACTAATATTCGACAGAGAAGGAAAGACTATCCGCTGGAAGAAAGACAGTCTCTTCAATAAATGGTGCTGGGAACATTGGACAGCCACATGCAGAATAATGAAACTGGACCACTCTCTCACACCATACACAAAGATAAATGCATGAAAGATCTAAATGTGAGGCAAGAATCCATCAAAATCCCAGAGGAGAACACAGGCAACACCCTTTTCAAACGTGGCCACAGTAACTTCTTGAAGATTCATCGATGAAGGCAAGAGAAACAAAAGCAAAAATGAACTACTGGGACTTCATCAAGATAAGAAGCTTTTGCACAGCAAAAGATACCGTCAACAAAACTCAAAGACAGCCTACAGAATGGGAGAAGATATTTGCGAATGACATATCAGATAAAGGGCAAGTATACAAGGTCTAAAAAGAACTTATTCAACTCAACAGCAAAGAAACAAACAATACAATCATGAAATGGGCAAAAGATATAAGCAGAAATCTCACAGAGGAAGACATAGACGTGGCCAACAAGCACATGAGAAAATGCTCCGCATCACTGGCCATCAGGGAAATACAGATCAAAACCACAAGGAGATCCCACCTCACACCATGAGAATGGGGAAAATTAACAAGGCAGGAAACCACAAATGTTGGAGAGGATGTGGGAAAGGGGAACCCTCCTGCACTGTTGGTGGGAATGTGAACTGGTACAGCCACTCTGGAAAACTCTGTGGAGGATCCCCAGAGTTAAAAATGGATCTGCCTTATGACCCAGCAGTTGCACTGCTGGGGATTTACCCCTAAGATACAGATGCAATGAAATGCCGGGACACCTGCGCCCTGATGTTTCTAGCAGCAATGTCCACAGTAGCCAAACTGTGGAAGGAGCCTTGGTGTCCATCGAAAGATGAATGGATAAGGAGGGTGTGGTCCCTGTATACAATGGAATATTCCTCAGCCATTAGAAACGACAAACACCCACCATTTGCTTTGACATGGATGGAACCGGAGGGTATTCTGCTGAGTGAAATAAGACAATTGGAGAAGGACAAACCTTATATGGTCTCATTCATTTGGGGACTATAAAAAATAGTGAAAGGGAATAAAGGGGATAGGAGAAAAAAATGAGTGGGAAATATCAGGGAGGGAGACAGAACATGAGAGACTCCTAACTCTGGGAAACGAACTAGGGGTGGTGGAAGGGGAGATGGTTGAGGGGTGGGGGTGACTAGGTGATGGGCACTGAGGGGGGCACTTGATGGGATGAGCACTGGGTGTTATGCTATATGTTGGCAAATTGAACACCAATAAAATATAAATTTATAAATAAAAAAATTTTTTTCAAAATGAAATCAATATGGTAAGAATTCTGGGGTCTCAACCGGAATTTATCTGAGTCCAAATATCTTAAGATCTCTTTTGGGGAACTACTTTTATTTTCAGACAGCCTGTGGCCGATCTCAGATGGAAGTGCGATAGCTCTCAGGACCAATAATTTGTCAAGTGCCAAAACCTGTGCAATGCAATGGCATTCTGTCTTCTGCCAGCCTGATATTTGAAGCATATGAGTCTCCTGTCAGAACCTCCAGATCTGCACTGAATGTGATCCAGTATTTCCTGACAGTCTATGTGAGATATAGGATTTTGGAGGGAAACCGTCTAGGATCTGTCAAACACTCTTGTTTTCCTAGATTTTCTAATCTTTATCACCAGAAAGCAATGTGCCTGGAGCATATTTTCCAAAATCTCCTGGGTATGTATAAACTATCTTCTGTTAGCCTTGTTGCAAAAGTTAGCTGAGGGTATTCTAAAAGACATTGGAAAGTGTATTTATCTGCAGATGATGTACCGCATCTTCCAGTTTACTTCTTACAGAACTAAGTGGAAGAGATAAAAGAAATTCCCCTTAAAGTCATTCATACTAGGATTCAAATTCAAGAAAAAAATAGAGTCGGGGAAGGGGGAATAAGCTATCGATGATGGTCCTGGCTACACCCTTCATTGACTGATTAAATAAATCATTTTGCTGTATCGACTGGTGTCAGACTTAGTGGTAGTAGGTCCAGCCACACAGTGACGAATGGGATGGGCTGCAGAGGCCAACAGCACTAGATTGGTCCCTGATCCAAGGAGAGCCCCTGACTAGAAGAACTGTGGCCCCTACGGAATGGCAAGGGAGATAGATATATGGTAGCCTACACTGAGGTCTGTCCATTAAGGGCAAAAAAAAAAAAGCTTTTTATCTCAAAAGATTTATTTATTTTTTAGAGAGACAGAAAAAGAGATAGGGAGCATGAGGGGGAGAGGGAGGAGGACAGAACCTCAAGCAGATGTCCCACTGAGCTCAGAGCCTGATTTGGGGCTTGATCCCAGGACCCCAAAATTGTGACCCAAGCAGAAACCAAGAGTCGGTTGCTCAACCCACTGAGCTACCCAGGGACCTCAAAAATTAAATTTTAACCCTGGGATTCCAATCTGAAGGACAGACCATGGAACCTAATTCAAGTCATCATTTTCTCAATTCTTTTAGGAGGGTCGATAGCTAACGTCCTAGAAGCATAGGGGAGAAATTAAGTCATTGCTTATGATGCAGGTGTGGGGGCATGAGGGCTTAATTTTCTCATGAAATCCTGGTTGAGGAATTAGAATGAAAAAATATGAAATTATCCAAACGGTCACTGGAAAGTTAGAAGCGAAATACATGATGAGACAGAAATACTACTTACTGCGGACTAGGACCTGTTCTAAGTGCAATACGTGTGTTAACTCATTTAATCCTAGCAAGTGGTTTCATTATTGTCCTATTCATTGATGGGAAACCAAGGCACAAAGTGGTTAAATAACTTGTTTGAAGCTAATAACTGGTAAAACTGGGGTTTACACCCAGGACCTATGGATTTAGGGACTGAGGTGTGTAACCTGAAGAGTAGCTGAGCCATATGAGTGGCAGGAGTGGGTCTTTGTCCGAGCATGGGGAGAGGTAACCTGCCATTGGCCACAAGTGTCCCTAAATGTACTCCTTGTACCTACAAGAAATGCAAAGTCCTGACCACGCTCTATCTGGGGCCACCCCTCAGGATTGTATTTGTCCTGAGTAACTTTGAGGGATGAGGAGACGTTTCCTCCTAGACACAGAGCCGGCCTGTCTGCTCTTGCTCTAAAACTCAGTTTTCCTCTCTGGGAACACACTCATGAGTGTACAGGCTGCATGCTGAGGTCTTTGCGATGTTCCTGTGGAACGAGGTAGGCATGAGAACCAACATGAACCGACCTGAAGCTCTGGATGCTTCTGCCATAGGTAACCAAGTCTTAGGCCACTGACCCAGAAGCCTTGTGTCTTCTGCTGGCATCTGTGAAACAGGAACAGGCTAGCTTGTCACCTTCAGGTAGCGAAAAATCCCAAACCATGCTGTTTCTGACACACAGATGGCAGTTATAGAGCAGAGGGACTATGCTCACCTCTGAGCTTCCTTCCCTACTCACCATCCATGGGTCCAAGGGAGCATCATCCCAGTTCTCAGCGATATGGACAGAGATGGGATGCAGAAAGTACAGAGAGGCCGCAGGAAGGTAACAGAGACAAACACATTTTTCTTAAAGTGGTTCTGCTGTTTATGAACAAAACGGCAGGAAGCACACTGGAAGTGTGTGTGCTTCCTTTCATAGTTCCCAGCAAAAGTGACCTCATCCCGGTGATTTTTTGATTCCCTTCTATTTTCATCTCTCATTTTTATGCCTTCTCTATACTTCATCACGGGTCAGAAAGTTTATAGTCATACAAAATCATTTTTCCCCTTGTTTTTTGCAAGATCATGCCGAAACTCAGTGACCCAGGACAAAGCTAGTTTTTAGATAAATCCCTCCCTCCGACATCACTTTATGTAGTCCTGCCTCAGTAAGCAATCTAGGCTCTGGAAGGTATTACCATTTCGCTAAATCTATTAAGTTTCCACTGCTAAGAGACATCTTTACTATACAACATGTCAGTTACACTCAACCCAGAATTCTTTCCTCGAATCCCCACTGTGTGAAATACATGAAGTACCCTCTTCCTCTTTTCTTCTTCTTCTCCTCCTCCTCCTCCTTCTTCTTTTTTGAACCTTCTCTTGACTTTTTCACTTAACTGGGAAGGAGTTCAACTGTTTTTGCACTTTTCTCAAGCCACCAAGAGTGACAAGTGTTACAAATGTCGACTTTTTTCCCCCCTTGTAATGATAAGAATTCATAAATAGTTGAGAAAAGTTGGTGAGATTTCCAGGATAGGGCACTTGGAGGAAACCAAACTCGGAACACTACATTTTTTTTCAGGTTGAATTTGCCCTTCGGTCAAAATACAAACTTCTCTTAACATGAGCTGAGGTTATTTACCTGAAAAAATCCTACTTCTGAAAGGTACCAATGCAGCTAGAAGGGGACATCCATCATTTATATAATTACAACTTATTATTTCCCTTTACATGTTATCCTCTGAAATAATGAGCCCTGCTTTGGAAACAACCTCCTAGAATCCTTTTCAGGAAATCTTGACCCCCACCCCCATATTACAGGTGGGACAGTTAAATCAAAGTGTCTTTACATAGTGATATTTTTCAATGACTCAATTGAGAGTCATAGAAAATCACCCAAGTAACAATCAAAACCTCACATTTAATGTTTAACACATGTTAAAACATTGCAATGTTTTATGTTAATACACTTAAAACATGTTAGAGATTATATTCTAAATTGACAGTTGCTCAGCACCTATTAACATTTTGGTTGTGAACAAAATACTTTCAGAGGATTGACTGACAGGTATGTATTTCATTCTTTTCTACTGGTTTTAAAATCTATTCTTAAAAAAAATTGATAAGCAAATAATTGACTCTACCTCAGCTCCCAGCCAGAGTCAGACAGTTTATGTTATTTTAATTTCAGTTCCATGGACTGGTTTGCCCTGGCTCTTGCCCACTAATGACTAGCTTTTCTTTTATTTTTTTTTAATTTTTATTTATTTATGATAGTCACACACACACACAGAGAGAGAGAGAGGCAGAGACACAGGCAGAGGGAGAAGCAGGCTCCATGCACTGGGAGCCTGACGTGGGATTCGATCCCGGGTCTCCAGGATCGCGCCCTGGGCCAAAGGCAGGCGCCAAACCGCTGCGCCACCCAGGGTTCCCATGACTAGCTTTTCTTCCTGATGGCCAGCTATTCTGATCTATAGACATCGGTCTTATACTAGTTGCAGCCCTACATAGAAGCAGCCTACCTAGAATTTTCTGTTAGCTCCTAAAATTGCTTTAAGTTGTAATCCTTACAGAAAACTGTGGAGGCGGAGAAAATAAGGCCATTCCACGTTAAGTTCAGCGTTAGCACAGGTACGGCCATCCCAGGCCCTGGGAATCAGAGCTGAACTTGACATTACTACAGTTACAGGGAAAAAAACCCAGCTTACAGCTTAATGCCCTAGAAAGGCCCATATTAGAATGAGAACAGAGCTCAAGGCCCTTGAAAGCCCCATATCAGAATGTAAACAGAACTTGAAAAATTCCTCCACCCCTTCTGGAGGTTCCCTAGACCAGCCCATAAAACTAAGCTGGAACCCACCTCGGGGTCCAAGTCCCTGCTCCCCTGTGTCGGGTATACTTGGACCCAAGCTCGAACTTCTAAATAAACCCTCATGTGTTTGCTTTGGTGTCGGCTCCTTGGTGGTTTCTCGGATATGAAATCTTGGGCACAACAAAAACCACTTATGTGATGTCAATATCTGTATCAATAAATCGCTTTTTCTATCAAGAAAAAAAAATCTATCCTTAAGTTACAGCACCAAAGACACGTGTCTGAATGGCCTCAATTGGACCCAGTCACCCTCCTCAAACTATACTTTGATTTAATACTATTCTTTGAATCTGGACAAAAAACTTACTCATTACTTTTGTTTATTCATCCATCCATCCATCCATCCATCCATGATTCATTCACATTTTTATTGAGCCAGAAATATGGTTGGTACAGGGAAAATGATTATTAAAAAACCAAACAAAGAACCCAGTCTCCTGAAGCTTATGGTGCAGAGACAGACATTGATCAAGAAATCAGACAGGGAGGCACACCGCAAGAGACTCTTATCTCTGGGGAACAAACTGAGAGTTGCTCAGGGGAGGTGCGGAGGGGGGTGGGGTAAATGAATGATGGGCATTAAATTAAGAAGGGCACGTCATGTAATGTACACTCTGGGTGTTCTATGCAAGTGAAAAATCACTAAATTCTACCGCTGAAACTAATACTACACTAATTGGTAATTAACTTGAGTTCAAATCAAATCTTGAAAGAAAAAAAAAATCACATGAATGAATTACAGAGAGTTACAAAGTGAGATAACTGTCCCGCAGCAGAGATAACTGGGTCTCAGAGGGCCCATGAAGGAGGAGCATGACTTTAATGGACTCCATCGAGGTGCAGTTTAGAGAGCATTCCGGGGCCAGAATATGTAGGACCCTGATTGTAACCTTTGGACTTTGATTTTTACTCTGAAAGTCTATGGCCATACCACCCATACCTCATACTTTGTTCAATTATTCAATAAGCTATTATCTTATGTAAAGCACTGTCTTCACCTCATTGGGTAGAGCAGAGACGGAAAGATACAAAAGTTCCTGCTCTGGTGAAGCTCCTAGAGTGGGAAGCCGGTAATTAGAACACAAAGCATCATATTGCGTTTTAGAAAGAGACGTGTAGCAACGAAAAAATGGAGCAGGACAACGGAAATGAGGAGTGCCACGGAGATGGGATTTACTTTGAATATTTGTTTGAATAAATGATCAGTGTAGGCCTTCATGAAC
Organism: Vulpes vulpes; assembly: GCF_048418805.1. Classification (NCBI taxonomy): domain Eukaryota; kingdom Metazoa; phylum Chordata; class Mammalia; order Carnivora; family Canidae; genus Vulpes; species Vulpes vulpes. Next base: position 15,972,867 of record NC_132786.1, on the reverse strand, counting down.
AGGTACCTCTGGGAACAGACTTGAAGCAAGAGAAGGCTTTCTAAGAGAAACTCTAGACAAAGAATTTTCTAGGCGAGGGAACGAGCTAGAATGAGTCCAAGAGTGGACACTTGTATGGGTTTCTGAGAAACAGTAAAGGAAGATACAGAGTAGTCAGGAAGGCAGACATAGAGGTTGTGATAAAAGAGACAAGGAAGGGCAGACAGATCACATAGGCCTTTTGACCACCATCCTCACTTTGGCTTTTATACTGACTGGACTGGGTGAGCCTTCAAATGGTTTCAGAAGAGTTATAGGATCTTACTTTTGCTTTAAGTGGATCGAAATGGCTGCTCTGTGTAGAATCTTACAGTGGGCCATGGGGAAAGGCAGGAAAACCCCACAAAAGACTTCAGAAGAATTCAGGCAAGAGAAGATGGTCACTTGAATTAGGATCTAGCAGTGGAGATAATAGAAAACAGCTGGATTTTGGATCTATATTGAAGGTCAAGATATAAGGTATTTTGCTGATGCACTGGATGGGGGTTTGAAAGACAGCAAGGAATTAAAGACAACTCTGAGGTCTGGGGGCTGAGTAACTGGGAAGACAGCCTTGCAATCAAGTCATAGGGGTGAAGACTACAGATGAATATTGTTTGGGTGGAGTTGGGTGAGATCATGTTTATTTGCAGAAATGAGAAGAGGTTAAATGAGTAGTTGGATATTACAATTCAGTGGGAGAATGATGAATGTGGGAGGTGTCCACCTATAAACAGCACTGAACGGCAGGACAGGAGATGATACCACTCCGGACCCGGACCCGGACCCCGGAGTGGTGACTGTAAACAGAAAGGACCAGGGCCTGAGCCCTGGGGCACTTCAGTGTTCAAAGATCTGAGAAAAGAATTTTCTTCATAGCCCATTATGGGTCTGAATATAATGAATCTGTTTTAAAATGGGTGGTTTTTTTTGTTTGTTTGTTTGTTTGTTTGTTTTATTTTTTACTGGAAACTTAACCAGAAATTTTCTGAAGGGGTAATGATTTTTCCTCATAGAAATTTTAAAAAAAATCCCATAAAGGCCTCATGTTTTACTATTGTTAATAAACAAGTAATTGTCCAGTAAGAGAAGTCAAAATTCTTTGGTTAAAACCAAATTAACAATACCTACAGTTATGACACACAATATTCTAATTCTAAAGTCATTTCATCAGCGAGGTAATTAATTTTGAAATTATCTGGAGTCGAGTAATAGAACGAGAAGAACAAGATAGATACATCTATATCTATAGTCTTCTGAATAGTAGTAAAATACTGTGCAGCCATATTCTATTAGAAACTCGAGGAAAAAATAGCAAGGTTGTGCTTAATTGTAGATTCAGGTGTGTTCCAAACAACTCTGAAGGTCAATCCTGGTTCTAGATAATTCACTGACCTAAAGGAATTTCAGGAAGTTGGGGCAGGTTCAGGGTTAAAGGGAATTGAGGCAGGACCTCAAGGCAGCCACCACTGAATCAATGGGGGTAGAGCTACTGGAGAAGGCCAACTTGAATTCCTGCTCCCTGTGGTTCTGAAGCCGGAGGAGCATCTGAGGCATGGAAACCACCCCGCTGCATGCATGCCGCTCAAGTGAGGGCAGTTTTAATGGGCTCTGAGGGAGATCACTTTCCTTTTGGAACTCTGAGGTCTGGAGTTTGTACTACAACACTTCTTTGTGCTGTGTATGTCTCATCTGCTGGCGTGAGCTGAGACAGAGAGCAGATGTTTATTAGCAAGGGATTCCAAACTCTTAGCAATCCTTAAGCAATACCAAAACTATGTGGAATGTGATCTTAGTTTCTCAATTGTACAGTTATTTCTAAATATAATATCCTTCTAAGATTTTTTTTGTTCTTCTTGACTTCTATTCCTGTTCTTTAGGAAATATAACGAAGATGGCAGAAAAATAGGAGTAGTTTAGAGTCCCACGCGGCTGGAGTTGGGGCCTGGCGTGACCACTTAACTGGGTGTGAGAACAGGCACGTGGTCTAGGAACATAAACTCCCTAAGTATTAGTTTCTTCACCTGTAAAGTGGATTAATACTACTACGCTCTGGGTTAATTTAAAAACATAAAATAAAATAGCACATTCTAGTGCTTAGCAGATTGCTTTATACCTAGTAGGTACTCAATAAATCACAATCCTTTTTTTCTCCGTTGCTACCAAATCAATCTGGGCCGCTGGGTCTCATTTTCATTCAAGACAATTTACTATTTTATCAGTCTTAAATACTGACATTTTTGTGCATTCTATTGTTTCTCAATCAACTCTACTGAGATGTCATTTACAAACAATAAAATGTACTGAATTTCACCTAGGGTAAATTTGGTGAGTTTTGACAAATTTTATACACCTGGGAACCAGTACAACGATCAAAGAAACGACAAATACCCATCATTTGCTTCGACGTGGATGGAACCAGAGGGTACGATGCTGAGTGAAATAAGTCAATCGGAGAAGGACAAACATTATATGGTCTATTTCATTTGGGGAATATAAAAAATAGTGAAAGGGAATAAAGGGGAAAGGAGAAAAAATGAGTGGGAAATATCAGAAAGGGAGACAGAATATGAGAGACTCCTAACTCTGGGAAACGAAATAGGGGTGAGGAAAGGGGAGGAGGGCGGGGTGGGGTGGGGGTGAGTGGGTGACGGGCACTGAGGTGAGCACTTGACGGGATGAGCACTGGGTGTTATTCTACATGTTGACAAATTGAACACCAATAAAAAATAAATTTATAAAAAAATAATAAAAGGGAAAAAAAGATGTAGGATCTTTACATTATTCCTATCATGTTTTCTCAGTCTTTTCCAAATCATTTTCTCACTTCAGCCCCAGGGGAAGGCAATCGTTGCTGTTTCCTGTCACTAAATCTTTATCTTTCTAGAGATTCATATAAATGGGAATTCTAGAGCATTTACTCTTCTGTAACAAGTTTTTATTTTCCATTCTTTCTTTTTTTCATTTTTCATTATTTTCCTATTTCTGACGTTCGTTTGTGTGGTTGCGTGCATAAGCAGCTCATTCCTGCTTACCGCTGCGAATTATTCCATTGTATAAACATAACACAACTTTGTAACCCTTTGCTTGCTAATAGACATTTGGATGATTTACAGTTTTCTGTTATTGTAAATGAATATCCTCTATGTGCAAGCATTTATGTGGTTTGGTCCTATATTTTGACCATATAAATCATTCGAAATCATAAACATTTGAATACCGTGGATCAAGATCACTTATGTACAAGTTTTTGTACATAAAAAGTATCTTTGTGCCTGCAGGGAAGGGGGAGCCGTCGGCAGCCCCAAGCGCTGCTCCTGAAGCTTCCTCCAGGAGTGGACTCAGGGAGGGGATCCCAGGCAGTGAGGTCACTTCTTTCACAACAGAGGCCAACAGAACTGGGAATCCCTGCACCCGGGCCCCCACAGTCTAGTGATCCCCACCTCAGGCTCACTTTCAGGAGACTTCTGCTACTGAAAGATGTTCCTTTCTGGCTTTCCCAGTTTCGAGCAACGCCAGGAACCCCAGGGATGCGTCTGCTTCGAATGCTGGAGACGTTGGTGCCACCGTCAAACCCAACGCCTCAGGGAGTTTTTCAGGAGGCGCCGGAGGGTAATACAGAGCAGACCAGGCCAGGCCAGGCCAGGCCACCTGTGCCAGCCATCCTGGGCAGCCCCATCCCCTCCTCTTCAGGGAACCAGGGATGTGTGGGCAGGTCACATCCAGGCTGGAGGACCTTGCAGGGCAGCAGGGTCCCCGGTGATCCCTTCAGGGTCACCCTGATGTCACGGTGGGCAGGGTAGAAACAGGATTCCCGAGGCGCCTCTTACCCGCCCCAGAGTTAACCCAAGGCCCTGCAGCAGCACCCCTTTGCTCTCCTTGGGGGAGGTGTGTGCCGGCTGTGTGTGTCTGCAATGGAGTCAGCAGGGTGTGCGGCCCGGCCGAGGCGGCCAGACCGGGTGCTGAGGCCTCCTGCCTGGCTGCCCCGCACTGACTTTACAGAGCTCCACATGGGACAATGGGTGGCGGCGGAGGCGGGAGGAAGAGGACATCCCCCACACCCCGGTGGTGATCAGGAAGGAGCCCAGCACAGCTAATGGAGGCCTGCAAGGGTTCAAGGTGAGTGCAGGGGCTGGGGCCACCCGACACCCAGGGCCCCGATGCAGCAGGAAGGGCCCCGGGTCCCAGAAGCCAGCCTGCTGCTTCCCTGGGCTCCCCGCTAGACTTCTGCTGCTACAGGGGTCTGGATTCCCCTCCTCCCCAAACTTGCCCACATGGCCCTGCCCCTGCCTGGGCCAGATGCAGAGTCCCTGTGCACAGATTTGTAGGAATATCAGAATAGAGCCTTCAGGGGATGCCTGGTCGCCCAGTGGTTTAGCGCCTGCCTTCTGCCCAGGCCCTGATCCTGGAGACCCGGGATCGAGTCCCGCCTCGGGCTCTCTGCATGGGGACTGCTTCTACCTCTGTCTGTGGGTCTGCCCCCACCCCCGTGTCTCGAGAATAAATAATAACTTTTTTATAATGCTTTCTTTTTAAAGATTTTATTTATTTATTCACGAGAGACAGAGAGAGAGAGGCAGAGACACAAGCAGAGGGAGAAGCAGGCTCCATGCAGGGAGCCTGATGTGGGACTGGATCCTGGGTCCCCAGGATCACGCCCTGGGCTGAAGGCAGTGCTAAACCACTGAGCCACCCGGGCTGCCCATAAAAACTTTTGAAAAAGAGACACATCGTGTCTCATCGCACGTGGTCTCCAGTAGTTTGCACTGTGCTATGCTTTCTCCTAACTGGTGCTCCCAGGAGGCCCCATTGGCCTGACGTCCTTCCCCTCTTTCTCCAAGGCTTGAGCATGGTCCTGGTGAGTTGGGAGACTTTTCCCCAAAGGGACACGGGGCTCACTGTATTATGTCTATCGCTCTGCAGTTAGGTTTTGAAGGAGCGCATCCCTGCCCCCCCTCCCGGGGTCAGGCACAGGGGCCTCGTGTGCTGCACAACATGTCAGAAGGCCAGTTGGTTCCCACAGCCACTGAGCCCTTCACTGATGCAGGACTTCGATGTGATTCCCTTTTGTTGCCAAATTACAGGGTGGCGCTGAACATTCTGCAGCCCTCAGGCCCTGGGCCCTCCCACCCAAGGAAAGGTCTCCGTGTGGGCACCTCGAGAGAGGGACATGTGGTCAAATTCAAGGGGTGAAGCCGTTAATGCAGGGAGGTGCTGTTAATACTCAGCTGACAAGCGGCCCTGGGATACTGACCCCTCCCACTTGAGATCCTTGTATTGATCCATATTTTTAAAAAAATGTATCCTCTAAGATTATTTCTTTGTTGGATAGTTTAAGAGACAGGCAGAGAAGCAGGGAGCAGAAGAGGGAGACACAGTCTCCTCAAGCACACTCTGCCCCAAGCGCAGAGCCTGCCAGGGGCGGGATCTCAGGATGCTGAGACCATGACCTGAGCCACAACCCAGAGTCAGATGCTAAGTGACTCAGCTGCAGGCGTCAAGCCCCGAGTTCCTGCTGTGGGCACTCCTGCCCCCCCTGCCCCCCCCAGCCACTGAACTCGGGCTTCGGTCTGCGGTCAAACTCCCAGGTGGTCTGGAGGCTACAGTGCAGGCTGCACGTCCCCTCTGTCCCACCTCAGGCTGAAAGGGCCTCAGCCCTGAGAAGGAATCGGATCTGCCGACCACCCCCAGCCGGAGGGAGCTGCTGGAGCAGCAGGTAGAAGAACTGGTGCCTGCCTTGCTGCGCTTGCACAATCTGTCCCTATTTGAATTTCTAAATGTTGTGGAAGAGTATGGCACCCCTGAAGAGGTGCTGGACCTGCTGTTTGCAAAGTGAGCTCCCTGACCCTCCACAGCCCAGGGGGATGGGATACCTACTGGTTGGGAGTCTTGGGGAATGTGGTTGAACTTCCCGGCCCCTCGGGCTGCTCCTCCGACTGGAGTAGAGTCACACAGGGCCTAGTTGGGTCCTGTAGGGCAGCCCCCGGGGCCTGGCCTGTGGCAGGTCGGCTAGAGGGGCTGTGCTTGTGCTCAGCAGTCATCGTTCTCTCCCCATGACAAAGCGTGTGCCGCCTCCCCACCGTCACCAGGGTCTTGAGCTGGCCTCTTTTGCCATTGAAAGGGAGTCCATCTGGGGTCTGTATCCTGGGGCATTTGGAGTAGGGGTCCCCGGGGACACCTGGGCACCCAGGCCCACTTGGATATCGGCCAGGGCCTGGCTGGAGCCCTTTCATTCCTCAATCATTCAGAAAGTGCCAGCAGGTGCAGGTACTTCTCCAGGAGCTGCCCGTGGCCCCACACACAGAGCGGACGGCCCCCCAGGGCTCCGGACTAGTCGGAGGTCAGAGGGTGACAGCAGGTATGAGGAGAGGTCGGGTCCCCAGGATGATTCATATGATGCCCCCCGCCCTCCTCTAGATATCGATGCATCGTAGCTTCCTGCAAGAAGGAAGGAATCCGGGACCAGTGGGAAATGTGAGTGAGCTCTGGCTCATGCAGGGGAGCCTTCCCTCTCCAGGAGGGCGGGCCGCGAGGGGGCTGTGGGTCAGAGGGGCTGCTGGACCCTCACCCCACACATCTGCAATTCCTGTGACAGGGTAAAGGTCTGAGGCCCCTTCAGGAAAACAGCAAAGGAGAGCCGTGGGTGGGGTGCAGGCTTTGTGCTAGAGCACTGGGACGCCAAAGGGACCTCCTCCATGCCCATTCGCCCAACCCTCTGTCTGCCCCACACCTGGGACCCAGAGCAGAGGGTGTGGGGAGCATCGCACTCACCAATCGGGTGGCACCTGGACCCGGGTGCACAGCAGGTGCTCAGGAGAGCCAGTGAGGGCTCAGGGACCAGACGGCCCCCGCCCGTGGGAGATTAGAGTCAGTGGAAGGACACCCCCTGGGGGCCCCTCGTGAGTGAGGCTGGGCAGACCCACAGGAGGGAAGGTTCCCCGGGAAAGACAGTGATGGTCACACCGCTGGTCATGGGCTCCCACGCACAGAGGCTTCGTGCCAGCCCCTCCTCAGTGAGCAGGGCTGTGGCAGGTAAGACCGCCAGGTGGCAGGTGGACAAGGAGCAGCAATGGCCTCCGACAGCCCCGCACGAGAGGCCGAGGGCCCTGGTTCCTGCAGGGCTTCCCCGGGACACCTCTGTGTGAGGAGCCCTGTCTTCTGACGCCTCTGCCCACCTGTCCCTCCCCAGCGCCATGTCCTCCTTCCTGCCCATCTGGCTGGACTACTATGAGGAGGACTTCCACGATCCCCCAGAATTTCCTGCCCTGACAAAGCTGCTGAAATTCACAGGGCAGTAAGTGCCAGGCTCAGTGCTCGACTGTCGTGCGGAGCGTTACCTTTGGCGTTTCATAAACCTGCATCAAGTGGAGTTTGAGGGTGGAGGTGAGGAGGACTGGGGTGGCCGAGTTGGGGACAGGGTGGGCCACACAGATCAAGCCTCCATGCTGCTGGGCCAGGAGCACTGGGTAGGCGCACACCCCATCCCCACGGGCTGCAGTCTGGGGAGACCTCCCAGGGCTCTTGCACTCACACACGTTGAGCGGTGGTAAGAGTGTCCTTGATTTGAGAGGGACGTGGACAGTCCATCCTGGTGATGATACTTTGTCTTCTTGGAGATGATACTCTGTCTTCGGACCCCGAGCAACACCCTGAACCACCCCAAGAGCGCGCCCGAGCTTTGACGGTGGGGCCTGCTGAACCTTCAGGGTCTCACGGGATGGAGCTGGTCCCAGCTGCTGGAGCTGAGAGCTTGGCCCAAGCCCTGATGCCAGCTGCTTTGTACAAGGCAAGACACGTGGTGGTCAGACCTCTGAATCCCTGTCCTGACCTGGAAGAGCCACCTGCACCCTTGGGAGCCCAGGAGGCCTAACGCGCCCCACCACCAGCTAATCAATGTGCTGGAGCAAGCCACGTCACTCAGGGGAGCAACCGGCTTCGGACCCCAAGCAATACCCTGAACCACCGCAAGAGCCCGCCCGAGCCCTGACTCTGGGGCCTGCTGTACCTGCAGGGTCTCAGGCGAAGGAGCTGGTCCGGGCTGCTGGAGCTGAGGGCTGGGCCCGAGCCCTGATGCCAGCTGCTATGTACAAGGCAAGACACATGGTGGTCAGACCTCTGAATCCCTGTCCCACCTGGAAGAGCCACCTGCACCCTTGGGAGCCCTGGAGGCCGAACAGGCCCCACCACCAGCGATCCAGGTCATCGATGTGGCGGAGCAGCCGCCTCATTCAGGGGAGCTACCGGCTTCGGACCCCGAGCAACACCCTGAACCACTGCGGAAAGAGCCTGCCTGAGGCCGACTATGGGGCCTGCTGAAGTTCCTGGGCCTGAGGTGATCAAGCCGGTCCCGGCTGCTGGTGCTGAGAGCTAGGCCTGGCCGAGATGCCGGCTGCTGAGGTCAAGCCAAGGTACCTGGTGGTCATACCTCTGATTCACTGTCCTGACCTAGAGGAGCCACCTGCTTCTTGGCCACCCCAGAAGGAGGAGCAGGTCCCGGTGCTGGGTCTCGAGTTCATCGAAGGGCTGGAGCTGCCACCTGCCTCAGTGGAGCCACCAGCCACGGCCCCCGAGCAGCAGCTCGTGATGGCTGCAGCACAACTGAAGCCTTCCCCTCCCCTTTCATTGTGCTGTTTCTGTATTTTGTGTTTTTCATAAACCTCTATAATTGCTTCATGAATTTTATTTGTTAAAAAGGATAAGTTAACTTTGTACAAAATTGACTCTGATGCTTTTAAATTATACATCGTGGTACTTTAGGTCCATTCATACTCCTTCTATGAGGTTAGCATCACCTTAATTCCAAAAACAGACAGAGACCCCACCAAAAAGGAGAATTATAGACCAATATCCCCGATGAAAACGGATGCAAACATTCTCAACAAGATACGAGCCGACAGGATCCAACAGTACATAAAGAAGATTACTCGCCATGATCAAGTAGGATTTATCCCCGGGATGCAAGGCTGGTTCAACACTCTTAAAGCAGTCAATGGGATGGGTCACATCAACAAGAGAAAAAACAAGAACCAGATGGTCCTCTCAATACACGCAGAGAAAGCATTTGACAAAATACAGCATCCATTCCTGATCAAAACTCTTGACGCTGTACTGATAGACGGAACATTCCTCAGCATCTTCAAAGCCATCTAAGGAAAGCCCATAGCAAATATTATTCCCGATGGGGAAAAACTGGGAGCCTCTCCCCTAAGATCAGGAACACGACAGGGACGTACACTCTCACCACGGCTACTCAACATACTACTACAAGTCCTAGCTTCAGCAATCAGGCAGCAAAAAGAAATAAAAGGCATTCAAATTGGCAAAGAAGAGGTCAAACTCTCCCTCTTTGCAGATGACATGATACTGTACCTAGAAAACCCAAGACTCCACCCCAAGATTGCTAGAACTCATACAGGAAATTCGGCAGTGTGGCAGGATACCAAATCAATGCCCAGAAATCAGTGGCATTTCTAGACACTAACGATGAGACTGAAGAAAAATAAATTAAGGAGTCACTCCCATTGACAATTGCACCCAAAAGCATCAGATACCTAGGAACACACCTAACCAGAGAGGTAAAGGATCCCTACTCGAAAAACTACAGAGCAGGTCTGAAAGAAACTGAGGAAGACACAGAGAGATGGAAAACGATTCCATGCTCCTGATTGGAAGAAGTCATATATTGGGAAAATATCCACGTGACCCAGGGCAATTTACACATGGAACGCAATCCCTATCGAAATACCATGGACTTTCTTCAGAGAGTTGGAACAAATCATCTGAAGATTAGTGTAGAATCAGAAAAGACCCCAAGTAGCCAGGGGAATACGAAAAAAGAAAACCAGAGCTGGGGCATCACAATGCTGGATGTCAAGTTGTACTACAAAGCTGTGCTCATCAAGACAGTGTGGTCCGGCACAAAAACAGACACATAGGTCAATGGAACAGAACGGAGAATCCAGAAGTGGACCCTCAACTCTATGGTCAACTAATATTCGACAAAGCAAGAAACACCATCCACTGGAACAAAGACAGCCTCTTCAATAAATGCTGTTGGGAACATTGGACAGCCACACGCAGAGGAATGAAACTGGACCATTCTCTCACACCACCGAACACAAAGAGAAACTCAAAATGGATGAAAGATCTAAATGTGAGACAGGAAGCCATCAAAATCCGAGAGGAGAACACAGGCAACACCCTGCTGGAACTTGGCCAGAGCAACTTCTTGCAAGATACATCCATGAAGGCCAGGGAAACAAGAGCCAAAATGAATCACTGGGACTTCATCAAGATGAGGAGCTTCCGCACAACAATAGAAATGCTCAACAAAACTAAAAGACAACCCACAGAATGGGTGAAGATATTTCTAAATGACCCGTCAGATAAAGGGCCAGTGTCCAAGATCTCTAAAGAACTCATTCAACTCTACAGCAAAGAAACCAACAATCCAATCATGAAATGGGCAAAAGACATGAACAGAAATGTCACAGAGGAAGACATAGACGTGGCCACCAAGCACATGAGACAATGCTCCGCATCACTGGCCATCAGGGAAACACAACTCAGAAGGACAATGAGATACCACCTCACACCAGTGAGAATGGTGAACATTAGCCAGACAGGAAACCACAAATGTTGGAGAGGATGTGGAGAAAGGGGAACCCTCGTGCACTGTTGGTGGGAACGTGAACTGGTGCAGCCACTCTGGAAAACTGTGTGAAGCTTCCTCAAAGAGTTAAAAATAGAGCTGCCCTGCGACCCAGCAATCCCACTGCTGGGGATTTGCCCCAAAGATACAGACGCAGTGAAACGCCGGGACACCTGCACCCCGATGATTACAGCGGCAATGTCCACAATAGCCACACTGTGGAAGGAGCCTCGGTGCCCACCGACAGATGAATGCATAAAGAAGATGTGGTTTATGTATACAATGGAATATTCCTCAGCCATCCGAAAGGATGAATACACACCATCTGTTTCTATGTGGAGGGACCTAGAGGGTATTACGTTGTGTGAAATAAGTCAATGTGAGAAGGACAAACATTATATGGTCTCATTCATTTGGGGAATATAAAAATTAGTGAAAGGGAATAAAGGCAAAGGAGAGAAAATGAGTGAAAATATCGGTGAGGGTGACAAAGCATGAGAGACACCTAACTGTGGGAAATGAACAAGGGGTAGTGGAAGGGGAAGTGGGTGGGGGGTTGGGGTGACTAGGTGATTGGAACTGAGGGGGGCACATGGTGGGATGAGCACTGCATGTTATGCTACATGACAGCAAACTGAACTCCAATACACATATCTTTTTAAAAAAACGGTGAACCCGCGGCGCCCGACCCTGCATCTCCACACTTGGGGAGCAGCGTGGGGTGAGTGGGACGCCGGCCACCCAGTCTCCTGCTGCTGCTGCCGCGTGGGCTCTGCTTCCTTTCCTCGTGCTGGGCCCGGGGAGCGGGTTCTGGGCCGGCTGCTGCCGAGGGGGGTTTAGGAGGCCCTCGCCGTCATCTCTCTTGCACACCCATGCTTGTGCTCTCGCTTGGGGTGTGTGTGCATGCTTCTGCCGGCTGCTCAGCCCCATCGGGGAGACCAGACTGGGGCTCTTGGTCAGCGCTGCCGGATGTGGGGACACCTTCCCAAGTAGGCCACAGACGCAGCAGGAACTGTCCTCCAACGTCCTCTGTGGGGCCCGGGCCCCGTCGGGGAGCTGACCAGGTCCCCCTGGGAGACACAGCCGCGGCCTTTCCTCCTGCCTCTGTTCTGCCCGAGGGGCCTGAGCCATTCCAGGACCACAGGCCGCATGCCCGCTGCTCTGTGGGGCTGTCAGCTGGCAGGTTTCCTGGGACCTTCCCTCGGGGGCTGTCCTGGGGGCTGAGGAGGACTCCTTTCTAGGCAATGGTTCCTCCAGAAACGGCCCCCTTCAAACGGCTTGAGTAGGCGGGAGCTGACTCGTCAGATCTGTGGGGGCAGGTTTGTGGCTTGAGGTGGCCAGGAACGGGTGGGGATTCCTGAGTATGTCCGAAGCAGCCCCTGGGAAGCATCGGGTGTATCGGGTGTCTCTCGTGCCATCGAAGGAGGTGCAGACACCAGATGGCTGAGAGGAGCGTCGCCAAGGGGGCGCAGAGCTCTGCCCCCATAGATGGAACGGAGCCTGTTGCTGGAGCTGCTGAGACCCCATCCTCAGGGTCCCCATTATTTGCCAACCTGTCCCACATCCCAGGGCTCTTATGGCACGCACGTGAGTGAGAACCGGTCTCGATGGTCTCGTCGGGGTCTCCTGGTGTGACTAGGTGGGACGTGCACCGTACCCCATCTACTCGGGAGACTGGGGAGCCATGGACTCCGTGGTTCGTCGTCTTCTCTATCTGACGTGGTGTTCAGTGTTGCGTTTTGGCCCACCCCACCTGCCGTGGCAGCAGCTTACCAGCGTCAGAGTGGCGGGCTGGGGCACCGGGCCATGCGGCCGATGGCGGGCCAAGCTCGTGGGTGTCCTCTGCCCATTGCTGCCGGCCTGGGCCCTGGAGCCGGTGCAGCCTGCGTGTTTTCTCTCTCCAGACACGGCCGCCTCAGATTGGCCACTGAACTCCGTCAGCCGAGGTCCGCGGAGACCAGGGTGCCCACCCGCGAAGTCCCCTCTCCAGTGTTGGTTTGCAATAAATCTGTATTTAAGCACGTCGGCATCCATGTGTGTCACTTGCTTCCGAGACCCTCCTCTGCGTGTGTGCGTTTCCGGAACTCCAGCCACAAGGTCCCTGGCTCATGGACAAAGCAGACGCCAAAGTAGGGGATTCCTCAGTGTCTTATGAACTGTGTCTGCTCTAACCTGTGGTTTTCAGAAATTTGATGAGCTTTCAAGAAAAAAGGATTGTCGTTGCAGAGCTGACATAGGTCTCCATCAGGTTCTGAAAAGCTGAAGTGAGCACAGGATCCCGAAGCTTCAGCCAGAGGACACCCCACCCCTCCGGCACCCGGTGGAAGGAGTCTTGCCCTGCAGTGCTGGGCTCACCCATCTGCCTGCACCGCCCCTCCCGGGCACAGCACTTCGGCTGCACCCCAGTACCGGGGACCTAGCTTGTGGGCAGGCTCTGGCGACGCTTCTCGAGTGAATGCAGGATGCCTGGTGACATTAGCGCACAAGTGCCCAGGACCAGAGATTATCTGCCAGGGAGGAGAGGTCCCATCTTTCAACAGTTTGCCCCAAAACGTGTGGAGGGAGAACAGTCTCCATGTTCTACGTAGAAAGGAAGTGTGTGAGAGGCGGCAGTTGCGGTTTGGAGGGGAGTGTGCCCAGGACTGCCCACCTGAGGACAGACCCACAGCCACCCGGGTCTGCCTCACAGGCAGGCTGGCGCTCCCGTGGGCCTCCCGCTGGCACCTGTCCCAGCCTCGGTGAGTGGGGGGGGGGGGTTACACCGTCATTTCAGGCTCTGCTCTCCGCTCAGCCATCTGCTCAAGCACCAGGGGATCTCCCTGGGTGTCATTCTTTTTTTTTTATTCTTTGGAACATCGATGGGAAAAATGTTATATCTTGAATTTTTGCTAATATCTAACTGGGATTTAGCATTCCCATCAGTTAGGAAACATGTGTCAGTTCCTTTCTTTTTCCTTTGTAAATTGACTTTTTATTGGTGTTCAATTTGCCAACATATGGAATAACACCCAGTGCTCAACCCATCAAGTGCCCCCATCAGTGCCCGTCACCCCGTCACCCCCACCCCCCGCCCACCTCCACTTCCCCCACCCCGACTTCCTTTCCTGGATGTGATTTTTGAGGGCTGGCTGGCCTAACGAGGTCGGCATGCGTGCAGCCCAACAGCTGCCCTGGCCAGCACTCTGCCGCTGAGCCCGGACCTGGGTACAGCCTTGTGTGTTCCAATAGCCCTGAGGGGACCAGGCCCACGGATACTGGAGCCCAAGCTGAGGGGGGTACGTGGTGAGTGTCACCCCGCCAGGCCGGCAGGCACAGCAGCCTGGCGGGGCTGTCCCGGCTGGGTGGTCTCCCGTCTGGCTAGCATGGAGGAGGAAACCAGGCCGGGCCTCCCGCCTTCTCCATCATGCTGCTTCCAACGCGGTTTAGCCAGAGCCGGATGCACTCGGGGACGTTTACATGCAAACACGGTGTGAGGGCCACAGAGGAAGGCATGACCCTGAGGCTGGAGTTGGACTGCACCCCCCCGCACGCTACTCCAGTGGGGCATCCCTGCCTCTGCCATCTGTGTGCCACAGGACTGGTACCAGCAGACGCTCTCCAGGTCGGGGGGTAGGCCCCTGGCGTCATTTGCCGACCGATCCCCAACAGCCCAGGCGCTTCTCCCCGAGGACGGGTCCTGGTATGGGTATAGCGGTGGGGCGGCTGGTGGTCTGGGGCAGGCTCTCCTGCAGGGCCGGTGGTTGGGAAGCTTCCCAGGTCAGGGCCATCGCGTGGCCTGAGGCGGGGTCTCCTGGCAGCCCGCAGCAGGGGCCTAGGAGCCCTCCATCATGTGCCTGGCCTGCAGAGGGTCTGGGTTGGCAGGTGCCACGGAGGGGCTGCCAAGCAGGAGCTCGTGCTCGAGCTCAAAGGCGTAGGAGCCCGGGGGCCACCTCTCAGCTGTCTGTTGGTCTGGGGGGCGGGTCCCCAGCGAAGAGGAGCTCTGCTGCAGAAGCAGCCACAAGGCTGTGGGAGAGGGGCCCGTGGGGCCCCACACAGCTCTGGGGTCCTCCTTCACCCAGGGTGCTCCGGACCCCTGCCATTTCAACCCCCAGGCGCATGGGCATCTGGCGAACATGTTGCGTGTAGGGTTTGGGGCAGCCCGACGTTGCATGTAGGGAGAAGACCTCTGGTGGGGAAGGTGCCAGGACTCGGCCGCGCCTCCTGCCTCCCAGCACTCCCGACCTCAGCCTCCCACAGCAGCTGCTGTAAAGTCCTGGGGATACCTGCTGGCTCAGGGCTGCCCTGCGCCCCGGGCGCCCTGCTTCTCTGGCTGGGTGTGTCAGCCCTCTGGGTCACTCATGTGTGGAATTCAAGAAACGAAACTGATGGGCATGGGGAAGAGAAGGAAAAATACAATGAGATAAAAACAGAGCGGGAGGCAAACCATAAGAGACTCTTAATCCCAGGAAACAAAGTGAGAGTCACCCGAGGGGAGGTGGGTGGGGGATGGGGTACCTGGGGGATGGGCATTAAGGAGGGCATGTGAAGTGATGAGCACTAGGTGTTATATGCAACTGATCAATCACTCCATTCTACCCCTGAATCTCATACTACACTATATGTTAACTGACTGGAATTTGAACACAATCTAAAAGAAAGAATGAAAAAATCACACATTCTTGTGTACAGTGAACAAAGAACTCTGCATCCAATTAAAAAAGCAGGAATGGGGCACTCGCTATGTGCATCATCAGTTACCAAGAACTTGCTCACCACCATCTTTCAGGTATTAACAAATCACAATTTCTAAGCTTTTTATTAAATCAGGGACTTATGCTTCCTGAGAAGATACACACATACTTACATGGTGCAAGCCAAAGCCTCCATCCCAACAACCAGAAAAGGCTGGTTACGCACAGATGTGCTCCTGGCGATAGTCAGGAAGCTGTCAGATGACCAGAGCTAGGTAAAGGATCCGTGCAGAGGACAGAGAGCCCTTCCCTGGGGAGGCTGATGATGGGGCACCATTCTGTCCCCAGGCCACTTGCCGATTCCAGCTCAGGACATCAGCTCCACTGGGATAAGAGGACACCACCACCATACAGTGACACACTGGAAACTCAAGGAGGCCCAGATGCAACGCTGACGTTCCCATAGGACTTTGGCAAGGTGGGAGGTGAAGGGGACGGGACCGAGCGAAGCTTACCGTGGCCTCGCAGTACCTACGGGATGGGATGAGCCTCTGCTAGCGAGAACGGGTCTCCCACAAGCACAGACCCACCCACGTGGGAGCTGCCAGACGACTGAGCTGCATGGGGCAGAAGACTAAGTATGACGCTCCAAATCCCTGAAAGGACTAGCTAGTGCTTGTGAGGCCTTCCAGTGCTGAAGACAAAGAACCTGCTTCTGCCGAGTGGGTCTCAATCAAAACACAGAGTGTCCACAGGGGTAAAACAGGGACAAATTACAGGGGCTACGACGGCCAGCTCAATGCACCAAAGAGAAGAAGGGACTATCGACCAACCAAATAAACCATCTGGCCCTCGATGTTCTTTCATTCACCGTGTTAGGCACACATCCAAAGAATTACCAGAAACGTACATGGGAAGGAAAATGCAACCAATAATTCAGAATAAAAATAAGCAAAGACTGTCAAGTAAGTAAGATCATCTTGGTAAGAGAAACAGGTAACAAGATGGACAGAAGTGGATGCAACAGATGGAGAACTGAATGAGAAGAGTGTAATGCATATGAAGAAATCACATGGATATTCTAGACCTATGAAATAAACTATCTTTCATCAAGCATTCATCGATGGCTTAACAGAAAACTCGGATGGCACAGGAAAGGACAAGATTGGTGGGTTCTGACACAGAGCACACAGACAATACCAAAACCGGAGAGCAAGCAGAAGAAGCAATGAAAAGAACAGAAGACACACGGTCCACTGCAAAAGGCCCATCATACTTGTACTTGAGGTCCCAGGGAAAGAGGGACAGAGACAGAAGCAACATCCAGAGAGAGAACTGCCAAGGATCCCAAACTGAAGAAAGACACCAACCCCCATATTCAAGAGGCAGAATGAAAACACATGTGCGCTTACAGGCACACACAGCACACGCGTGCACATGTACACACAGGCACGCATCACACACAGGTCACGTGATCATCAAAATACAGAAAAACAAAAACAAAAGGGAAATCCGAAAAGCAGCTGTGGCGGGGGGTGAGGGTTGGGAAGAGACACCACCTTCAAAAGAACAGTACGTCGTGTAGAAACACAATAGGGGAAAATCAAGTTCTGGCCATTTGGGGTTTGGAGGGAGACTGGAAGAAAATAGTATATTTGAATCAGATTTTTAAAAAACCTTTTAGGTAACGCATTGAGTAGTCAGCGAAGTATTCAAAAATTTACGACACGTTATTTAAATTTCACACTTTCTGAACTAAATATTATTATTACTTCCTTTTACACATAGAAACTCTAAGCTCCTTGCCAAAGGCCTCACAATTCCCAAATCATGGAAGGAAGACACAGGCCCAGAGCGGTCTGAAACAACGGTGATGCTGGCAAACACTCTGCTACCATAGTGCTTCATGCAAAGAGAAGGAGGCGTGAGCACTTGTGGAATGATGGAAGAGTTATAATATGCAAAGATTAAAGACCAGAAAATAAAGGGGGTGGGGACCAACTCAAAGCTGCAGGGGACAGAGAATAAAGCGGTGTAACCACGTTAAAGTGACAAGTAAACAGGAAAACCGTGAACCCCGCTTGCTCGACGCAGTGAGCGAGAGCGATGGAAACACGGCATTTGATCAAATCACACTATTTACTTTTTCTCTCACTCTGCTAACAGTTTAAGACCACGGATATAATGTTACAATACGATTAGACTTTAAAACACGTATGGGGTTTCATTGCATAATCTTAATGAATTCTCTGAAGACAACTCAGTAGATCAAGTGGTGAGATCACTAATAGAAAAAATATAAATCTTTTTTAATAGTTAAATGATAAAACAAGTGAATAACTATGACAATTTCATCAACATTGCAATGGATTAAAAAACTACGAAACTATATACTGAAATACAAAAAATCTCAAATTCCCAAATGAGTAACTATGAGAGTTCATGATGCACAAAATACCAACCGTGAAATGAGCATCTTTTAAATATATAAAAATAGAGGATAAATCATGGAATAAAGGCTTCATTATTTTAAATTACCTCCAAGCCATAAACATGTAAGAATATGTTGGCAGGAAGAGACTGGAAAAACAGCTCATACCGGGAGGATCATAGAAGAGACCACCCAAGGGAAATAGTCCTGAAGTCACGTAGCAGGGCCTCAACCATCGGACCCAGGCACCGAACCCGTCACAATACGCAAGAGCAGCACACTGCAGGGGGTTCGAGATTCACTCGCACCCTAGTAGCTCATGTGAGGAAACGTAAATGCGGCTGGTCCTGATTAACCTGCTCCATCCGAATGACCTGTGGATAGACTGGACAGAGGAGAGGACGGACAGAGGAAAAGAGACTTGCGGGTTCCTCAGACTAGTAAAAGAAAAGCCACAATGACCAAACCTCGTGGGACACGGCCCAGGCACCATCTGGACACGTGGTTCTGACATTACAGAACATCAGGGCTCAGGAGACGATGGAATCTCCCAAAACCATCCAGTTCAACAAACTCCAATTCAAGCTCGCTATGAATCTGACTGCCTAAATCTGTCTTGATGTTACAGATAATCCTGGACACGAATATTAAGTCCCTCCTTGAAGCCCTTTGTTACTCAGAGTTAAGACGTCCGCAGTCCACCGTTTGCCCTGACAAGCTGCCCTCGGGGATGCCGCTGCGGTCTCCATCCTTTTCACCTGACCTGCAGGAGGACCGCCAAAGGCTTGCTCCTCTACCTCGCACCCCGTCTCCACACCCGCCGGAGGTGCAGGCTGCAGCTACAGGCCACCACACCTCTCGAAGGCGTACCTTCAGGCCGGGCCTCTGCCTTTCCTTCCGCAAGTACTTCCTTCCCCGTCCACACCTCCATCTGGACATCTACCTGAGAGTATTGCCAACCCATCATCTATCTCTCAGTTCCCGAAGGCTGTCTTTTTCACGTCCCTTAAAGGTACCCACATGCCCTCAGCCCACTTCTTTCCTGATCCCTCCCCCTCTCCCATCCCACAATCCATCCTTCAGGCCGGGCCGTCGGCTGTGCCTTCAGGGTTGACCGTCTGCCTGGCCACTCTTAGCACCTGGGTCCACACCACCATCATCTCTTCCTGGAACGAGATCTTTTCAGCGCTCTCCCTGCTCCAGTGCGTTCCCTCTGCCACGACCTTCCGACTCAGACCATGACCTCCACACACTCTTAGGGCACGTGAAGAATTTTGAAAGACAGCAGGTAGGTCCAGATGGTTTACAGCTGTCGATTCCTGATCCCTGGCTCAGCTAGTCCTTCCTGTCCCTGAAAGCTGACCAAAGCTCCTGAGGTAGCACCCGATGCCATTTCGCCTTCACCACATCCTGCCCCATCACCGCTTTTCTGTCACTTACCAGAACGAAGGCCTCCCCCTTGCTCCTCCTGTACTGTGCTCCACAGTGAGTGGTAAAAGACACTGGAACACCACAGAATCCCCTGTTAACCACAAAGCCTTTCTAAAGTCAAGGCGTCACTGAGCCTGGGACAGAACATCCAGTCTCCTCCTTTGCGTTCATTTCCATAAAAAGAGGAGCATGACAGCAGACACACGCCACCTGGCCTAAATTCATCTGCCCTAAATTCAGGGACAGTGAAGATGGGATGGTGAGAGTGGTGGCGGTTCCTGCTGAGAGATCCTGCCTCCTCAATCCCGAAGGATCATCAGGGAAGGGCATCAGGCTGACTGGGAGCCACGCACAAAGAGAACAGGAAAGAAAGGCTGGAGACAGCGGAAACTCAACTCACTGAGGCAGAAAGCCTACTGCAAAGACCTATACTGTCTCGAAGCATGAAATTACCTCAGGTTTTGCTTTAAAAAGAAGAAAAGAATCCTGGGAAATAATTCACACACGCTATCTACAAAGTCACAATGCTGAGTCAGGAGCCAGAGCCCGCCCACTCACACATGCCTCGGTCTGTCTAAGTTATGTATTTTCTGTGATATTGCAAGGAGGAAGAAGTGAAAGATGCTACATGAATTTCCAGTAGACCAATTCTAAGTCAGTAAAAGAACCCTTTCTCAGAACTGATTATATATATATATATATATATATATATATATATATATATACACACACACACACACACACATATTTAATATTATATAACATAAGATATATCTTTTCTTAAACGTTTATTCAAACTTAGAGGAACAGTATCATTAAGTTTTTACACAAAGAATATCGGGTACTATAGATTTTTACTAAGCCCATATATCTACCCCCTCATCAGGAAGGTAAGCACCTTCCTGCTTATTCATTCCTAGCATGCCCTTGTTAACATTACATGAACTTCAAAAACAGTGTAATTCATCCTACTGTAAAGACATACTATACACATTTATAATATACAAACAACATACCTAATAATCATTCAAACTTCATTTCGAAGCCCCACAGCATATCATTTATGTTTACTATTAATTTCCACCAGACTTAACATCACCCTGGTCATAGAATTCATTCATGGGTACATGAACTGAAATTTTATAAACTCTCTCTCCATCTTCCTAAGAGAGGCATCCCAATGGCATTATATTTCATGTTTAAAAATTACCAATCATACTATTAATTTTGCCGTTTATATCAATTGTGCATCAGTACTATTTAGGATAACAATTCGTTCTGACCGATTTTCACACTTAGCATACTGTAGCCAAAGACACTAAAACTTTAGAAACCTTACTTCCATGTGTATATATACGGGTCTGTACATGTACACACATACACACAGGAAAATGACAGGATACTTATTAAAACATCTTCCCATTATAAAGCCATAAAATAAAATCTATGGAGGAAATGAAAGAGACAGGAGTTCAAGAAGAAAAGCAAATATAATTGTTCTGACAGTGAAAACGGAGAGCTCAGGTAAAGTTCAAAGGGATAATAGCATCAAATTATCATGGTAGTAACGTTCTATTGGATACATATTCAATGAGATATAACATACTTTTACAAGGTCAACTGTTCCCATCCACCAGAAACTCCATCCTGTACTATTGATACTTGAGATGAAAATGTTTGAGGTCCAATTTAAAAATGGGGAGGGAGTGACAGTTTTGACAAATTATGGAGGGAGATCTTGAGCACTCTGCTGAAGCACAACCAGTGTGATTGCTTGCACAAAGAACACAAGGCTCACACCACCACCGTCACGACACTGCAAGACACAGGGGCTTAGCTGCTCAACCTTTCATAAAGCCCTCGTTCCCTCATGCAAGGGTCACAGACACAGTGGCCCTGCTCAGTGAAGCCAACGCCCCAATGTCTTCCCACTTCAGAATCGGCACCTCTCTATTCCCTCCACCTGGAATGCTCTTTGACATAATCCCTCTCCCCATTCAAAATTCGACTCTAAATGCCTCAGAAAGAATGCTCGGACTTTCAGTTTGGTTATGTGTGTATTACGGTACTCTGCATGGTCATATTTTGTGTCATTTCTTATAACTGCATGGGAGTCCACGACTATCTCAAAGAAAAGTCTTTACAAAACGCTCAGGGGCTGCCTTCTGCAAAAGATCTATCTGCAACTGCTAACCTCTGCCATGACTCCCCCCTACCCTTCATCACTTCCTTGCCTGTCACCCAACATCATTCCTCCACAGTACCCACTGCTTTCTGAAATTACTGATTGATAAGTATTAATATTGATGAAAACCGCATGATCTCAGTCATTTACCGCCGACTGACACATACAGTCCCAAGGTAACACAACACAGCTAGTCTACTACCCTGAAGGGACTGTGCACTTTGAAGACTTTGGGATATGTTCACTGTGCCTACAGAGTAGTCCCATGCTCATTCTGTCATTTCTGCAGTGAGTAGCACCATATTAAGAGGTATCGAGGGCAGCCCCGGTGGCACAGTGGTTTAGCGCTGCCAGCAGCCCAGGGCGCGATCCTGGAGACCCTGGATCGAGTCCCAGGTCGGGCTCTCTGCATGGAGCCTGCTTCTCCCTCTGCCTGTGTCTCTGCCCCTCTCTCCCTCTGTGTGTGTGTGTGTGTGTGTCTATGAATAAATAAATAAAAATCTTTAAAAAAATAAAAGAGGTGTCGAGAAGAAGTGAAAGGTACTCCACCCTCTGGTACAGAATGTGTTTTCATGTGAGGCTCAGGGACCAGGGTTACTCTCGACTATACTGCTCTCAATGACATCAAGCACTAACCCACTAAGAGACTTAGCGCGCCTCTGCTGTTATGACATTTTGGTCAAAATGGCAAAGTGCATCTTAATTACAGTTTCGATAGGTATGGACTTATAGGTGTCATATATTCAACGACCTTTCCGGTTCAGGATATAACTGAGTACACTTAGGAAATGTAAAGTTAACACATTAAAGCTCTGACAGATGATAGGACAGAAAATTCTATCCAGAGTTTCACCGATACCATGAAATTATCCTTTTCATGGCCCACATTTGTGATGCTCTAAATATATGCACAGTGTAGTCAATCTGGATTTCTACAAAAGGACACTGAGCACAAAAAGGAAACATAAAGACAGTTCTATGAAATGAATCTCATAAACTATCGACCGAAGAATATTATATGTTTAAACTAAACAGTCTTTGACTACATGATATTTATCATACTCAAGATAAAAATCGTTTAAAAAATACTTGATAATTCATGATTAAGACAAAATTCGTAGAACACTAGCATTATTCTTTCCAAGTATTCCAAGCAGAAATTCTTATAGGACACAACCAAAAGTATGGGCTATTTACTGGCTGTTATTGTAATAAAAGAACAAAGAAAAGTAAGACCTCACAAAATGTTGAAATAGCTATCTATAGACATTGTAAATTTTTAGGAAGACACTCTGAAACATCAATACGATTGCAAACACACACGCATGCGCATATTCTGGTACGATGAACTTGAAAATTAACAAGCTATGTTGGAGTTACAAATAATGATCCTAATTATTTTTTTCCCAAAGTAGTAAACAGAAATACTACCTCAAGGTTTTCTGATCAGTGACAAAGTCATTAATAAATGAAATCAAAATGGCTAACAATCAGTAAAAAACTGTATTTCTGAGGGAAACATTTACTGCTATGCTAGGCTTCCATTCCGTATAGGCAACAGATTCATTTTAGTATGTAAAATGCTTGGGGTGGAAGAATGCTTTCGACAAGAAATGATAAAGATTTTTCCCTATCACAGTAACAAAAACATATATTCATCTTGTTTTCTTTTTAACTGCTCATCTTCCTAAGAAAATTAAGTAATCAGGAAGGCCATAAGATGGCTAGGAAAACATAAATTGTAAGAAGCAAGAGGTTCATTTCCCTTAAACAAAACTCCCAGAAAGCAGGCAAGAAAAAAAGATAAAAGGCCTCAACAATTGGAAAAGTTGGGGAAGGAGGGGAAAATCTGAAAGCAAGCAAGATGAAAATAATGAAAATACCAGCTGACATATAACAGGGATAGAATGCAGTCTAATCCCCAGACTCCTGAGCAAGGACGTATGCAAAATTAGCACGGGAACACAAAACTACAACAGAAAGACGGGACGCGTAGCATCGGGACCAAGTATCAAACAAAGCATATCGAATTCGGAACTTGCTCATCAAACCGGATTAATTCTCCCTTTTGACGAAATGCGTTTTGAGTTCAGGTTACGTCACAGGAATATTTTTATGGAATGACTTAAAAAATGTAGAGAAAGACTCTGATTCCTCTGAATCCCCTTAGTGAAAGAAAATCTTCAAATGCTGCTAAACTTAATTAAAAGCCACGAGGGATCGATGAAATGAGGCATTCAATGCAGACTGACATTCTGGGCCAAAACTGAAGTGTCATCAAAAAGTAATGGTTTTGGTAGACCCTGGCTAACAAACCAGAAAGGACATCAAACACAAAGACTGTCTTTTTTGTCAAGAATGGTAACACTGGCGAGAGAGAACCTCAAAGTGACATACATACATACATAGCGACAAACTGAGTATGTATATTCAGCGTAAAGACTCACCAGAAGCAGGTGTCCATGCCTCTGTGGACAAAACCAAACCAAACCAAACCAAACCAAACCAAACTAAACCAAACAAAACAACTTTGGTTAACAGATCAACACTACATATTAAAATCCAGACACTATAAATTCTGGCACAGAGGCTGAAGCACACATTACATGAGAACACTGTTGCTGTCTCTATCTGGTGAAATACAAAGGAGTGTGAACCTCGTAAATGCAATTTTGGGTATCAAAGTCCAACTGACTCTTTGTAATGTGCTCTGGCTTTGCAATTCTCAACGTAGCAGGTGATAACCTGATATAGAAGCGAATACCACCGCGACTTCAGTTAGCTGCATGTGAATCGTTTAAATATCAAAAGGTGAAGTACGACAAATTAGGAATAAACCACAAATTTATGGAAAGGGTGCTTCAGAGAATGAAACCTGGATAAAACTCAAAAGCAGGAATCCTCCCAAGTGATCCCTCGCTACAAA
Source organism: Vulpes vulpes (assembly GCF_048418805.1). Taxonomy (NCBI): domain Eukaryota; kingdom Metazoa; phylum Chordata; class Mammalia; order Carnivora; family Canidae; genus Vulpes; species Vulpes vulpes. Next base: position 15,948,555 of record NC_132786.1, on the reverse strand, counting down.
ATTAATTCACATTAGTGGAAGGCTTTGCTGTGCCCAGTGCTGGGAATGTTTTTGTCCTGTCGGGAACAGTTCACGCAAAACACCGAATTTCTGTATGTCACCCTTATGTCCCGTTGTTTTGCTCGGAAAGAGCATCAAACCTCTGTGATAAATTTAAAATGAATTACAATTTTGCTGGAGGTTTAATTGCTAAGTAATTTGTTTGGACAGTTTAAACCTGTTACAATTTTAGTCAACATATAAATTTGTGGGCAATCATATGGGAAAACTCATAAAACCACAGCTAAATTCCTAGGGATCAAAGTGTTATAGACTGAAATAGCCTTTAACTAACAAATGAGCATTATGATTGGATGTCAACTGCATTCCTATATTAAATTCAATTGCAGGGATCCCTGGGTGGCGCAGGGTTTAGCGCCTGCCTTTGGCCCAGGGCGCGAACCTGGAGACCCGGGATCGAATCCCACGTCAGGCTCCCGGCGCATGGAGCCTGCTTCTCCCTCTGCCTGTCTCTCTCTCTCTCTCTCTCTCTCTCTCTCTCTCTGTGAGTTCTTAAATAAATAAAAAAATTTAAAAAAAAAACTTTAAATTCAATTGCATATGTAAGAAAAAGTAGAAACCATTAGGCTGAGTAAGGAATAAAAATTGCTTTGAAAGCAGCAACACTATGGAAATCTAAACAGAAATTCCAAACGTCCTGTCATTCTTCTGGGAGTTCAGAGCAAAAGTCGTTCTTACGTGAAAACGGATTGAAGGTTGAGAGCCCACAAGACTCCCTGACGGTGCTTCGTAAGTTAGAAAATGAGCCCATAGATAGGAGATCATAAAGACGCTTTTCATCCAACAGAGACGGCTTCCTTACTGCTACTCACCCAATTCCTGAACTCTGTCATGAGCTAGTGAACCCCTAGAACAAAGCTGAGAACGAAACCTGCGTTTCGGCACGACTCCACAGGTGAACTCAGAACCAGATTAAAACCAGGGCTTACGAGAGCTTTCCTGCTGTCAGATTCACACGGGGGTCATCCCTAATCCCACCACAGACCAGCGAGAAGACAGCAAGCTCCCATCCTTGCAGGAGTGCGCCGTGGAAGCGTCACAAGCCAGAGACAGGGGGGTTGTGTCCCTCAGAGTGAAGCTACAGGAAATGGTTTCCTTCTTTTCATTTTGTCGTTCTTAAGGAACTTTCATAAAACAGCTCTGAATCATGCAGTCTCCTTTAAAAATGTTCTCCTCATAAGGAAAACAGAAGAAAAATCAACCACCACAGGTCACGCTTGAAAACGCAGAACTTCAGAAGTTGCGGGAGAAACACCTGGAAGACCTCTTTCCTTATACCATTTCATGGAAAGTTTCTCATGAGAAATTTACGTAGTGGGTTGTGTTTTATGAATCAGACCCGAATAAAAAGAGAGACTTCTGCCACGAAACTTAAAGGGTAAGAAAATCTCCGTGTGCATGCCACTCCCAGCATCATGAGTCATGTTTTTCCTACGCGGACTGTTCCAGAGTCTCACCCTGATCCCCCCCGCACTGGTCCTTACAGATGCGCTAAAATGGATTACCACTGCAGTGGTTATCAGTCCTCCTCCGATATCCGAAGAAAACTAAAGACCGAGGAGGGTCCTCAAACTCCCATGCCCGACCTGGTGAAAATGGCATTTAAAGTCCTTAACACCCGAGAGGAAGTGGCTGAACTTAAGAGGCAGGCCAGGCTCCAGGAGAAGGTCCAACTCCAGACCCAAGCCTCGGGGGCAGCCCTGCGGCCAGCAGGCTCCATGAGCCCGCAGAATGCAGGAACCAACCGAACCCCGCCTGGGGCTTGCTTCAGATGCGGCACCGAGGGACAATGGCCCCTCAATGTCCCAATCCCAAGGAGCCAACGCGGCAATGCCCTCAATGTCGAAAGATGGGCCACTGGAAGTCCGCCTGCCTGGGTCTCGGGGGATCCTCGGCGCCTCCACACAGAGGAAACCCTGAGCCGGGAAGTCCAGCCTTTCAATGACTCGGATTGGACGATGACTGACGGGGCCCAGACTCGGACACCCCCTAACCCAGGCCAAGCCCAGGGTCCTGCTCCAGGGAGCGGGGAAGCCTATCTCTTTCCTGTTGGACACGGGGGCGACCGACTCCATTGTGCCTTCCTACTCGGGGACCAGCTTCCCCTCTCCAGTAGCGGTGATGGGAACTGATGGCACCTCCTCTATTCCACGGACTGCCCCCCTCCTCTCTTGCAGCCTGGATGGGTTCTCCGCCTCACGTTCCTTCCTTAGAATCCCTTCCTGCCCAGCTCCTCTTCGTCGAAAATCCTGACATCTATCTATCAGCTTCTCCTCGGCTAAGTCCTGCTACCCTCCTACCTACCCCCTCTGCTAACCCGGAACCCTGCCATCCCTGCTCTCAACTCCTGGAAGAGGTGACTCCTCCACATCCAGGACTTTCCAATCAGCCCTTCCCTAACCCTGACCAAATACTCTTTGTGGCCAGAGACACGCAGCATAGGCCGTCGTTACCCTACACGCCATCCTAGAGGCAGTTCCCTCCTCCTCGGGACAAGCTCTCGGAAGGCAGAACTTAGAGCTCTCACCAGGGCTCCTCGCCTGTCCAAAGGGCAACGAGCTACCATAGACACGGACTCCAAATATCCCTCCCTCAGCACACATACACATTCTGTCCTATGGCAAGAGCAAAGGCTTCTTCCAACCAAGGGAAGCCCCATAATCTATGGGCCCCTCATTTCAAAACTACTAGGGGCCCTCAGCCTTCCCACTGAAGTAGCCATTGTCCACTGTCATGGACACCAATCCTCCAAGGACCCGGTGTCCCGGGCCAACAACAAAGCCGACTCAGCTGCCCAAGCCACTGCCTTAGGCTCCTCACCAGCTCCCCTCCTCTTCCTCAACACACCACATTCCCCCCACTTACACAGATGAGGAAACTCACACACTAAAAGAGATGGGAAGAATAGCCAGGGAAAAAGACTGGATCTTCATTCAGAAGAAACTCGCTCTTCCAAACCATTTACCTCCTATGATCATTTCAGACATGCGCCAATCCCTACACATAGGTCCCAAGGCCTTACACCAGTTCCCAGGACCCCTTTTCTACTACCCACATCTCCAAAAGGTAATTAGAGAGGTGGATTAGTCTTGCAAAACCTGCTCCACTGTAAATGCTCAATGGGGAATTCGCAGGCCAAGACCCAATCACCAGCTCCACAGCTACCAACCTGGCAAGGACTGGCAGCTGGACTGAAGAAACCCCACACCCCCGTCCCCGGGAGTGGGACCAGGCCTAACCCTGAGACAGCCCATCCAGGTGCCTCCCATAAATTCAAGCAACAAAAACATTCTGTTTTTCTGAGATAGGAAAACTATCCCCCACCTCGCCCTGACTGGAAAAGTCCCTGAACATGGTCATGTTGACCTTCAAAGAAATCAATCACGTCATAACCTGAATGCTATGCTACTCCCGCGTTTTCTTTGCCTTTAAAAGATGCCTGTAATTGCTAATCGGCGCTCTGCCCCCTCTGAGGATGAGAGCCCGTTTGCGCAAACGTTCAATAAACCCTCTTGCTTGTTGCATCTGCCTGTCTGTGGTCTGAGTCTCTGGGGCGTCCACCGGGACACGTTGGCACCCGTGAGCAAGGGTCCAACAGCCTTTTCTCACATGCCGCCCAATAAATCCTTTCGCTACCTATTAACCTCGGTGGACGCCTTTACAGGTTGGGCAGAGGCTTTCCCCACAGCTCGGGAGATGGCGGATGTGGCGGCCACCATACTCACCGAAAACAACATTCCGAGATTCAGCCTCCTGGAGATCCTACAATCTGACAACGGCCCAGCTTTCATCTCCAGCATCACCAGGCAAGACTCCAAGAGCCTAAATATTACCTGGAAACTCCATATCCCATATCACCCCCAGTCTTCGGGTAACCTAGGGTGGGCTAACGGCCTTCTCAAGGAACATCTCACCAAACTTACTCTTGAATCCCCACCTGTCCTGGCCGACCCTCCTCCCGCTGGCTTTAAGAAGGCTCAGAGCCACCCCTAGAGGGCCGTCGGGCCTAGTCCCTTTGAGCTTCTCTAAGGGGCGGCCCTTCCTGCTCCCTTAAAATCTTCCAACATCACCTCCTCCTCTCCTATCTTACTTACCTACCTTCCCTAACTCGTCTAAGAGCCCTCCTGCGGGCCCATGTGGATTCAGTCACCCGTACTCCAGGAGCACCCACCTACAGGCCTACCCAACTCAGGACCAGGGCCCCTTCTCCTGGATAAAACTTATCCAACAAGGCACTTCCCTCGCCAGCCTTTCCTGCATGGGCAATCTGTCCCACCGTTTCATCTGTGCCTCTTTAGGCAAAACTCCCCTTGTGGCCATTCCCCTCCCCAAGTGCATTCAGCTGCACCAGCCCCGCACCCACACCTCCAGCGCCTGCCTCATCCCTCTCTCACTAATCTTGCCCTATTTATTGACCCTCTCAACCATCAATTCCCCTTCTGTTATTCCGCCCCTAACTCATCCCTGTGCAATGTCACCCGGTCAAAAGTCACCTCTCATCATGCTGCTATTGGCCGATTCTTTTGGTGCCAGGGCTCCATATCTAAATCTCTCAATACCTCTGCCTCCCTCCTGTCTGCCTGTCTCCCAAGTTCCGCGATTAACCATCTATAGTCAGGCAGAAGTAGCCCTCCTCACCAGCCCCCCCCCCACCCCGGAAAAGCAGAAACGAGTGATCTTTCTCCCACTGGTTGTCGGGGTCTCCCTGGCCTCAACCCTGGTGGCCACTGGGTACGGGGCCCTTATTCCAGTCTGCAGATTCCTCCAGGGACCTATCCGAGAGGCCTCAGATGGCTATCGAAGCTCCGGCAGAGTCTTTTGTTTCCCGACAACGCCAAATAAACCCGGTGGCCCAGGTAGCTCTACAGAACCGATGTCTCTTGGACCTCCTCACGGCCGAGAAAGGAGGAACTTGTACGTGTCTCAATGAAGATCGCTACTACTACATCAACGAAACAGGTGGAGTGGTAACCAATCTCCACATCCTCGCCAAAGGTCGGGAGTCTCTCCAAACACAGTATCACCCTGTCGGCCCAACTACACCCCAATGGTGGCAGACCCCACTAACCACATGGCTCCTCCTCTCTCTAAGCCCACTCCTGATCCTTGGCATACTATTAATGGTGGCCCCTTGCTTTCTCCGAATCATCAAGGAAGGAATCCACGAAATATCTCAGTTATCAATCAACTAACTTGTTTTATATCCCTACGCTGGCCTGCCCTCCTCCGACAGGCACCACGACGCCCCAAAATCAGCAGGAAGCAGCCGGATCTGAATCGTCGCCCCATTATAACATAACAAAAAGATCTGAATGTTGGGCCAGTGAGACTGGGAACCTCAAAACGGCCGACCCCCAGGTCCAATAAGGCCACCTTGCTGCCCAACCCTAACTTAGCACACCAAGACCTGTAACCCTTGCCCTAATTGGAAGGCCGCCCTGCCCCCATCTTACCACAAAAAACTCTTTAGAGACCTCACTGCAGTTGGCATGGGTGCGACACCCCCACCCCTTGCTCTCTCCCTTGCCTGCGGGCTGCATAACCTAGCCAGAGAGCGCAGCCCATTAAAAGCCGGTTTCAACAAAAATAAATAAAAAAAAATGAAAGCCTGTTTCGACCAACTTTTGACTGGCCTCTCTTCCAGTTCACTACCGATCAGATTAAACCTGACAAAAACCATGGTCCTTTTGTACCAAACTGCCACTTAAAGGCTGTGACAGCTAATCTCTACCTTGTTAGGAACTATATCGTTCCAAGATGTGTGAAACTGGCAGGGACATAAATTCCAGACATCATTCACCCTTGGCTTTGAAACGGGCTCATAGTACCTGGTATTAGGCTATGTTCTTTGGAATTTGTAGACGAATCTGACCACATCTAGCTTCAGTAGTGGAAAAAAAGACATCTTATCTTATTTAGCGAAGTGATAATGCAGTGTTTTAAATACATCCCAGCTTAGATGACACACGATACTTTGCTCAATGGTTCCCGGGAGCCTCAGTCGTTGTGATTTGATAGCACGCAAAGTCAATGAGAAACAGACACGCGGAATTTGAAGCAGAAAGTTACGGTCTTTCTGGATCTTCACCTTTGTTTCAGTTTCTCAGTAATGACTCTTCAAGGCCTTGAATACATTAGTCACATTTTTAGGCAACTTCTATGATTAAAAGTAAGAGAAGAGCAAGTAGAATGTTACCTATGCATTTGGCTGAGTCTTCGAATTCTAAAGACGATGATGAGACCACCAGTCCATGCGGTGTCAAACTGAACAATGCAGCAGAGGCAACAAGAAACTGCTCGACCCAGGAGTAGGTGTGAGTGAAGGCTCACCGGAGGAATCATTCTATACCATAATCGACAGTTTGTACACGTCACTGCCTCGGGCTTGGCTCGGCTTCATCTGGTGCACATCTGTTGGTCTCACCCAGGAATTCAAGAAGGGCACTGAACACTAGTGATGAAACGGCTCTGCAAGGATATTCTGATTGTTCCATCACATGGGCCTCTTAACAATCCTAGCTACCCAAACTGCATTCTCAGTGTGTTGCTCCAAAACAATGAGGTGCCAACCTTTATCCGAACTCTTGAATACCACCTTCGCCTGTGGCTGTCCTGTTGTGGGGACACCTTTCACAGCTGCATGCTTTCCCCGTTTCTCATTGTGTCCCCTGCCAAGTTTGGACCCCTAGAATACCTACCCTTGTCCTGTGCCCAGGCTTGCCGTGTCGGTGATTCATTCACATGGACATTCTGCTGTGGGCGTTGTCCTCTCAGGGCTCGCGATATTTACAGATATTTACATTCCTTCCCAAGCTTTGCTGTAGGCCAAATCCTTGCTCCTCACCTGGTCCCATCTGGTCTACCCAGACTCAAAAAAAAAAAAAATCACAACCCACAGTGAAAATAAAGGAAGAGTAGGTGGAGATTTTTCCAAGCCCAGACCCTGAAGACAAGAACTGAGGAAGACGGACTCTACATTTACTGTTGTGAGGATGAAAAGAGATACTCAGGATGATGCATATTACACAACATCTCACAGGCTTTCCGTGCCTTAAGTATCTAGCCCGTTGTGTTCATTCTGTGCAAAACTGTGAGACTCAGGCACTCTTTCAGAGCCTTCTGGGACAATACGGGACAACATGTATAAACTATGGGATGATCACCAAAATGAACCCGATTAACCTCAAACAATGGACATAATTTTTTTATCTCCTTTTTTTTAAGGATTTATTTATTTATTCATGATAGATATAGAGAGAGAAAGAGAGAGACAGAGACACGGGAGGAGGGAGAAGCTGGCTCCATGCTGGGAGCCTGACGTGGGACTCGATCCCGGGATGCCAGGATCGTGACCTGGACCAACGGCAGTAGCCAAACCGCTGAGCCACCCAGGGATCCCCATCATCTGATTCCTAATCCCCATCTCCCCACAAAGGTGGTCAATGATTCATTATGTTATTATCTGTTTCTCACCCCAACATTTCTATCTACCTGAATCCATCCATTTGCTTATGACTGAAACCAGGCAGCCATATCTCTTTCTACATCTAACCCATGACCGTTCTAATTTAAAATATACTTTACATCCATCTTATTATTTTCTTCTCTATAGTCAGCACCCAGGTCACATTTGTATGTCCCACTGTCATCTCTCACTAGAACTAATATCTTTGCATTCTGGGTGGCCTTCCAACTTGTAACTCAAGTCTTTCAATTTTTTTAAAGACGACTTTTATCTCCTAGAGAGAGGATGAGAGAGAGTGCATGAGTCGGGGCAGGGAGGGGCAGAGGGAGAGGAAGAAGCAGACGCCCCACTGGGCAGGGATCCTGACGCAGGGCGGATCCCAGGACCCTGGGATCCTGACCTGAGCCAAAAGGCAAAGGCTCAACCGACTGAGCCCCCCACACACAACAGGTATCCCTAACTCTGTTCTTTTCTGAATCATTCCCACACCCACAACAGGTAGCCTAATAGTGCAAAGCCCCAAACATCATTATGTTGTTACTTGGCTTATTAGTTCTCTTCAAAGTCTTCTCCTTGCACCTTGGATGAAATCAAAACCCTCTGAGTCAATAAAGCCTGGTGTGATCTAGTCCATGCTGACTTCTTTAGTCACATCTAATGCTGCTCTCCTATCTATTAATTATGTTCCACCTGCCCTGACCATTTTTCAATCTTTCTCAATTTTGGAGACTCCCATCAACATTTTTTTTTACATTCTTCAACATCTCAATTGCTATTAAGATTTCCTATGTAGGAACTTAGCCTTACAATGTTCATCAGATATGTTACTTCTTTAACGAGGTCTTCCCTGAACCTCCAATTTAAGCTACTTCTCTCCATTATGATATTTTATGGTACATTGTCATTTTCTTTCATAGCACCTTTCCCACTTTTCCTGGAGCCACTTGTTTGTATGAATATTTCTAAAGTGACTGTCCTCTGGATAGGCCGTGAGCACACTCCGTGGGTACAAGGGACTTTTGCTTTCTACTGTATGGCAATGGCTGGTACAGGGACTGGCACATCGTTGGCACTCAATATATCTGTCCAAGGAGTGAGTGGAAATTCTGTATCTTATAGTTTATTTGTTCAATTATTCAATAAGCTATTATCTTGTGTAAAGCACGGTCTTCACCTCATTGGGTAGAGCAGAGACAGAAAGATGCAAAAGTTCCTGCTCTGGTGAAGCTTCTAGAGTGGGAAACCAGTAATTAGCAACGAATACAAAACATCACATCGCATTTTAGAAAGAGACGTGTAGCAAAGAAAAAATGGAGCAGGACAACGGAAATGAGGGGTGCCAGGGAGATGGGATTTACAGTTAGAATAAATGATCAATGTAGGCCTTCATGAACAGTTTACCTCTGGGAACAGACTTGAAGCAAGTGAAGGCTTTCTGAGAGAAATTCGAGACAAAGAATTTTCTAGGTGAGGGAACCGGCTAGAATGAGTCCAAGAGTGGGCACTTGTATGGGTTTCTGAGAAACAGTAAAGGAAGACACAGAGTGGTCAGGAAGGCAGACATAGAGGTTGTGATAAAAGAGACAAGGAAGGGCAGACAGATCACGTAGGCCTTCTGACCACCATCCTCACTTTGGCTTTTACAGTGACTGAGCTGGGTGAGCCTTCAAATGGTATCAGAAGAGTTATAGGATCTTACTTTTGCTTTAAGTGGATCGAGATGGCTGCTCCGTGTAGAATCTTACAGCGGGGCATGGCGAAAGGCAGGAAAACCCCACAAAAGGCTTCTGAAGAATTCAGGCAAGAGAAGATGGTCTCTTGAATTGGGATCTAGCAGTGGAGATAATAGAAAACAGCTGGATTCTGGATCTATATTGAAGGTCAAGATAAAAGGTATTTTGCTGATGCACTGGATGGGGGTTTGAAAGACAGCAAGGAATTAAAGACACCTCTGAGGTCTGGAGGCTGAGTAACTGGGAAGACAGCCTTGCAGTCAAGTCATAGGGGTGAAGAAAACAGATGAGTGTGTTCGGGGGGAGTTGGTGAGATCATGTTTCTTTGCAGAAACTGGAGGAGAGGTTACATGAGTAGTTGGATATACAATTCAGTGGGAGAATGACAAATGTGGGATGTGTCCACCTACAAACAGCACAGAAGGCAGGGCAGGAGAGGATATCACTCCAGACCCGAACCCCACCCCGGAGTGACTGTAAACAGAAAGGACTAATTGCCATGCACCACACCTCGAGCAAAGCCTCATGCCCTTGTGTTCAGGTCGCACTCAGGGGGGCCTTACTCCTCAACTTACCAGGATGATGGGAAATATTTCAATCTGACACATATAATAAGCATGAGGCATAAGTAGGTAGCCATTTAGGACACATCTCTCATCGTCAGACTCTTCATTGTGAAACGAATAAATTAAATTTCTTCAATCAGGTAACATTTTTATTATCATGTACATTTTCTACCTGCTAAGAAAGAAAGCAATGTGCCAATATTTTGTGGTTTAAGTAAGTGTCTACAGGAATACCATACGCTGTGACGATGGCTAGAGTGCCTCACAGATCCTACTTTCATGCAGTGCACACGCCTCCCAGGCACAACTGTACAATCTACATTTGAGAAAATATAGCATTTGAATAACAAGAGACCACTACGATAAACCGAGCCCATAAGGCTTATTATAAACATCTTCTAAATATAAATTGCTCTTCGAATTCTATCCTGTAGGAGGAATAGAGTTTTTCATGCAAACCAAAGAACGTCATAAAGCCGGCTGACAGACACATAAAACCCTTATCATAGGAACTTAGGTTGTAGTGATCTCTAAATTATTACCCAGAAATGAGTAATGGCAGTCACACCTCTGATTCACTGTCCCGACCTGGAGGAGCCACCTGCACACTTGGCCACCCTGCAAGAAGAGCTACCCCGGGCACCCACTATCAATGTCCCCGGCATGCCTTGCCAAAGGAGTCACCTGCCTCAGTGCAGCAACCAGCTTCGGCCCCTGAGCAACATCATGAACCATGTCAGCAGCCCACCCCAGCTCCGAAGATGGGGCCTAATAAAGCTTCTGGGCTTGAGGTAATCGAGCTGGGCAGGGCTGTCAGTGCTGAGTGCTTGGCCAGAGCGCAGATGCCAGCTGAGGAGTCGAAGCCAATGCACGAGGTGGTCACACCTCTCATTCACTCTCCCGACAAGGAGGACCCACCTGCAATCTCGGCCACCCTCGCGGTAGATGATGTCCCGACGCATGCCATCAGGGTCCAACACATGCCAGTGCGGCCACCCGGATCAGTGGAGCAACTAGTGTCTGCCCCTGTGCAATATCCTGAACCACCTCAACAACCGGCCCCAGCTCCTACCTCGCAGCCTTTTAAGCTTCAGGGCCAGAGGTGATCGAGCTGGTCACGGCTCGAGCCGAGAAGCCAGGCTGCTGAGACCAAACCAATGCACGTGGTGGTAACACCTCTGACTCACTGTGCCGACATGCAAGAGCTACCTGTACCCGTGGCCACCCTGGAGGAAGAGACCGCCCAGGTGCATGCTTTCGGGTTCCCGCACATGCCGGACCTGCCACCTGCCTCAGTGGAGGGAACGACTTTGGCCACTGAGCAACATCCTGAACCCCATCAAGAGCCTGCCACAGAGACTACAGTGAGGCCAGCTGAAGCTTCTGGAGACGGAATACTTCCAAACTCGTTCTACGAGGCCACCATCACCTCAAGTCCAAAAGCAGACAAAGACCCCACCGCACCAAAAAGGAGAGTGATAGACCGATGTCCCCAATAAACACGGATGCAAACATTCTCAACAAGATACGAGCCAATACGATCCAACGGTACATTGAGAAGTTACTCACAGTGACCAGGTGGCATTTATCCCTCGTACGCAAGGCTGGTTCTACACTCGTCAAACACTCCATGTGACTGATCAGATCTGCAGGAGAAAAAACGAGAACCAGGTGATCCTCTCAATAGATGCAGAGAAAGCATTTGACAAAATACAGCATCCATTCTTGATCCAAACGCTTCAGAGTATAGGGATAGAGGGAACGTTCCTCAGCATCTTCAAAGCCGTCTACGAAAAGCCCACAGCAAATTATCATTCCCAAGGGGGAAACGCTGGGAGTTATTCCCCGAAGAAGATCAGGAAGGAGACAAGGATGTCCACTCTCACCATTGCTATTCAACATAACACTAGACATCGTAGCCTCAGCAATCAGGCAACAAAAAGAACTAAAAGGCATTCAAATCGGCCTAGAAGAAGTCAAACTCTCCCTCTTCGCAGATGACGTGATACCGGACACCTAGAAAACCCAAAAGACTCCACCCCAAGACTGCTAGAACTCATACAGGAAATTCGGCAGTGTGGCAGGGTACAAAATCAATGCCCAGAAGTCAGTGGCCTTTCTATTGCTATTTGCAATTGTTCCCGCAAGACTTCTTCAAATACGTCATCTCTCCCAGTATTCTCATCTGATTAAGATAAGTGGGGGCACTGAAGGCTGCTCTGATTTGAGACTCAGAGTGGAATAGCGTAGATCATGGGGAAGACAGTGGAGGACGAGGCAGAAGGAGGGCCAGATGTCCTGATTAACCCAGCATTGAGGAGATTTTAGCCACCCAAGGCTGGCTGCAGTCCAGACCCAGAAATGAGTTCAGCAGTGGTGAACTAACGATGAGACTGAAGAAAGAGAAATTAAGGAGTCGACCCCATTTACCATGGCACCCAAAAACATGAGCTACCTAGGAATAAACCTAACCAAACAGGTAAAGGATCTCAACCCGAAAAACGACAGAACACGTCTGAAAGAGACTGAGGAAGACAAAGAGATGGCAAACTATTCCATGCTCATGGATCCGAAGAATGAATATTGGGAAACGTCAACGTGGGCAATTTACACAAAGAACGCAATCCCTATCAAAAATACCACGGACTCTCTTCAGAGAGCTGGAACACATCATCTGAAGATTTGTGTGGAATCAGAAAGGACCCCGAATGGCCACGGGAACGGTAGCCAAGAAAACCACAGCGGGGGGCAGCACAATGCCGGATTTCAGGTTGCGTTGCAAAGCTGTGCAATCCAAGACAGTGTGGTACAGGCAGAAAAACAGACACATCCACCAATGGAACAGAAGAGGAATCCAGAAGTGGACCCTCAACTCGATGGTCAAGACCATATATTCGACCAAGCAGGAGAGACCATCCACTGGAAGAAAGACAAGTCTCTTCCATAAATGCCACTGGAAATGCTGGACAGCCACATGCAGAGGAGGGAAACTGGACCACTGTCTCACACCAGACACAAAGATAAACTCAAAATGGATGAAAGATGTAAATGTGAGACGAGATTCCATCAAAACCGTGGGGGAGAACACAGGCAACGCCCATCCAAAACTTGGCCAGGCAAGCTCTGGCCATGGAAGCTCTGGCCACGCCCCGGCCACGCCCCCCACAGAGCTGCCACAGACAGGCCCGCCCCCAGCAATAAACCTAACCAAAGAGGTAGAAGATCTATACTCCTAAAGCTATAGAACACTCAGGAAAGAAATTGAAGCGAACACCAGAGAATGGAAAAGATTCCATGCTCGTGGATTTGAAGAACACATACGGTTAAAATATCTATACTACCCAAAGCAATCCACACATGTCATGTAATTTGGATCAAAATGCCTCCAGCCCTTTTCACAGAGCTAGAACAAACAATCCCCAAATTTGTATGGAACCACAAAAAAGCCCAAATAGCTAAAGCAATCTTGAAAAAGAAAGCAAAGTGGGAGGCATCACGATTCTGGACTTCAAGCTGTATTACAAAGCTGTGATCCACACACTATGGTACTGGCACAAAAACAGACACACAGATCAGCGGAACAGAATTGAGAGCCCAGAAATGGATCCTCAACTCTACGGTCAATTAATCCTTAACAAAGCAAGAGACAATATCCGATGGGAAAAAAAAGACTGCCTCTTCAACAAATGGTGTAAGGACAGCCACATGCAGAAGAATGAAACTGGACCACTTTCTTACATACTACAGACCAATTAATTTATTCAAAAGAAATTCGAAACCATAAAAATCCCAGAAGACACACAGAGTAACTTCCCTGATATTGGCCATAGTAATTTCTTCCTAGACATGTCTCCAGAGGAAAGGGAAACAAAGCTAAAAGTGAACTCTTGGGACTTCATCAAGATAAAAATCTTCTGCACAATGAAGGAAACAATCAATGAAACAAAAAGGCAGCCTACAGAATGGAACAAGAGGTTTACAAATGACATATCTGATAAAGGGTTAGGATCCAAAATCTATAGAGAACTTATCAAACTCAACACCCAAAAACACAAATAATCCAGCTAGGAAATAGGCAGAAGACACGAATAGACATTTTTCCAAATAAGCCACACAGATGGCCAACAGACACATGACAAGATATTCAACATCACTCATCATCAGGGAAATACAAATCAAACCATAATGAGACATCATCTCACACCTGTCAGAATGGCCAAAATTAACAACACAAGAAGCACCAAGTGTCGGTGAGTAGGTAAAGAAAGGAGAACCCTCTTTCATTGCTGGTGCAAATGAAAACTGGTACAGCCACTCTGGAAAACAGTATGGAGTTTCCACAAAGAGTTAAAATAGAACTACCCTAAGATCCAGCAAATGCACTACTAGGTATTTACCCAAAAGATACAAAAATACTGATTCGAAGGGGTATATGCCCCCTGATGTTTATAGCAGCATTATCAACAATAGCCAAACTACCAAGAGAGCCTAAACATTTATCAATGTGCAAGGATAAAGATGTGTTCTCACCCCAGTGAGAATGGTGAAAATTAACAAGACAGGAAACAACACCTGTTGGAGAGGATGTAGAGAAAGGGGGACCCTCCTGCACTGTTGGTGGAAACGTGAACTGGTGCAGCCACTCTGGAAAACTGTGTGGAGGCTCCCCAAGCAGTTAAAAATACAGCTACCCTACGGCCCAGCAAGTGCACTGCTGGGAATTTACCCCAAAGATACAGATGCGGTGAAATGCCAGAACACCTGCACCCCAATGTTTATAGCAGCAATGTCCACAATAGCCACACTGTGGAAGGAGCCGAGATATCCTTCAACAGAAGAATGGATAAAGATGCGGTCTATGTATACAATGGAATATTATTCCGCCATCAGAAAGGACAAATACCCACCATTTGCTTTGATGTGGATGGAACTGGAAGGTATTTTTTTTATTTTATTTTTTTATTATTCTTTTAATAAATTAATTTTTATTGGTGTTCAGTTTACCAATATACAGAATAACACCCAGTGCTCATCCCGTCAAGTGTCCCCCTCAGTGCCCATCACCCTTCACCCCACCCCACGCCCTCCTCCCCTTCCACCACCGCTAGTTCGTTTCCCAGAGTTAGGAGTCTTTATGTTCTGTCTCCCTTCCTGATATTTCCCACACATTTCTTCTCCCTTCCTTTATATTCCCTTTCACTATTATTTATATTCCCCAAATGAATGAGGACATACACGGTTTGTCCTTCTCCGATTGACTTACTGCACTCAGCATAATACCCTCCAGGAACTGGAAGGTATTATGATGAGTGAAAAAGTCAACTGCAGAAACAATCATCATATGGTTTCACTCATACGTGGAATGTAAGAAATAGTGAAAGGGATTATAAGGAAAAGGAGGGGAACTGAGCGAGAAAAATTAGAGAGGGAGACAAACCATGAGAGATTCCTAACTCTGGGAAACAAAGGGTTGCAGAACGGGAGGTGGGTGGGGGGATGGGGTAACTGGGTGACTGTGGAGGGCACTTGGTTGGACAACCACTGGATGTTATACTATATGGTGGAAAATTGAATTTTAATAAAAACAAACGTAAAAACAAAAACAAAAAAGATGTGGTCTATATATACAATGGAATACTACTTGGCCATCAAAAAAGAATGAAATCTTGCCATTTGCAACATCCTGGTTGGAGCTAGAGCGTATTATGCTAAGTGAAATAAGTCAGTCAGAGAAAGACAAACACCATATAATTTCAGTCATGTATGGAATTTAAGAAATGAAACAGATGAACACAGGGAGAGAAAAGAGAGAGACGCAAAGCAGGAAACAGATTTTTTTTTTAATTTTTTTATTTATTTATGATAGTCACAGAGAGAGAGAGAGGCAGAGACACAGGCGGAGGGAGAAGCAGGCTCCATGCACCGGGAGCCTGATATGGGATTCGATCCCGGGTCTCCAGGATCGTGCCCTGGGCCAAAGGCAGGCGCCAAACCGCTGCGCCACCCAGGGATCCCCAGGAAACAGATTTTTAACTACAGAGAACACGCTGACAGTTGCTGAGGCGAGGGGAGAGAGGGAGTGGGTATTAAGGAGGGCACCTGTGATGAGCACTGAGCATTATGTGTAAGTGATGGATCACTAAAAAGTACCCTTGAAAGTAATAATAGCTATATGTTAGCCATCGAATTTATATAAAAACTTGAAACCTAAAGCAATAATACAACAAAGAATGCAACTAACAAAAAGAGGAAGAGAAAAAAAAGAGGGAGAGCAAGAGAGACAAATGAATTACTACTATTAATAAAGTAATCAATACTCATTACAAATGGAACATTAAATGCTGTTATATATTTTAATAGAATAACAAAAATATTTAATCCAAAGCAGGCAGAAAAAGAGGGGAAAAAAACCACAAAGAACAGATGGGCAGACATGACAAATAGGAGACAGCAAGATAAAAATTAAAATCCAATGCATCAATAATCATATTACTTATAAATGGTCTGAACAGCTCAATTTAAAAAGCAGAGATTTATAAGTTGGATAAGAAGGCAAGGTCCAGGGGATCCCTGGGTGGCGCAGCGGTTTGGCGCCTGCCTTTGGCCCAGGGCGCGATCCTGGAGACCCGGGATCAAATCCCACGTCGGGCTCCCGGTGCATGGAGCCTGCTTCTCCCTCTGCCTGTGTCTCTGCCTCTCTCTCTATCTCTCTGTGACTATCATAAATAAATAAAAATTAAAAAAAAATTAAAAAAAAAAGAAGGCAAGGTCCAATTGTATGTTGGTCCAATTGCGTTTTGCTTATGAGAAACCCACCTTAGGTAAAAATACATAAATAAGTTAAAAGTAAAATGATGAAAAATATATAAAGGGAGCAGGATTACCTATATAATATCATGTAAAGTATACTGCAGAGCCAAGGACATTACCTGGGAAAAGCAGCTCTTTCCATAGTAATAAAGGGGACAAAGGTTTCAAATTACCAAGAGGACATCCTCATCCTAAACATTTATTATGCACCTAATAATGAATTGCCAAAATACATAAAGGAAAAATTGGTAGAACCACACAAAATTCTGTCTACGGGTACAACGGGAGATTTCAACATCATTCTCTCAAAAATTGGTAGAATATTTGGGCATAAAGTCCATTTGGGCATAGAAGACCTATGAGCATCCTCGGCCAGGGTGGCCTCATTGGCATTCATGAAACACACCATCAAAAAAAATAAAAAAATTTAAAAATTTAAATAAATTTAAAAAACCCACACCATCCAACAGCCACAAAATTGGACAGGGATGATAGAATTCTCAAGAATCAGTTCAGTAGCTTAACCGAGCCACCCACGTGCCCCTCTTTCTCAAGAAATCTAAAAGAATTCAAGGCATAATCTCTGACCACAGTATAACTAAGGAGAAGTGAGTAACAGAAAGATCCCTGGGAAATCTTCAACAAAAGAATGTATGTCTTCATAACTCATGGGAAGAAGAAAGAAGAAAGAAGAAGAACAATAACAACAACAACAACAGCAACAGCAACAAAGATCTCTGAGCCAAAGGATAATGAAATAACATTTAATGTCAAAATTTGTGAATTAAGCAGGACTTGGAGGAAAATGTACACTAAAACCCCTGAGTTAGAGAAAGTACAAATCATCCTGAGAAACTAGAGAACATGAGTAAATTAACCCCAAAGTTATCAGAAGAAAATAAAAATCAGAGTAGAATTCAATGAAATTGGAAACTCAAAATAACAGAGAAAGGCAAAAAGACCAAAAGCTATTTCTTGAGATGAATAAAATGTATCAACTTCTAGTCACATTGATAAAAAAAAAAAAGAGTCTACACAATCCTACATCAGGAGAGAGGGGATGTCACCACAAATCCTACAAATGGTAAAGTGGGTAAGAAGGGAATAGTAAAAACAAGTTTGTGATAATCGAATGAACAACGTTCAGGCAATGACATAAATTCCCAAAGCTACCTCAAAAAAGAAAAAAAAGAAGGAAAGCCTTATGGCCCTTTATCTTTAGAGAAGCTCATTTTAGTTAAAACCTTCCTACTCTAAAGACAGACATACAAATCCAAGCCGAAGGGCTTCACTACCCAGAACGTCTGAGGAAGAAATGGTACCAATTCTACGAACTCTTCCAGAAACCCGCAAAGGAAGGAACAGGTCCCCACTGGTGAGGCCTGCTTCGCTCTGACCTCAAAGCCTTGTCTGGCCTAGAAAATGAGAGAACAACCTATATGTTGGCAAACTGAACACCAATAAAAAATAAATTTACAGAAATAAATGAATGAATGAATGAATGAATGAATAAAAGACAATGAGAGAACTACATTATTCATGAGCGCCGACGCAAATCCCCTTACCACATTTTGGCAAAGCGAATCCAACAACTCACAGAACCGTACCCGCATGACAGGCAAGCCGCAGCCAGGCCACCTTCCCTCCGAGTCCCGCCACTATGGCGCCACCACCGATGGGAATCACCCTCCCGAGACAGGCATTCCCTGTGCAGGAACAAGTTGCCCTACTATCATCCAAACTGAGGTCGGCGTCCCGATTGTCTGCGGAATCCAAAGGAAACACGGCTCTGGAACACAGGCATTGCAGTGGCCACAAAGGAGGAGGAAGCTCAAGCATGCAGGCTCCTGTGACCACCCGGGGTCTGAAAATAATTAGCCCCCAGGCCTGGCCTGACCATTCCACAACGGTGTGAGACACCGTGATGTCTGCGTGACAGGCTTATGGACCCACAGGGCAAGCGGGAAAAGTCGAGAAATGTCCTTGTTTTGCTGGGTTTACAGGAAGGTGAGGTGGCCTTTCCTGTTACACATCCTTGGGAAAATATGTCAGTGCATCGCATGTAGGCACCCCTTCCCAGTGACACGTGGAGGGTCTCCCTGCCACTGAGCTCCCCGGAAAACTCACCGAGAGGTGGGGGCCCGGGGTGTTGTCAGTGGGGAACCCCAGGGCAGGCCCAAACACTGGGCTTACAACATCTAAAGGGGCACCGAGAAGAGCGCCTGCCAACCCAGACGGGGCACCGCAGCCTCTGCCTGTGGCGCTGGCCGCATGGCAGGTGCCTGGTGAACAAGCCGGAAGCCAGATGCGCACACGCCAGGCCAACCCGACTCTCCAGCACACCCTGACTGCTCTCCTCAAGCTGAGTAGCTAATCGCAACTAAAGACCTGAAACCAGACGGGCCAGCTGACCGCAGGTTGGGCACCTCTAGGGACCAGCCAGCCCCGTGCCCCTGGACAGCCAGCTGCAGCCAGACAAGGGTCCCCTGAGTCCCCTGGCACAGACCACGAGAGACGCTGTGCTCCATCACCTGGTGAGGCGGTGGCAAACAGCAGCGGTCGGGTCTCCCTTCTGGGAGCCCACGTATGTGGCCGCCTGTCTGGAAGCGGCTCCGACCTGACACCTCTGGGCTTGGCTAGGGCGGAGCATCAGCAGGCGCAGGGAGAACGCGGCTGGACCCCTCCCGGCACGGTCACAGAGGGCCGGCCGGGTCCCTTGGCTGAAGGCCCTGAGTCTTGTCTGGTGGCCTGCCTCGGGGCACCTGCAGTGGCCCTAGACCAGCCCATCTCAGGTGAGCTGAGGGTCCTACCCCTGACCCACCCAATCCAGGTTGTGATCGGGCCCTCACGTGGGATGACGGTGGCAGCTCAAGTCCCTTCTGGGACAGAGCCAGCATCGGGTGCGTTCCCCGGTCTGCAGGGAGACTCCAGCCAACACTGTACACCCGCCCCCTAGGGCGTCCCAGCCCCTTGGACAGGGGTCCAGAGGGCTCAGCATTCCAGGGCCTCTGCCCACCCAGAACCCAGAATCCAGGTGTACGGTGAAGACGGCACCAGGCAGCAAGCCCCTCAGATCAGGGGTCTCCCCAGGACTCGGGGGCGTGGGCTGCCCAGAGTAGACACGGGATGGGCAATGAGCAGTGAGCAGAAGCACGCATCCACGGGGATGGGGCGGCAGACATAGGGAGTGACCGCTGCTGGGGACAGGGCTCTCTGGGAACGTGAAGATGCTCTAACACTGACCATTGCGACGGCAGCCCAAGTCGGTAAATACACTGGAAACCACTGAACCGCATACTTTACAGGAATGAAGCGTGAAGAGAGCGGTTTTAACCTCAGTGCGGTGTTACGCAGAAAAGAATAATTAGGCTATGTTGTTCCCCGGCATACGGACGTGTGTGCAGACCACCTATGTACTCAGGAACGCAAACGCGCACGCACACGGGTCTTCCCTCCTCTGTCTACCCGGAGGAACAGGATCACCCTTCATGGTCCCGAACACGCGTCCTGCCCGGACATCCTTAGCCGGGACCTGTCTTTCCCAGGTTAACAAAACCAGAGAAGTATCAGACTGGCCTCCTGCGGGTGGAGCGTCCCAAGAGGTGAACAAGGCGGCGTCCGGAGGCCAGCCAGCCGCACTGAGGGCTTATTGCGCGCCAGGCCCGCCGCCAAGCCCGTCCTGGTGGGGAACTAGTCACTGTATCCTCACCCAGGCTGGAGGTTTTATGTGTCACCCGGACCAGGCCACAGGACGCCCACACGGCCACCAAACATCACTTCCAGGTGTCCGTGCTGGTCTCTGCAGCCCATGGTCTTCTTCGGCGAGGGCGACCTCACCCCCCAATCCTCTGGGCTCCACCTGTCTGGCATCGAACACTGGCTCTCCCTGCATCCTGGCCCCCAGGGGGGCCCCAGGCTGGACACGGGGCTCCCAGGATGAGGCGACTGCCCCCCTGCTCCGGACACCACTCAGACCCTGGCTCCTCCCCGCTGGGCCATGTACCAGCTGCCCGGGCCCGAGCACCTCACATCGCTGCCCTGCTCCCCACCTGCAGGCTCATGCCCTGGGCAGGGCTGCCATGAAGACCAGACACAATTAAATGCCTCGGATGATAGAGAGCGGCTTTGTAATACATCAGGATTAGAAAGCTCCCGAGAGCTCGCATCCACCGACTCTGTTCTACGGCGCGCCCCCTGCCCACTTCTAGCCAGGGAAGCCAAGGGAGGCTCTCCACCCAGGGTCCAGACGTCTGCAAGTGGCACAGGTGGACTTGTCCAGCAGGCCGGAAGGCCTCCCCATCCAGAGACAAGGGACACAGCAGGGGACGAGGGGGGCACCTCGCGCATGCCCGGCTGGCCCAGACATGCACCGGTGTGCTGGTCACCTGGCAGGTGCACAGCCCACGCATCCGGTAGTCATCCCCTCCCTCCCTGGGCTCGGGGCCGACAGCTCGCATACCTGCACCCGCACACCTACTAACATGGGTGGGCGGTGCAAGAGTCAGCGTTTTCTGTACACTCCCATGACCCTGGGGAGACCCACTGTCCCGTGCAGCGCAGCAAAGGCTGAGCCACTCTGCGCGGCAGACCTACTGCCAGACCCCTCTGGGGATGGGGAGCTCACTGCTCAGGATGCCACCAAACTCCTGTGCCTGTCAGGCGGGGCTCATGTGGCTGTGCTCAGCTTCCCCTGGTCCCCGTCCTGCCCCAGCACTAGCCCCTCCACCCGCACGGCCCCTCCCCAGGGGCTCCTTTGCCGCACCCCACCCTCCGTGGAGCACACGGAGGGCCTCTTGCCTGTGCCGTCCAGAGCTAGTCCAGCCGCAGTTTGACGTCCACCTGCCGGGCGTGCAGGGCCAGCGTGCAAGAGAACAGCAGGATGGCCATGATGGGCTCGAAGCTGAGCCCGGACACCGCGTTGCCCCAGGGGGAGGTGGGGGAGGGGAGGAGGTAAACCTCTTCAGTACAGAGGGCCCAAGACCCATCCACGTGCCCCCGGGGCAGACCAGTCTGCAGCACCTGCCACCTGCCCGGCTGCAGCACTTCCCGTCCAAACCGAGGCCTCGTTGGCCAAATGGACACACGGAGAAGCCGCGGAATCAGGCAGCGCCCGACATGTGCGTCCAGGGGGCACAGCAGCAGCGCACCTACCCCGAGGCCCGGGTGTAGCTGCTGAGCTCCAGGACCAGGATGTAGGACGCAGTGAGCACGAGGAGTAGGATCATTTTGGGCAGGGAGGACACTCGCCGGAAGATGGCCAGTAGGAGCGTGCCCACCAGGCCGCAGAGCAGGGAGTGGGCGCAGACTCGCAGGGTACAGCGGGCAGCAGTGCGCTCTGGCCACCGGGCGTCAGGACCACCAGGGTCCTGTTGGGGCTGGAGCTCCAGGCCCAGGGCAGACAGCCCACCTGGAGGGGGTGGAGGGGTGGAGGGGGCAGGGGTGGAGGGGGAGGGGGAGGGGGCGTAGGGGGCGGGGGTGAAGGGGGAGGAGGAGCAGAGAAAGCAGGGCCAGAGCAAGCAGGGGTAGAGGGGACAGGGGAGAAGGGGCGGGGGGGGGGAGGGAGCAGAGGAGGCAGGGGTGGAAGAGACAGGGGCAGAGGGGACACAGGGTCAAGAAGAGGCAGGGGTGGAGGGGATGGTGGGGAGTGGAGGCAGCAGGGGCAGGAGTGGAGGGGGCAGGGGCAGAGGGGGCAGGGGCAGAAGAGCAGGGGTGGAGGGGCAGGGGTGTTGAGACAGGGGCAGGGGTGGCAGGGAGACTGGGGCTCAGGACCAGCTGCCCTCAGCCCCACCTGCACCGCCCACCTGCTGCTAGAGCTTCCTGTGGGAAGGAGGGGATGCCCCCAGGTGCCGCCCGACCGCCCCTTGCTCTGCCCTCAAGGCTCCCCCCAGTGTATGCTGGAAGAAGCAAGAGACCCCCTCGCCCCCCCACACCACCCGTGCCCTCTCAGGCTCCCCTATTGTCACTGCGGCCCTGCCTCCCTCCTGGTACTCAGCGCCCCACCCCCTGCCCTGACTCCTGCCTCAGCTTCTACTGTGCACTGGGGAGGGGCTGGGTGTCCCTTCACCCGGAGTCAGCCCCCCTCAGCCCCGCACACCTCGCGGGGCTCCCCCTGCTACACCCTGCCGCCTGTGGACATGCTCACCACACATCCTTGGGCCATGGAGTAGATCAAGACCACTATGAAAATACACAAGACGTTGTGGATCTGGAGGGTCAGGCATCCGGGAAAACACTGGACAATAAAACATATTACTGTGAACAC
Organism: Vulpes vulpes; assembly: GCF_048418805.1. NCBI lineage: Eukaryota > Metazoa > Chordata > Mammalia > Carnivora > Canidae > Vulpes > Vulpes vulpes. The sequence goes on along the minus strand of NC_132786.1, from coordinate 15,925,659 downwards.
AGGCGTTTCTTAGAGTTGGTTCGGGTCACAGGAACGGTCACAGCACAGAATGGGCCGCGCGCCCTGGTGCCGCTGGCTTCCCACCCAGGCCCCCCCTCCACACATCTCAGCTATGCCCAGGCTTCCTCTCCCAGGTCGAAGCTGCCAAAATTAAAAGAAACAAAAACTACCGTCTTTCAGTGAAAAACAACCACACCTGCCACCCTGTGCCCCACGCTGTGACTCTGGCACTGGAATGAAGGGATTAATTTGATATTTTTACTGCATTAAATCCTTACTATGTTATGTATTTTTTAAGTTTATATGTTGTTATTTATTATATTAAATAACAAGTATTGACACGTCCTTGTGTCTTTTTTAGGTACTTTAAGTTCTAGGTTATTCACATAGGTTTTACGCTGTTTTGTTACTAGAAATTTTATTTTAAATCTCTTTGGGGGAACCTGGGAAGCTCAGGTCATGATCTCAGGGTCCAGGGACCGAGTCCCACGTCAGGCTCCCCGCTCGGCAAGGAGTCTGCTTCTCCCACTCCCTCTGCCCATCCCCGAAATTGTGCTTTCTTGCTCTCTCTCAAATAAATAAAATCTTTTTAAAAGAAAAAAGGCAGCTTAAATACATTTTGCAATAGTCAACACGTACCTTCGTGGATAAAAGCACAAAGTCCTTTTTAGATTCACGCTCGCGAAATTCAAAACAAAAACTAAAATAAAGACCGCAGGGACCCGGCACAAGACGCTGACAAGACCCGCAGCCAACCAGGGCCGGCCCCCTCCGCGGCCCTACCCTGGGGAAGTCCCGACTCTCCTATCCTCACCAGCTGGCCTTCCACGTCCTACGCAGCTCCCAAGGCCCAGCCTTGGTTCCAGATTCCATTCGGGATTCCTGAGCCCGATGCTCCCACGCCGCGCAGACACACTGGGCCCCCAGATCTCGGGGAGAGGAGCCCCCTGCAGTGGCGCCAGCCCCGACTGCTCACACCTGGCGCTGGCCACCTCCCTCCCTGTCCAATCTCGGGTCCGCCCCCAGCCAGGACTGAGATGTGCCTGCGGACTCTCGCCCGGCCAACAAGGCACACGCAGCTCACGCATTCGCTCAGCAAAAACGGGGGGGGTGGGGGGCTCCTCCCGCTGTGGACATCAGGAGCCCCTGGGGGCACTGCCCAGGCCTGGCCTCTGGTGGCCTCTGGTGACTGGAGGGCCACTGGCCGACGCTCAGCAAGCTGTGCCCGGAGTGCACGGAGGCTGAAGCGGGAGGCGGCCTGGAGTGTGCAGGCGGGGCTCAGAGGCAGGGGCGGCTGGGGGGTGGATACCCTGTTCCCATTTGGCAGCCAACTGGCCAAGCGGTGGCGGGTTCCTACGACGATGCTGAACGGGGGACACAATCTGCCCCCGTGGCTCCTCCAGTCTGGCAGGGGACAAGCAGAGAGAAGCGACAGCACCAGGCGGTGCGAGCCTCGGACCTCCTCTCTCTCCACTGCGGCTCCCGCAGAGGCCGGGGGTCTTGGGGGCCCCCCACAGGCCCCTCCCAGGTGGCTCCGAGAAGCACATGCACCAGTCCTTTGGCGGGGAGCGCATCGCCTCCCCTTGACTCACCTGGGCAGGCCAGCGGCCTCCATGACGTTGGCCAAGGTCACGTCGTTGGACCGCACGTCGTACTACCACTTGCGCAGGCCGAGGACCCCGCAGAGGATCCTGCCGGTGTGCAGCCCCACATGCATGCTCAGGTCCACCTCAGTGGTCTCGGCCACTGACCTGCAAGAAACAGGTCACGGGCATGAGCTGGGCCCTCGTGTACACCCGTGAGGGAGCCCGGACAGGTGGGAGCATGGGGTCCCCGCCCGGCTCTGGGACGCATGGCCACAGTCAGGTGCCAGAGGGAGCGCTGAGCCAGGTGACCAGCCCCTCTGCCACCCTGGTCTGTCCACAGGTGGCCCCCATGGCAGGTGTGTCCAATGGGCCTTCCACATGAGCGGCAAAGCCCAACCACACCAGGAGGCCGAGCAATGGCCCAGGACAAGGTGGCCGCGTGGTTAGCAAGTCTCCCCAAGGAAAACCACAGACATGCAGGGCCACCAGGCCGCCACCCTGGAGCCAAACCCACCAGCGCCCAGCCCGGGGCAGACCCCCACCCACCCAGCACAGCAGGGGGCCCGTGAGCTCAGAGACCAACCTCCCTCCTGCTTCAAAATTGCGGATGATTCCTGTGCGCCCACCTTCTTCCTAGTACGACTTGGCCCAGCTGAGACGCAGCCTCCAGGGAGTCCTCCCAGGCCCTCACCTCCATCCCCCAGGGCCCATCTCCAGGGCCTTTGGGTGCCAGTTGCCCTTGCAGGAACCCCCTCCCCCAGCCCGTGAGGACCACGTCCCCCTTGGCCCAGCCTTCTGTGGTGGGGCGCCAATCATCGCGCCCCCTTGTGCCCACCGAGGGCCCAGCCCCCAGAACCAGTGTTTCGCGTCGGGTCCGGGGCGCCCGGTGCACGTCCAGAAGTCCGCGTGCCACCACGGGTTACTTGGGAGTCTGAATGGATGTGTCCTCGATACCTATTGACTTTTACACGTGATGAACGTAGTTTCTCTCAATTTTAACTTTATCACTCGTTTCCCAACCTCCAACGAGAGGCGCCAAGACAAACAAAATGAGGTTAAAATTTGGGTTGGGTTATTTTTAACTGTTTTGTTTTTTTGTTTGGAAATTTGCAAACAGAAAGGAAGACAGAGAAACCTGAATGAGAAAAGCAGGACACGGTCCATTTGAGCGTTTTTAACATTTCCGCCTCTGCAGCCAGGAAGGGGCCCAGGGACGGGGAGGCGGGGACCCACTTGCGGCACGCAGCACCCCAGCCAGCCGCTCACCAAATCCCACAACCCACACACCCTCACCTGCTCTGGAAAGCTCTGCCTCAAACATCTGCTAACAGATGCAGTCACCGAGACACTCACTTCTCAGTAAAAGGCGCGTCAGGGAAGGTCTCACGGAGACGTAACCCCAAACACCAGAGCCGGGGCAAAGCGTGTCCGGCTAATGTCTCCTTGGCACCACAGCGGCACCCGCTTGCTGGTGGCTGTGCGACCCGACGCTCTGTAGCCTCAGGGGCCGGGGCAGAGGAGCCGTGGAGGGGGGGCACTGAGGCTCCGGCTGATGGGGACCCAGCAGAGGACGAGGGCCGGCACGACTGGAGAGCCCCCAACCCCAGCAGCGGCGCCAACCCCGCAAGGAGGGAGCCCTGGGCCTCTGCTTCCACATCAGTGCCCTGCACGGTCTTGAACACAGAGTGTGCCAACGTTCCCGCCTGTTACTCCGACGCGAACCTGCCTCCCATGGAGTGGAGCACAAGATCGCCCCCACCCGCTGCACCAGGAACACACATGTCCTCCCGCCACCCCCCCACCACCACCCCCTAGCCTCAGGAGAGCTCAGAACCCTGGCGGCCAAGGCCTGCACCCACCTGCCCTTGAGGAGAGGCCGTCCATAACCGTGACCGTGTTCATGCAGGGGCAGCAAACACCCAGCCCCTCACACACCTGTCCTGAGCTCACAAGTCCAGGGACTTTCGCGTTTGCACCCCGACTGGGTGTACTGCCAGAGAGGCAACACCCTCAGGGCGAGGGAGCAGCATCCCCAACCCTGAGCACCCTGGAACTGCACACAGGGTCTGCAGCAGATACTCTAAGAATCCTACAACCGACCCAAACCAGCCCCCGGCTCTGGGTCTCCCCCGTGTGCCGAGGACCCCCAGCTGGAGCCAGGCCGCGGAGCCGTCGGCGGTCGAGGGGCGTCTGCAAGCACCACCTTCCTGCCGGTCGCCCACAGCTCACTCTAGCCATCCGGGCCGCGGCGGGGCCTCAGGGATGCTGCGCCTTCGGGGCTCCAAGGGAGAAGACTGACAGGCCCTGCCCAGAAGGAAGCCGCCGTCCTCCCGGGGTGCCGCGGGCCCAACGCACAGCAGCACACAGCCCGGCCAGAGGCCAGACACCCACCCTGGCCACTGCTACTCGCTTCTTCTCGGGCAAGGTTCGTGCTTACAGAGTTCCAGGCTAAACACAAATACACACGTTTGTGCACGTTTCTGTGTCAGACGGGGGCGGTGCGGCAGGTGAGGGAGGCCACCGGCAGGCCAGGAGTGGCCCCCCAGGAGCCCGTCCCTGCGTGAGGCCCACCATGTGGCAGACGCACACAGGCGGCACCCTGCGCTGGGGCCCCCAGAGAAGGGAAGAGGGGCTCATCGTGGGCAGGAGGCCGGCTCCGAGCTGTGGCTCTGGTGGCCCTCGCCCCTGTCCACAACCGGGACGGCGCCCAGCCCATGCTCCCAGTTTGTGGAGACAGAGACCGGGCCCCGGAATCTCAGGAGGCCATGGAAGCCTCTGGGGATATGGAGCCGATGCAGACGGCAGCCCTGGAGGCCAAGGAAGATGCCCACTGGCCCCGGGGTGGGCGGCCTCCGAAGCCAAGGCGGGGTCTCAGGGCCGACAGGGTCGGGGAGCCTGGAGCTCAGCCTCAGCGGACAGGAGACACAGCCAAGGGGCCCCCACTGCCCCGAGTGAACGGAGCAGGGGCAGACAGGTGGCCGATCAACCTCTCCACATGGCACAGAAGCAGCCATGCCGAGGGGAGGTGCAGAACTCCGGGCTGGGGCAGCCAAGAGATCGTCACAGAAATCCCTCCGAGGCTGCCCAGGTGCGGCGATGGTGGGGCGCACCAGGGCAGGCCCAGAGCCCGCGTGAGCAGCCAGGCGTCCCAGGCACGCCTCCGGGCGCCTTTCCACCCAAGGAGCCCTGGGGGCAGCAGGGGCACCAGGTCCCCCCAGGAGGCTTCCAGCAGGGGCGGCCAGTGTACCGCCCTCAGGGACATCAACGGCTCGAGCCGTTGGCGGCAGCCTGGCGAGGCCCTGCTGGGGACACGCCCCTGACTGGCTGACGACGGAGTGGACACCTGCCTCCCCGCACCTCCCCCTGCACAACCTCACTTTGCCCAGGAGGTCCCAGAACGACACAGGACGTGATCCAGGCCATGCTCCAAACTGATGTGGCCGCGACGTGAGAACTGCTGGGCGTGAGCCCCATGCGACGTCACATAAGACAGCACGGGCTGTGACACGAGGGGTGACGCGCGACAGGGCATACGTCACATGCTGACAAAGGACGCGATGTGAATCGCAGGCGTATTCGTGGCACATGGTGCCCGGAGCTCTGATGACTGGGACGTGGCCGGGGACACGAGAAGATGCCGTCGCGAGGGGGAGCCTCGGAACCCTCTGGGAGACGCACCTGTGCTTCCTGCCTGGCCCTGCCCGCCTGCCCCAGCGCAGCTCCCCCTCGAGGGCAGAGGCTCCAGTGTCTGGATGCACGCTGGCCTCACCGGGGCCTCTCCCGCCCCCAACCCTGGTGCGGGCGCAGACCCGCCACCACTGGCACAGGGACCCACTGCCCGCAGAGCCCCCACCCTGTCCCCGAGGGCGCTGCCCGGCTCCGGGAAGCCGCACCTCCACACTCGTCCACACTTCGGAGCCTCCTCGTTTGCATCTCTCTCTCTCCCCTTTCTTGTTCCCCAGACAACGCTGCTGCCGCCACTTCTCAGCTCCGAGTGTGGATGCTGACAGTGCTCCCTGTGAATTAAGCCCGCCCTGCGGGGCTGCACCCACCCCTCTGAGCTGCTGAGACGTGGGCACAGGGGTGCTACAGCCACCAGCGCAGCCTCCCAGCCCCACGCCGTTCCTACCCCGACCAAGGGTCCCTAACTCTTCATCCTGCTGCCTGATGGGACGAGATAGGCTGGCTGAGAAGTGGACACGGCCGGCCCGCGGTGTCCAGGCGACGCGCACCTGTTCCCTCGAAGGCCCCTCGGCACGGGACACCTGGATGCCAAGGCGCGCAAGGCTGAGCACGGGCAATTCCTTCAAGCGGAACCCGGCTGACTCCCTGGATGCCCGGCCAGGCTACGCGACAAAGCGTATTTCTTCCCGCCCCACTAACGCCATCCCGACAATGCCCTGGATGGCCACGGTTGAAGAAATGCCGTCCCAGCAAAATGCAGAGGAGGGGGTCCCAGAGGCACACGCGCCTCGCCATGCGGCCTGGCTCTCGGAGAGTGGACGGGACAGCGCGGGGGCGGTCGCCACGGGGACGGTCGCCGCGGGGCACTCACGTGATGGTATCGATCATGTCCAGGCCCATCTCCACGCAGCAGTGGGCATGGTTGGTCTTCGGCTGGGTGAGGCCGGACACGCAGTAATAACAGTCGCCGAGGATCTTCATGTGGCGACAGTGGTTCTCCTGGAGGGGGAGGGGGGGCGACAGGAGAAATCCCAGGTTAGTGACCCGCCCGGGGCCTGGGCACCTGCACTTTCACCACCAGGTGCCAGAGACCACAGAGCGTGCAGCACGACAGGCAGGGGACCCCTGGGAGCCCAGGGCAGCCTCAGGAAGGTGAGCGGCCCCCAGGGCTGTGGTCAGGGACACCCTGGGGCACCCACCCGGCCCTACACCTGCACTCAGCCCGGTTCCCACGCAGAGCCCCACTCTGCCCGCCCCGCGGCCCAGCTGGCACACCCACACAGCCCCAGCCTGGAGCCAGCTCTCTCTTCCATGGGGACCAGCACTGCTTCCCTCCTGACCACTACCTCAGACCGTCACCTGCTGGCCCCTGTGCATCGTGCCAGACACCCCCGACACCAGCCCCTGAAGGGCAGGTGCACACACCTGAGTCCTCACGACTGGCCTCCACGGGATGTGTGGGCGGCTATGCATGAAGAGTCACCTGCCGGGGCCCGAGCCGCAAGGGGCGCACCAGGGTCTGCACCCTGACCTCGCCACCCAGGGTCATCTCAGAACTGCCACTCTGGCACTTTGCAACAGTAAGAGTGTCGCACCCACCTCGCCGTCGCCCGGGGGCAGACTTCCTAGCACCTGTCACACGCTGACCCGCCGCTCTCGGCTGTGATCATCCTCGGACACTTCCGTAAAACTCCCCTCAACGTCCCTAAAATAGCAGACGGCCTCACAAAACTCCTTCCCGCGAGTGGCTCAGGTCCACGGGTGTGACCACGAGATACGACGGAGACGCTCTCCAAAACGCATTCACGCGTTCGTTCAGAGGGGACAGCAAGCCTGCTACACGTGAACGGAAGTTGCAAACGTCACGAAAAACGATGACCTTTTCCAGAATGAACACAAGCAGTAAGAAGCGTGGCTGTGATCACACGGGGAGTGTCGCGGGCGCCCTGGGCCCACGGGCGACTGCAGCCCCACTGAGAGCACATCCCCCGGCTTCTGCTCATGCTGCCCTCCGTCTGCCCAGAAGGACCGACCCCTCCGGGTGTTCTCCGGTGCTACAGGTTGACCTGAGAATTCACCGTGAGAGCCCTCAGCTCCCGCCTCCTGTAACCCCACCCACGTCCCACGTCAGAGGACAGGGCGCCTGCCCGGCCCCCTGGGGCTCCCCCGTGGACTGCAAGCTGGCCACAGGGATGTCCGGTTCTGACCACTCAGCTCTCCGGGGGACCGTGGCAGCCACCTGTTAGGACCCTGCCGGGCTCCTTGCCTGTGGAAAGGAGCTCCCGGGTGTCCCGCGGGAAGGTCGGGCCGGTGGCGGCCTGTCCTCTGCTGGTGTTGGGGAGCCGGAGCCAGATGGCCGGAGGCAGACGCCCCCTCGAGGGAGCCGAGGGCCGGGCCCCTGGGAGTCAGCTGGCCCGCGTTCCTCAGCCACGCTCGCCAAGCCTCCCGCCAGCAGGCAGCCCTGGGCTCTCTCCGGGCTCTTGCCCCACAGTCCCCATCGTCCCCAGTGGGCAGGCAGGCCAGGACGCCCATGCAGGCCAAGGACAGGGAGCCCTCTCCCAACGTCCCCTGTCCCCAGGCCTGGGGCCCTGATGGCACCAGACGCCACCGCCAAGCCTCACCCGTGTCCTGGGCGTCAGGACGTTCTCCCAGCGATCAGCCCGGGGCTGCAGGGTTTCAGGATAAGGACGGCCTCAAACCTTCTACGCCAAGACTCCCACACCTACTGTAGGGTTTGCCTTGGATTCAGGAGCCTAGGATCTTGGGAGGCTATTGCCCATCCCTGCTCTGGTGGCACTGTCATCTTCTGGGCCTCCAGAATGATGGTACCGGTGCCCACGTGTGTGCACACAGGGACCTTGTGGGCCAGGACGCATGTACACACCAAGGAAGAACATGTGGTGGGAGGTATTTCCGGCATGGGACACCCGCCCCGAATATCATAGATATGATACCACAGTGGCCTGGGGACGTCTGGAGGAAGCACCTGCTAGGATAATCCCTAACCCACATGCAAGGCAGACCATCCCCGATGGGCACAAAGGCTTCTCTGGGGTGGAAACCTGGGAAGAATGGAAAGTTGTGTCTGACCCCAGGTGCGTTTCCAGGCTGGGGCCCTGGCTGCACACAGCCCTTCCCTGGGGCCTGTGGAGAGGGGTGCGCTTGTGTCACTGTGTGCACACAGCCCATTGCCCGCGGCGGCGGGGGGACCATCGGCAGCCCGGAGCGCTACTCCTGAAGCTTCCTCCAGGAGTGGACTCAGGGAGGGGCTCCCAGGCAGTGAGGTCACTTCTTTCACAACAGAGGCCAACAGAACTTGGAACCCTGCACCCGGGCCCCCACATTCTAGTGCAGCCCCACCTCAGGCTCACTTTCAGGAGACTTCTGCTACTGAAAGATGTTCCCTAATCACTTTCCCAGTTCCGACGAACCCCAGGAACCCCAGGGATGCGGCTGCTTCGAATGCTGGAGACGTTGGTGCCACCGTCAAACTCAACGCCTCAGGGAGTTTTTCAGGAGGCGCCGTAGGGTAATACAGAGCAGGCCAGGCCAGGCCAGGCCACCTGTGCCAGCCATCCGGGGCAGCCCCATCCCCTCCTCTTCAGGGAACCAGGGATGTGTGGGCAGGTCGCATCCAGGATGGAGGACCGTGCAGGCAGCAGGTTCCCCGGTGATCCCTTCAGGGTCACCCTGAGGTCACGGTGGGCAGGGTGGAAACAGGATTCCTGAGGTGCCCTCTTACCCAACTCGGAGTTAACCCAAGGCCCTGCATCCGCATCCCTTTGCTCTCCTTGGGGGAGGTGTGTGCCCACTGTGATGTGGTGTGTCTGCAATGGAGTCAGCTGGGTGTGCGGCCTGACCGAGGCGGCCAGACCGGGCGCTGAGGCCTCCTGCCTGGCTGCCCCACACTGTCTTTACAGAGCTCCACACGGGACATACAGAACTCCACACAGGACATACAGAGCTCCACACAGGACATACAGAGCTCCACACGGGACATACAGAGCTCCACACGGCACATACAGAGCTGCACATGGGACAACGGGAGGCGGCGGAGGCAGGAGGAAGAGGACATCTCTGACACCCTGGTGGTGATCTGGAAGGAGCCCAACACATCTTACGGAGGCCTGCAAGAGTTCAAGGTGAGTGCAGGGGCTGGGGCCACCTGACACCTAGGGCCCCGATGCAGCACGAAGGGCCCCGGGTCCCAGAAGCCAGCCTCTGCTCCCCTGCGCTACCCCCTAGACTTCTGCTGCGACAGGAGTCTGGATTCCCCTCCTCCCCAAACGTGCCCCCATGGCCCTGCCCCTGCCTGGGCCAGATGCATGCAGAGTCCCTGTACACAGAATTGTAGGAATATCAGAATAGAGCCTTCAGGGGATGCCTGGTCACCCAGTGGTTTAGCGCCTGCCTTCTGCCCAGGCCCTGATGCTGGAGACCCGGGATCAAGTCCCACCTCGGGCTCTCTGCATGGGGACTGCTTCTACCTCTGTGTGTCTGCCCCCCCCACTCTGTGTGTGTGTGTGTCATGAATGAATAACAACTTTTTTTTATAATTAACTCTTTTTAAAGATTTTATTTATTTATTCACGAGAGACAGAGAGAGAAGGCAGAGACACAAGCAGAGGGAGAAGCAGGCTCCATGCAGGGAGCCTGATGTGGGACTGGATCCTGGGTCCCCAGGATCACGCCCTGAGCTGAAGGCAGTGCTAAACCACTGAGCCACCCGGGCTACCCATAAAAACTTTTGAAAAAGAGACACACCATGTCTCATCACACGCGGTCTCCAGTAGTTTGCACTGTGCTATGCTTTCTCCTAACTGGTGCTCCCAGGAGGCCCCATTGGCCTGACGTCCTTTCCTACCTTCTCCAAGGCTGGAGAATGGTCCTGGTGAGTTGGGAGACTTTTCCCCAAAGGGACACGGGGCTCACTGTACTATGTCTATCGCTCTGCAGTTAGGTTTTGAAGGAGCGCATCCCTGCCCCCCCTCCCGGGGTCAGGCACAGGGGCCTCGTGTGCTGCACAACATGTCAGAAGGCCAGTTGGTTCCCACAGCCACTGAGCCCTTCACTGATGCCGGACTTCGATGCGATTCCCTTCTGTTGCCAAATCACAGTACGGCGCTGAACATCCTGCAACCCTCAGGCCCTGGGCCCTCCCACCCAAGGAAAGGTCTCCATGTGGGCACCTGGAGACAGGGACGTGTGGTCAAATTCAAGGGGTGAAGCCGTTAATGCAGGGCGGTGCTGTCAATACTCAGCTGACAAGCGGCCCTGGGATACTGACCCCTCCCACTTGAGATCCTTGCATTGATCCATATTTTTTTTTAATTTATCCTCTAAGATTATTTCTTTACTGGATAGCTTGTCCGTTTAAGAGACAGACAGAGAGCAGGGAGCAGAAGAGGGAGACACAGTCTCCTCAAGCACACTCTGCCCCAAGGGCAGAGCCTGCCAGGGGCGGGATCTCAGGATGCTGAGACCATGACCTGAGCCACAACCCAGAGTCAGATGCTAAGTGACTGAGCTGTAGGCCTCAAGCTCCGTGTTCCTGCTGTGGGCACTTCTGCCCCCCCCATCCCCCGCAGCCACTGAGAGCTCAGGCTTTGGCCTGCGCTCCAACTCCCAGGTGGTCTGGAGGCTACAGTGCAGGCTGCACGTCCCCTCTATCCCACCTCAGGCTGAAAGGGCCTCAGCCCTGAAAAGGAATCGGATCTGCCCGACCACCCCCAGCCGGAGGGAGCGGCTGCAGCAGGAGGTAGAAGAACTGGTGCCTGCCTTGCTGCGCTTGCACAATCTGTCCCTATTTGAATTTTTAAACGTCGTGGAAGAGTATGGCACCCCTGAAGAGGTGCTGGACCTGCTGTTTGCAAAGTGAGCTCCCTGACACTCCACAGCCCAGGGGGATGGGATACCTACTGGTTGGGAGTCTTGGGGAACGTGGTTGAACTTCCTGGCCCCTGGGGCTGCTGCTCCGACTGGAGTAGAGTCACACAGGGCCTAGTCGGGTCCTGTAGGGCAGCCCCCGGGGCCTGGCCTGTGGCAGGTCGGCTAGAGGGGCTGTGCTTGTGCTCAGCAGTCTTCGTTCTCTCCCCATGACAAAGCCTGTGCCGCCTCCCCACTGTCACCAGGGTCTTGAGCTGGCCTCTTTTGCCATTGAAACGGAGTCCACCTGGGATCTGTATCCTGGGGCATTTGGAGTGGAGTAGGGGTCCCCGGGGACACCTGGGCACCCAGGCCCACTTGGATATCTGCCATGGGCCTGGCTGGAGCCCTTTCATTCCTTAATCATTCAGAAAGTGCCAGCGGGTGCAGGTACTTCTCCAGGAGCTGCCCGTGGCCCAATGCACAGAGCTGACGGCCCCCCAGGGTTCTGGACTAGTTGGGGTTCAGAGGGTGACAGCACCTATGAGGAGAGGTTGGGTCCACAGGACGATTCATGTGATGCCCCCCGCCCTCCTCTAGATATCGATGCATCGTAGCTTCCTGCAAGAAGGAAGGAATCCGGGACCAGTGGGAAATGTGAGTGAGCTCTGGCTCATGCAGGGGAGCCTTCCCTCTCCAGGAGGGCCACGAGGGGGCTGTGGGTCGGAGGGTTCTGCTGGACCCCTCATCGCACACATCTTCAATTCCTGTGACAGGGTAGAGGTCTGAGGCCCCGTCAGGGAAAGAGCAAAGGAGAGCCGTGGGTGGGGTGCGGGCTTTGTGGGAGAGCACTGGGACGCCAAAGGGACCTCCTCCATGCCCATTCTCCCAACCCTCTGTCTGCCCCACACCTGGGACCCAGAGCAGAGGGTGCGGGGAGCATCGCACTCACCAATCTGGTGGCACCTGGACCCGGGTGCACGGCAGGTGCTCAGGAGAGCCAGTGAGGGCTCAGGGACCAGACGACCCCCGCCCGTGGGAGATTAGAGTCAGTGGAAGGACACCGCCTGGGGGCCCCTCGTGAGTGAGGCTGGGCAGACCCACAGGAGGGAAGGTTCCCCGGGAAAGACAGTGATGGTCACACCGCTGGTCATGGGCTCCCATGCACAGAGGCTTCGTGCCAGCCCCTCCTCAGTGAGCAGGGCTGTGGCAGGTAGGACCGCCAGGTGGCAGGTGGACAAGGAGCAGCACTGGCCTCCGACAGCCCCACGCTGGAGGCCGAGGGCCCCGGTTCCTGCAGGGCTTCCCCGGGACACCTCTGTGTGAGGAGCCCTGTCTTCTGACGCCTATGCCCACCTGTCCCTCCCCAGCGCCTTGACCTCCTTCCTGACCATCTGGCTGGACTACTATGAGGAGGACTTCCACGATCCCCCAGAATTTCCTGCCCTGACCAAGCTGCTGAAATTCACAGGGCAATATGTGCCAGGCTCAGTGCTCGACTGTCGTGTGGAGCGTTACCTTTGCCGTTTTGTAAAACTCCATCAAGTGGAGTTTGAGGGTGGAGGTGAGGAGGACTGGGGTGGCTGAGTTGGGGACAGGGTGGGCCACACAGATCAAGCCTCCATGCTGCTGGGCCGGGAGCACTGGATAGGCTCACACCCCATCCCCATGGACTGCAGTTTGGGGAGACCTCCCAGGGCTCTTGCACTCACACACGTTGAGCGGTGGGAAGCGTGTCCTTGATTTGAGAGGGACGTGGAAAGTCCATCCTGGTGATGATACTTTGTCTTCTTGGAGATGATACTCTGTCTGCGGACCCCAAGCAACACCCTGAACCACCCCAAGAGCATGCCAGGGCTTCGACGGTGGGGCCTGCTACACCTTCAGGGTCTCAGGGGATGGAGCTGGTCCCAGCTGCTGGAGCTGAGCGCTCGGCCCGAGGCCTGACGTCAGCTGCTGTGTACAAGGTAAGACACGTGGCGGTCACACCTCTGAATCCCTGGCCTGAGCTGGAAGAGCCACCTGCACCCTTGGGAGCCCTAGAGGCCGAACGGGCCCCACCACCGGCTATGGAGGTCATCGATGTGCCAGTGGAGCAACCGGCTTCGGACTCCGAGCAACAACCTGAACCACCGCAAGAGCCCACCCGAGCCCTGACTGTGGGGCCTGCTGCACCTTCCAGGGCTCAGGGGAAGGAGCTGGTCCCGGCTGGGGGAGCTGAGTGCTCGGCCCGAGGCCTGACGTCAGCTGCTGTGTACAAGGTAAGACCCGTGGTGGTTAGACCTCTGAATCCCTGGCCTGAGCTGGAAGAGCCACCTGCACCCTTGGGAGCCCTGGAGGCCGAACGGGCCCCACCACCGGCGATCGAGGTCATCGATGTGGCGGAGCAGCCACCTCACTCAGGGGAGCAACGGGCTTCGGACCCCGAGCAACACCCTGAACCACCGCGGCAAGAGCCCGCCCCAGGCCGACAGTAGAGCCTGCTGAGGCTCCTGGGATTGAGGTGATCGAGCCGGTCCCGGCTGCTGGTGCTGAGGGCTTGGCCCGAGCCGGGATGCCAACTGCTGTGTTCAAGACGAGACACGTGGTGGTCAGACCTCTGAATCCCTGTCCTGACCTGGTAGAGCCACCTGCACCCTTGGGAGCCCTGGAGGCCGAACGGGCCCCACCACCTGCTATGGAGGTCATCGATGTGCCAGAGCAGCCGCCTCACTCAGGGGAGCAACCCGCTTCGGACCCCGAGGAACACCCTGAACCACCGCAGCAAGAGCCCGCCCGAGGCCGACTGTGGGGCCTGCTGAAGCTCCTGGGCCTGAGGTGATCGAGCCGGTCCCGGCTGCTGGTGCTGACAGCTAGGCCTGGGCCAAGATGCTGGCTGCTGAGGTCAAGCCAAGGTACCTGGTGGTCATACCTCTGATTCACTGTCCCGATCTGGAGGAGCCACCTGCTTCTTGGCCACCCCAGAAGGAGGAGCAGGTCCCGGTGCTGGCTCTCGAGTTCATCTCGAGTTCATCGAAGGGCCGGAGCTGTCACCTGCCTCAGTGGAGCCACCAGCCTCGGCCCCCGAGCAGCAGCTCGTGATGGCTGCAGCACAACTGAAGCCTTCCCCGCCCTTTTCATTGTGCTGTTTCTGTATTTTGTGTTTTTCATAAACCTCTATAATTGCTTCATGAATTTTATTTGTAATAAAGGGTAAGTTAACTTTGTACAAAATTGACTCTGATGCTTTTAAATTATACATCGTGGTACTATAGGTCCATTCATACTTCCAAACTCGTTCTATGAGGCCAGCATCACCTTAATTCCAAAACCAGACAAAGACCCCACCAAAAAGGAGAATTACAGACCGATATCCCCAAAGAACACGGATGCAAACATTCTCAAGATACGAGCCGACAGGATCCAACAGTACATAAAGAAGATTACTCGCCATGACCAAGTGGATTTATCCCTGGGATGCAAGGCTGGTTCAACACTCGTAAAGCAGTCAATGGGATGGATCACATCAACAAGAGAAAAAACAAGAACCAGATGATCCTCTCAATACATGCAGAGAAAGCATTTGACAAAATACAGCATCCATTCCTGATCAAAACTCTTGACGCTGTAGTAATAGACGGAACATTCCTCAGCATCTTCAAAGCCATCTATGAAAAGCCCATAGCAAATAGGGGAAAACGCTGGGAGCCTTTCCCCTAAGATCAGGAACACGACAGGGACGTACACTCTCACCACGGCTACTCAACATACTACTACAAGTCCTAGCTTCAGCAATCAGGCAGCAAAAAGAAATAAAAGGCATTCAAATTGGCAAAGAAGAGGTCAAACTCTCCCTCTTCGCAGATGACATGATACTGTACCTAGAAAACCCAAAAGACTCCACCCCAAGATTGCTAGAACTCATACTGGAAATTCGGCAGTGTGGCAGGATACCAAATCAATGCCCAGAAATCAGTGGCATTTCTATATACTAACAATGAGACTGAAGAAAGGGAAATTAAGGAGTCAGTCCCATTGACAATTGCACCCAAAAGCATCAGATACCTAGGAACACACCTAACCAGAGAGGTAAAGGATCCCTACCCAAAAAACTACAGAGCACGTCTGAAAGAAACTGAGGAAGACACAGAGACATGGAAAACTATTCCATGCTCCTGGATTGGAAGAATTCATATATATATATATATATATTGAAAATGTGCACGTGACCCAGGGCAATTTACACATGGAACGCAATCCCTATCGAAATACCATGGACTTTCTTCAGAGAGTTGGAACAAATCATCTGAAGATTAGTGTGGAATCAGAAAAGACCCCAAGTAGCCAGGGGAATATGAAAAAAGAAAACCAGAGCCGGGGCATCACAATGCTGGATGTCAAGTTGTACTACAAAGCTGTGCTCATCAAGACAGTGTGGTCCTGGCACAAAAACAGACACATAGGTCAATGGAACAGAACGGAGAATCCAGAAGTGGACCCTCAACTCTATGGTCAACTAATATTCGACAAAGCAAGAAACACCATCCACCGGAACAAAGACAGTCTCTTCAATAAATGCTGTTGGGAACATTGGACAGCCACACGCAGAGGAATGAAACTGGACCATTCTCTCACACCACCGAACACAAAGAGAAACTCAAAATGGATGAAAGATCTAAATGTGAGACAGGAAGCCATCAAAATCCGAGAGGAGAACACAGGCAACACCCTTCTGGAACGTGGCCAGAGCAACTTCTTGCAAGATACATCCATGAAGGCCAGGGAAACAAGAGCCAAAATGAATCACTGGCACTTCATCAAGATGAGGAGCTTCCGCACAACAACAGAAATGCTCAACAAAACTAAAAGACAACTCACAGAATGGGAGAAGATATTTGTAAATGACCGTCAGATAAAGGGCCAGTGTCCAAGATCTCTAAAGAACTCATTCTACTCTACAGCAAAGAAACCAACAATCCAATCATGAAATGGGCAAAAGACATGAACAGAAATGTCACAGAGGAAGACATAGACGTGGCCACCAAGCACATGAGACAATGCTCCGCATCACTGGCCATCAGGGAAACACAACTCAAAAGCACAATGAGATACCACCTCACACCAGTGAGAATGGTGAACATTAGCCAGACAGGAAACCACAAATGTTGGAGAGGATGTGGAGAAAGGGGAACCCTCCTGCACTGCTGGTGGGAATGTGAACTGGTGCAGCCACTCTGGAAAACTGTGTGGGTGGGGCTTCCTCAAAGACTTCAAAATAGAGCTGCCGTGCGACCCAGCAATTCCACTGCTGGGGATTTACCCCAAAGATACGGACGCAGTGAAACGCCGGGACACCTGCACCCCGATGATTATAGCGGCAATGTCCACAATAGCCACACTGTGGAAGGAGCCTCGGTGCCCACCGACAGATGAATGCATAAAGAAGATGTGTTCTACCTATGTAATGGAGTATTACTCAGCCAATAGAAATGACAAATACCCCTATTTGCTTCGACGTGGAGGGACCTAGAGGGTATTATGTTGAGTGAAATAAGTCAATGGGAGAAGGACAAACATTACATGGTCTCATTCATTTGGGGAATATAAAAATTAGTGACAAGGAATAAAGGGAAAGGAGAGAAAAGGAGTGAAAATATCGGAGAGGGTGACAAAACATGAGAGACACCTAACTGTGGGAAAAGAACAAGGGGTAGTGGAAGGGAAGTGGGTGGGGGGTTGGGGTGACTGGGTGATTGGAACTGAGGGAGGCAGTTGTTGGGATGAGCACTGGGTGTTATGCTACATGACAGCAAACTGAACTCCAATAAAAAAAATCGTTTGAAAAAGAAGGGTGAACCCGCGGCGCCCGGCCCTGCGTCTCCACACTTGGGGAGCAGCATGGGGCAAGCGGGACGCAGGCCACCCGCTCTCCTCTTGCTGCTGCTGCGTGGGCTCTGCTTCCTTGTGCTGGGCCCGGGGAGTGGGTTCTGGGCCGGCTGCTGCCGAGGGGGGCGGGGGGGCCCTGGCCTTCATCTCTCTTGCACACCCATGCTTGTGCTCTCGCTTCGTGTGTGTTTGTGTGTGTGTGAGTCTGCCGGCTGCTCAGCCCCGTCGGGGAGACCAGACTGGGGCTCTTGGTCGGCGCTGCCGGATGTGGGGACACCTTCCCGAGTAGGCCACAGACGCAGCAGGAACTGTCCTCCCACGTCCTCTGTGGGGCCTGGTCCTTGTCGGGGAGCCGACCGGATGCCCTCGGGAGACACAGCCGCGGCCTTTCCTCCTGCCTCTGCTCTGCCCGTGGGGCCTGAGCCACCCCAGGCCCGCAGGCCGCGTTCGCGCTGCTCCTAGGGGCTGTCAGCTGGCAGGTATCCTGGGACCTTCCCTCGGGGGCTGTCCTGGGGGCTGAGGAGGACTCCTTTCAAGGCGATGGTTCCTCCAGAAACGGCCCCCTTCAAAGGGCTTGAGTAGGCGGGAGCTGACTCGTCGGTTGTGTGGGGGCAGGTTTGTGACTCGAGGTGGCCAGGAATGGGTGGGGATTCCTGAGTATGTCCGAAGCAGCCCCTGGGAAGCATCGGGTGTCTCTCGTGCCATCGAAGGAGGTGTAGACACCAGGTGGCTGGGAGGAGAATGGCCAAGGCGGCGCAGAGCTCTGCCCCCAGAGTTGGGCCGGAGCCTGTTGCTGGAGCTGCTGAGACCCCATCCTCAGGGTCCCAGGATTTGCCAACCTGTCCCACGTCCCAGGGCTCTCATGGCACGCACGTGTGTGAGAACCGGTCTCGATGGTCTCGTCGGGGTCTCCTGGTGTGACGACGGGGGACGTGCACCGTACCCCATCTACTCGGGAGACTGGGGAGCCATGGACGCCATGGCCCGTAGTCTTCTCTATCTGACGACATTTTCAGTGTTGTGTTTTGGCCCACCCCGCCTGCCGTGGCAGCGGCTCACCAGCGTCAGAGTGGCGGGTTGGGGCACCAGGCCATGCGGCGGATGGCGGGCCGTCCTCGTGGGTGTCCTCTGCCCTCGTGGGTGTCCTCTGCCCATTGCTGCCGGCCTGGGCCCTGGAGCCGGCGCAGCCTGCGTGTTTTCTCACTTCAGATGCGGCCGCCTCAGACTGGCCACTGAGCTCCGACAGCCAACGTCCGCGGAGACCATGGTGCCCGCCCGCGAAGTCCCCTCTCCAGTGACGGTTTGCAATAAATCTGTATTTAAGCACTTCGGCGTCCATGTGTGTCACTTGCTTCCAAGACTCCTCTCTGCGTGTGTGCGTTTCTGGAACTCCAGCCACGAGGTCCCTGGCTCACGGACAAAGCAGACGCCAAAGTCGGGGTTTCCTCAGTGTCTTCTGAACTGTGTCTGCTCTAACCTGTGGTTTTCAGAAATCTCATGAGCTTTCAAGAAAAAAGGATTGTCGTTGCAGAGCTGACACAGGTCTCCAGCAGGTTCTGAAAAGCTGAACTGAGCACAGGATCCCGAAGCTTCAGCCAGAGGACACCCCACCCCGGCACCCCGTGGAGAGAGTGTCGCCCTGCGGTGCCAGGCTCACCCATCTGCCTGCACCCCCCCGGGCACAGCACCTCGGCTGCACTCCAGTCCCGGGGACCGTGCTCATGGGCAGGCTCTGGCGACGCTTCTCGAGTGAATGCAGGATGCGTGCTGGCATTAGTGCACAAGTGCCCAGGACCAAAGATTATCTGCCAGGGAGGAGAGGTCCCATCTTTCAACAGTTTGCCCCAAAACGTGTGAGAGGGAGAACAGTCTCCATGTTCTATGTAGAAAGGAAGTGTCCGGGAGGCGGCAGTTCTGGTGTGGAGAGGAGTGAGCCCAGGACTGCCCACCTGAGGACAGACCCACAGCCACCCGGGTCAGCCCCACAGGAAGGCTGGCGCTCCCGTGGGCCTCCCGCTGGCACCTGTCCCAGCCTCGGAGAGTGGGGGGGTAACACCATCATTTCAGGCTCTGCTCCCCGCTCAGCCATCTGCTCAAGCACCAGGGGCTCTCCCTGGGTGTCATTCTTTTTTTTTTTTGGAACATCGATGGGAAAAATGTTATATCTTGAATTTTTGCTAATATCTAACTGGGATTTAGCATTCCCATCAGTTAGGAAACATGTGTCAGTTCCTTTCTTTTTCCTTTGTAAATTGACTTTTTATTGGTGTTCAATTTGCCAACATATGGAATAACACCCAGTGCTCACCCCATCAAGTGCCCCCATCAGTGCCCTTCACCCCGTCACCCCCACCCCCAGCCCACCTCCCCTTCCCCCACCCCGAGTTCCTTTCCTGGATGTGATTCTTGAGGGCTGGCTGGCCTCCAGAGGTCGGCATGCGTGCAGCCCGACAGCTGCCCTGGCCTGCCCTGTGCCGCTGAGCCCGGACCTGGGTACAGCCTTATGTGTTCCAATAGCCCTGAGGGGACCAGGCCCACGGATACTGGAGCCCAAGCTGAGGGGGGTACGTGGTGAGTGTCACCCCGCCAGGCCAGCAGGCACAGCAGCCTGGCGGGGCTGTCCCGGCTGGGTGGTCTCCCGTCTGGCTAGCATGGAGGAGGAAACCAGGCCGGGCCTCCCGCCTTCTCCATCATGCTGCTTCCAACGCGGTTTAGCCAGAGGCGGATGCACTCGGGGACGTTTACATGCAAACACGGTGTGAGGGCCACAGAGGAAGGCATGACCTTGAGGCTGGAGTTGGACTGCCCCCCCCCGCACGCTGCTCCAGTGGGGCCTCCCTGCCTCTGCCATCCGTGTGGCACAGGACTGGTACCAGCAGACGCTCTGCAGGGCGGGGGGTAGGCCCCTGGCGTCATTTGCCGACCGATCCCCAACAGCCCAGGCGCTTCTCCCCGAGGACGGGTCCTGGTATGGGTATAGCGGTGGGGCGGCTGGTGGTCTGGGGCAGGCTCTCCTGCAGGGCCGGTGGTTGGGAAGCTTCCCAGGTCAGGACCATAGCGTGGCCTGGGGCGGGGTCTCCTGGCAGCCCGCAGCAGGGGCCTAGGAGCCCTCCATCATGTGCCTGGCCTGCAGAGGGTCTGGGTTGGC
The DNA here is from genome assembly GCF_048418805.1 of Vulpes vulpes. Taxonomy (NCBI): domain Eukaryota; kingdom Metazoa; phylum Chordata; class Mammalia; order Carnivora; family Canidae; genus Vulpes; species Vulpes vulpes. The sequence continues at coordinate 15,905,511 of NC_132786.1, read as the reverse complement.
AGGTGCCACGGAGGGGCTGCCAAGCAGGAGCTCGTGCTTGAGCTCAAAGGCGTAGGAGCCCCGGGGGCCACCTGTCAGCTGTCTGTTGGTCTGGGGGGCGGGTCCCCAGCGAAGAGGAGCTCTGCTGCAGAAGCAGCCACAAGGCTGCGGGAGAGGGGCCACGTGGGGCCCCACACAGCTCTGGGGTCCTCCTTCACCCAGGGTGCTCCGGACCCCTGCCATTTCAACCCCCAGGCACATGGGCATCTGGCGAACATGCTGCGTGTAGGGTTTGGGGCAGCCCGACGTTGCATGTAGGGAGACGGCCTCTGGTGGGGAAGGTGCCAGGACTCGGCCCCGCCTCCTGCCTCCCCACACCCTGGACCTCAGCCTCCCACAGCAGCTGCTGTAAAGTCCTGGGGATACCTGCTGGCTCAGGGCTGCCCTGCGCCCCGGGCGCCCTGCTTCTCTGGCTGGGTGTGTCAGCCCTCTGGGTCACTCATGTGTGGAATTCAAGAAACGAAACTGATGGGCATGGGGAAGAGAAGGAAAAATACAATGAGATAAAAACAGAGCGGGAGGCAAACCATAAGAGACTCTTAATCCCAGGAAACAAAGTGAGAGTCACCCGAGGGGAGGTGGGTGGGGGATGTGGTACCTGGGGGATGGGCATTAAGGAGGGCATGTGAAGTGATGAGCACTAGGTCTTATATGCAACTGATCAATCACTCCATTCTACCCCTGAATCTCATACTACACTATATGTTAACTGACTGGAATTTGAACACAATCTAAAAGAAAGAATGAAAAAATCACACATTCTTGTGTACAGTGAACAAAGAACTCTGCATCCAATTAAAAAAGCAGTAATGGGGCACTCGCTATGTGCATCATCAGTTACCAAGAAGTTGCTCACCACCATCTTTCAGGTATTAACAAATCACAATTTCTAAGCTTTTTATTAAATCAGGGACTTATGCTTCCTGAGAAGATACACACATACTTACATGGTGCAAGCCAAAGCCTCCATCCCAACAACCAGAAAAGGCTGGTTACGCACAGATGTGCTCCTGGCGATAGTCAGGAAGCTGTCAGATGACCAGAGCTAGGTAAAGGATCCGTGCAGAGGACAGAGAGCCCTTCCCTGGGGAGGCTGATGATGGGGCACCATTCTGTTCCCAGGCCACTTGCCGATTCCAGCTCAGGCCATCAGCTCCACTGGGATAAGAGGACACCACCACCATACAGTGACACACTGGAAACTCAAGGAGGCCCAGATGCAACGCTGACGTTCCCATAGGACGTGTGCTTTGGCAAGGTGGGAGGTGAAGGGGACGGGACTGAGCGAAGCTTACCGTGGCCTCGCAGTACCTACGGGATGGGATGAGCCTCTGCTAGCGAGAACGGGTCTCCCACAAGCACAGACCCACCCACGTGGGAGCTGCCAGACGACTGAGCTGCATGGGGCAGAAGACTAAGTATGACGCTCCAAATCCCTGAAAGGACTAGCTAGTGCTTGTGAGGCCTTCCAGTGCTGAGGACAAAGAGCCTGCTTCTGCCTAGTGGGTCTCAATCAAAACACAGAGTGTCCACAGGGGTAAAACAGGGACAAATTACAGGGGCAACGACGGCCAGCTCAATGCACCAAAGAGAAGAAGGGACTATCGAGCAACCAAATAAACCATCTGGCCCGCGATGTTCTTTCATTCACCGTGTTAGGCACACATCCAAAGAATTACCAGAAACGTATACGGGAAGGAAAATGCAACCAATAATTCAGAATAAAAATAAGCAAAGACGGTCAAGTAAGTAAGATCATCTTGGTAAGAGAAACAGGTAACAAGATGGACAGAAGTGGATGCAACAGATGGAGAACTGAATGAGAAGAGTGTAATGCATATGAAGAAATCACATGGATATTCTAGACCTATGAAATAAACTATCTTTCATCAAGCATTCATCGATGGCTTAACAGAAAACTCGGATGGCACAGGAAAGGACAAGATTGGTGGTTTCTGACACAGAGCACACAGACAATACCTAAACCGGAGAGCAAGCAGAAGAAGCAATGAAAAGAACAGAAGACACACGGTCCACTGCAAAAGGCCCATCATACTTGTACTTGAGGTCCCAGGGAAAGAGGGACAGAGACAGAAGCAACATCCAGAGAGAGAACGGCCAAGGATCCCAAACTGAAGAAAGACACCAACCCCCATATTCAAGAGGCAGAATGAAAACACATGTGCGCTTACAGGCACACACAGCACACGCGTGCACATGTACACACAGGCACGCATCACACACAGGTCACGTGATCATCAAAATACAGAAAAACAGAAACAAAAGGGAAATCCGAAAAGCAGCTGTGGCGGGGGGTGAGGGTTGGGAAGAGACACCGCCTTCAAAAGAACAGTACGTCGTGTAGAAACACAATAGGGGAAAATCAAGTTCTGGCCATTTGGGGTTTGGAGGGAGACTGGAAGAAAATAGTATATTTGAATCAGATTTTTAAAAAACCTTTTAGGTAACGCATTGAGTAGTCAGCGAAGTATTCAAAAATTTACGACACGTTATTTAAATTTCACACTTTCTGAACTAAATATTATTATTACTTCCTTTTACACATAGAAACTCTAAGCTCCTTGCCAAAGGCCTCACAATTCCCAAATCACGGAACGAAGACACAGGCCCAGAGCGGTCTGAAACAACGGTGATGCTGGCAAACACTCTGCTACCATAGTGCTTCATGCAAAGAGAAGGAGGCGTGAGCACTTGTGGAATGATGGAAGAGTTATAATATGCAAAGATTAAAGACCAGAAAATAGAGGGGGGGGGAACCAACTCAAAGCTGCAGGGGACAGAGAATAAAGCGGTGTAACCAAGTTAAAGTGACAAGTAAACAGGAAAACCGTGAACCACGCTTGCTCGACGCAGTGAGCGAGAGCGATGGAAACACGGCATTTGATCAAATCACACTATTTACTTTTTCTCTCACTCCGCTAACAGTTTAAGACCACGGATATAATGATACAATACGATTAGACTTTAAAACACATATGGGGTTTCATTGCATAATCTTAATGAATTCTTTGAAGACAACTCAGTAGATCAAGTGGTGAGATCACTAATAGAAAAAATATAAATCTTTTTTAATAGTTAAATGATAAAACAAGTGAATAACTATGACAATTTCATCAACATTGCAATGGATTAAAAAACTACGAAACTATATACTGAAATACAAAAAATCTCAAATTCCCAAATGAGTAACTATGAGAGTTCATGATGCGCAAAATACCAACCGTGAAATGAGCATCTTTTAAATATATAAAAATAGAGGATAAATCATGGAATAAAGGCTTCATTATTTTAAACTACCTCCAAGGGATCCCTGGGTGGCGCAGCGGTTTGGCGCCTGCCTTTGGCCCAGGACGCGATCCTGGAGACCCGGGATCGAATCCCACGTCGGGCTCCCGGTGAATGGGGCCTGCTTCTCCCTCTGCCTGTGTCTCTGCCTCTCTCTTTCTCTCTCTCTCTCTGTGACTATCATAAATAAATAAAAATTAAAAAAAAAAAAGAATTAAACTACCTCCAAGCCATAAACATGTAAGAATATGTTGGCAGGAAGACACTGGAAAAACAGCTCTTACCCGGAGGATCATAGAAGAGACCACCCAAGGGAAATAGTCCTGAAGTCACGTAGCAGGGCCTCAACCATCAGACCCAGGCACCGAACCCGTCACAATACGCAAGAGCAGGACATTGCAGGGGGTTCGAGATTCACTCGCACCCTAGTAGCTCATGTGAGGAAGCGTAAATGCGGCTGCTCCTGATTAACCTGCTCCATCCGAATGACCTGTGGATAGACTGGACAGAGGAGAGGACGGACAGAGGAAAAGAGACTTGCGGGTTCCTCAGACCAGTAAAAGAAAAGCCACAATGACCAAACCTCGTGGGACACGGCCCAGGCACCATCTGGACACATGGTTCTGACATTACAGAACATCAGGGCTCAGGAGACGATGGAATCTCCCAAAACCATCCAGTTCAACAAACTCCAATTCAAGCTCGCTATGAATGTGACTGCCTAAATCTGTCTTGATGTTACAGATAATCCTGGACACGAATATTAAGTCCCTCCTTGAAGCCCTTTGTTACTCAGAGTTAAGACGTCCGCAGTCCACCGTTTGCCCTGACAAGCTGCCCTCGGTGATACTGCTGCGGCCTCCATCCTTTTCACCTGACCTGCAGGAGGACCGCCAAAGGCTTGCTCCTCTACCTCGCACCCCGTCTCCACACCCGCCGGAGGTGCAGGCTGCAGCTACAGGCCACCCCACCTCTCGAAGGTGTACCTTCAGGCCGGGCCTCTGCCTTTCCTTCTGCAAGTACTTCCTTCCCCGTCCACACCTCCACCTGGACATCTACCTGAGAGTATTGCCAACCCACCATCTATGTCTCAGTTCCCGAAGGCTGTCTTTTTCACGTCCCTTAAAGGTACCCACATGCCCTCAGCCCACTTCTTTCCTGATCCCTCCCCCTCTCCCATCCCACAATCCATCCTTCAGGCCGGGCCGTCGGCTGTGCCTTCAGGGTTGACCGTCTGCCTGGCCACTCTTAGCACCTGGGTCCACACCACCATCATCTCTTCCTGGAACGAGATCTTTTCAGCGCTCTCCCTGCTCCAGTGCGTTCCCTCTGCCACGACCTTCCGACTCAGACCATGACCTCCACACACTCTTAGGGCACGTGAAGAATTTTGAAAGACAGCAGGTAGGTCCAGATGGTTTACAGCTGTCGATTCCTGATCCCTGGCTCAGCTAGTCCTTCCTGTCCTTGAAAGCTGACCAAAGCTCCTGAGGTAGCACCCGATGCCATTTCGCCTTCACCACATCCTACCCCATCACCGCTTTTCTGTCACTTACCAGAACGAAGGCCTCCCCCTTGCTCCTCCTGTACTGTGCTCCACAGTGAGTGGTAAAAGACACTGGAACACCACAGAATCCCCTGTTAACCACAAAGCCTTTCTAAAGTCAAGGCGTCACTGAGCCTGGGACAGAACATCCAGTCTCCTCCTTTGCGTTCATTTCCATAAAAAGAGGAGCATGACAGCAGACACACGCCACCTGGCCTAAATTCATCTGCCCTAAATTCAGGGACAGTGAAGATGGGATGGTGAGAGTGGTGGCGGTTCCTGCTGAGAGATCCTGCCTCCTCAATCCCGAAGGATCATCAGGGAAGGGCATCAGGCTGACTGGGAGCCACGCACAAAGAGAACAGGAAAGAAAGGCTGGAGACAGCGGAAACTCAACTCACCGAGGCAGAAAGCTCACTGCAAAGACCTATACTGTCTCGAAGCACGGAATTACCTCAGGTTTTGCTTTAAAAAGAAGAAAAGAATCCTGGGAAATAATTCACACACGCTATCTACAAAGTCACAATGCTGAGTCAGGAGCCAGAGCCCGCCCACTCACACATGCCTCGGTCTCAGTTATGTATTTTCTGTGATATTGCAAGGAGGAAGAGGTGAAAGATGCTACATGAATTTCCAGTAGACCAATTTTAAGTCAGTAAAAGAACACTTTCTCAGAACTGATTATATATATATATATATATATACACACACAAACACATATATTTAATATTATATAACATAAGATATATCTTTTCTTAAACTTATTCAAACTTAGAGGAACAGTATCATTAAGTTTTTACACAAAGAATATCAGGTACGATAGATTTTTACTAAGCCCATATATCTACCCCCTCATCAGGAAGGTAAGCACCTTCCTGCTTATTCATTCCTAGCATGCCCTTGTTAACATTACATGAACTTCGAAAACAGTGTAATTCATCCTACTGTAAAGACATACTATACACATTTATAATATACAAACAACATACCTAATAATCATTCAAACTTCATTTCGAAGCCCCACAGCATATCATTTATGTTTACTATTAATTTCCACCAGACTTTACATCACCCTAGTCATAGAATTCATTCATGGGTACATGAACTGAAATTTTATAAACTCTCTCTCCATCTTCCTAAGAGAGGCATCCCAATGGCATTATATTTCATGTTTAAAAATTACCAATCATACTATTAATTTTGCCGTTTATATCAATTGTGCATCAGTACTATATCGGATAACACTTCGTTCTGACCGATTTTCACACTTAGAATACTGTAGCCAAAGACACTAAAACTTTAGAAACCTTACTTCCATGTGTATATATACGGGTCTGTACATGTACACACATACACACAGGAAAATGACAGGATACTTATTAAAACATCTTCCCATTATAAAAACCATAAAATAAAATCTATGGAGGAAATGAAAGAGACAGGAGTTCAAGAAGAAAAGCAAATATAATTGTTCTGACAGTGAAAACGGAGAGCTCAGGTAAAGTTCAAAGGGATAATAGTGAGCATCAAATTATCATGGTAGTAACGTTCTATTGGATACATATTCAATGAGATATAACATACTTTTACAAGGTCAACTGTTCCCATCCACCAGAAACTCCATCCTGTACTATTGATACTTGAGATGAAAATGTTTGAGGTCCAATTTAAAAATAGGGAGGGAGTGACAGTTTTGACAAATTATGGAGGGAGATCTTGAGCACTCTGCTGAAGCACAACCAGTGTGATTGCTTGCACAAAGAACACAAGGCTCACACCACCACCGTCACGACCCTGCAAGACACAGTGGCTTGGCTGCTCAACCATTCATAAAGCCCTCGTTCCCTCATGCAAGGGTCATAGCCACAGTGGCCCTGCTCAGTGAAGCCAACGCCCCAATGTCTTCCCACTTCAGAATCGGCACCTCTCTATTCCCTCCACCTGGAATGCTCTTTGACATAATCCCTCTCACCATTCAAAATTCGACTCTAAATGCCTCAGAAAGAATGCTCGGACTTTCAGTTTGGTTATGTGTGTATTACGGTACTCTGCATGGTCATATTTTGTGTCATTTCTTATAACTGCATGGGAGTCCACGACTATCTCAAAGAAAAGTCTTTACAAAACGCTCAGGGGCTGCCTTCTGCAAAAGATCTATCTGCAACCGCTAACCTCTGTCATGACTCCCCCCTACCCTTCATCACTTCCTTGCCTGTCACCCAACATCATTCCTCCACAGTACCCACTGCTTTCTGAAATTACTGATTGATAAGTATTAATATTGATGAAAACCGCATGATCTCAGTCATTTACCGCCGACTGACACATACAGTCCCAAGGTAACACAACACAGCTAGTCTACTACCCTGAAGGGACTGTGCACTTTGAAGACTTTGGGATATGTTCACTGTGCCTACAGAGTAGTCCCATGCTCATTCTGTCATTTCTGCAGTGAGTAGCACCATATTAAGAGGTATCGAGGGCAGCCCCGGTGGCACAGTGGTTTAGCGCTGCCAGCAGCCCAGGGCGCGATCCTGGAGACCCTGGATCGAGTCCCAGGTCGGGCTCTCTGCATGGAGCCTGCTTCTCCCTCTGCCTGTGTCTCTGCCCCTCTCTCCCTCTCTCTGTGTGTGTCTCTATGAATAATAAATAAATAAAAATCTTAAAAAGAATAAAAGAGGTGTCGAGAAGAAGTGAAAGGTACTCCACCCTCTGGTACAGAATGTGTTTTCATGTGAGGCTCAGGGACCAGTAGTGGGTTACTCTCGACTATACTGCTCTCAATGACATCAAGCACTAACCCACTAAGAGACTTAGGCGTGCCTCTGCTGTTATGACATTTTGGTCAAAATGGCAAAGTGCATCTTAATTACAGTTTCGATACGTATGGACTTATAGGTGTCATATATTCAACGACCTTTCCGGTTCAGGATATAACTGAGTACACTCAGGAAATGTAAAGTTAACACATTAAAGCTCTGACAGATGATAGGACAGAAAATTCTATCCAGAGTTTCACCGATACCATGAAATTATCCTTTTCATGGCCCACATTTGTGATGCTCTAAATATATGCACAGTGTAAAGTAGTCAATCTGGATTTCTACAAAAGGACACTGAGCACAAAAAGGAAACATAAAGACAGTTCTATGAAATGAATCTCATAAACTATCGACCGAAGAATATTATATGTTTAAACTAAACAGTCGATGACTACATGATATTTATCATACTCAAGATAAAAATCGTGTAAAAAATAGTTGATAATTGATGATTAAGACAAAATTCGTAGAACACTAGCATTATTCTTTCCAAGTATTCCAAGCAGAAATTCTTATAGGACACAACCAAAAGTATGGGCTATTTACTTGCTGTTTTTGTAATAAAAGAACAAAGAAAAGTAAGACCTCACAAAATGTTGAAATAGCTATCTATAGACATTGTAAATTTTTAGGAAGACACTCTGAAACATCAATACGATTGCAAACACACACGCATGCGCATATTCTGGTACGATGAACTTGAAAATTAACAAGCTATGTTGGAGTTACAAATAATGATCCTAATTATTTTTTTCCCAAAGTAGTAAACAGAAATACTACCTCAAGGTTTTCTGATCAGTGACAAAGTCATTAATAAATGAAATCAAAATGGCTAACAATCAGGAAAAAACTGTATTTCTGAGGGAAACATTTACTGCTATGCTAGGCTTCCATTCCGTATAGGCAACAGATTCATTTTAGTATGTAAAATGCTTGGGGTGGAAGAATGCTTTCGACAAGAAATGATAAAGATTTTTCCCTATCACAGTAACAAAAACATATATTCATCTTGTTTTTTTTTTTAACTGCTCATCTTCCTAAGAAAATTAAGTAATCAGGAAGGCCATAAGATGGCTAGGAAAACATAAATTGTAAGAAGCAAGAGGTTCATTTCCCTTAAACAAAACTCCCAGAAAGCAGGCAAGAAAAAAAGATAAAAGGCCTCAACAATTGGAAAAGTTGGGGAAGGAGGGGAAAATCTGAAAGCAAGCAAGATGAAAATAATGAAAATACCAGCTGACATATAACAGGGATAGAATGCAGTCTAATCCCCAGACTCCTGAGCAAGGACGTATGCAAAATTAGCACGGGAACACAAAACTACAACAGAAAGACGGGACGCGTAGCATCGGGACCAAGTATCAAACAAAGCATATCGAATTCGGAACTTGCTCATCAAACCGGATTAATTCTCCCTTTTGACGAAATGCGTTTTGAGTTCAGGTTACGTCACAGGAATATTTTTATGGAATGACTTTAAAAATGTAGAGAAAGACTGATTCCTCTGAATCCCCTTAGTGAAAGACAATCTTCAAATGCTGCTAAACTTAATTAAAAGCCACGAGGGATCGATGAAATGAGGCATTCAATGCAGACTGTGACATTCTGGGCCAAAACTGAAGTGTCATCAAAAAGTAATGGTTTTGGTAGACCCTGGCTAACAAACCAGAAAGGACATCAAACACAAAGACTGTCTTTTTTGTCAAGAATGGTAACACTGGCGAGAGAGAACCTCAAAGTGACATACATACATACATAGCGACAAACTGAGTATGTATATTCAGCGTAAAGACTCACCAGAAGCAGGTGTCCATGCCTCTGTGGACAAAACCAAACCAAACCAAACCAAACCAAACCAAACCAAACTAAACCAAACAAAACAACTTTGGTTAACAGATCAAGACTACATATTAAAATCCAGACACTATAAATTCTGGCACAGAGGCTGAAGCACACATTACATGAGAACACTGTTGCTGTCTCTATCTGGTGAAATACAAAGGAGTGTGAACCTCGTAAATGCAATTTTGGGTATCAAAGTCCAACTGACTCTTTGTAATGTGCTCTGGCTTTGCAATTCTCAACGTAGCAGGTGATAACCTGATATAGAAGCGAATACCACCGCGACTTCAGTTAGCTGCATGTGAATCGTTTAAATATCAAAAGGTGAAGTACGACAAATTAGGAATAAACCACAAATTTATGGAAAGGGTGCTTCAGAGAATGAAACCTGGATAAAACTCAAAAGCAGGAATCCTCCCAAGTGATCCCTCGCTACAAAATTAATTCACATTAGTGGAAGGCTTTGCTGTGCCCAGTGCTGGGAATGTTTTTGTCCTGTCGGGAACAGTTCACGCAAAATACCGAATTTCTGTATGTCACCCTTATGTCCCGTTGTTTTGCTCGGAAAGAGCATCAAAAAAAAAAAGAAAAAAAAAAAGGAAAGAGCATCAAACCTCTGTGATAAATTTAAAATGAATTACAATTTTGCTGGAGGTTTAATTGCTAAGTAATTTGTTTGAACAGTTTAAACCTGTTACAATTTTAGTCAACATATAAATTTGTGGGCAATCATATGGGAAAACTCATAAAACCACAGCTAAATTCCTAGGGATCAAAGTGTTATAGACTGAAATAGCCTTTAACTAACAAATGAGCATTATGATTGGATGTCAACTGCATTCCTATATTAAATTCAATTGCATATGTAAGAAAAAGTAGAAACCATTAGGCCGAGTAAGGAATAAAAATTGCTTTGAGGCAGCAACACTCTGGAAATCTAAACAGAAATTCCAAACGTCCTGTCATTCTTCTGGGAGTTCAGAGCAAAAGTCGTTCTTACCTGAAAACGGATTGAATGTTGAGAGCCCACAAGACTCCCTGACGGTGCTTCGTAAGTTAGAAAATGAGCCCATAGATAGGAGATCATAAAGACGCTTTTCATCCAACAGAGACGGCTTCCTTACTACTACTCACCCAATTCCTGAACTCTGTCATGAGCTAGTGAACCCCTAGAACAAAGCTGAGAACGAAACCTGGGTTTCGGCACGACTCCACAGGTGAACTCAGAACCAGATTAAAACCAGGGCTTACGAGAGCTTTCCCGCTGTCAGATTCACACGGGGGTCATCCCTAATCCCACCACAGACCAGCGAGAAGACAGCAAGCTCCCATCCTTGCAGGAGTGCGCCGTGGAAGCGTCACAAGCCAGAGACAGGGGGGTTGTGTCCCTCAGAGTGAAGCTACAGGAAATGGTTTCCTTCTTTTCATTTTGTCGATCTTAAGAAACTTTCATAAAACAGCTCTGAATCATGCAGTCTCCTTTAAAAATGTTCTCCTCATAAGGAAAACAGAAGAAAAATCAACCACCACAGGTCACGCTTGAAAACGCAGAACTTCAGAAGTTGCGGGAGAAACACCTGGAAGACCTCTTTCCTTATACCATTTCATGGAAAGTTTCTCATGAGAAATTTACGTAGTGGGTTGTGTTTTATGAATCAGACCCGAATAAAAAGAGAGACTTCTGCCACGAAACTTAAAGGGTAAGAAAATCTCCGTGTGCATGCCACTCCCAGCATCATGAGTCATGTTTTTCCCACGCGGACTGTTCCAGAGTCTCACCCTGATCCCCCCCGCACTGGTCCTTACAGATGCGCTAAAATGGATTACCACTGCAGTGGTTATCAGTCCTCCTCCGATATCCGAAGAAAACTAAAGACCGAGGAGGGTCCTCAAACTCCCATGCCCGACCTGGGGAAAATGGCATTTAAAGTCCTTAACACCCGAGAGGAAGTGGCTGAACTTAAGAGGCAGGCCAGGCTCCAGCAGAAGGTCCAACTCCAGACCCAAGCCTCGAGGGCAGCCCTGCGGCCAGCGGGCTCCAGGAGCCCGGAGAATGCAGGAACCAACCGAACCCTGCCTGGGGCTTGCTATAGATGCGGCACCGAGGGACAATGGGCCCGTCAATGTCCCAATCCCAAGGAGCCAACGCAGCAATGCCCTCAATGTCGAACAATGGGCCACTGGAAATCCGCCTGCCCGGGTCTCGGGGGATCCTCGGCGCCTCCACACAGAGGAAACCCTGAGCCGGGAAGTCCAGCCTTTCAACTACTCGGATTGGACGATGACTGACGGGGCCCAGACTCGGACACCCCCTAACCCAGGCCAAGCCCAGGGTCCTGCTCCAGGGAGCGGGGAAGCCCATCTCTTTCCTGTTGGACACGGGGGCGACCGACTCCATTGTGCCTTCCTACTCGGGGACCAGCTTCCCCTCTCCAGTAGCGGTAATGGGAACTGATGGCACCTCCTCTATTCCACGGACTGCCCCCCTCCTCTCTTGCAGCCTGGATGGGTTCTCCGCCTCACGTTCCTTCCTTAGAATCCCTTCCTGCCCAGCTCCTCTTCGTCGAAAATCCTGACATCTATCTATCAGCTTCTCCTCGGCTAAGTCCTGCTACCCTCCTACCTACCCCCTCTGCTAACCCGGAACCCTCCCATCCCTGCTCTCAACTCCTGGAAGAGCTGACTCCTCCACATCCAGGACTTTCCAATCAGCCCTTCCCTAACCCTGACCAAATACTCTTTGTGGCCAGAGACACGCAGCATAGGCCGTCGTTACCCTAGACGCCATCCTAGAGGCAGTTCCCTCCTCCTCGGGACAAGCTCTCGGAAGGCAGAACTTAGAGCTCTCACCAGGGCTCCTCGCCTGTCCAAAGGACAACGAGCTACCATAGTCACGGACTCCAAATATCCCTCCCTCATCACACATACACATTCTGTCCTATGGCAAGAGCAAAGGCTTCTTACAACCAAGGGAAGCCCCATAAACTATGGGCCCCTCATTTCAAAACTACTAGGGGCCCTCAGCCTTCCCACTGAAGTAGCCATTGTCCACTGTCATGGACACCAATCCTCCAAGGGCCAACAACAAAGCCGACTCAACTGCCCTAGCCACTGCCTTAGGCTCCTCACCAGCTCCCCTCCTCTTCCTCAACACACCACATTCCCCCCACTTACACAGATGAGGAAACTCACACACTAAAAGAGATGGGAAGAATAGTCGGGGAAAAAGACTGGATCTTCATTCAGAAGAAACTCGCTCTTCCAAACCATTTAGCTCCTATGATCATTTCAGACATACGCCAATCCCTACACATTGGTCCCAAGGCCTTACACCAGTTCCCAGGACCCCTTTTCTACTACCCACATCTCCCAAAGGTAATTAAAGAGGTGCATTAGTCTTGCAAAACCTGCTCCACTGTAAATGCTCAAGGGGGAATTCACAGGCCAAGACCCAATCACCGGCTCCACGGCTACCAACCTGGCAAGGACTGGCAGCTGGACTTTTCCCACATGCCGCACAATAAATCCTTTCGCTACCTATTAACCTCAGTGGACGCCTTTACAGGGTGGGCAGAGGCTTTCCCTACAGCTCGGGAGATGGCGGATGTGGCGGCCACCATACTCACCGAACACATCATTCCGAGATTCAGCCTCCTGGAGATCCTACAATCTGACAACGGCCCGGCTTTCATCTCCAGCATCTCCGGGCACGACTCCGAGAGCCTAAATATTACCTGGAAACTCCATATCCCATATCACCCCCAGTCTTCGGGTAACCTAGGGTGGGCTAACGGCCTTCTCAAGGAACATCTCACCAAACTTACTCTTGAATCCCCACCTGTCCTGGCCGACCCTCCTCCCACTGGCTTTAAGAAGGCTCAGAGCCACCCCTAGAGGGCCGTCGGGCCTAGTCCCTTTGAGCTTCTCTACGGGGCGGCCCTTCCTGCTCCCTTAAAATCTTCCAACATCACCTCCTCCTCTCCTATCTTACTTACCTACCTTCCCTAACTCGTCTAAGAGCCCTCCTGCGGGCCCATGTCGATTCAGTCACCCGTACTCCAGGAGCACCCACCTACAGGCCTACCCAACTCAGGACCAGGGCCCCTTCTCCTGGATAAAACTTATCCAACAAGGCACTTCCCTCGCCAGCCTTTCCTGCATGGGCAATCTGTCCCACCGTTTTATCTGTGCCTCTTTAGGCAAAACTCCCCTTGTGGCCTATTCCCCTCCCCAAGTGCATTCAGCTGCACCAGCCCCGCACCCACACCTCCAGCGCCTGCCTCATCCCTCTCTCACTAATGTTGCCCTATTTATTGACCCTCTCAACCATCAATTCCCCTTCTGTTATTCCGCCCCTAACTCATCCCTGTGCAACGTCACCCGGTCAAAAGTCACCTCTCATCATGCTGCTATTGGCCGATTCTTTTGGTGCCAGGGCTCCCTATCTAAATCTCTCAATACCTCTGCCTCCCTCCTGTCTGCCTGTCTCCCAAGTTCCGCGATTAACCATCTATAGTCAGGCAGAAGTAGCCCTCCTCACCAGCCCCCCCCCCACCCCGGAAAAGTAGAAACGAGTGATCTTTCTCCCACTGGTTGTCGGGGTCTCCCTGGCCCCAACCCTGATGGCCACTGGCCTCGGGGCCCTTATTCCAGTCTGCAGATTCCTCCAGGGACCTATCCGAGAGGCCTCAGATGGCTATCGAAGCTTCGGCAGGGTCTTTTGCTTCCCGACAACGCCAAATAAACCCGGTGGCCCAGGTAGCTCTACAGAACCGATGTCTCTTGGACCTCCTCACGGCCGAGAAAGGAGGAACTTGTACGTGTCTCAATGAAGATCGCTACTACTACATCAACGAAACAGGTGGAGTGGAAACCAATATCCACATCCTCACCAAAGGTCGGGAGTCTCTCCAAACACAGTATCACCCTGTCAGCCCAACTACACCCCAATGGTGGCAGACCCCACTAACCACATGGCTCCTTCTCTCTCTAAGCCCACTCCTGATCCTTGGCATACTATTAATGGTGGCCCCTTGCTTTCTCCGAATCATCAAGGAAGGAATCCACGAAATATCTCAGTTATCAATCAACTAACTTGTTTTATATCCCTACGCTGGCCTGCCCACCTCCGACAGGCACCACGACGCCCCAAAATCAGCAGGAAGCAGCCGGATCTGAATCGTCGCCCCATTATAACATAACAAAAAGATCTGAATGTTGGGCCAGCGAGACTGGGGACCTCAAAACGGCCGACCCCAGGCCAGGAACCTCCCAATAAGGCCACCTTGCTGCCCAATCCTAACTTAGCACACCAAGACCTGTAACCCTTGCCCTAATTGGAATGCCGTCCTGCCCCCATCTTCCCACAGAAAACTCTTTAGAGACCCCACTGCAGTTGGCTTGGGCGTGACACACCCACCCCTTGCTCTCTGCCTTGCCTGCGGTGCATAACCTAGCCAGAGAGTGCAGCCCATTAAAAGCCGGTTTCAACAAAAATAAATAAATAAAAATGGAAGCCTGTTTCGACCAACTTTTGACTGGCCTCTCTTCCAGATCACTACCGATCAGATTAAACCTGACAAAAACCATGGTCCTTTTGTACCAAACTGCCACTTAAAGGCTGTGACAGCTGATCTCTACGTTGTTAGGAACTATATCGTTCCAAGATGTGTGAAACTGGCAGGGTCATAAATTCCAGACATCATTCACTCTTGGCTTGAAACGGGCTCATGGTATCTGGTATTAGGCTATGTTCTTTGGAATTTTTAGACGAATCTCACCACATCTACTTCTGCTGTGGAAAAAAAGACATCTTATCTTATTTAGCAAAGTGATAATGCAGTGTTTTAAATACATCCTAGCCTAGATGACACACGATACTTTGCTCAATGGTTCCCGGAGCCTCAGTCATTGTGATTTGATAGCACGCAAAGTCAATGAGAAACAGACACGCGGAATTTGAAGCACAAAGGTACGGTCTTTCTGGATCTTCACATTTGTTTCAGTTTCTCACTAATGACCTTCAAGGCCTTGAATACATTAGTCACCTTTTTAGGCAACTTCTATGATTAAAAGTAAGAGAAGAGCAAGTAGGATGTTACCTATGCATTTGGCTGAGTCTTCGAACTCTAAAGACGATGATGAGACCACCAGTCCATGCGGTGTCAAACTGAACAATGCAGCAGAGGCAACAAGAAACTGCTCGACCCAGGAGTAGGTGTGAGTGAAGGCTCACCGGAGGAATCATTCTATACCATAATCGACAGTCTGTACACGTCACTGCCTCGGGCTTGGCTCGGCTTCATCTGGTGCACATCTGTTGGTCTCACCCAGGAATTCAAGAAGGGCACTGAACACTAGTGATGAAACGGCTCTGCAAGGATATTCTGATTGTTCCATCACACGGGCCTCTTAACAATCCTAGCTACCCAAACTGCATTCTCAGTGTGTTTCTCCAAAACAATGAGGTGCCAACCTTTATCTGAACTCTTGAATACCACCTTCGCCTGTGGCTGTCCTGTTGTGGGGACACCTTTCACAGCTGCATGCTTTCCCCGTTTCTCATTGTGTCCCCTGCCAAGTTTGGACCCCTAGAATACCTACCCTTGTCCTGTGCCCAGGCTTGCCCTGTCGGTGATTCATTCACATGGACATTCTGCTGTGGGCGGTGTCCTCTCAGGGCTCGTGATATTTACAGATATTTACATTCCTTCCCAAGCTTTGCTGTAGGCCAAATCCTTGCTCCTCACCTGGTCCCATCTGGTCTACCCAGACTCAAAAAAAAAAAATCACAACCGACAGTGCAAATAAAGGAAGAGCAGGTGGAGATTTTTCCAAGCCCAGACCCTGAAGACAAGAACTGAGGCAGACGGACTCTACATTTACTGTTGTGAGGATGAAAAGAGATACTCAGGATGATGCATATTACACAACATCTCACAAGCTTTCCGTGCCTTAAGTATCTAGCCCGTTGTTCATTCCGTGCAAAACTGTGAGACTCAGGCACTCTTTCAGAGCCTTCTGGGACAATACGGGACAACATGTATAAACTATGGGATGATCACCAAAATGAACCCGATTAACCTCAAACAATGGACATAATTTTTTTATCTCCTTTTTTTTAAGGATTTATTTATTTATTCATGATAGATATAGAGAGAGAAAGAGAGAGACAGAGACACGGGAGGAGGGAGAAGCTGGCTCCATGTTGGCAGCCTGACGTGGGACTCGATCTCGGGATGCCAGGATCGCGCCCTGGGCCAAAGGCAGTCGCCAAACCGCTGAGCCACCCAGGGATCCCCATCATCTGACATCTCCCATCTCCCTACAAAGGTGGTCAATGATTCATTATGTTATTATCTGTTTCTCACCCCAACATTTCTATCTACCTGTATCCATCCATTTGCTTATGACTGAAACCAGGCAGCCATATCTGTTTCTACATCTAACCCAAGACCGTTCTAATTTAAAATATACTTTACATCCATCTTATTATTTTCTTCTCTATAGTCAGCACCCAGGTCACATTTGTATGTCCCACTGAAATCTCTCACTAGAACTACTATCATTGCATTCTGGGTGGCCTTCCAACTTGTAACTCAAGTCTTTCAATTTTTTTAAAGACAACTTTTATCACTTTGAGAGAGAGCATGAGAGAGAGTGCATGAGTCGGGGCGGGGAGGGGCAGAGGGAGAGGGAGAAGCAGATGCACCACTGGGCAGAGATCCTGACGCAGGGCGGATCCCAGGACCCTGGGATCCTGACCTGAGCCAAAAGGCAAAGGCTCAACCGACTGAGCCCCCCACACACAACAGGTGTCCCTAACTCTGTTCTTTTCTGAATCATTCCCAAACCCACAACAGGTAGCCTAATAGTGCAAAGCCCCAAACATCATTATGTTGTTACTTAGCTTATTAGTTCTCTTCAAAGTCTTCTCCTTGCACCTTGGATGATATCAAAACCCTCTGAGCCAATAAAGCCTGGTGTGATCTAGTCCATGCTGACTTCTTTAGTCACATCTAATGCTGCTCTCCTATCTATTAATTATGTTCCACCTGCCCTGACCATTTTTCAATCTTTCTCAATGTTGGAGACTCCCATCAATATATTTTTTTTACAGTCTTCAACGTCTCAAATGCTATTAAGATTTCCTACGTAGGAACTTAGCCTTACAACGTTCATCAGATATGTTACTTCTTTAACAAGATCTTCCCCGAACCTCTAATTTAAGCTACTTCTCTCCATTATGATATTTTATGGTACATTGTCATTTTCTTTCATAGCACCTTTCCCACTTTTCTTGGAGGCACTTGTTTGTATGAATATTTCTAAAGTGACTCTCCTCTGGATAGGCCGTGAGCACGCTCCGTGGGAACATGGGTCTTTTGCATTCTACTGTATGCCAATGGCTAGTACAGGGACTGGCACATCGTTGGCACTCAATATATCTGTCCAAGGAGTGAGTGGAAATTCTGTATCTTATAGTTTATTTGTTCAATTATTCAATAAGCTATTATCTTGTGTAAAGCACGGTCTTCACCTCATTGGATAGAGCAGAGACAGAAAGATGCAAAAGTTCCTGCTTTGGTGAAGCTTCTAGAGTGGGAAACCAGTAATTAGCAACGAATTCAAAACATCACATCGCATTTTAGAAAGAGACGTGTAGCAAAGAAAAAATGGAGCAGGACAACGGAAATGAGGGGTTCCAGGGAGATGCGATTTACAGTTAGAATAAATCATCAATGTAGGCCTTCATGAACAGTTTACCTCTGGGAACAGACTTGAAGCAAGTGAAGGCTTTCTGAGAGAAATTCGAGATAAAGAATTTTCTAGGCGAGGGAACCGGCTAGAATGAGTCCAAGAGTGGGCACTTGTATGGGTTTCTGAGAAACAGTAAAGGAAGACGCAGAGTGGTCAGGAAGGCAGACATAGAGGTTGTGATAAAAGAGACAAGGAAGGGCAGACAGATCACGCAGGCCTTTTGACCACCATCCTCACTTTGGCTTTTACAGTGACTGAGCTGGGTGAGCCTTCAAATGGTTTCAGAAGTGTTATAGCATCTTACTTTTGCTTCAGGTGGATCGAGATGGCTACTCTGTGTAGAATCTTACAGCGCGGCATGGGGAAAGGCAGGAAAACCCCACAAAAGGCTTCTGAAGAATTCAGGCAAGAGAAGATGGTCACTTGAATTAGGATCTAGCAGTGGAGATAATAGAAAACAGCTGGATTCTGGATCTATATTGAAGGTCAAGATAAAAGGTATTTTGCTGATGCACTGGATGGGGGTTTGAAAGACAGCAAGGAATTAAAGACACCTCTGAGTTCTGGAGGCTGAGTAACTGGGAAGACAGCCTTGCAGTCAAGTCACAGGGGTGAAGAATACAGATGAGTGTGTTCGGGGGGAGTTGGTGAGATCATGTTTCTTTGCAGAAACTGGAGGAGAGGTTACATGAGTAGTTGGATATACAATTCAGTGGGAGAATGACAAATGTGGGAGGTGACCACTACAAACAGCACGGAAGGCAGGGCAGGAGAGGATATCACTCCAGACCCGGACCCCACCCCGGAGTGACTGTAAACAGAAAGGACCAACTGCCATGCACCACACCTCGTGCAAAGCCTCGTGCCCTTGCATTCGGGTCGCGCTCAGGGAGGCCTTACTCAACATACCAGGATGATGGGAAATATTTCAATCTGACACATATAATAAGCATGAGGCATAAGTAGGTAGCCATTTAGGACACATCTCTCGTCAGACTCTTCATTGTGAAACGAATAAATTAAATTTCTTCTATCAGGTAATATTTTTATTATCATGTACATTTTCTACCTGCTAAGAAAGAAAGCAATGTGTCAATATTTTGTGGATTAAGTAAGTGTCTACAGGAATAGCCATACGCTGTGACGATGGCTAGAGTGCCTCACAGATCCTACTTTCATGCAGTGCACACGCCTCCCAGGCACAACTGTACAATCTACATTTGAGAAAATATAGCATTTGAATAACAAGAGACCAGTACGATAAAACGGGCCCATAGGGCTTATTATAAACATCTTCTAAATATAAATTGCTCTTCGAATTCTATCCTGTAGGAGGAATAGAGTTTTCCATGCAAACCAAAGAACGTCATAAAGCCGGCTGACAGACACATAAAACCCTTATCATAGTAACTTAGGTTTTAGTGATCTCTAAATTATTACCCAGAAATACAGTCTGGATCCTAATAATTAACTCACTCCAGAAACATTCACCGCGAGCCTCATGTGGTTTCCTGACACGCTCTGACGCAGGCGCTGATGACACAGCGATGGGCAAAACACATCAGGCATCTGCCCCCATCCACAGGGTTTGGTCTTCCTCGGGGGGTGGAAGAGACAATGACTGAATAAATCTGTAACATGTCACAAGGTGGTGAGCGCCACAAAGAGCGGGCACGCAGGGCAGGGGACCCGGGGCGGGCTGGCTCTCGTGTAAGTCATGCGCTCAGCAGTTTCCAACTCGATTGTACTGTATGAGACTCTTTGACCACCATCTACTATTCAAGCACACGTAACAGAACAAAGGCCCCGTGGAGTGAGGACAGGTGACCCAGCTTGGAAAGGGCAAGCGTGGAAACAGACACCAGGTCTTCTAAATTGCCCTCAGAGATCTTTTCCCGCTAATGCAGTAGAGAGGGGCAGCATTCCTGTTCTGCAGACTAGGAGTAGGAGAGAGAAAAAAAAGAGGTCATTAGCCTTAGGGACAACTGCTGATGGCTGTCGAACGATCAGAGTTTAGTAAGTGGGAGATATATATAAAAAGGTAAGAGTACAGTTGTTCCTTGAACAACATGTGTTTGCATTGCATGGGTCCACTTCTTTATACAGTACAGCACCATACATGTCTTTACACCCATGATTTTCTTTTTTTAAAGATTTAGTTAGTTATTTAAGAGAGAATGAGAAAGAGTGTGTACACGAGTTGGAGGGGCAGAGGGAGAGAATTCCAAGTAGACTCACTGCTGAGCATGAATCCCGATGCAGGGCTTGATCCAGAGACCATGAGATCATGACCTGAGCCAAAACCAAGAGTCAGGTACTTAACTGACGGCATCGCCCAGGCGCCCAATGACTGCACCACTCAGGCGCCCCTCTTCCTCATGATTTTAATAACATTTTATTTTCCCCAGCTCACTTCATTGTAAGATACATATTAGTCTACTGTTTATATCATCAGTAAGGTTCCCATCAACAGTGGGCTACTACTAACAGTCAAGTTTTGGCAGAATCAAAAATCATACATGGATTTTTCAGCTGTGCTGGGGGATGCTGTCGAGACCCCTAATCCCCACGTTGTGGGGAGGTCAGCTATATTCTAATGAATTTGTAGTTCTTCACGGAACTACACTTTCCAAATTAGTCGCTTCTACAAAAACCTGAAGCAGAGAATACAAAGTTCACTGAAGCCAATGTTTCAGTAACTAAATTTGAGCTACTGTTGATGAAATTGAGTACTGTATATTTCCTGTTATGAGAGTATCTCGTGCGCACGCATGCACACACACCATCCCTACAGAGCCTTCTGCGGGCTCTTTGTTTTCCACTCGATGCCAGAGAAACTTCCCTATTTATCCACAAAGTTCACATTTCCAAAGCCAAACAACAGCACTGCAAACATGGACTAGTGGTAAAAGGAGTGAGGCATGTCTCCGTCCAGTTAGACCAGAGGAGTGGCAAACATTGTTGCCGCCAAAACCAACGGAAAACCCAATTACAAATATGATGGTCACAAACGACACTTCCCTACAAAACAAAAGTGGCACACCCTGTTGTCTTGTCCAAACTCTCTATGGCCCCAACCAATCGAGAGCTTCCAGCTTTCCTGCACTTACTTGCTTCCCTTACGTTTGTCACCTCAGATACATGACTTTTCTTTTCTGCAGCTCAGGTTTTGATTTTTTGGTAACATCTTCTAACACTTTCGAAGGTTTTGTTGTATTGATTTCTTCAAAGAATATCAACACCTTCTAGCTAAGGATCTCCTACAAATGACTGTGTTGTCTTTACTTCAAATAATTAATAAACTTCCTTTGTGCTTAAGAGTCATTAGGCGCGCGCGCGCGCGCACACACACACACACACACACACACACACACACACACACACAGAGTCATGAAGCACCATGACAACCCACTGGTTAGTTCTCAACATTTTGCAATTCAGATCACTAGTCAGCTTTCTTCCTGGTCTTCAGACCTGCTTCAATACAACAGGTAAGTATAAAAACAACTTTCATCAGTGGAAAATCCCATAGGAGTTCAGTATTGTTGCACTCTAATGGATACATGGAAGCAAATGTGTATTTCTAGAAACCAATGAATTTATGACTATAAAAGATACAGCACCTGTAAATTGAAGAGCTTATTCCTCAAAAACATAGCGGATAAAAAAAGTCAGTGCATACATCCAAAAAAGCCTTAAATAATAAGGGAGGAAAATAAGTAAAACATGTTAAAAAGATGGCCAAATGAGAGAGGCATCCTACCTCTCAGGATGGTTTCCTTATCTTTTATTGCACTTTATAAATGTCATAAAATAATGATGATTTTTTTATTGGAGTTCAGTTTGCCAACATACAGCATAACACCCAGCGGCTCATCCCATCAAGTGCCCCCCTCAATGCTCATCACCCAGTCACCCCACACCCCCACCCCACCTCCTTTTCTTCCACCCCTTGTTCGTTTTCCAGAGTGAGGAGTCTCTCACGTTCTGTCTCCCTTTCTGATATTTTCCACTCATTTGTTCTCCTTTCCCCTTTCTTCCTTTTCACTATTTTTATATGCCCCAAATGAATGAGACATTACAATGTTTGTCCTTCTCCGATTGACTTACTTCACACAGCGTAATACATCCAGAACCAAATGATGACTATTTCAAAGGAGAAAAAACCACTTTTTTAAAATTAAGAGGTATCACACTGGGAGAATCCTTTCAATGACTGGGAAAAATATACGGTCACACAATACAATTTGCGGACAGCAGACACATACAGTGCATGTTGTCAACTTTCTCCATCATTAACCACATAACAAAGCTCTTTTAAAAGTACAAGGGGAGGCTACGGAAGGAGTTGCTACCACCTGTATTCCTGTTTCCAGTTTCTTCCTCATGTTTGTCAAGACAGAAAGAAGCATTTTTTTTTCTTTTCTTTCTTTTAAGTCTTTAGTTTAAAAAAAAAAAAAAAGGGCAAACCGATAGGATTTTCAACTTTTGGTGACAGTCATGGAAATCTGGAGACTCATGGAGACTAGGGGTTCTGAACTGAAATTAAGATTTCAAGGATTACAGTTAAAGTCTCAGAGCGAAAGACATGAGGCCGAGTATTTTTCAACGAAAGCCCAAAGAGAAAAACAGAGGCTGACGACAGAGAAGAGCTGTGACATAAACCACAGATGATGTCGGAATTGTGATTTCTGTTAAATCTTGCCATGTGTGCATGGATGTACGTACAGATACACACACATAGATCTCCGACAGTTCTTGTTCCTCAACGGTTATGCTCAAGGTTTGGTGGGGGGACCATCATTCTTTGTCTTGGCATATTTTGCTTACTTTTTGCTACGAAAAGACATAGAAAATTAAGTATAAAGATAATTTACAGATTTCAACTGTAAAAGAAAATATCAGGTTTTTAGTCCATAAAATCCAGACACCGACTGATAAAGCATCATCCTAGGAGGATCATCACTAGAAAAGTCCAATGGGACACACGGAAAAACGTCACGTTATCTACTTCCAAAGACAAAATTATTTTCACACTTTCTAGAGGTATTCTATATTTAATGTTGACACCTGATGGAAAGGTCTGAAGTACTACAAACGCTCAGACATTGTAGAAAAGGATGTAGTACTGCCACATCTACCATCAATTCTATCTAAGTAAGTGCTATTTTATGGTGTTAGTTATTACTGTATATAAAACTACTGAAGACCAAGATTCTTTGGACATATTCTTACAGTTTCCCCAAATGTGTAAGATGGAAACAGGACTTTTTTGAGCATTCATTTTTTTCCCGCCTGAGTCACTAGCACCTCTCAAAAATAAGCTCTAGGGAATCATGAAGTCCATTCGATAATTTCCTACTAAACACCCTAAATTACATAGAAGACCGCCATGTTGATATAGATCTACTCAGGTTGTCAAGGAATTATTTAACTTACATTATGAGCAGCTACAGTTACCAGTGCTTCCAGTCTGGGACCTCATTTCTAAGTGTGTGAGTTGCTTCTCCTGTTTCCATAATAACCAATTTAACAATCAGCTTGGCAGTCAACTGCTTTAGAGGTAGTTTCATTAATATTAGCTCTCTTCTCCTTAATACATGAATCGACTGATACTGTGGGACTACTTATTTTTCTAATATACTCGTAAAAGGGCTCTGAATTCAAGGTAACAAACCTTCTGGAAGAATTAGCTCAGGCTCTTTTGTTTAAACTCAAACTTTTCCTTGTAGAACTTCAATGTATATGTTAGAATTTTCTTCCAATACTTTAGGACTCACTTAAACTTCTAGTCCAAATACGACGATTTCCTTTCGTTGCTGCAGGGGACCTGAAATGCAACAAAGTTATGAGCTAGAAGTTTTTCAGTTTTTCAAATGTCAGTAAAAACCAAAAAAAAAAACAAAAAAAAAAAAAAAGGAAGAAAGAAAGAAACAATTAAGAAATTCCAGGAATTAAATTGGAATACAAAGTGGTCTTCATTTCACAGGACTCCCTCTATCGTTAATCCTCACGAGAATGAACACAGAAAGGAAGCTACTCCCTTACTGGATAATGAAAATCGTGATATTTGGAATGCTTTTTCCAAATCAAAAAGCTCTCGAAACTAGTTCTTTCTCTCTCCTCTTTCCTGGTTTTGAGTAAAACACACTTCTTAGTAGATGATCTGGTACCTAACGAGCACTGCTGGTTGGCTGCACACACACGTACAACAACATGAACCCAACAAGTAGAACCAAACGTCACTCTCCTTACACGGCGTTTGTCGTTTCTAATGGCTGAGTAATATTCCATTGTATCATAGACCACAGCTTCTTTTGTTGTTGTTGTTGTTTTCTCAACTTTAAAGAGGTGGGGGAGGGGAGTCAGGGAAGGAAGAGGTGTGGACTTGAAGGTTTTTGATTTTTTAATGCAAAGTAATTTATTTTGTGTTTGATACCAGGTGAGACGATAAAGGTGATGGTGCTCATGCCCATACGCCGGCTCCAGGTGAAGTGCTCTAGGCTTCTGGCTCACTCTGCTACCTGAGAAGGTCTGTCTCAGCTTCAGCTCTACACAATGCTTGTGACTCAGCGCCTTGCGGGTTTGGGCAGTATGTAAACTTTCACAGACTTGCTGAAGGGGATGGTGCCCTCGATGCTGGTTTCCACCTGGGGTGACACTTTGCCACCTTCAATCCAGGGGGATTTTGGAATGCGGGAATTGGAGTTGTGGGCCAGTAGCAGCCTCACTTCCACCTGGCATGGTTCTGTCCAGGCAGTATGGGAGAGGTACACCTTAGTGATAAGCCGGTGGCGCCCTGGGCCAGGATTCCGCAAGTCTGCCAGCTTAGGATGAATCCTCTGAGCCTGGCCATCTGGATAGAAGACCTGGACCTTCACAGCACTCTCAGGGGCCTGCACATGTTCCAGGGTCGCATCGACATCCAGGGCCACAACCAATCCAGATGTAAACCGCAAAGGGTTGTCTGACTCGCCTGCTGGCTCAATGATGGTGGCTGAAGTGTGTGGATCTGCTCTGGAAGGGGGAGGTGCAAGAAGGTACTCTGCCTCAGCATGGTCTGTAGAATTTTGACCCCTTC
The DNA here is from genome assembly GCF_048418805.1 of Vulpes vulpes. NCBI lineage: Eukaryota > Metazoa > Chordata > Mammalia > Carnivora > Canidae > Vulpes > Vulpes vulpes. Next base: position 15,880,115 of record NC_132786.1, on the reverse strand, counting down.
CACAGGTTTGGATGTCATGAGTCGGGGCATAAGGTCAACACGTTTCTCCACAAAGCTGTCCTGTAAGTGGGGACAAATCAGTAATAAAACACCTCTGAAAAAAGTCCACTTCCTGTAAAAAGTTTTCACACATCGCAAATAAGGGGTCAACTCCTCGAGTAGTCCGTGCTGTTACTATAAGTTGCAAGGCTTTGGCCTGCAGCCTCAGGTGATGTATAATCACCACCTGTTTCTTCTCCACACCACTGTACATCAACTCCATTTTGTAGGTCTCTTCCATGATCTGTTTTGCTGCTGCGGAGGCCAAGTCACTCTGCTTCAAATATAAAGGGGCAGCCACATTCCACAGCTTTCCTTGCAAGGCCTCGATGAGAAGAAGCTGATACCGAAGATAGGTAGCCGAGAAGTCAGCAACTCCTGCTAGTTCAGACTGAAGTTCTCCAAGTCTTTGCAGATCCCGGATGGTGAACTCCAGCAGCTTCTGGGTTCCCTGAGGGTCCCGGTGCTCTGAAGACTGTACACCCTTTCAGGGTTCTGCTGCAGGAACTGATGCGACGGGTCCTCATGGGGCGCAATACCGGGAGAAACGGCCGATGACACTAGTTTTCTACCTGGTAACCTTAAGGCAGGAACAAGATGAGAAAGACTGTCGTGGAGGGAGGAATAATGCCTGAAGGTATCATCTGAGAACAGTGCCGGCATTGTTGGACAGATTGTAGCAGCATTAAAAATACGAACCAAAACTGCAATGTAAGCTGGGTCATCCATGTCTGGTTCAGCTGTGTCAAAAAATGGATGGGTGCTCAGGAGCTCTGGCACCAAGGAAAGCACCAGGGTTGCATGCAGACTTCCCAGAAACTTCAAGCACTTCCATATAGAGTCCCTATCAGTAGGGTACTTGGTTAAATTTTTCAGCAGCTCCGCCAGTGCAAGATGAATCCCTTCTTTAGTCGAAACATTAGTACAGCATAAAAGTGCGTGAAGAGCCAGCCTCTCGAATATCTCTGGACGAATCCTCTAACACAGCCAGGACACTGTCAAGCTGATCCTCTCGGAGAGTGATATTATTAGAAATTTTTCTGAGGCCGTGTATGGACTGTAGACGTACTTCCTCAATTTCATCATTAAACATGTCAACCGGGAAATCAGGGCGGCACTTCTCCGCAAAAGAAGGTGAAGATTGGGCCAGCATGCAGAGAGCCTCCACGGCAGCAATGCGGACCTCATACATCTCATCTTCCAATCCATGAAAAAAGGCTTCACAAGCTCCTGACTCAATCAAGTTCACAGGTCCTGTATCTATTTCTTCTTTGGGAGCATCACCTACCCACTTTCTGCCACTGGAAAACTCTCCTGACCTGTAAAGTTCCTTGGCACGTTCATGTGCAGTGCATTTTCTCCTGAGATCTGACATGAGCTTCTTGTCGAGCGTCTGCTCCAAGAAATGAGAACTGACTTGTTCCATTGAGCCCAATAGCTTTGCAGCCTGAACTCGAACCACCCAGGAGCCATCACGGACCATGGGACAAATTTTTCCAAATGCTCATCAACTAAGCGAATTTCTTCATTACAAGAAGTAATGGGGACAATGCTTTCAGGATAGAGCTGACTGACAACCCAGATAAGTTGGACTGCAGCACTGCGCACTTGTCCATAGTCATCAGATGACAATTTACAGGCCTGCTTATAAATTGCTTGGTGTAATTTCACTCCTCTTTCATGAAGCTGCAATATGGCTTTTATAGCCACTGTTCTGACACGTGGGTCTTGGTCACTGAAGTAATCCCCTGTAATCTTCTGGACATCTCTGAGAGCTAGGCCTTCTCCATCTTTTGTCACACTTGTCTCCAAAGAGCCAAGATTGCCAAGTCATTGCAGGCACTTATTTCTTACACCATGAGACGTATCTGTGAGGTGCTTGCAGGCTACATCAACTAATCCCATCTGGATAGCTTGATTCTCTGGGAGTTTGGTGCCAATTGCAAGCAAGGTGTCCAACAGTTGAGCAAGGATTTGATGAGACTTTTCATTCTGCAGGATGTTAATGGCATCATCCATAATGCAGTCTGGTGAAAATCCTGCAGTCTTTAATAATAAACCCAACAATAATGCAATTTTCAGTCTCACAGATGGATCATTCTCCTTGTAATAATGTTCCAAGAGAATCCTGACTACTCCTTCCACACTTTCTGCTTCAACAGGCTTTCTGGAAAACTGGAGTAGATACTGCAAAACATCCATTGGGGAGGGAGCTTTACACAGATCTACGAGGAGTGCTGCAGATCTCCTTGGTTTTGTCAATCACAGTTTCTTGGTTGCAATTTCCTCCTGTTGTTGCTGGACCACCTAAGTGAATTCCTCGTACACTCGTTTCTTTAGGTGAGCCGCCATGACTGCCCGCCACACCACAGCTTCTTGATCCATCATCTTTCGATGGACACCGAGGCTCCTTCCACAGTTTGCCTACTGTGGACATTGCTGCTATAAACATTGGGGTGCGGCTTTCCCGGGCATTATGCTGAGTGAAAACAGTCAATCGGAGAAGGACTGACATTATGTGGTCTCATTCATTTGGGAAATATAAAAATTAGTGAAAGGGAATAAAGGCAAAGCAGAGAAAATGACTGAAAGTATCAGTGAGGGTGACAAAACAGGAGACACCTAACTCTGGGAAACAAACAAGGGGTAGTAAAAGGGGAAGTGGGTGGGGGGGTGGGGTGACTGGGAGATGGGCAATGAAGGAGGCAAGTGGCGGGATGAGCACTGGGTGTTGTGCTATTTGTGGACAAATTGAATTCCAATAAAAAATTAAAAATTCAAAACAAAGAAAAGGGCTTATTTAAAATAAGCAAACATTTAACTGATGTATTCAGTAGGTCCAATAAATGGAAATATATGAAACTAAAAAAAAAAAAAAAAAAAAAAAAAAAAAACACCGGGGAAATCTTCAGGGTTCTAAAGAATGTCATTGTTTTTCAAAAGATATCCGAATGATATAAACAGGAACACCACAAGTACAGAAGGAAAAGCTGCCGGAGGCATCGATATGAACAATTTCACTACTACATTAAATGCCGTAGATCGTTGGGGGAAAGATTTAATAGCATCAGTAAATAAGAATTTTTAAGCCATGGACTCAGTTATTTTTTTAACATAAGGAAATATGCAATAATGTATTTGAAATGTGAAAAAGTACCTGTTCCCACGGCCACCCTGGAGGAAGAGCACGCCAAGGGGCATGCTATCGGGATCCCCCACATGATGGAGCAGCCACCTGACTCAGTGGAACAACCGACTTCCGCCACTGAGGAACATCCTAAAGGAAATCAAGAGCCCGCCAGAGCTACTACAAGGGGGCGAGCTGAAACTTATAGGCCTGAGCAGTTCGAGCCGGGCGTGGCCGTTGGTGCTGAGTGCTTGACCCGAGCCGAGATGCCAGCTGCTGAGGCCAAGACAATTCACATGGCAGTCACACCTCTGATTCACTGTCCGACCTGGAGGAGCCACCTGCACACTTGGCCACCCTGCAAGAAGAGCTACCCCGGGCACCCACTATCAATGTCCCCGGAATGCCTTGCCAAAGGAGTCACCTGCCTCAGTGCAGCAACCAGCTTCGGCCCCTGAGCAACATCATGAACCATGTCAGCAGCCCACCCCAGCTCCGAAGGTGGGGCCTAATAAAGCTTCTGGGCTTGCGGTGATCGAGCTGGGCAGGGCTGTCGGTGCTGAGTGCTTGGCCAGAGTGCAGATGCCAGCTGAGGAGTCGAAGCCAATGCACGAGGTGGTCACACCTCTGATTCACTCTCCCGACAAGGAGGACCCACCTGTAATCTCGGCCACCCTCGCGGTAGATGATGTCCCGGGGCGTGCTATCAGGGTCCAACACATGCCAGTGCGGCCACCCGGATCAGTGGAGCAACTAGTGTCCGCCCCGGTGCAATATCCTGAACCACCTCAACAACCGGCCCCAGCTCCTACCTCGCAGCCTTTTAAGCTTCAGGGCCAGAGGTGATCGAGCTGGTCACGGCTCGAGCCGAGAAGCCAGGCTGCTGAGACCAAACCAATGCACGTGGTGGTAACACCTCTGACTCACTGTGCCAACATGCAAGAGCTACCTGTACCCGTGGCCACCCTGGAGGAAGAGCACGCCCAGGTGCATTCTTTCGGGTTCCCGCACATGCCGGACCTGCCACCTGCCTCAGTGGAGCGAACGACTTTGGCCACTGAGCCACATCCTGAACCCAATCAAGAGCCTGCCACAGAGACTACAGTGAGGCCAGCTGAAGCTTCTGGAGACGGAATACTTCCAAACTCGTTCTATAAGGCCACCATCACCTTAAGACCAAAAGCAGAAGAAGACCCCACCGCACCAAAAAGGAGAGTTATAAACCGATGTCCCCAATGAACACGGATGCAAAAGTTCTCAACAAGATACGAGCCAATAGGGATCCCTGGGTGGCGCAGAGGTTTGGCGCCTGCCTTTGGCCCAGGGCGCGATCCTGGAGACCCGGGATCGAATCCCACGTCGGACTCCCAGTGCATGGAGCCTGCTTCTCCCTCTGCCTGTGTCTCTGCCTCTCTCTCTCTCTCTCTCTATCATAAATAAATAAAAAGAAAATTAAAAAAAAAAAAGATACGAGCCAATAGGATCCAACAGTACATTGAGAAGTTACTCACGATGACCAGGTGGCATTTATCCCTGGGACGCAAGGCTGGTTCTACACTCGTCAAATACTCCATGTGACTGATCAGATCTACAAGAGAAAAAACGAGAACCAGGTGATCCTCTCAAGAGATCCAGAGAAAGCATTTGAAAAAATACGGCATCCATTCCTGATCCAAACGCTTCAGAGTATAGGGATACAGGGAACGTTCCTCAGCATCTTCAAAGCCGTCTACGAAAAGCCCACAGAAAATTATCATTCCCAAGGCGGAAACACTGGGAGCCTTTCCCCGAAGAAGATGAGGAAGGAGACATGGATGTCCACTCTCACCACTGCTATTCAACATAACACTAGACATCGTAGCCTCAGCAATCAGGCAACAAAAAGAAATAAAAGGCATTCAAATCAGCCTAGAACACGTCAAACTCTCCCTCTTCGCAGATGACATGATACCGGACACCTAGAAAACCCAACAGACTCCACCCCAAGACTGCTAGAACTCATACAGCAAATTCGGCAGTGTGGCAGGGTACAAAATCAATGCCCAGAAGTCAGTGGCCTTTCTAGATGCTAACGATGAGACTGAAGAAAGAGAAATTAAGGAGTCGACCCCATTTACGATGGCACCCAAAAGCATGAGCTACCTAGGAATAAACCTAACGAAAGAGGTAAAGGATCTCAACCCGAAAAACGACAGAACACGTCTGAAAGAGACTGAGGAAGACAAAGAGATGGCTAACTATTCCATGCTCATGGATCCGGAGAATGAATATTGGGAAAACGTCAATGTGGGCAATTTACACAATTAACGCAATCACGATCAAAAATACCACGGACTCTCTTCAGAGAGGTGGAACAGATCATCGGAAGATTTGTGTGGAATCAGAAAGGACCCCGAATGGCCACGGGAATAGTAGCCAAGAAAGCCACAGCGGGGGGCAGCACAATGCCGGATTTCAGGTTGCGCTGCAAAGCTGTGCTCACCAAGACAGTGTGGTACAGGCACAAAAACAGACACAGCCACCAATGGAACAGAAGAGGAATCCAGAAGCGGACCCTCAACTCGATGGTCAAGACCATATATTCGACCAAGCCTGAGAGACCATCCACTGGAAAAAAGACAAGTCTCCTCCATAAATGCCACTGGAAACGCTGGACAGCCACATGCAGAGGAGGGAAACTGGACCACTGTCTCACACTAGACACAAAGATAAACTCAAAATGGATGAAAGATCTAAATGTGAGAGGAGATTCCATTAAAACCCTGGGGGAGAACACAGGCAACGCCCATCCAAAACTTGGCCACAGCAACTTCTTGCAAGATACACCCATGAAGGCCAGAGAAACAAAAGGAAAGATGAACTACTGGGACTTCACCAGGATGAGAAGCTTCCGCACAGCCAAAGAGACACTCAACAAAACCAACAGACCATCTCCAGAATGGGAGAAGCTACTTGCAAATGACCCGTCGGATAAAGGGCAGCATCCAAGATCTCAAAAGAACCTATTCAACTCCACAGCAGAGAAACCAACCATCCAATCCGGAAATGGGCAAAAGACACCAATGGAAACGGCACAGAGCAAGACACAGACGTGGCCGACAAGCCCATGAGAAAGTGCCCACATCACTGCATTTGCATCAGAGAAATACAGATCAAAGCCACAAGGAGATCCCACCTCACAGCGGTGAGAATGGGCAGCACTGGCCAGACAGGAAACACCAAACGTTGGACAGGATGCGCAGAAAGGGGAACGCTTCAAAATTCAACAGTGTCAGAGGTAGCCATACTCACCTGATAGGGACCAAGGCGGGGGGCGGGCTCCCGGCCAGGCTGGGGCGCTCAGGAGGCACCTGAGAGCAGGGAGGAAGAGCCAGGGCCTTGGGGGGGCTCCTGGGGCCCAGCAGCCCAGGCCCTCAAGCCGCCGCCCCAAGGCCGTGCCCTGACGGTGGACGGTGCCTGCACCCTAAGCCCTCTGAGCGCGCGCGCATGGGTTCCCCGGCACCTCCCTGAGCCCCGGGGGAGGGGCCCCGCACCTTCCCCGAGCCGCCCGGAGGAGGCCCCACCGCCACCCCCTCCGCCAACAGGTCCCGCCCCGCCTCCCCCCGCGCAGCCCTCTGTCGGGCACCCTGGTGGCCCTCGCCACGGGGGCGCCTCCGTGCGGCCCCCGAGGCCCGCTGTCCCCCGCGCGGTCCCTCCCAGACAACCGTCGCGCCACACGCGAGGGCCAGATGCCTCTCCTACAGCCATCCCGGGGCCCCTCACGCCTCCCGGGGCCCACGCCGACCTGCGCGCCGGGGCCGAGGCCTGCAGAGCCGCTGCCGGGAGCCCGCAGCGCCGGGAACCGCGGGCCTGGAGCGGTGGCGCGGCCGCGCAACCTCCTGCCAGGGGGATGGCTGGGTCGGGTCCATCTGGTCCAGTCGGGTCGCCATGTCTGGGCCCAGCTCCTCCCGCGGCCACGCCCTGGCCCCCCTCAGGCCATGCTCCGGGTCAGGTGCTGGGGCAAGCTCCGGCCACGCCCCGGCCACGCCCTGGCCAAGCTCCCGGCCAAGCCCCCCCACACAGCAGCCGGCCCTCCCTGGAGCCTAGAGGGGACCAGAGACCGCCTCTGCCTCCCCACGCTAGTCTGGTCGGGGCGCCGGGTCCGAGGCCTTGCGCCACCTGCTCAGTGCCACCCGCTCAGTCCCGAGGGACTCCTGCTCAGGGAGGCACGAAGCCTCTCTCTGGCTCTGTGTCTCCCTCCCTGTCCCTCTGACCCGGTCTCTGTCTCTCCCTCCGGGTCTGGGGTCTGGCCCTGTCTCTCTCCCACTCCCCTCCACCCCTGTCTGTCTCTCTCTCTCTCCCTCCAGTCTTTCTTCTCTCACTCCCTATCTTGGCCTGTCCCTCCCTGTCTCTGTGTCTACCTCCTTGTCTCTCGGTCTCTCACTTGTCTCCCTCCCTGTCTCATTCTCTCCATCCCATCTCTGTCTCAGTCTCTCCTCCCTCCCTGTCTCTGACTCTCCCTCCCTGTCTCAGTCTCCCCTCCTGTCTCTTGGTCTCCCTCCCTGCACCATGGTCTCTCCCGTCTGTCCCATCTCTCCCTCCCTGTCTCTTGGTCTGTCTGTCCCTCCCTCCCTGTCTCTGGATCCCTCCATCCCTGTCCTGTGTCTCTGCCCCTGTCTCGATCTCTCACCCCCCTCTTCTCAGTTGCTCCTCCCTCTCTCCATCTCTCTCTCTCCCTCCCTGTCTCTCAGTCTCCCCCTCGCTTTCTCTCCGTCTCCCTGCCCATCTCTATCTATCTCTCCCTCCCTGTCTGGGGGCTCCCTCCCTGTCTCTGTCCATCCCTCCACTTCTGTCTACCCTTCCCTGCCTCGGTCTGTCCCTCCCTGTCTGTGTGTCTCCATCCCTGTCTCTGTCTATCCCTCCCTGGCTCTCTCACCCTGGCTCTCGGTCTCTCCCTCACTGTGTCTCGGTCTCCCTCCCTGGCTCTGGCTCTCATTCCCTGTCTCTCGGTCTCTCCCTCCCTGTCTCTGTGTCTCCACCTTCCTGTCTCTCGGTCTCTCCCTCCCTGTCTCATTCTCTCTCCATCCTGTCTCTGTGTCCCTCACTGTGTCACGGTCTCCCTCCCCGTCTCTGGGTCTCTCTGTCTCTCTCTATCTTCCTCACTGTCTCTCAGTGTGTCCCTCCCTGGCTCATGGATTCTACTTCTGTGTCTGTCCCTCCCTCCCTCCCTCCCTCCCTCAGTCTCCCGGCCTTGTCTCGGTCTCTCCCATGCTGTCTCTCTGTCTCTCACTCGCTGTGTCTCCCCCATCCCTATCTCTCCCTCCCTGTCTGTGACCCCTCCCAGAAAATCCTCTCAAGAGATGCACAGAAAGCATTTGACAAAATACGGCATCCATTCCTGATCCAAACGCTTCAGAGTGTAGGGACAGAGAGAACGTTCCTCAGCATCTCCAAAGCCATCGACGGAAAGGAAAGCCCGCGGCAAATAATCATCCTCAATGCGGAAACACTGGGAGCCTTTCCCGTAGATTGGGAACGAGACACGGACTTCCACCCTCACCACGGCTACTCAAAATACAGCTAGACCTCACGGCCTCAGCAATCAGGCCACAAAAAGAAAAAAAAGGCATTCAAATCCACAAAGAAGTAGACAAACTCTCCCTCTTCGCCGAAAACATGATGTCCTACCTGGAAAACGCAAAAGACTCCACCCCAAGATTGCCAGAACTCAAACAGCAGCAAAATCGGCGGCGTGGCAGGATACCAAATCAATGCCCAGAAATCACTGGCCTCTCCATACACCAACGATGAGACTGGAGAAAGAGAATTGAAGGAGTCGGTCCCAGTGACAATTGCACCCAAAAGCATGAGATACCTAGGAATACACCTAACCAGAGAGGTAAAGGATCCCTACCCAAAAAACTACAGAACACCTCTGAAAGAAATTGAGGAAGACACAAAGTGATGGAAAACCATTCCATGCTCCTGGATTGGAAGAATTCATATATTGGGAAAATGTCCACGTGACCCAGGGCAATTTACACATGGAACGCAATCCCTATCATCAGAAATACCACGGGCTCTCTTCAGAGAGCTGGAACAAATCATCGGAAGATTAGTGTGTGGAATCATCAGAAAAGACCCTGAATGCCCAGGGCAATATGAGAAAAGAAAACCACAGCTGGCGGCATCACAATGCCGGACTTCAGGTCGAGCTACAAAGCTGTGCTCATCAAGACAGTGTGGTACTGGCACAAAAACAGACACACAGGTCAATGGCACAGAAGAGACAAATCCAGAAGTGGACCCTCAACTCTACCGTCAAGACCGTACATTCGACGAAGCACGAAAGACCATCCACTGGAAAAAACACAGTCTCTTCAGTAAAGGCTGCTGGGCACGTTGGACAGCCACACACAGAGGAATGAAACTGGACCATTCTCTCACACCACCGTACACAAAGAGAAACTCAAAATGGATGAAAGATCTAAATGTGAGACAGGATTCCATCAAACTCCTAGGGGAGAACACAGGCAACGCCCTTCTTGAACTTGGCCACAGCAACTTCTTGCAAGACACATCCATGAAGGCCAGGGAAACAGAGCCAAAATGAATCACTGGGACTTCATCAAGATGAGGAGCTTCCACACAGCAAAAGAAACGCTCAACAAAACTAAAAGACAAACCTCCAGAATGGAAGAAGATATGTGCAAATGACCCGTCCGATAAAGGGCCAGTTATCCAAGATCTCTAAAGAACTTTTTCATCTCAACAGCAGAGAAACCAAGAGTGCCACCCTGAAAGGGGCAAAAGACACCAACAGAAACGTCACACAGGAAGACACAGACGTGGCCAACAAGCACACGAGACGATGCTCTGCACGCTGGCCGTCAGGGAAATAGCAAAAGCACAATGAGATACCACCTCACACCTGTGAGAATGGGGAACAAGAACCAGACAGGACACAACAAATGTTGGAGAGGATGTGGAGAAAAGGGAATGCTTTCAAAATTCAAAAGTTTCAGAAATCGCCATACTCATCTGATATGGACGAAGGGGGGGGGGGCGGGCGTGCTCCTGGCGAGCCTGGGGAGCTTGGGAATGGGGGAAGGGGGGAAGTGGGGCAGGGGCTGAAGGGGCAAGGGGGGGACGGTGAGCAGGGGCGGAGGGGGGGGGAGGGGAGGAGGGGAGAGGAGGAAGAGCCAAGGGCCTTGGGGGCGCTCCTGGGGCCCAGCCACCCAGGCCCTCAAGCCACCGCCCCAAGGCCGTGCCCTGAAGGTGGATGGTGCCTGCATCCAAACCCCTCTGAGCGTGCCCGGATGGGCTTGGCACCCTCTCTGAGCCCCAGTGGAGGGGCCCCACACCCTCTCTGAGTCGCCCGGAGGAGACCTGACCCGTAGGAGGCCCCACCACCAGCCCCCTCCGCGAACAGGTCCCACCACTCCCCCACCGCAGCCCGTTGTCTCTCAGTCTCTCCCTCCCTGTCTCTGGGTCTCCCCTCCCTGTCTCTCTGTCTCTACCTCCCTGTCTCTGGGTCTCCCTCCCTCTCTGTCTCTCCCATGCTGTCTAGATATCACTATCCTTGTCTCCGTGTCTCCCTCTCTGTGTCTCGGTCTCTCCCTCCCAGTCTCTCGGCGTCTCCCTACCTGTTTCCCTGCCTCTCCCTCCCTGTCTTTCAGTCTCTGCCTCAACGTCTCTGTCTCTCCGTCCCTGTCTCTCTGATTCTCCTTCCCTATCTCTGTGTCTGTCTCTGCTCGCCGCCCAATCTCGGCCGCCCCCCCCCCCGCCCCATCTCCTTCTCTCCCTCCCTCTCTCTGACTCTCGCTCCGTATCTCACCGGCTCTCCCTCCCTGTGTCTCTGTCTCTCCTTGCGTCTCTATCTCTCTGCCAGTCTCTGTGTGTCTCCCTTTGGGTCTCCCGGTCTCTCACGCCCTGTCTCGTTCTCTCCATCCTGTCTCTGTGTCCCCCTCACTGTGTCTTGGTCTCCCTCCCTGTCTCTCTGTCTCTTCCTGTCTCTTGGTGTCTCCCTCTCTGTCTCTGTCTCTCCCTCCCTGTCTCTCTGACTCTCCTTCCGTGTCTGGCTCTCTTCCTCCCTCCCTCAGTCTCCCTCCTTGTCTCGGTCTCTCCCTCGCCATCTCGCTGTCTCTCCCTCCACTCCCCTATCTCTCCCTCCCTGTCTGTGTCCACCTCCCTGTGTCTGTCCGTCCCTCCGGTTCTCTGTCTCTCCTTCCCTCTCCATGTCAATCAAAGAAAGGATGACAACCGTAGAATTCTCTCAATAGATGCAGAAAAAGCATTTGACCAAACAGACCATCCTTTCCTCATGAAAACCTTCCACCTGGTACGGATACCGGGAACAAACCTCAATTCTCATAAAACCCATCTACAAAAGACCCAGAGGGAATGTCCTCTTCATTGGGAAAATCCTAGAGCTTTTAACTTAAGGTCAGGAACACAACAGTGTGTCCACCCTCAACGCTGTCCTTCGGCACAGTAGTAGCGGTCCTAGCGTTCGCAGTGACATTCCGAAACAGAAAGAAAAGGCATCCCGATGGGCAAAGAAGTCAAACTCTCACTCTTCACAGAGGACATGACACTCTACGTGGAAAACCTCAAACAGTCACTAGATCGTACCTAAAGGATCTATCCAACAAGACGACCTAACAATCGTGGATATCTGTGCCCCGAATGTGGGAGCTGCCACGGATACCAATCAGTTGCGAAGCAAAGTTAAGACGTACTTAGATAATAATACACTTTTACTTGGGAGACACGAACACGGTGCTTTCTAGGATTGATAGATCTTCCAGGCACAGCATCTCCAAAGAAACAAGGGCACTAAAGGATACATCGGACCAGATGGATCTCACAGATGTTTACAAAACTTTACATCCAAATGCAACTGAATTCACATTCTTCTCTAGTGCACGTGGAACTTTGTCCAGAAGAGACCATATACTGGGTCACAAATCAGGTCGTGACCGATACCAAAAGACTGGGATCGTCCCCTGCGTATTTTCAGACCATAATGCTCTGAAACTAGAACTCAACCACAAGAAGAAGTTTGCAAGGATTTCAAACACGTGCAGGTTAAGGATCATCCTGCTAAAAGACGAAAGAAAGGGTCAACCAGGACATTAGAGAAGAATTAAAAAGATTCACAAAAACCAACGAGAATGAAGATACAACCAACCTGTTCCAAATCTTTGGGATACGGCAAAAGCGGTCCCACGTAGGGGAAATACATCCCAATGCAAGCGTCCATCGAAACACTGGAAAGAACTCAAATACAAAAGCTAACCTTGCACCTAAAGGAGCTGGAGAAGGAACGACAAATGAAACCTTCACCCAGCAGAAGTCGACGGTTAATAAGAATTCGAGCAGAACTCAATGAAATAGAGAGCAGAGGAATTGGGGAAACACATCCACAAAACCAGGAGGTGGATCTTTGAAAGAACAGATAAGAGAGAGAGAAACCATTAAGCCAGCCTTATGAAAAAAAAAGAGAGAGAGAAAAGACTCCAATGAATAAAATCATGAATGAGAAAGTAGAGATCACCACCACCACCAAGGAAATACAAACGATCTTAAAAACTCATCCTGAGCAGGTATACGCCAATAAATTGGGCAATCGAGAAGAAACGGACCCATTTCCGGAAAACCACAAACTACTGAAACCGGAACAGGAAGACACAGAAAACCCGAATAGGCCAATATCCAGGGAGGAAACTGAAGCAGTCATCGTCAAAGACCTCCCAAGACACAAAAGCCCAGGGCCAGATGCCTTCCCTGGGGAATGCTATCAAAAGTCTAAAGAAGAAACCGTACCTATTTCGACCAAAGCGGTTCCGAAAGATAGACAAGAGATGGAATACTTCCAAACTCGTTCTTGGAGGCCAGCATCACCTTAAGTCCAAAAGCAGACAAAGACCCAACCAACGAAGGAGAGTTAGAGACCCACAGACCTCACGTACACGGATGCAGACATTCTCCACAAGATACGAGCCAACAGGATCCAATGGCACATTGAGAAGTTACTCACCGTGACCAGGTGGCATTTATCCCCGGGACGCAAGGCTGGTTCAACACTCGGCAAGCACTCCGTGTGACTCATCAGATCTGCAAGAGAAAAAACAAGAACCAGATGATCCTCTCAAGAGACAGAGAAAGCATTTGACAAAATCCATTCCTGATCCAAATGCTTCAGAGTATAGAGACAGAGGGAAAGTCCCTCAGCATCTTCAAAGCCACCTATGACAAGCCCCTGGCAAATTATCATTCCCAATGGGGAGACACTGGGAGCCTTTCCCCAAAGACCAGGCACGAGACGGGGATGTCCACTCTCACCGCTACTATTCTCAACATAGTACGAGACGTCACGGCCTCAGCAATCAGGCAACAAAAAGAAATAAAAGGCATTCAAACCCGCAAAGGGGAAGTCAAACTCTCTCTCTTCGCAGATGACATGATACCGTACCTAGAAAACCCAAAAGACTCCACCCCAAGATTGCTGGAACTCCTACAGCAAGTTCGGCAGTGTGGCGGGATACAAACTCAGGGCCCAGAAACCAGTGGCCTTTCTGTACGTGAACAATGAGACCGAGGAAAGGGACATCGAGGAAGGGGCCAATCCCATTTATACAACCACAGCACCCAAAAAAAAGCATGAGCTACCTAGAAAGAAACCTAACCAAAGGGGTAAAGGATCTCTACCCGAAACACTGCAGAACACGTCTGAAAGAAACTGAGGAAGACACAAAGAGATGGAAAAAGGTTCCATGCTCCTGGGTTGGAAGAATTAATATTGGGGAAAATGTCAACGTGACCCAGGGCAATTTACACAACTAGTGCAAAATCTGTCAGAAATACCACGGACTCTCTTCAGAGAGCTGCAACAAATCATCTGAAGACTTGTGTGGAATCAGAAAAGACCCCGAACAGCCACGGGAATAGTAGCCAAGAAACCCACTGCGGGGGGGGGGGGGGGGGGGGGCAGCACAATGCCCGATTTCAGGGTGTGCCACAAAGCTGTCACCATCAAGACGGTGTGGTACTGGCACAAAAACGGACACATGGATCAATGGAACAGAGGAGAGCATCCAGATGTGGACCCTCAACTCTACGGGCAACTAATATTCGGCCAGGCAGGAAAGACCATCCACGGGGGAATAAAAGACAGTCTCTTCGATAAAGGCTGCTGGGAACACTGGACAGCCACGTGCAGAGGAATGACACTGGACCATTCCTCTCATGCCAAACACAAGGATAAACTCAAAATGGAGGAAGGATCTAAATGTGAGACAAGATTCCATCAAAACCCTCCGGGAGAACACAGGCAACAACACCCTTCTTGAACTGGGCCACAGCAACTTCTTGCAAATTACATCAGCCACGAAGGCCAGGAAACAAGAGCGAAATGGAACGTCGGGACGTCATGAAGAGGAGCTGTTTCTGCACAGCCAAAGAAAAACTCAACAAAACTGAAAGACAACCTCCAGACTGGGAGAAGATAGGTGCAAACGACCCTTCGGATAAAGGGCCAGCATCCGAGATCTCGAAAGAACCTATTCAACTCCACAGCAGAGAAACCAACCATCCAATCCGGAAATGGGCAAAAGACACCAATGGAAACGGCACAGAGCAAGACACAGACATGGCCGACAAGCCCATGAGAAAGTGCCCACATCACTGCATTTGCATCAGAGAAATACAGATCAAAGCCACAAGGAGATCCCACCTCACAGCGGTGAGAATGGGCAGCACTGGCCAGACAGGAAACACCAAACGTTGGACAGGATGCGCAGAAAGGGGAACGCTTCAAAATTCAACAGTGTCAGAGGGAGCCGTACTCACCTGATAGGGACCAAGGCGGGGGGCGGGCTCCCGGCCAGGCTGGGGCGCTCAGGAGGCACCTGAGAGCGGGGAGGAAGAGCCAGGGCCTTGGGGGGGCTCCCGGGGCCCAGCAGCCCAGGCCCTCAAGCCGCCGCCCCAAGGCCGTGCCCTGAGGCTGGACGGTGCCTGCACCCTAAGCCCTCTGAGCGCGCGCGCATGGGTTCCGCGGCACCCTCCCTGAGCCCCGGGGGAGGGGCCCCGCACCCTCCCTGAGCCTCCAGGAGGAGGCCCCACCGCCACCCCCCTCGGCCAACAGGTCCCGCCCCGCCTCCCCCGCGCAGCCCTCTGCCCGGCACCCTGGCAGCCCTCGCCACGGGGGCGCCTCCGTGCGGCCCCCGAGCCCCGCTGTCCCCCGCGCAGTCCCTCCCAGACACCCGTCGCGCCACACGCAAGGGCCAGATGCCTCTGGCACAGCCACCCCGGGGCCCCTCACGCCTCCCGGGGCCCACGCCGACCTGCGCGCCGGGGCCGAGGCCTGCAGAGCCACTGCCGGGAGCCCGCAGCGCCGGGAACCGCGGGCCTGGAGCAGCGGCAAGGCCGTGCAACCTCCTGCCACGGGGATGGTCGGGGCGGGGCGGGGCGGGGCGGGGCGGGTGGCCCCATCGAGGCCCAGCTCCTCCCGTGGCCACGCCCTGGCCCCCTTCAGGTCATGCTCCGGGTCAGGTGCTGGGCAGGCTCCTGGCCGCGCCCCCCGCACAGAGGCCCGCCCTCCGGGGAGCCAGGAGGGGCCCCCTAGGTCTGTTGGCCATCTGCATATCTTTTTTTTTTTTAATTTATTCATGAGAGACACACAGAGAGAGAGGCAGTGACACAGGCAGAGGGAGAAGCAAGCTCCATGCGGGGAGCCCGAAGTGGGACTCGATCCGGAGTCTCCAGGATCATACCCTGGGCACTAAGCTGCTGAGCTACTGGAGCTGCCCCATCTGTATATCTTTCTTTGAAGAGTGTCTATTCAGGTCCCATGCCCATTTTTTAATTGGATTATTTTTGGGGGGGTTTTAGTATTGAGTTGTATAAGCTCTTTATACTTTTAGAATATTATTTGTATATAATTTTTTATTATTGTTTATATTATTTATATATTTAATTATTTTTAATTATTATAAATTATATATTATTTATATATTTAATTATATATTTAAAGGAGAAGAAATGAGTGGGAAATATCAGAACGGGAGACAGAACATGAAAGACTCCTAACTCTGGGAAACGAACTAGGGTGGTGGAAGGGGGGAAGGGCGGGGGGTGGGGGGCACTGAGTGACTGGGTGGCAGGCACTGAGGGCAGCACTTGACGGGATAAGCACTGGGTGTTATTCTGTATATTGGCAAACAGAACACCAATAAAAAATAAATTTATTATTTAAAAAAATTAAATTAAATTAAATATAATAGATTTGAGACTGAAAAAATAAAAACATAAAAAAAAGAAATGTTGAAAAGGTTAACCAAAACCAGAGGCACCACAATACAAAGTTGCAATCATCAAGACAGTATGGGTACGGGCACAAAAATAGACACATAAATCAATGGAACAAAATAGAGAACTCAGAAATGGACCCTCATCTCTGTGGTTAACTAATCTTCAAATGAGGAAAAAATATCCAATGGAATAAAGACAGTTTCTTCAAAAAATGGTGTTGGGAAAATTGGACAGCTATGTGCAAAAGAATAAAAACAGGCCCGCTTTTTAGACCATACACAAAAATAAACTCAAAATGGATTAAAGACCTAATGTGAGACCGGAAACCATAAAAAAATCCGACAAGAGAGTACAGGCAGTAATTTCTCTGACATCAACCCTAACAATATTTTTCTAAGGTAGGTCTCCTGAGGCAAAGAAAACAAAAGCAAAAATAAATTACTGAGATTACATCATAATAAAAAGCTTGTGTACATCAGAGCAAACAATCAACAAAACTGAAAGGCAATGTAGGGAATGGGAGAAGATATTTGTAAACAACATACGTGATACAGGGTTAGTATCCAAAATATAAGAACTCAATAGAAGAAAGAAAGAAAGAAAGAAAGAAAGAAAGAAAGAAAGAAAGAAAGAAAGAAAGAAAGAAAGAAAGAAAGAAAGAAAGAAAGAAAGAAAGAAAAAAAAGAAAAGAAAAGAAAAGAAAAGAAAAGAAAAGAAAGAAAAGAAAAGAAAAGAAAAGAAAAGAAAAGAAAAGAAAGAAAGAAATCCAATTAAAAAATGGGCAGAAGAGATGAACGGACATTTCTCCAAAGAAGACATCCAGGTAGCCAATAGACACATGAAAAGATGTTCCATGTCGCTCATCATCAGGTAAACAGACACCAATATCACATTAAGATATTATTTCACACCTGTCAGAATGGCTAAAATCAAAACCACAAGTGTTGACGAGGATGTAGAGGAAAAAGGGACATTTGTGCTCTGTTGGTGGGAATAGCTAACTGTGGAACACAGTATGGAGTTTGTTTAAAATTTTTGAAACAGAATTACCCTATGATCCAGTAATTCTACTACTGGATATTTACCCAAATAACTCAAAAACATTAATTTGAAAGGATACATGGAACTCTACATTTACTGAAGCATTATTTACAATAGCCAAATTATAGAAGCAGCCCAAGTGTCCATCAATCAACAAATGGATAAAGAGGAGGTGGTGTGTACACCTGTACACACACACGAAAATTACTCAGCCATTAAAAGAATGAAGCTTGCCATTTGCAATAATGGGATCTGGAGGTTATAATGCTAAGTGAAAGAAGTCAGAGGAAGACAAATTATCATATGATTTCACTTGTGAAATTTAAGAAAACAAATGAAGAAAAAAGAAAGAGGCAAACCAAAATCAGACTCAACTATAGAGAACAAACTGATGGCTACCAGAAAGAGATGAGTAGGGGGTGGGTGAAATAGCTGATAGATATTAAAGAGTATACTTATCATGATGAGCACTGAATAATGTATAGAAACGCTGAATCACTATATTGTACACCTGAAACTAATATAACACAGTATGTTAACTATACTGGAATTAAAATTTAAAAATGAAAAAAAAATTCCCTGCAGAACATCCTGCCTATTGTTTTCCTGCTAAAAGATCTCTTGGCATTAATATCAAGACTCAACAGCATGGTATTGGTGTAATAACAAACTGATCGATGGAACAGAAAGCCCTAAAATAAACCCAGACATACGTGGACAACTGATACTTGACAAAGGCAGTGCAGTAGGAGAAAGGATGGCTTTTTCGACAGCAGTGGTGGAAAAATTAAATATCCACAAGTAAAATGAACTTGGATCCATACCTCATATCACACATGAAAATTAACTCAAAATGGATCATAGATCTAAATGTAAAACTTAAAGCTTGGAAACTTCAAGAGGAAAACATGTTAGGTAAAGATTTCTTAATACCAAACAAAAGAAAAATTCATACAAGATAAGTTGGACTTCACTAAAAAGGGAATTGGGGCTCCTTAGAGAAAAACCAAGGCTGTATCAGTAAAAGTAGAAGATCAGCCTAGAAAGTATCTGGTTTGCCAGAAAGTTAGAAGTATTCAACAATCAATAGGTGTATGTCAAAGGACAAGATTTCAACTTGAAGGGGTTCCTACTGCCCAAATTGGAACAATGTGGTTATCAAAATAATGAAAGGAATGGTTCATAATATAACAAAATTTCACAAGCCCACAGTAATAAATGGAAAAGGAAAGTCTCATTCATACAGTACAGTATCAGCTAATAAGCTGAGAGGGACAGAAAAATCACCATTTTGCAACATCACAATAATAAATGATGAAGGGAAGAATCAGCAGTGGATGCTATCTACAGTTTTTGGGAACAGAACACTGACAGAGACCCAAAGTATCTCACAGGAAGTTATTCATTACAAAGGGGGAAAAGTGGAGAAATCTGGCAGTTCAAACTAGTGATGAAAGCCAAACAACAGCAATGGGACAAGAGGACATCATGGTTTCCTAATGTAAAGCACTGAAGGGGACGCATTACTTTTGCCAAAAATGATGAATAAGGAGAGAAATCAAACATTAAGTTTGAAAAAACAACATTTGACAGAAATAATTATTAACTACCTCAAGGAACTGGGATAAGTAGGAGGGGCCAGTAAGAAGCTGAGACAGTGCTCAAGAATATAACAGCAGCAGATGTCATAAATATGATACAAAATAGCCACTCCTGCTAAGGCTAGGACAGAGTACCCAAGGAAGAATTTTCCCTTCAGAGCTCAATAGTCAGACCTTGTTAGAAAAGATAACAGCCATCACTCACACTTTGGTGCTGTACCAGTGGGATTTGCTGGAAATTCACCCTCTGGAACTTGTCCACAAATCTATTCCATAGTACGTGCTGGCAATCTGTGTCCTGGATTTCCCCCACCATCAAAGGGGGTGAAAAAGCTGCTGTGAAGGACATTATTGTGACAACTGACAAAATTTGAATATAGATCATGTAGTTAGATAATAGCACTGTACTAATGTCAAATTCCCTTAATTTAATTATACTGCAGTTATAGGGGATTATCCTTACATATGCCAAAACTCATCAAACAGTACATTTAAATATGTGCAGCTTTCTGTATGTTAATCTTATCTCAGTAAAGCTAAAAAATAAACAAATAACCTTTTAAAAAAGAGAATCTATGTTTGGGGCTAAGGGTCATGTCTACACTCCTCCCAAATAAGTAAAAAAAATATATATATAAATATATATCACCAAGCATACCAAAGTGAGAAATAAAATGTAACAAAATCTAGTATCCGTAGGAAGGGCTCATAGGAACAATACTTTTAAAGTTCTTATATGTGGTCTTTATGCTTAAACATCAGTTGGCTGGATGTGTGCCTCAATTCACATTTTTTTTCTATGAAAAATCTTAAAAATCTTTACTCCAGTCTTCCAGATTTAAGTACTAATGCTGGAGAGTCTAATGATAATCTGGCATTCTTTCCACCTAAGTGATGTAGTCTTTTTGTGTAGGTGCCCAAAGTTTTTTTTTTTTTTTTCCTCTAAAAGCCCTAGAACACATTTCAGTGGTGGCTGTTGTTTCAATTTTCCTAAGCACATGATGAACCCTTATAATATAGATGTTCATCTTTTAACGGCATTTTCTTGCTTTTGTTTTTTTCCTGTTTCTTTTGTCAGTCCGGGCACTTTTATTAATGTCCATATACTTATGTGCACATGCATATAAGATCTTCTTCTCACTTTATGAATTTCTTTCAGCTCTTTACTTGATTTGTTTTCACTTGTCTTTTTCCATCATTTCTTTCTTTTGTGGTACTTTCTAGAGTGTCTGCTCATTCAAGAACTTTCTGGTTTATCTTCATTTCTGAAATATTTCTCATTCGTTCCTCAAGTCTTGTCAGTTTTTCATGATCTCCTATAACATAGGAGTTCATTTACAAACTTTTCTAATTCAGTTTATTTTGTTTTTTCATAACATACTGTTTTATTTTTCCAGCTTATTTTGTAGAAATTATATCTGTGCTTTAAGACAAAGTATACTTCTATCTTCACCTCTTTAGATCTGTTATTCAGAGGACTACTGTCCTTTTTCTTATACTATCTTCCAATGACATAAAATTACAATACCTTCTATAAACCTTATTATAGTTGGATGGCTTTTCCTATACTTTTAAGTTTCCTATGTAAGATTTGTAAACAGACTGAGAAGGCGTTCCTAGATTCAGAGTTCAAAGGTTTCCTCTTATATTGTTACCACAAAGTATTCAAACCTAAGGTACTTAAGTGTGACCACTTCCCTAATACTTTCTGAGATCTGCCTCCTCCAGTGCCCCCTCCCACATGTATCTGTGTCTATTCTCCTCTTTACCCTTAAGTTCCTACTCTCATCAACTTTTATTTGCAGCAGTTTCTTTTCAGTGTGGGGCTCTGTTCGCTTCCTGAATATTTCTAAGAATCTCAGGAACCAGGCTGTCCCTGCTCCCTCATACTTTCCTGTGGCAAACGATCTCATTTCAGACCCTATTAGAAGTTTCTGGACCACATTTTGAATAGCACTCCCTAAAATACTTTGCTTTTTTTCAGAGAGTGCTGAGTGGCACTGTAAGGCAGACAGGTATCACTATAAATGTATGATCTCCAGGAGCAAGTGGGCCTCAACAAGATCTGCAGTTATAATACATTTTACTGGGAAATGCAATCCACTTTGCACACATGTAGACAAACCCTGTGTGTGTGTGTGTGTGTCTGTGTGTGTACCTACTCTTACCTTCTCTCCTGTTGGTAACAAAATGTCTCTCCCTCTATTCAAAGTCACCAATCTTTCCATCTATGCCTTCGATCAATCAATCCTGCTTTCTCAGAACACCTCACAAATCCCTTCTTTGGTATATTTGATAGCTCATTTGATTGAACTCTTCTTTCATATAACAAACATGCTTAAGCCTTTCCCGTTTACAAAAAAGCAATAAACAATAACTCCATTTCTCTCTCCAACTACTGCATAATTCCTTTAATTCTCTAGAGTTGTCTTAACTATCCACATCTCTTTACTTCTACCCATTGTATAACCCCAACAGAGTTTCCCCTACTACTTCTCCATCAAAATATGCTTTGCACGACTGTCATGTTTCTAACACTAAAATGTTTTTGGCCGCTCTTATTTGACCTTGCGTGAATGCGACACTGTGAACCACCACTTTGTTAAGACTTTCTTTGCTTGGCTTCCGTGACACTACATTTTCCTGGCTTTCTCCTACCTCTTCTCAGTGTCCTTTCTAGGTTTCCATCCTACACACCCATAACATGTCCAAATACCTAAGGCCTTGTCCTAGGTGATCTCCTCACTCTAATCTCTAGAGTAGAAGAGAAAGAAACACAGGGAGGACAACAGGACACCAAAAAGGAAGGGTCAGAGAAATGGAATGGAAGCCTTAATACCAAAAGATGGGTGGGGAAATGAGCTGAGGGTAGTAAAAGCAAGTTAAGGCATGTGACACACAAGTCAAGTCTAGAAGATAAGGAACAGAAGAAACATAAATCCACATGCACCAGTACAAAAGGCAGATACTAACGTCATGTGCTATAGGCTCTTCTCCTGGTTATCCTTAATGTTGAATACAGACAGTCAAGAGATCCCAGAAAGACTATTCATTCATAAGGAAGATAAAAAAAAGATCTTCCAGCAGTTATAAATCCCAATTACTATATATGACATTTTTCTTTTAAATTTATTGGGTTTTTTTTTAAGATTTTATTTATTCGTCAGAGACCGACAGAGAGAGAGAGAGAGAAAGAGAGAGAGAGAGAGAGGCAGAGACAAAGGCAGATGGAGAAGCAAGCTCCATGCAGGAAGGCCTGACATGGGACTGGATCCCGGGTCTCCAGTACAGCTCCCTGGGCCAAAGGTGGCGCTAAAACTCTGAACCACCCAGGAGTCCCACTTTTAAATTTATTGTAGGGCAGCCAAGGTGGCTCAATGGTTTAGCGCCACCTTCTGCCCAGGGCGTGATCCTGGAGTCCCCGGATTGAGTCCCAAGTCAGGCTCCTTGCGTAGAGCCTGCTTCTCCCTCTGCCTGTGTCTCTGCCTCTCTCTTTCATGAGTAAATAAATAAAATCTTTTAAAAATAAAAATAAGGGATCCCTGGGTGGCGCAGCGGTTTAGCACCTGCCTTTGGCCCAGGGCGCGATCCTGGAGACCCGGGATCGAATCCCATGTCGGGCTCCCGGTGCATGAAGCCTGCTTCTCCCTCTGCTTATGTCTCTGCTTCTCTCTCTCTCTCTTTCTCTCTCTCTCTGTGTGTGTGTGTGTGTGTGTGTGTGTGTGTGAGACTATCATAAATAAATAAAAATGTAAATAAATAAATAAATAAATAAAAATAAATAAATAAATGTATTGTATTGTGACCAGAGTACCTATGGACAATGTGTTTTAGAAGAAATTAGACCAAAGTTCTTTGAAGAATCCTGTATTTTTACAACTTAGAAGAGGATTTGAAAACCATTTTTGAAAGACAAGGTAAACACGGAAAAACACTGAGGCAATTCAGCTGACACTTATGTTCACGTGTTGTTTTAAACACAAGTGTTTAAATATGCACCTATGTATATATTATGTGCATATACTATAGTACTAGAGTACCCTGTATATAACAAATCACATATACAAGACATTCTGAAAGAACAAAATCAGGGTAAAATATTTTTAAATGTTTTGCTAGTCATGATAGCTTCATACCACTATCCTCTAATGGTCCAAGATGTAATATACATTTAAGGCATAGTTCATCATTAATTCAGAGGATGTCAATTTCAAAGAGGGTTTTTGGTAATTTTGAAACTTTTAGGCACGTATTAGATTTGGTTAGAAAATCACTTATGTTAACCTCACAATAAGACTGATAAAGAAAAAATAAATAAAAAAATAAAAGACTGATAAAGAGCCTATGAAGTATCAGTTCTACCACTCTAATGCTGTTAGCTTACAAATTAGTATTATCTTTATCATAGCTTAAAAAAAATGAGACTTCAAAGATTCAAATAATTTAGGGCTGGTTGGAAAATCCATCACTCCATATACCTGATACAATAAACAATGGAACAGCAACAATTACAGCTTTCCATAGAATAGAGATCTTGCTGGCTAATCTACCACTGACTGCATATTCAGGTGCCAGGAAATGACAAGTATCAATCCCTCTACATAACACTAAAGAAGTCATCAGATATGAAGAGCCCTGAGCAGCTTTCCATATTTTCCGAAACTTGGGAGGAGCTGAGCTATTAGCATCCAACCTTGATGACAGACTTAAATACAACTCTCTATGCTATTAATTGGAGTTAAGGATCACTTTTTATAATTATTACACATACCCTACAACCTATAACTAAGGGACTCTCCAGGCTGCTGAAACTGAGGCACTTTCATGAGTGGCTTCCATATGGGAATTCCCTAGGAACTGAGATCCCAGGGCTTTATGTCCGGGTCCTGATAATGGCCTACCATGATCTTCAATTTTTCAGTCATTTTAGTTAAAATCAGAGTCTACAACCCATAAGCCAACTTATCCAAGAACATGTAAATTGTATTACAATACGTATGTATGTGTATGCACCAGCAAGCTAGGGGTGGATTGGAGGGGGGAGTGTCACAATAGGGTCTGCAGTATAGAAATCCTATTCCTTCCCTCGCAGCTGTGTACAGTTTGACAGGTTGTGCAGCACAAGGGACTACTTAATTTAAGAGGGCAAATGGGGATTAATATGCATTCCACTTCCTAAGGCATGTAATCCTTGGTACTACAGGTGACAAGTGAACACATATTCCTAAATCAGACAAAGTAACTTTTAGACTTACAGCAGCCTCAATTCCCCCACTCTTAGAATGCTTTGTATACCATATGTGAAATGCAGCCATTTGACATGCTTATTAATGACAATCTACTTATCAAAGTACTTTAACTTAAATTCTAATGTTTTCCCCTCAACTCAATAAATTATGTTACCTCGTAATGTGGGACACATATATCCCATTTTGGAGACTACTGGTCTACTACGTACTTGAAAATGCAGGAGTAAATTTGAAAAAGGGGGGGGGGGTCAAGGTTTTAGGAAGAAATGTAGGGCTCATGCAAGTAGCTTGATAGTTTAACTTGGTGAGTTCTCTAAGAAAAATCAGACAAAAATCTAGAGATCTGGGACACCTGGGTGGCTCAGCAGTTGAGCATCCGCCTTTGGCCCAGGGCGTGATCCTGGAGTCCTAGGATCGAGTCCCACATTGGGCTCCCCACCAGGAGCCTTTTTCTCCCTCTGCCTGTGTCTCTGTGTCTCTTGTGAATGAATAAATAAAATCTTAAAAAAAAAATCTAGAGAACGAAGAACCAAATTACCCACATGTGAGCATATTAAAAAGGTGCAATGCAATGTAATAATAGTATTTGACATCAACTTCCTACCAGGACAGAGTAACCAGTACCAAGACAAGTTTGCCTGCCATGTACAACTACATGTAACGGGGATAGATATATGAGGCAACTATCTTTGGGCATTGAACAACAGGCAGTGAGGACTGTGATTCCCTGAAGAAAAAAGGGAAATTCAGGAGGTAAACCG
Organism: Vulpes vulpes; assembly: GCF_048418805.1. Classification (NCBI taxonomy): domain Eukaryota; kingdom Metazoa; phylum Chordata; class Mammalia; order Carnivora; family Canidae; genus Vulpes; species Vulpes vulpes. The sequence goes on along the minus strand of NC_132786.1, from coordinate 15,855,004 downwards.
TAATAGGTCTTGATTCTCTACCTGGGGACTATCTCTCAGCCACAATTCAGGGAACGAGAACTTAAGTAGAACACAGCTTAAAAAGCCAGAGAATTTGGGGCTTGAAGCAAATTAAGCACTAGAGAGAAGAGAGCTGCAAAGAGTGAGGGTGCCAGTAGTCTCTCTAGGGCTTCTCCAAGGCCTTCGCTGAAGGCTAACATGCAGGTGCACAGCAAGACTTTGGGACGCTTACCAGAGAACAGCTGCCAAGGGATGGAGAAAAGCAAACATACTAGAGGCCCAGCAGGAAGAAAGAGAAAACAAATTTTTAAGAAGTAGTCTTAAACTCGACCATACTAATAATTACTTAACATGTAAATGAATTAAACCATTTAAAACAAAAATTTACAGGTTGGGTAAAAAAGCAAGACACCACTATTCACTATCTACAAGAGACCTACTTTAAATAGAACGGTTAAAAGTAAAAGAATGGAAAAAATATACCATTCAAGTAGAGGTAAGAAGACTGGTGTAGCTGTATTAATGTAAAAACAATGTAGACTTCATGAAACAGTAGTACAAGAGATAAACAACATTTCAGAGAGTTAAAAAGGGCAGGCAATTAATCAATAAGATAAAGCTTCAAAATATCTGTAGCAAAAACTAACCAGGAGTAAAGGAATAAAAGGTAAGTCAACAATCATGATAGAAGATTTTAACATTCTTCTCTCTGTAACTGATAGAACGAGTAGACCGGAAAAAAAAAAAAGAAAAAGAAAGAAAAAGAAAACCAAACCAATAAAATAAACATTTTTACAACACTATCAACCAACTTCACCTAACATTTACAGAATACTACACAGAACAACTGTAGATAGAATTTAATTTCTTTTTAAATACACGTAAATGGTCACCAAGATAGACAATATGTTAGGACATAAAATGTCTCAATAACTTTGAAAGATCTACGTCTTGGCTCAGGGAGTGATCCCAGGATCCTGGGATCAGGTCCCATGTTGGGCTCCCTGCCTGGAGCCTGCTTCTCCCTCTGCCTATGTACGCCTCTCTGTGTCTCTCATGAATGAATAAATAAATACTCTAAGGAAAAAAAAAAAGATTTATGTCTTAGAGTTGTCTTTTTTTTACTACAATGGAATAAGCTATCCAGAAAATCCCCATGTATCTTTAATACATTTCTAAGCAACCCAAAAGAAATCAGAAGAAAAATTTTTAAATATTTTAATAGGATGTTAATTAAAACAATTTATTTGAGGTGGCAACATATGCTTAGCGAGAAAATTATACCTTTAAAAAAAGCAGAGACAAACAATAAATAAAATTAACAAAGCCAAAAGTTAGTTGGTAAGCCCTCAATAATAGCAAGCAAGAAAAAGAATACACATTACAAACAGAAACAAAAGAGGTCTGGGACATTGCTCAGGCCCCGAAAACATTAAAAGGGTTTGGGGAATACTGTGAACAAACATATACTAAAAATGTACCAATTAGATGAAACAGAAAATTTTCTTCAGACAATTTACCAAAATGGATTCATGAAGAAATATAAAAATTGAATCGCCCTGATCAAGACACTGAATCCCTAATCAAAAACCTTCTCATAAAGAAAACTCTAAGCACAGATGGATTCACTGAATTCTGTCAAATGTTTAAAGAAGAATACTAATTTTACAAAACCTCTTTCAGAAAATTAGATGGAACACTTTACACATTTGAGGCCAGTTTTACCTTGATACTAAAATCAGATAAACATATGAGAAGACCATCACCAATATTCCTCATAAACATAAAAAAGTCCTCAAAATATTAGCAAACCAAGTCCAGAAATACACATAAAGGTGACCAAGTACAGCATATCCTCAGAATGCAAGATAAGTTTAACATCTGAAAGTCAACATAATTTACCACATTAAGAGAAAAAAGGAGAAAACCCACACGATCATTTTAATAGATACAGAAAACGCATTTGACAAAATTCATCATCCAAAACGATTAAAATACCCAGCAGACTAGGAATAGAAAAGATCTTAATTTCGATAATGGGCATCTGTAAAAAGCTCATAGATCTAACATATAAATGGTGAGCAACTAACATCATCTTCCTAAGATCAAGAATAAGGCAAGGATGCCATCTCTCATTTAATAGTGAAATTAAACTTCTACTCAATATTGTACTGGAGGTCCTACCTAGCACAGTAAGGGGAAAAAATGACAATTAGGAATTGAAAGAAAAGTTGAAACTACCTACCTGTAAGCAATAGGATAGGCTACATAGAAAATCTTAAGGAATACACAAAAAACTACTAAGATTTAATCACTGAATTTAGCAAGATAATGGGATACAATCAATATACAAGAGTTGATTGTATTGCAACTAGCAACAGTTGGAAATGATATTTTTAAAAACACCAATATCATTAAGCAACATTATCGTAAAATAGTTTGGAATATAAACTTCACAAATACTGTACAAGACTAATATGATCAAATAGTGCTGAGAGAAATTAAAGATCTAGATAAACAGGAAATAAAAGGTTTATAGGTAGGAATAGTCAATGTTGTTCAATCATTCTCCCCAAAGTGGTATCTGGACTTAATGCAATTCTCATCAAAATCATAGCAGACTTTCATGTAGAGATTAACAAGCTGATTCTAAAATTTATGAAGAATTGCAAATGACTTCAAAGAGCAAAACAATTTTGAAAAAGAACAAAACTGTCCAATTCAAAATTTGCTTTAAAAGCTACATCAATACAAAAAAAACACTTTACTACTGAATAGATCAACAGAACAGAAAAGTATAAAAATAAAGATTTATGTTCAACTAATGTCTTTTTACAAAAATGCCACAAAGTGATATAAGGGAAAGTACTCTCTTCAATAAACAGTACTTTAACATATGGTTGAAAACATGAACCTCAACCCTTATACAAAATCACTCAAAATAGATTACAGATCTAAATACAATGACTAAAACTATAAAAATACTGAAAAGACAAAATCTTGGTAAACTTAGGGTAGGCAAAGAACTATTAGAACACAAAAATTACGGGGACCCCTGGGTGGCTCAGCGGTTTAGCGCCTGCCTTCCGCCCAGGGTGTGATCCTGGAGTCCCGGGGTCAAGTCCCACATCGGGCTTCCTGCATGGAGCCCACTTCTCCCTCTGCCTGTGTCTCTGCCTCTCTCTGTGTCTCTCATGAATAAATAAATAAAATATTTAAACACACACAAACAAACACACACACACACACACACACACACAGGAGGATCCCTGGGTAGCTCAGCTGTTCATCGCCTGCCTTTGGCCCGGGCGTGATCCTGGGGGTTCGGGATCAAGTCCCACATCTCGCTACCTGCATGGAGCATGCTTCTTCCTCTGCCTGTGTCTCTGCCTGCCTCTCTCTCTCTCTCTCTCTCTCATGAATAAATAAATCTTTAAAAAAAAAAAACGCAAAAATTACTAAGTATAAAAGAAAAAATGGATAAATCAGGCAATCAAAATTTAAAACTTCAGCTCTGGGATCCCTGGGTGGTGCAGCAGTTTGGCGCCTGCCTTTGGCCTGGGAGGCGATCCTGGAGACCCGGGATCGAATCCCACGTCGGGCTCCCGGTGCATGGAGCCTGCTTCTCCCTCTGCCAGTGTCTCTGCCTCTCTCTCTCTCTCTATGACTATCATAAATAAAAAATAATTAAATTAAATTAAATTAAATTAAAAAAATAAAATAAAATCATAAAATAAAATAAAATAAAATAAAATAAAATAAAATAAAATAATAAAATAAAACTTAAGCTCTTCAAAAGACACCATTAAGAAAATGAACGGGCAAAAAAAAAAAAAAAAGAAAGAAAGAAAGAAAATGAACGGGCAAGCTACAGGAGTTAAATATGTATAAAACTGTATCTAGGGATCCCTGGGTGGCGCAGCGGTTTGGCGCCTGCCTTTGGCCCAGGGCGCGATCCTGGAGACACGGGATCGAATCCCACGTCGGGCTCCCGGTGCATGGAGCCTGCTTCTCCCTCTGCCTGTGTCTCTGCCTCTCTCTCTCTCTCTGTGACTATCATAAATAAATAAAAATTATAAAAAAAAAAACTGTATCTAACAAAGGACCAGGATATAGAACGTATATAAAGAATATTTACTTATCAATAATTAACCAATTACTTAACTTTAAAAATCTGCAAAAGAAAAACTGAAATTATACCAAAAAGCTATAATAGCAAATAAGCACAAGAAATGACTCTCGTTATTCATCGGGGAAATGAAAATTAAAACCATGAGACTCCCCTTTGCACATCCTAGAAAGACTAAAATTAAAGACTAACGACACCCAAACTGGCAAAGATATGAACCAACTAGAACTCTCATACATCGCTGGAGGGAATGCAGAACAGTACAACCAGTATAAATATACATTTATGACACAAAGAAGAAATTCCAATTTTTAGTATTTACCCAAGGAAATGATAACATACTACATAAACACTTGTCCACAAATATTTATAACAGTTTTATTCCTAATAGCCACAAATTGAAAACAACAGTATGATTTCCATTAACAAGGTGAATATTGTATATAGAACTGTTTGTATATAAAACTGGTAGACAATATGGATCAATCTTAAATACTATTAATTCCTTGACACTGTATCTTGTACTCACAAGGTGATTTACACTTCTCACCAAGAACCCAAAGCAATCAAATCCCAAAATCGACAGTTACATTTTACAGACTGCCAGTTAGTAAAGAAGTCTAAAAAAAATTGATGGGTTCTTATTTTTTACTCTTCCCTGGATAAATAATGTGACCCTTTTCAAGGGTATGCTCAGTACTCTTTTCAAAACAGCTTAGAGTTTGCTACTCTTTTGCTGAATACACTACAAAATATTGTACAATGTTGTACCATTTCTCCAAGATCAGTTTGTTTTCTGACTTCAGGTACCTATAATGTACCTAAAGAAAATCTGTTTTCTACATCCTTCCCTCTTTCCTGGATATAACTGCACACTAAGAAAATGGCAGTCATACCTGAGGTAGCTCATCCAACTTTAGCATGTGGTCACTCATCCTCATTCCTTCCAACTGGCAGGCAGCCTTATCAAAGGACAGTTTTGACCCATGTTCTCAATGGGGTCTTGGTAGTTACTGTAATTGTATCTGAGCATTTATAAATAATACATTCTTTTTCATTATAAATTAGCTTTATTTCTTTTGCATAAAAACATTTCAGAAGATTTTCTATGAATTCCAATTAGGGTAACAGAGAACACCAAAAATGGTTTATAGAAATATCAGGTTTGATAATGCTGAAAACTATTATTCTATACCCTGAATGTTGGTCTTAATTTCCTAAGGAATCCTCCTATGATCAATTTTGTTTTGGAATATAACATGGCTTGACCTAATGAAACACTAGAATTTAATATTATACTCTAGAATTCTAAAACTATGCCAAGTTGGGCTCTCTGGAGGGCTAGGCTTAGAAATCTAATTTTTTTTAAAGATTTTATTTCTTTATTTGAGAGAGAGAATGAGCAGGGAGGAGAGGCAGAGGGAGAGGGAAAAGTAGGCTCCCTGCTCAGCAGGGAGCCTGCCTTTGGGGCTCTGATCCTGGGATCCCAGGATTGTGAGATAACGACCTGAGCGGAAGGTAGACAACGCTAAACCAAATGAGCCATCCAGATACCCCTAAAAGTCTAATAAGTATACCAGTGCCTCTAGTAGAGCTAAATGAAAACCACTATCTAAAAGGGACAAGTATAACTGCAACATGATTGTGGCCTCAACAAAACTTGTTTTGTTTGGCCTAAAGAATGGGCCTGTGTGTGCGTGTGTGTGTGTGTGTGTGTGTTTTAATTTACTTGCCATTATCTAATACTAGAGAAAGCTCACACAAAAATCTGGGCTCCAGACTTCTCATTAAAAGAAATACTATATATATATATATATATATATATATATCCTTCAATATATAGGATATATATTTTATATATATATATATATATATCCTTCAATATATAGGATATATATTTTATATATATATATATCCTTCAATATATAGGATATATACACACACACACACACACACACACACACACATCCTTCAATACTGGCCCTCTGAGGGCACCTGGGTGGCTCAGCGATTGAGCATCTGCCTTTGGCTCAGGTCATGATCCAGGTCCTGGGATAGAGTCCCACATCCAGCTCCCTGCAGGGAGCCTGCTTCTCCCTCTGCCTGTGTCTGTGTCTCTGATCTCTCATGAATAAATAAATAAATAAAATCTTAAAAAAATACTGGCCCTCTCTTCTCTTACATGACAATCTGCAAGAGCTGAGTTTGCTGCCCGCCTCCCTTTCACTCCTCACCTCCAACTCATAGTTCTCCAACTCATATAACTAGCTTAGCTCCTGTAGGGATTATATAGTTTCATCCATGATGACTGTACCCACAAGTTCATTAGGAGAATGAAGAACAGAGATGATGAAATGAACCCTATTTATTTATGAAACGTGCTGGCTAAAGTTTTATCTCAGCTAGTATTAGAGTAAGTTCACAAGGAGAGAGAGGAAGGAAGAACATATTCAAGTTAATAAGATTCAGGATAGGTAGTATTTTTAATTTATAGAAAATGACCCTCTTTTGTAACAGTGTATTTAAAGAATCATTTGTTAGAGACTCTGTCTTTCTCAGTATAAAAACAAAACCATTACCTTCCAATTTATATGCTTTCTTGAATTCTTGCTGCTTATACAAACACCAAGATAAAATATATTTAGACTAGAATCGCATAGAACATTTTGAGAAATCTGGAACTTAAAACCTGTCTCAGAGTTTAGTTTCGGAGCTTTTATTCCCCCTGTTCTCATTCATTCAGGTCTGAATGTCATGGCCAGGCACATGATAAACCTTAATTCTAGAATTACGCAAAATTCAGATCCCGATTGACTACTAGCCTATTTAACCAATTAAAATGCAAATAAAAGAGACCTTAGACTGTGTCTAAACATTAAGAACTAATATTTGTTTCACCTGTACTGAATTTCCAACAGGTGGGCCACATGAGAGAAAACAAGAGTGAAAGATCTGAGACTTCAGCCTATTTGCAGGCTAGCTTACCATGGTAGAAGGCAGACTCATGGCTGAGAGACCAGGGACGTTTATTAGCTACTCACAATAATAACGTAGGCCAAAGCTAGCATAAACCGAAGCATCAACATTTTTGCTCTCCTTCCCGGAACCCCAGTTCCCAGCAGGCAAGGTCAAAGGGCCAGCTGACACCTGCACAGGCAATGGATTGTGTTACACCAGAAGAAACCTAAGCTTAGAGCACCCCAATCTTGTATCGTGGGTACTAAGCACGCCTGTCTTTAACTCCGGGGGACACCACACTGGACCACACGCAGGCCTGCTCTTTGCTCCGGTGGAAGACACTATCTCTATCTTCCAAGGCTGATCCTTATACAAACATCTTTCAAAAGCAGAAACCAAGGGCAGTCACAGTACCTCCCTGGCACGACCTGCAGAAACTGAGAGACCGCTGGAAAACTGGCTCCCTAGGCCAGATACTGTTCCAAACACAGAACCAAATGAAGAGTCTAACACTACTGTCTATAGCACCGATTTCATACACCCCTTACATAGGCTCAATTACTTAATTAGCATTTTATCTCAAACTTCATCAACCAGACCCTCTGAAAGTATCCATCAAAAACGAATCATTCCCGTTTCTAATTACCTTCTACTTTTAAAAAGGAGGTGCTCCCGTATTGGCAAAGTCACAATTTACAATCCTCATTCTCCTAGGATGATTACTGCGCTTCCTTGGACTTTTTAAAGGTCTCAAACCTGTTAACGCTCGCAATGGGAACTACCTGTCAAAAGTCTCATTGCCCAGTAACAAATGCACCACCAAAGAGAACAGCAACTTCCACATCATCCAGCCGTCGTCTACAAAATACAAGAAAATCCTGCGCCCCCCCCAAAAAAATCACTCCCTTCTATTTCTCTTTACCCTTTACCGTAGCGAAAGAAAACCTTCCAATGCAAACACACACACACACACATACACAACCAAAATACCGTCTCTTGGTTCTTTGTCCCGAGCAGAAGGGAGAGAAATCGGGGAACGCGTTAGAGCCCGAAACCTCCGTGCAGGACAGAAAACAGCATCCGGATCTGCACACGCCTCCCCGCAGAAGAGTCCCCGTCGCTCCGTCCTCACCCACCGCCCACCACCCCCGGCTCCAATAACGTGGGTCCGAACCGGGTGATTCGGGCCGTGCGGACCCGGGACGAAGCTCCGGGGGAGGCAGAGGGCGGAGCAGGTAACCGGATGCAGCGGGCCAAGCAGCCGCGAGCTACACAGCGCAGCCCGCTCCGGCCGAGGTTTTCCAAAGTGCGGAGGAGAACGCGGAGCCGCCGCCGCCGACACGGACCCTCCTCCGCGCCCCTCCCCCGCCGCGCACCCCCGGCGGCGGCGACGCGACAGCAGGTCCGGGGGGGGCCGCTCCTCAGGCTCCTCAGGCTCCTCAGGCTCCCCTCCCCCCGCGCGCCCACCTTGGCCGCCTCTCACCTTGCGTGGCGAACCGCGAAGAGCCGCTGACCGGCGAGCCGGGGGCGGGGACGGGCGGCGGGGTCTCGGCCGAGCCCAGCACGGGCGGGGCAGCATGAGGTGGCGCTGGCAGGAGCGCGGGCGGGGCGGCAGCTGGGGCGCCGGCTCCGGAGCTTCCCCGCACCGGGAAGGCTGCGCCCCGTCCGCCTCGCCAACCGCCTCGGCGCTCGTCGAAGGCGCCCAGCCGGACCTCGCCTCCCCGCCGTTCTCTCCGGCGCCCCCCGCCCAGCCCGCCCCGGTCCCGGCCCACCTCAGGCCCCGCCCCCGCCCTCCCTCTCCCAGCAACTGAGGCGACGGCGAGGAGCGCGCCGCCCAAAGGCCGCGGCGGGAGGCTGGGAGGTGGGAAGGCGCTTGCCCAGCCCCGCCCCCTCCGCAGCCGCGGCCTCTGATTGGGCCTTGCTGTGCGTTGCGCTCCCCTAGGAAGATTCAGGGATCATTTGTTAATGACGGACCCGCTAATCGGTCCGCCTGCGTTAGCCCCGCCCACGGGGGGCGGAGCTCCGCCGCAGGGCGCTCAGCGCCGTTAATTAAGTAACTGGCATCAAAATCCTAGAGAACACAGGCAACACCCTTTTTGAACGCGGCCACAGTAACTTCTTGCAAGATACATCCACGAAGGCAAAAGAAACAAAAGCAAAAATGAACTATTGGGACTTCATCAAGATAAGAAGCTTTTGCACAGCAAAGGAGACAGTCAACAAAACTAGAAGACAACCTACAGAATGGGAGAAGATATTTGCAAATGACGTATCAGATAAAGGGCTAGTTTCCAAGATCTATAAAGAACTTATTAAACTCAACACCAAAGAAACAAACAATCCAATCATGAAATGGGCAAAAGACATGAAGAGAAATCTCTCAGAGGAAGACATAGACATGGCCACATGCACGCGAGAAAATGCTCTGCATCCCTCGCCATCAGGGAAATACAAATCAAAACCACAATGAGACACCACCTCACACCCTTGAGAATGGGGAAAATTAACAAGGCAGGAAACCACAAATGTTGGAGAGGATGCGGAGAAAAGGGAACCCTCTTACACTGCTGGTGGGAATGTGAACTGGTGCAGCCACTCTGGAAAACTGTGTGGAGGTTCCTCAAAGAGTTAAAAATAGACCTGCCCTACGACCCAGCAATTGCACTGCTGGGGATTTACCCCAAAGATACAGATGCAATGAAACGCCGGGACACCTGCACCCCGATGTTTCTAGCAGCAATGTCCACAATAGCCAAACTGTGGAAGGAGCTTCGGGGTCCATCGAAAGATGAATGGATAAAGAAGATGTGGTTTATGTATACAATGGACTATTCCTCAGCCATTAGAAATGACAAATACCCACCGTTTGCTTCAACATGGATGGAACTGGAGGGTATTATGCTGAGTGGAGTAAGTCAGTCGGACAAGGACAAACATATGGTCTGATTCATTTGGGGAATATAAATAATAGTGAAAGGGAATAGAAGGGAAGGGAGAAGAAATGTGTGGGAAATATCAGAAAGGGAGACAGAACATGAAGACTCCTAACTCTGGGAAAGGAACTAGGGGAGGTGGAAAGGGAGGAGGGCGGGGGGTGGGGGGGACTGCGTGATGGGCACTGAGGGGGGCACTTGACGGGATGAGCACTGGGTGTTATTCTATATCTTGGCAAATTGAACACCAATAAAAAATAAATTTATTAAAACAACAAATGTTCATTGCAGCATTATTCATAATAACTAAAATAAATGGAAATAATCCCAATGTCCATGAACTGATGAGTGCATAAACAAGATATGGCTTGTCTATACAATGTAATATTACTCAGCCATAAAAAAGGATGAAATGCTGATACAAACCTCAACATAGATGAACCCTGAGAACATATGCTAAGTGAAAGAAGCCCACATATTGTGTGATTCCATTTATATGAAATGTCCAGAAACTAGATTCGTCATTGCTTAGGGCTGGGAATGGGCAATGGAAGATTGTCAGGTAATGACTACGGGATACGGGATTTCTGTTTAGGGTGATGAAAATTTGTAAAATTGATTATGGCGATGGATGCATAACTCTGTGAATATGCCAAAAGTCATTGAACTATATACTGAATTATATGATATGTGAATTATATCTCAATAAAGCTGTTACAAAAAAAAAATTAAGTAACTTGCTTGCAGAAGTCTCGTTTTCCTGCAGAGGATCGGGGTCCCCGTAGGTAGGGTGAATACGGCGGAGGGTCAAAGGATGACCAAGTGGATGGAGACTGTGAAGAGCTAGCAAGCGAGGAATTTTATAGGTGGAGAAACGTGTGGATGGGACATCGTGGGGGCAGCGTGGGCTTGCCACCTGAGTTCGCTCCTCGCTCTCATGAATGATGGAACCTGATGCGGAAGGACTGATGTTCTCTTGAGCCTTGGAAGTGTTTAAATAATTCCACCACCACCACCAGTGGGGGAAAAAAAAAGGTGAAATCGATTTTTAAAGTCGGCGATTTACTTTTTAAACGAGGAGAGATAGTTCTGTCTCCGAGAGACTAATAGGTTAAGATTGTCAGAAAGTTTTCTTTATTGCATAAATAGGACAGCAGTTGGAGAAACGAATGAATTTTCAGGCCTTAAGGATGTCCAAGTAATTCCTTCAATGACTTTTTCCATCCCTCACCCCCCTCCACCCTCATCCCACCCCCCACCCCCCTCGCAAGGTGCACATGCTTCCAGGTAGAAGGTACACACGTGTTACGTGTTTTTCATAATAGGTTTGATCTGGTTGGTAGTGAAATGAAACAGGCCCAGCAATGGTGGGTGGAGGCAAGATTGTTGCCTTTAGATTCCTATAATATGCTCCTAGCTTCTCCTAATAACCAGTATGTCCTAGTGGTTAGTGTTTTGGTGTGGACACTTTGATTTCTAACCTGATGCCCAGACTTTTTTTTTTAATAAATTTATTTTTTATTGGTGTTCAATTTACCAACATACAGAATAACACCCAGTGCTCATCTCGTCAAGGGCCCCCCTCAGTGCCCGTCACCCATTCACCCCCACCCCCCGCCCTCCTCTCCTTCCACCACCCCTAGTTCATTTCCCAGAGTTAGGAGTCTTTATGTTCTGTCTCCCTTTCTGATATTGCCCACACACTTCTTCTCCCTTCCCTTATATTCCCTTTCACTATTATTTATATTCCCCAAATGAATGAGAACATACACTGTTTGTCCTTCTCCGACTGACTTACTTCCCTCAGCATAATACCCTCCAGTTCCATCCACGTTGAAGCAAATGGTGGGTATTTGTCGTTTCTAATGGCTGAGGAATATTCCATTGTATACATAAACCACATCTTCTTTATCCATTCATCTTTCGATGGACACCGAGGCTCCTTCCACAGTTTGGCTATTGTGGACATTGCTGCTATAAACATCGGGGTGCAGGTGTCCCGGCGTTTCATTGCATCTGTATCTTTGAGGTAAATCCCCAACAGTGCAATTGCTGGGTCGTAGGGCAGATCTATTTTTAACTCTTTGAGGAACCTCCACACAGTTTTCCAGAGTGGCTGCACCAGTTCACGTTCCCACCAACAGTGTAAGAGGGTTCCCTTTTCTCCGCATCCTGTCCAACATTTATGGTTTCCTGCCTTGTTAATTTTCCCCATTCTCACTGGTGTGAGGTGGTATCTCATTGTGGTTTTGATTTGTATTTCCCTGATTGATGCCCAGACTTTGTACCTGCATCCTGCAGTCTCCTCCAGCTAGCCAACAGAATCAAAACGGGTCCCCAAATGGCCCATGATCCTTCTTACATTACTGACTTGACAAGCTATCTCTTTGCCTGAAACAACCTCTTCCCTACTAAGCCTTCTTAGTAAACCCACACTGACTCTCTTTTTTTTTTTAAGATTTTATTTATTTATTCATGAGAGACACAGAGAGAGAGAGAGAGAGAGAGAGGGAGAGAGAGAGAGGCAGAGACACCAGAGGGAGAAGCAGGCCCCACGCAGGGAGCCCAATGCGGGACCCGATCCCGGGACTCCAGGATCATGCCCTGGGCTGAAGGCAGGCACTAAACTGCTGAGCCACCTAGGGATCCACCACACTGACTCTTTAATTCCATTTATCTCCTACAGGAAGGTGGTTATTTTTTTTAATTTAAATTCAATTTGCCAACATATAGTGTAACACTCAGTGCTCATCCCATCAAGTGCTCTTAATGCCCATCATCCAGTCACCCCACCCCTCTACAAGCCACCTCCCCTTCTACAAGCCTTTGTTTCTTTCCCAGGAGTCTCTCATGGTTTGTCTCCCTCTCTTAATTTTTCCCTCTCAGTTCGACTCCTTTCCCTTATAGCTCCTTTCACCATTACTTATATTCAATATATGAATGAAACCATATGATAATTGTCCTCCAATTGACTTATTTCACTCAGCATAATACCCTCCAGTTCCATCCATGTTATATGTAAATGGTAGGTACTCATCCTTCCTGATGGCTGAGTAATATTCCATTGTATATATAGACATCTTCTTTATCCATTCATCTTTCAATGGATACCAAGGCTCCTTCCACAGTTTGGCTATTGTGGACATTGGTGCTATGAACATTGGGATGCAAGTGTCACGGCGTTTTACTACATCAGTATCTTTAGAGTAAATACCCAGGAGTACAATTGCTGGGTCATAGGGTAGCTCTATGTTTAACTTCTTGAGGAACCTCCACACTGTTTTCCACAGTGGCTGTACCAGCTTGCATTCCCACCCACAGTACATGAGGGTTCCCCTTTCTCCACATCCTGTCCAAGATGTGTTGTTTCCTGTCTTGTTAATTTTAGCCATCCTCACTGATGTGAGATGATATCTCATTGTGTTTTTTTTTAAAGATTTTATTTATTCATGAGATACAGAGAGAGAGAGAGAGAGAGAGAGAGGCAGAGACACAGGCAGAGGGAGAAGCAGGCTCCATGCAGGGAGCGCAACGTGGGACTTGATCCCGGGTCTCCAGGATCAGGCCCTGAGCTAAAAGCGGCACTAAACCACTGAGCCACCCGGGCTGCCCCTCATTGTGTTTTTTTTTTAATAATAAATTTATTTTTTATTGGTGTTCAATTTGCCAACATACAGAATAACACCCAGTGCTCATCCCGTCAAGTGCCCCCCTCAGTGCCCGTCACCCATTCACCCCCCCCCCACCTTCCTCCCCTTCCACCATCCCTAGTTCATTTCCCAGAGTTAGGAGTCTTTATGTTCTGTCTCCCTTTCTGATATTTCCCACACACTTCTTCTCCCTTCCCTTATATTCCCTTTCACTATTATTTATATTACCCAAATGAATGAGAACATACACTGTTTGTCCTCCGATTGACTTACTTCACTCAGCAGAATACCCTCCAGTTCCATCCACGTTGAAGCAAATGGTGGGTATTTGTCGTTTCTAATGGCTAATATTCCATTGTATACATAAACCACATCTTCTTTATCCATTCATCTTTCGATGGACACCGAGGCTCCTTCCACAGTTTGGCTATTGTGGACATTGCTGCTAGAAACATCGGGGTGCAGGTGTCCCGGCGTGTCACTGCATCTGTATCTTTGGGGTAAATCCCCAACAGTGCAATTGCTGGGTCGTAGGGCAGGTCTATTTTTAACTCTTTGAGGAACCTCCACACAGTTTTCCAGAGTGGCTGCACCAGTTCACATTCCCACCAACAGTGTAAGAGGGTTCCCTTTTCTCCGCATCCTGTCCAACATTTGTGGTTTCCTGCCTTGTTAATTTTCCCAATTCTCACTGGTGTGAGGTGGTATCTCATTGTGGTTTTGATTTGTATTTCCCCGATGGCAAGTGATGCAGAGCATTTTCTCATGTGCATGTTGGCCATGTGTATGTCTTCCTCTGTGAGATTTCTCTTCATGCCTTTTGCCCATTTCATGATTGGATTGTTTGTTTCTTTGCTGTTGAGTTTAAGAAGTTCTTTATAGATCTTGGAAACTAGCCCTTTATCTGATATGTCCTTTGCAAATATCTTCTCCCATTCTGTAGGTTGTCTTCTAGTTTTGTTGACTGTCTCCTTTGCTGTGCAAAAGCTTCTTATCTTGATGAAGTCCCAATAGTTCATTTTTGCTTTTGTTTCTTTTGCCTTCGTGGATGTATCTTGCAAGAAGTTACTGTGGCCGCGTTCAAAAAGGGTGTTGCCTGTGTTCTCTAGGATTTTGATGCCAGTTACTTAATTAACGGCGCTGAGCGCCCTGCGGCGGAGCTCCGCCCCCCGTGGGCGGGGCTAACGCAGGCGGACCGATTAGCGGGTCCGTCATTAACAAATGATCCCTGAATCTTCCTAGGGGAGCGCAACGCACAGCAAGGCCCAATCAGAGGCCGCGGCTGCGGAGGGGGCGGGGCTGGGCAAGCGCCTTCCCACCTCCCAGCCTCCCGCCGCGGCCTTTGGGCGGCGCGCTCCTCGCCGTCGCCTCAGTTGCTGGGAGAGGGAGGGCGGGGGCGGGGCCTGAGGTGGGCCGGGACCGGGGCGGGCTGGGCGGGGGGCGCCGGAGAGAACGGCGGGGAGGCGAGGTCCGGCTGGGCGCCTTCGACGAGCGCCGAGGCGGTTGGCGAGGCGGACGGGGCGCAGCCTTCCCGGTGCGGGGAAGCTCCGGAGCCGGCGCCCCAGCTGCCGCCCCGCCCGCGCTCCTGCCAGCGCCACCTCATGCTGCCCCGCCCGTGCTGGGCTCGGCCGAGACCCCGCCGCCCGTCCCCGCCCCCGGCTCGCCGGTCAGCGGCTCTTCGCGGTTCGCCACGCAAGGTGAGAGGCGGCCAAGGTGGGCGCGCGGGGGGAGGGGAGCCTGAGGAGCCTGAGGAGCGGCCCCCCCCGGACCTGCTGTCGCGTCGCCGCCGCCGGGGGTGCGCGGCGGGGGAGGGGCGCGGAGGAGGGTCCGTGTCGGCGGCGGCGGCTCCGCGTTCTCCTCCGGGGCTGGAGGAGCGCGCCCCGCACTTTGGAAAACCTCGGCCGGAGCGGGCTGCGCTGTGTAGCTCGCGGCTGCTTGGCCCGCTGCATCCGGTTACCTGCTCCGCCCTCTGCCTCCCCCGGAGCTTCGTCCCGGGTCCGCACGGCCCGAATCACCCGGTTCGGACCCACGTTATTGGAGCCGGGGGTGGTGGGCGGTGGGTGAGGACGGAGCGACGGGGACTCTTCTGCGGGGAGGCGTGTGCAGATCCGGATGCTGTTTTCTGTCCTGCACGGAGGTTTCGGGCTCTAACGCGTTCCCCGATTTCTCTCCCTTCTGCTCGGGACAAAGAACCAAGAGACGGTATTTTGGTTGTGTGTGCGTGTGTGTGTGTGTGTGTGTGTGTGTTTGCATTGGAAGGTTTTCTTTCGCTACGGTAAAGGGTAAAGAGAAATAGAAGGGAGTGATTGTTTTGGGGGGGGGCGCAGGATTTTCTTGTATTTTGTAGACGACGGCTGGATGATGTGGAAGTTGCTGTTCTCTTTGGTGGTGCATTTGTTACTGGGCAATGAGACTTTTGACAGGTAGTTCCCATTGCGAGCGTTAACAGGTTTGAGACCTTTAAAAAGTCCAAGGAAGCGCAGTAATCATCCTAGGAGAATGAGGATTGTAAATTGTGACTTTGCCAATACGGGAGCACCTCCTTTTTAAAAGTAGAAGGTAATTAGAAACGGGAATGATTCGTTTTTGATGGATACTTTCAGAGGGTCTGGTTGATGAAGTTTGAGATAAAATGCTAATTAAGTAATTGAGCCTATGTAAGGGGTGTATGAAATCGGTGCTATAGATAGACAGTAGTGTTAGACTCTTCATTTGGTTCTGTGTTTGGAACAGTATCTGGCCTAGGGAGCCAGTTTTCCAGCGGTCTCTCAGTTTCTGCAGGTCGTGCCAGGGAGGTACTGTGACTGCCCTTTGTTTCTGCTTTTGAAAGATGTTTGTATAAGGATCAGCCTTGGAAGATAGAGATAGTGTCTTCCACCGGAGCAAAGAGCAGGCCTGCGTGTGGTCCAGTGTGGTGTCCCCCGGAGTTAAAGACAGGCGTGCTTAGTACCCACGATACAAGATTGGGGTGCTCTAAGCTTAGGTTTCTTCTGGTGTAACACAATCCATTGCCTGTGCAGGTGTCAGCTGGCCCTTTGACCTTGCCTGCTGGGAACTGGGGTTCCGGGAAGGAGAGCAAAAATGTTGATGCTTCGGTTTATGCTAGCTTTGGCCTACGTTATTATTGTGAGTAGCTAATAAACGTCCCTGGTCTCTCAGCCATGAGTCTGCCTTCCACCATGGTAAGCTAGCCTGCAAATAGGCTGAAGTCTCAGATCTTTCACTCTTGTTTTCGCTCATGTGGCCCACCTGTTGGAAATTCAGTACAGGTGAAACAAATATTAGTTCTTAATGTTTAGACACAGTCTAAGGTCTCTTTTATTTGCATTTTAATTGGTTAAATAGGCTAGTAGTCAATCGGGATCTGAATTTTGCGTAATTCTAGAATTAAGGTTTATCGTGTGCCTGGCCATGACATTCAGACCTCAATGAATGAGAACAGGGGGAATAAAAGCTCCGAAACTAAACTCTGAGACAGGTTTTAAGTTCCAGATTTCTCAAAATGTTCTATGCGATTCTAGTCTAAATATATTTTATCTTGGTGTTTGTATAACCAGCAAGAATTCAAGAAAGCATATAAATTGGAAGGTAATGGTTTTGTTTTTATACTGAGAAAGACAGAGTCTCTAACAAATGATTCTTTAAATACACTGTTACAAAAGAGGGTCATTTTCTATAAATTAAAAATACTACCTATCCTGAATCTTATTAACTTGAATATGTTCTTCCTTCCTCTCTCTCCTTGTGAACTTACTCTAATACTAGCTGAGATAAAACTTTAGCCAGCACGTTTCATAAATAAATAGGGTTCATTTCATCATCTCTGTTCTTCATTCTCCTAATGAACTTGTGGGTACAGTCATCATGGATCAAACTATATAATCCCTACAGGAGCTAAGCTAGTTATATGAGTTGGAGAACTATGAGTTGGAGGTGAGGAGTGAAAGGGAGGCGGGCAGCAAACTCAGCTCTTGCAGATTGTCATGTAAGAGAAGAGAGGGCCAGTAGTTTTTTTTTAAGATTTTATTTATTTATTTATCCATGAGAGATCAGAGAGGCAGAGACACAGGCAGAGGGAGAAGCAGGCTCCCTGCAGGGAGCCAGATGTGGGACTCTATCCCAGGACCTGGATCATGACCTGAGGCAAAGGCAGATGCTCAATCGCTGAGCCACCCTGGAGCCCTCAGAGGGCCAGTATTGAAGGATATATATATATATATATAGTATTTCTTTTAACGAGAAGTCTGAAGCCCAGATTTTTGTGTGAGCTTTCTCTAGTATTAGATAATGGCAAGTAAATTAAAACACACACACACACACACACACACACACGGGGACACACACACACACACACACACAGAGGCCCATTCTTTAGGCCAAACAAAACAAGTTTTGTTGAGGCCACAATCATGTTGCAGTTATACTTGTCCTTTTTAGATAGTGGTTTTCAAATTTTAGCTCTACTAGAGGCACTGGTATAGTTATTAGACTTTTAGGGGTATCTGGATGGCTCATTTGGTTAAGTGTTGTCTACCTTCCGCTCAGGTCATTATCTCACAATCCTGGGATCCCAGGATCTGAACCCCAAAGGCTCTCAGGGAGCCTACTTTTCCCTCTCCCTCTGCCTCTCCTCCCTGCTCATTCTCTCTCTCAAATGAAATAAAATCTTAAAAAAAAAAATTAGATTTCTAAGCCTAGCCCTCCAGAGAGCCCAACTTGGCATAGTTTTAGAATTCTAGAGTATAATATTAAATTCTAGTGTTTCATTAGCTCAAGCCATGTTATATTCCAAAAGAAAATTGATCATAGGAGGATTCCTCAGGAAATTAAGACCAAAATTCAGGTATAGAATAATAGTTTTCAGCGTTATCAAACGTGATATTTCTATAAACCAGTTTTGGTGTTCTCTGTTACCCTAATTGGAATTCATAGAAAATAAACCTTCTAAAATATGTTTTTATGCAAAAGAAATAAAGCTAATTTATAATGAAAAAGAATGTATTATAATTTATAAATGCTCAGATACAATTACAGTAACTACCAAGACCCCATTGAGAATATGGGTCAAAACTGTCCTTTGATAAGGCTGCCTGCCAGTTGGAAGGAATGAGGATGAGTGACCACATGCTAAAGTTGTATGAGCTACCTCAGGTATGACTGCCATTTTCTTAGTGTGCAGTTATATCCAGGAAAGAGGGAAGGACGTAGAAAACAGATTTTCTTTAGGTACATTATAGGTACCTGAAGTCAGAAAACAAACTGATCTTGGAGAAATGGTACAACATTGTACAATATTTTGTAGTGTATTCAGCAAAAGAGTAGCAAACTCTAAGCTGTTTTTTAAAAGAGTACTGAGCATACCCTTGAAAAGGGTCACATTATTTATCCAGGGAAGAGTAAAAAATAAGAACCCATCAATTTTTTTTAGACTTCTTTACTAACTGGCAGTCTGTAAAATGTAACTGTCGATTTTGGGATTTGATTGCTTTGGGCTCTTGGTGAGAAGTGTAAATCACCTTGTGAGTACAAGATACAGTGTCAAAGAATTAATAGTATTTAAGATTGATCCATATTGTCTACCAGTTTTATATAAAACAGTTCTATATACAATATTCACCTTGTTAATGGAAATCATACTGTTTTCAATTTGTGGCTATTAGGAATAAAACTGTTATAAATATTTGTGGACAAGTGTTTATGTAGTATGTTATCATTTCCTTGGGTAAATACTAAAAATTGGAATTTCTTCTTTGTGTCATAAATGTATATTTATACTGGTTGTACTGTTTTGCATTCCCTCCAGCAATGTATGAGAGTTCCAGTTGGTTCATATCTTTGCCAGTTTGGGTGTCGTTAGTCTTTAATTTTAGTCATTCTAGGATGTGCAAAGGGGAGTCTCATGGTTTTTTCATTTCCCCGATGAATAACGATGAGAGTCTTTTCTTGTGCTTATTAGCTATTATAGCTTTTTGGTATAATTTCAGTTTGTCTTTTGCAGATTTTTAAAGTTAAGTAATTGGTTACATTATTGATAATTAAATATTCTTTATATACGTTTTATATCCTGGTACTTTGTTAGATACAGTTTTATACATATTTAGCTCCTTATAGCTTGCCCGTTCATTTCCTTTATGGTGTCTTTTGAAGAGCTGAAGTTTTATTTTTTTATTTTTTTTTATTTTTTATTTTTTATAATTTTTATTTTTTATGATAGTCACAGAGAGAGAGAGAGAGAGAGACAGAGACACAGGCGGAGGGAGAAGCAGGCTCCATGCACCGGGAGCCCGATGTGGGATTCAATCCCAGGTCCCCAGGATCGCGCCCTGGGCCAAAGGCAGGCGCCAAACCGCTGCGCCACCCAGGGATCCCAGGAGCTGAAGTTTTAAATTTTGATTGCCTGATTTATCCATTTTTTCTTTTATACTTAGTAATTTTTGTGCTTTTTTTTTTGAAAGACTTGTTTAATTCATTCATGAGAGAGAGAGAGAGAGAGAGAGGCAGGCAGGCAGGCAGGCAGAGACACAGGCAGAGGAAGAAGCATGCTCCATGCAGGTAGCCAGATGTGGGACTTGATCCCGAACCCCCAGGATCACGCCCCGGGCCAAAGGCAGGCGCTGAACCGCTGAGCTACCCAGGGATCCTCGTGTGTGTGTGTGTGTGTGTGTGTGTGTGTGTGTGTTTAAATATTTTATCTATTCATGAGAGACACAGAGAGAGAGAGGCAGAGACACAGGCAGAGGGAGAAGTGGGTTCCATGCAGGAAGCCCGATGTGGGACTTGACCCCGGGACTCCAGAATCACACCCTGGGCCGAAAGCAGGTGCTAAACCGCTGAGCCACCCAGGGATCCCCCTAATTTTTGTGTTCTAATAGTTTTTTGCCTACCCTAAGTTTACCAAGATTTTGTCTTTTCAATATTATAGTTGTAGTCATTGTATTTAGATCTGTAATCTATTTTGAGCGATTTTGTATAAGGATTGAGGTTCATGTTTTCAACCATATGTTAAAGTACTGTTTATTGAAGAGAGTACTTTCCCTTATATCACTTTGGCATTTTTTTAAAAAGACATTAGTTGAACATAAATCTTTATTTTTATACTTTTCTGTTCTGTTGATCTATTCAGTAGTAAAGTGTTTTTCTATTGCTGTAGCTTTTAAATTTCTTTTTTTTTTTTTTTTTAATTTATGATAGTCACAGAGAGAGAGAGAGAGAGGCAGAGACACAGGCAGAGGGAGAAGCAGGCTCCATGCACCGGGAGCCCGACGTGGGATTCGATCCCGGGTCTCCAGGATCGCGCCCTGGGCCAAAGGCAGGCGCCAAACCGCTGCGCCACCCAGGGATCCCATGCTGTAGCTTTTAAAGCAAATTTTGAATTGGACAGTTTTGTTCTTTTTCAAAATTGTTTTGCTCTTTGAAGTCATTTGCAATTCTTCATAAATTTTAGAATCAGCTTCTTAATCTCTACATGAAAGTCTGCTATGATTTTGATGAGAATTGCATTAAGTCCAGATACCACTTTGGGGAGAATGATTGAACAACATTGACTATTCCTACCTATAAACCTTTTATTTCCTGTTTATTTAGCTCTTTAATTTCTCTCAGCACTGGGATCCCTGGGTGGCGCAGCGGTTCGGCTGGTGCCATTGGCCCAGGGCGCGATCCTGGAGACCCGGGATCGAATCCCACATCAGGCTCCCGGTGCATGGAGCCTGCTTCTCCCTCCGCCTGTGTCTCTGGCTCTCTCTCTCTCTGTGACTATCATAAATAAATAAAAAAATTTAAAAAAAAATTTCTCTCAGCACTATTTTATCATATTAGTCTTGTACAGTATTTGTGAAGTTTATATTCCAAACTATTTTATGATAATGTTGCTTAATGATATTGGTATTTTTAAAAATATCATTTTCAACTGTTGCTAGTTGAAATACAATCAACTCTTGTATATTGATTGTATCCCATTATCTTGCTAAATTCAGTGATTAAATCTTAGTAGTTTTTTGTGTATTCCTTAAGATTTTCTGTGTAGACTATCCTATTGCTTACAGGTAGGTAGTTTTAACTTTTCTTTCAATTCCTAATTAACTTGTCATTTTTCCCCCTTACTGTGCTAGGTAGGACCTCCAGTACAATATTGAGTAGAAGTTTAATTTCATTATTAAATGAGAGATGGCATCCTTGCCTTATTCTTGATCTTAGGAAGATGATGTTAGTTGCTCACCATTTATATGTTAGATCTATGAGCTTTTTACAGATGCCCATTATCAAAATTAAGATCTTTTCTATTCCTAGTCTGCTGGGTATTTTAATCGTTTTGGATGATGAATTTTGTCAAATGCATTTTCTGTATCTATTAAAATGATTGTGTGGGTTTTCTCCTTTTTTCTCTTAATGTGGTAAATTATGTTGACTTGCAGATGTTAAACTTCTCTTGCTTTCTGAGGATATGCTGTACTTGGTCATCTTTATGTGTATTTCTGGACTTGATTTGCTAATATTTTGAGGACTTTTTTATGTTTATGAGGAATATTGGTGATAGTTTTCTCATATCTTTATCTGATTTTAGTATCAAGGTAAAACTGGCCTCAAAAGTGTAAAGTGTTCCATCTAATTTTCCGAAAGACATTTTGTAAAATTAGTATTCTTCTTTAAACATTTGACAGAATTCAGTGAATCCATCTGTGCTTAGAGTTTTCTTTATGAGATGGTTTTTGATTAGGGATTCAGTGTCTTGATACAGGGCAATTCAAATTTTATATTTCTTCATTGAATCCATTTTGGTAAATTGAAGAAAATTTTCTGTTTCATCTAATTGGTACATTTTTGGTATATGTTTGTTCACAGTATTCCCCAAACCCTTTTAATGTTTTTGGGGCCTGAGCAATGTCCCAGACCTCTTTTGTTTCTATTTGTAATGTGTATTCTTTTTCTTGCTTGCCATTATTGAGGGCTTACCAAATAACTTTTGGCTTTGTTAATTTTATTTATTGTTTGTCTCTGCTTTTTTTAAAGGTATAATTTTCTCGCTAAGCATATGTTGCCACCTCAAATAAATTGTTTTAATTAACATTCTATTAAAATATTTTAAAATTTTTCTTCTGATTTCTTTTGGGTTGCTTAGAAATGTATTAAAGATACATGGGGATTTTCTGGATAGCTTATTCCATTGTAGTAAAAAAAAAAACTGTAAGATGTAAATCTTTTTTTTTTTCCTTAGAGTATTTATTTATTCATTCATGAGAGACACAGAGAGACATAGGCAGAGGGAGAAGCAGGCTCCATGCAGGGAGCCCAACGTGGGACCTGATCCCAGGATCCTGGGATCACTCCCTGAGCCAAGACGTAGATCTTTCAAAGTTATGGAGACATTTTATGTCCTAACATATTGTCTATCTTGGTGACCATTTATGTGTATTTAAAAGAAATTAAATTCTATCTACAGTTGTTCTGTGTAGTATTCTGTAAATGTTAGGTGAAGTTGGTTGATAGTATTGTAAAAATGTTTATTTTATTGGTTTGGTTTTCTTTTTTTTTTTTTTTTCCAGTCTACTCGTTTTATCAGTTGCAGAAAGAAGAATGTTAAAATCTTCTATCATGATTGTTGACTTACCTTTTATTCCTTTACTCCTGGTTAGTTTTTGCTACAGATATTTTGAAGCTTTATCTTATTGATTCATTGTCTGCCCTTTTTAACACTATGAAATGTTGTTTATCTCTTGTACTACTGTTTCATGAAGTCTACATTGTTTTTACATTAATACAGCTACACCAGTCTTCTTACCTCTACTTGAATGGTATATTTTTTCCATTCTTTTACTTTTAACCGTTCTATTTAAAGTAGGTCTCTTGTAGATAGTGAATAGTGGCGTCTTGCTTTTTTATCCAACCTGTAAATTTTTGCTTTTAATGGTTTAATTCATTTACATGTTAAGTAATTATTAGTATGGTCGAGTTTAAGACTACTTCTTCTTTTTTTTTTTAATAATAAATTTATTTTTTATTGGTGTTCAATTTACCAACATACAGAATAACACCCAATGCTCATCCCGTCAAGTGCCCCCCTCAGTGCCCGTCACCCATTCACCCCCAACCCCCCGCCCTCCTCCCCTTCCATCACCCCTAGTTCATTTCCCAGAGTTAGGAGATTAAGACTACTTCTTAAAATTTTGTTTTCTCTTTCTTCCTGCTGGGCCTCTAGTATGTTTGCTTTTCTCCATCCCTTGGCAGCTGTTTTCTGTTAAGCGTCCCAAAGTCTTGCTGTGCACCTGCATGTTAGCCTTCAGCGAAGGCCTTGGAGAAGCCCTAGAGAGACTACTGGCATCCTCACTCTTTGCAGCTCTCTTCTCTCCAGTGCTTAATTTGCTTCAAGCCCCAAATTCTCTGGCTTTTTAAGCTGTTCTACTTAAGCTCTAGTTCCCTGATTGTGGCTGAGAGATAGTCCCCAGGTAGAGAATCAAGACCTATTAGGGTTTACCTCCTGAATTTCCCTTTTTTCTTCAGGGAATCACAGTCCTCATTGCCTATTGTTCAGTGCCCAAAGATAGTTGCCTCATATATCTATCCCCGTTACATGTAGATGTACACGGCAGGCAAACTTGTTTTGTTACTGTTTACTCTGTCCTGGTAGAAAGTTGATGTCAAATACTATTATTAACATTGCATTGCACCTTTTTTTTTTTTTTAATTTTTATTTGTTTATGATAGTCACAGAGAGAGAAAGAGAGAGAGGCAGAGACATAGGCAGAGGGAGAAGCAGGATCCATGCACCGGGAGCCCGATGTGGGATTCGATCCCGGGTCTCCAGGATCGCGCCCTGGGCCAAAGGCAGGCGCCAAACCGCTGCGCCATCCAGGGATCCCGCATTGCACCTTTTTAATATGCTCACATGTGGGTAATTTGGTTCTTAGATCTCTAGATTTTTTTTTAAGATTTTATTCATTCACAAGAGACACAGAGAGAGGCAGAGACACAGGCAGAGGGAGAAGCAGGCTCCTGGTGGGGAACCCAATGTGGGACTCGATCCTGGGACTCCAGGATCACGCCTTGGGCCAAAGGCAGATGCTCAACTGCTGAGCCACCCAGGTGTCCCAGATCTCTAGATTTTTGTCTCATTTTTCTTAGAGATCTCACCAAGTTAAACTATCAGCCTACTTGCATGAGCCCTACATTTCTTCCTAAAACCTTGACCCCTTTTTCAAATTTACTCCTGCATTTTCAAGTACGTAGTAGACCAGTAGTCTCCAAAATGGGATATATGTGTCCCACATTACGAGGTAACATAATTTATTGAGTTGAGGGGAAAACATTAGAATTTAAGTTAAAGTACTTTGATAAGTAAATTGTCATTAATAAGCATGTCAAACGGCTGCATTTCACATATGGTATACAAAGCATTCTAAGAGTGGGGGAATTGCTGCTGTAAGTCTAAAAGTTACTTTGAGTTATTGTCACCTGTAGTACCAAGGATTACATGCCTTAGGAAGTGGAATGCATATTAATCCCCATTTGCCCTCTTAAATTAAGTAGTCCCTTGTGCTGCACAACCTGTCAAACTGTACAGACCTGCCAGGGAAGTAATAGGATTTCTATACTGCAGACCCTGTTGTGACACTCCCTCATCCAACCCACCCCTAGCTTGCTCATGCATACACATACATACGTATTGTAATACAATTTACATCTTCTTGGATAAGTTGGCTTATGGGTTGTAGACTGTTTTTAACTAAAATGACTGAAAAATTGAAGATCATGGTGGGCCATTATCAGGACCCGGACATAAAACCCTGGGATCTCAGTTCCTAGGGAATTCCCATATGGAAGCCACTCATGAAAGCACCTCAGTTTCAGCAGCCTGGAGAGTCCCTTAGTTATAGGTTGTAGGGTATGTGTAATAATTATAAAAAGTGATCCCTAACTCCAATTAATAGCATAGAGAGTTGTATTTAAGTCTGTCATCAAGGTTGGATGCTAATAGCTCAGCTCCTCCCACGTTTAGGAAAATATGGAAAGCTCCTCAGGGCTCTTCATATCTGATGACTTCTTTAGTGTTATGTAGAGGGATAGATACTTGTCATTTCCTGGCACCTGAATATGCAGTCAGTGGGAGATTAGCCAGCAAGATCTCTATTCTATGGAAAGCTGTAATTACTGCTGTTCCATTGTTTTTTTATTTTATCAGGTATATGGAGTTGATGGAGTCTCGATTTTCCAACCAGCCCTAAATTATTTGAATCTTTGAAGTCTCATTTTTTTTTTAGCTATGATAAAGATAATACTAATTTGTAAGCTAACAGCATTAGAGTGGTATCTAGTTCTAGTTCAGTATCAGTTCATAGGCTCTTTATCAGTCTTATTGTGAGGTTAACATAAGTGATTTTCTAACCAAATCTAATACGTGCCTAAAAGTTTCAAAATTACCAAAAACCCTCTTTGAAATTGACATCCTCTGAATTAATGATGAACTATGCCTTAAATATATATTACATCTTGGACCATTAGATGATAGTGGTATGAAGCTATCATGACTAGCAAAACATTTAAAAATATTTTACCCTGATTTTGTTCTTTCAGAATGTCTTGTATATGTGATTTGTTATATACAGGGTACTCTAGTACTATAGTATATGCACATAATATATACATAGGTGCATGTTTAAACACTTGTGTTTAAAACAACATGTGAACATAACTGTCAGCTGAATTGCCTCAGTGTTTTTCTGTGTTTACCTCGTCTTTCAAAAATGGTTTTCAAATCCTCTTCTAAATTGTAAAAATATAGGATTCTTCAAAGAATTTTGTTCTAATTTCTTCTAAAACACGTTGTCCATAGGTACTCTGGTCACAATACAATAAATTTATTTATTTTTATTTTTAAAAGATTTTATTTATTTACTCATGAAAGACAGAGGCAGAGACACAGGCAGAGGGAGAAGCAGGCTCTATGCAAGGAGCCTGACGTGGGACTCAATCCGGGACTCCAGGATCACGCCCTGGGCCGAAGGTGATGCTAAACTGCTGAGCCACCCCTGCTGCCCTACAATAAATTTAAAAGTGGGACTCCTGGGTGGCTCAGCGGTTTAGCGCCACCTTTGGCCCAGGGAGCTGTACTGGAGACCCGGGATCCAGTCCCATGTCAGGCCTCCCTGCATGGAGCCTGCTTCTCTGCATGGAGCCTGCTTCTCCATCTGCCTTTGTCTCTGCCTCTCTCTCTCCCTCTCTCTCTCTCTGTCCGTCTCTCACGAATAAATAAAATCTTAAACCCAATAAATTTAAAAGAAAAATGTCATATATAGTAATTGGGAGTTATAACTACTGGAAGATCTTTTTTATTTTATCTTCCTTATGAATGAATAGTCTTTCTGGGATCTCTTGACTGTCTGTATTCAACATTAAGGATAACCAGGAGAAGAGCCTATAGCACATGACGTTAGTATCTGCCTTTTGTACTGGTGCATGTGGATTTATGTTTCTTCTATTCCTCATCTTCTAGACTTGACTTGTGTGTCACATGCCTTAACTTGCTTTTACTAACCTCAGCTCATTTCCCCACCCATCTTTTGGTATTAAGGCTTCCATTCCATTTCTCTGACCCTTCCTTTTTGGTGTCCTGTTGTCCTCCCTCTGTTTCTTTCTCTTCTACTCTAGAGATTAGAGTGAGGAGATCACCTAGGACAAGGCCTTAGGAATTCGGATATGTTATGGGTGTGGGATGGAAACCTAGAAAGGACACTGAGAAGAGGTAGGAGAAAGCCAGGAAAATGTAGTGTCACAGAAGCCAAGCAAAGAAAGTCTTAACAAAGTGGTGGTTCACAGTGTCGCATTCACGCAAGGTCAAATAAGAGCGGCCAAAAACATTTTAGTGTTAGAAACATGACAGTCGTGCAAAGCATATTTTGATGGAGAAGTAGTAGGGGAAACTCTGTTGGGGTTATACAATGGGTAGAAGTAAAGAGATGTGGATAGTTAAGACAACTCTAGATAAATTTAAAGGAATTATGCAGTACTTGGAGAGAGAAATGGAGTTATTGTTTATTGCCTTTTTGTAAACGGGAAAGGCTTAAGCATGTTTGTTATATGAAAGAAGAGTTCAATCAAACGAGCTATCAAATATACCAAAGAAGGGATTTGTGAGGTGTTCTGAGAAAGCAGGATTGATTGATCCAAGGCATAGGTGGAAAGATTGGTGACTTTGAATAGAGGGAGAGACATTTTGTTACCAACAGGAGAGAAGGTAAGAGTAGGTATACACACACACACACACACACACACAGAGGTTTTGTCTACATGTGTGCAAAGTGGATTGTATTTCCCAGTAAAATGTAGTATGACTGCAGGTCTTGTTGAGGCCCACTTGCTACTGGAGATCGTATATTTATAGTGATACCTGTCTGCCTTACAGTGCCACTCAGCACTCTCTGAAAAAAAGCAAAGTATTTTAGGGAGTGCTATTCAAAATGTGGTCCAGAAACTTCTAATAGGGTCTGAAATGAGATCGTTTGCCACAGGAAAGTATGAGGGAGCAGGGACAGCCTGGTTCCTGAAATTCTTAGAAATACTTAGGAAGCGAACAGAGCCCCACACTGAAAAGAAACTGCTGCAAATAAAAGTTGATGAGAGTAGGAACTTAAGGGTAAAGAGGAGAAAAGACACAGATAAATGTGGGAGGGGGCACTGGAGGAGGCAGATCTCAGAAAGTATTAGGGAAGTGGTCACACTTAGGTACCTTAGGTTTGAATACTTTGTGGTAACAATATAAGAGGAAACCTTTGAACTCTGAATCTAGGAAAGCTATCTCAGTCTGTTTACAAATCTTACATAGGAAACTTAAAAGTATAGGAGAAGCCATCCAACTATAATAAGGTTTATAGAAGGTATTGTAATTTTATGTCATTGGAAGATAGTATAAGAAAAAGGACAGTAGTCCTATGAATAACAGATCTAAAGAGGTGAAGATAGCAGTATACTTTGTCTTGAAGCACAGATATAATTTCTACAAAATAAGCTAGAAAAATAAAACAGTATGTTATGAAAAAACAAAATAAACTGAATTAGAAAAGTTTGTAAATGAGCTCGTATGTTATAGGAGATCATGAAAAACTGACAAGACTTGAGGAATGAATGAGAAATAATTTCAGAAATGAAGATAAACCAGAAAGTTCTTGAATGAGCAGACATTCTAGAAAGTACCACAAAGGAGAGAAATGATGGAAAAAGACAAGTGAAAACAAATCAAGTAAGGAGCTGAAAGAAATTCATAAAGTGACAAGAAGATCTTATACGCATGTGCACGTAAGTATATGGACATTAATAAAAGTGCCCGGACTGACAAAAGAAACAGGAAAAAAAACAAAAACAAGAAAATGCTGTTAAAAGATGAACATCTATATTATAAGGGTTCATCATGTGCTTAGGAAAATTGAAACAACAGCCACCACTGAAATGTGTTCTAGGGCTTTTAAAGCAAAAAAAATACTTTGGGCACCTACACAAAAAGACTACATCACTTAGGTGGAAAGAATGCCAGATTATCATTAGACTCTCCAGCATTAGTACTTAAATCTGGAAGACTGGAGTAAAGATTTTTAAGATTTTTCATAGAAAAAAAAATGTGAATTGAGGCACACATCCAGCCAACTGATGTTTAAGCATAAAGACCACATATAAGAACTTTATTTTTATTTTATTTTTTTTTTATTTATTTATGATAGTCACAGAGAGAGAGAGAGAGGCAGAGACACAGGCGGAGGGAGAAGCAGGCTCCATGCACCGGGAGCCTGATGTGGGATTCGATCCCGGGTCTCCAGGATCGCGCCCTGGGCCAAAGGCAGGCGCCAAAACGCTGCGCCACCCAGGGATCCCAAGAACTTTAAAAGTATTGTTCCTATGAGCCCTTCCTAAGGATACTAGATTTTGTTGCATTTTATTTCTCACTTTGGTATGCTTGGTGATATATATATATATATATATATATATATTTTTTTTTTTTTTTTTTTTTTTTTTTACTTATTTGGGAGGAGTGTAGACATGACCCTTAGCCCCAAACATAGATTCTCTTTTTTAAAAGGTTATTTGTTTATTTTTTAGCTTTACTGAGATAAGATTAACATACAGTAAGCTGCACATATTTAAATGTACTGTTTGATGAGTTTTGATATATGCAAGGATAATCCCCTATAACTGCAGTATAATTAAATTAAGGGAATTTGACATTAGTACAGTGCTATTATCTAATTACATGATCTATATTCAGATTTTGTCAGTTGTCACAATAATGTCCTTCACAGCAGCTTTTTCACCCCCTTTGATGGTGGGGGAAATCCAGGACACAGATTGCCAGCACGTACTATGGAATAGATTTGTGGACAAGTTCCAGAGGGTGAATTTCCAGCAAATCCCACTGGTACAGCACCAAAGTGTGAGTGATGGCTGTTATCTTTTCTAACAAGGTCTGACTATTGAGCTCTGAAGGGAAAATTCTTCCTTGGGTACTCTGTCCTAGCCTTAGCAGTTGTGGCTATTTTGTGTCATATTTATCACATCTGCTGCTGTTATATTCTTGAGCACTGTCTCAACTTCTTACTGGCCACTCCTAGGTATCCCAGTTCCTTGAGGTAGTTAATAATTATTTCTGTCAAATGTTGTTTTTTCAAACTTAATGTTTGATTTCTCTCCTTATTCATCATTTTTGGCAAAAGTAATGCGTCCCCTTCAGTGCTTTACATTAGGAAACCATGATGTCCTCTTGTCCCATTGCTGTTGTTTGGCTTTCATCACTAGTTTGAACTGCCAGATTTCTCCACTTTTCCCCCTTTGTAATTAATAACTTCCTGTGAGATACTTTGGGTCTCTGTCAGTGTTCTGTTCCCAAAAACTGTAGATAGCATCCACTGCTGATTCTTCCCTTCATCATTTATTATTGTGATGTTGCAAAATGGTGATTTTTCTGTCCCTCTCAGCTTATTAGCTGATACTGTACTGTATGAATGAGACTTTCCTTTTCCACTTATTACTGTGGGCTTGTGAAATTTTTTTATATTATAAACTATTCCTTTCATTATTTTGATAACCACATTGTTCCAATTTGGGCAGTAGGAACCCCTTCAAGTTGAAATCTTGTCCTTTGACATACACCTATTGATTGTTGAATACTTCTAACTTTCTGGCAAACCAGATAGTTTCTAGGCTTATCTTCTACTTTTACTGTATCAGCCTTGGTTATTTCTCTAAGGAGCCCCAATTGCCTTTTTAGTGAAGTCCAACTTATCTTGTATGAATTTTTCTTTTGTTTGGTATTAAGAAATCTTTACCTAACATGTTTTCCTCTTGAAGTTTCCAAGCTTTAAGTTTTACATTTAGATCTATGATCCATTTTGAGTTAATTTTCATGTGTGATATGAGGCATGGATCCATGGATCCAAGTTCATTTTACTTGTGGATATTTAATTTTTCCACCACTGCTGTCGAAAAAGCCATCCTTTCTCCTACTGCACTGCCTTTGTCAAGTATCAGTTGTCCACGTATGTCTGGGTTTATTTTAGGGCTTTCTGTTCCATCGATCAGTTTGTTATTACACCAATACCATGCTGTTGAGTCTTGATATTAATGCCAAGAGATCTTTTAGGAGGAAAACAATAGGCAGGATGTTCTGCAGGGAATTTTTTTTTTCATTTTTAAATTTTAATTCCAGTATAGTTAACATACTGTGTTATATTAGTTTCAGGTGTACAATATAGTGATTCAGCGTTTCTATACATTATTCAGTGCTCATCATGATAAGTATACTCTTTAATATCTATCAGCTATTTCACCCACCCCCTACTCATGTCTTTCTGGTAGCCATCAGCTTGTTCTCTATAGTTGAGTCTGTTTTTTGGTTTGCCTCTTTTTTTTTCTTCATTTGTTTTCTTAAATTTCACAAGTGAAATCATACGATAATTTGTCTTCCTCTGACTTCTTTCACTTAGCATTATAACCTCCAGATCCCATCCATGTTATTGCAGATGGCAAGCTTCATTCTTTTTATGGCTGAGTAATTTTCGTGTGTGTGTGTACATGTGTACATGTACACCTCTTCTTTATCCATTTGTTGATTGATGGACACTTGGGCTGCTTCTATAATTTGGCTATTGTAAATAATGCTTCAGTAAATGTAGAGTTCCATGTATCCTTTCAAATTAATGTTTTTGAGTTGTTTGGGTAAATATCCAGTAGTAGAATTACTGGATCATAGGGTAATTCTGTTTCAAAATTTTTAAACCACCTCCATACTGTGTTCCACAGTTAGCTCTTCCCACCAACAGAGCACAAATGTTCCTTTTTCCTCTACATCCTCGTCAACACTTGTGGTTTTGATTTTAGCTATTCTGACAGGTGTGAAATAATATCTTAATGTGATATTGATGTCTGTTTCCCTGATGATGAGTGACATGGAGCATCTTTTCATGTGTCTATTGGCTATCTGGATGTCTTCTTTGGAGAAATGTCTGTTCATCTCTTCTGCCCATTTTTTAATTGGATTTCTTTCTTTCTTTTTTTTTTTTTAGTATTGAGTTCTTATATTTTGGATACTAACCCTGTATCAGGTATGTTGTTTACAAATATCTTCTCCCATTTCCTACGTTGCCTTTCAGTTTTGTTGATTGTTTGCTCTGATGTACACAAGCTTTTTATTATGATGTAATCTCAATAATTTATTTTTGCTTTTGTTTTCTTTGCCTCAGGAGACATACCTTAGAAAAATATTGTTGGGGTTGATGTCAGAGAAATTACTGCCTGTATTCTCTTGTAGGATTTTTTTATGGTTTCCGGTCTCACATTAGGTCTTTAATCCATTTTGAGTTTATTTTTGTGTATGGTCTAAAAAGCGGGCCTGTTTTCATTCTTTTGAACATAGCTGTCTAGTTTTCCCAACACCATTTGTTGAAGAGATGGTCTTTTTTCTCACTGCATATTCTTTCCTGCTTTGTTGAAGATTAATTAACCATATAGTTGTGGGTTAATTTCTGGGTTTTCTATTCTGTTTCATTTATCTAGGTGTCTTTTTGTGTGTGTGTGTGTGCCAGTACCATAGTTTTATAGTTTTATGATTGCTACAGCTTCATAATATAACTTAAGGTCTAGAATTGTGATACCTCTAGTTTTGTTTCTTATTTTCAAGATTACTTTTGCTATTTGGGGTCTTTTATGGTTCCATACATAGGATTATGGATTTTAGGATTTTTTTTTCTAGCTCTGTGAAAAATACTTAGGTATTTTGTTAGGGATTGCATTAAATCTGTAGATTGCTTCCATGTGTAGCCAACTGTTATATCTTAAATTTCTTTTATTTTTTTCAAGGATTTTATTTATTTATTCATGAGAGACACACATAGAGAGGTAGAGACATGGGCACAGGGAGAAGCAGGCTCCATGCAGGTAGCCCAGTGTGGGACTCAATCCTGGGACTGGGATCATGCCCTGAGCCAAAGGGAAATGCTAACTGCTGAGCCACCCAGGTGTCCCTCTTTTATCAGTTTTTATAGTTTTCAGAATACAGATGTTTCACCTCTTTGGTTAAGTTTATTCTTAGGTATTATTTTTGGTGCAATTGTAAATGGAATTGTTTTCTTAATTTCACTTTTTCTGCTGTTTCATTATTAGTATATAGAAATGCAACAAATTTCTGTACATTGATTTTGTATCCTGTGACTTTACTGAATTCAGTTCTAGTATGTTTTTGGTGGAATCCTTAGGGTTTTCTGTAAGTATTATCATGTCATCTGCAAGTAGTGAAAGCTGCTTCCTCACCAGTTTGGATGCCTTTTATTTCTTTTTGTTGTCTGATTACTGTGCCTATGACTTCCAGTATGATGTTGAATAAAAGTGGTGAGAGTGGACATCATTTGTCTTTTCCTGACCTTATAGGAAAGCTCTCTTTTTCCCTCTGAGTATGATGTTCCTTATGGGTTTTTCATATAAGGCCTTAATTATGTTGAGGTATGTTCCCTCTAGACCTAGTTCGTTTAAGTTTTTTATTGAGAATGGTTGTTATACTTAGTCAAATGCTTTTTCTGAATCTGTTGAAATGATCCTTTCTCTTGGTGATGTGGTATATCACATTGATTTATTTGTGAATATTGAGGCATGCTTGCATCCCAGGAATAAATCCCACTTGATTGAGGTGAATATTTTTTAGGTATTGTTGGATTCAGTTTCTAGTATTTTATTGAGGATTTTTGCATCTCATCTACAGCTATTGGCCTGTAGTTCTCTTTTTTGTGTGGTGTCTTTATCTGGTTTTACTATCCAGTGTAATGCTAGCCTCATAGAATGAATTTGAAAAATTTCCTTCCTCTTCTATTTTTTGGAACAGTTTGAGATGAATAGGTGTTAACTCTTTAAATGATTGGTAGAATTCACCCGTGAAGCCATCTGTTCCTGGACTTTTGTTTGTTGAGAGTTTTTTGATTACTGAGTCATTTTCATTGCTGGTTATCAGTCTGTTCATTTTCTGTTCTTCCTATTTCAGTTTTGGTAATTTCTGTTTCTAGGAATTGATCCATTTCTTCCAAATTGTCCAATTTGTGGGCATATAATTCCTCATAATATTCTTTTATAATTGTTTGTATTTCTGTTCTGTTGGTTGTTATTTTTCCTCTCCTCATTTGTGATATTTATTCTGGTTCTTTCTCTTTTCTTTTTCATAAATCTAGATAGAGGTTGATCAATTTTATTAAGTGTTTCAAAGAATCAGCTCCTGGTTTCATTGATTGTTTATTTTCTGTTTAGATTACCTGTCCATTGATGTAAGTGGGATGATAAAGTCCCCTACTATTATTGTTATCGATGAGTTTATGTTTAATGTTTTATATATTTGGGTACTCCTGTGTTAGATGCATAAATATTTATGATTTCTATATCTTCTTGTTGATTTATCCCCTTTATTATTATATAGTGCTCTTCTTTGTCTCATTACAGTCTTTGTTATAAAGTCTAGTTTGGGGATCCCTGGGTGGCGCAGTGGTTTAGCGCCTGCCTTTGGCCCAGGGCGTGATCCTGGAGACCTGGGATCGAATCCCACATCGGGCTCCCAGTGCATGGAGCCTGCTTCTCCCTCGGCCTGAGTCTCTGCCTCTCTCTCTCTCTCTCTCTCTCTCTCTCTCTCTGTGTGTGTGTGACTATCATAAATAAAAAAAATTAAAAATAAAAAAAATCTTCTTAAAAAAAATAAATAAATAAAGTCTAGTTTGTCCCATATAAGTATTGCTGCTCCAGCCTTCCTTTGACTTGTATTTGCCTGATAATTGTTTCTCTATCTCCTCACTTTCAATCTGGAGGTGTCTTTAGGCCTAAAATGAGTCTCTTTTAGGCAGCATAAATGGGTCTTTTTTGGGGTTTTTTTTTTTTTAATTTTTAAATCCATTCTGTCACCTTGTGTCTTTTCCAGAAGTATTTAATTTAGAAAGAGAAAGAGTGAGTGAATGGAGAGTGGAGGAGGAACAGAGGAAGAGGGAGAGTGAAACTCAAGGGAGACTCTGCAGGCTAAGCATGGAGCCCCACCTGGGGTTGGATCTCCCCCATCAGAGCCAAAACCAAGGTTCAGTTATTTAACTGACTATGCCACTAGGGTGCCCCACCCTATATCTTTTGATTGGAGTGTTTATTCCACTTACATTCAAAGTAATTATTGATAGATATGCACTTAGTGCCATTTTATTACTTGTTTGTGGTTGTTCCTGGAGATTTTCTCAGATCCTTTCTTCTCTTTCGTGTTCTGCTGATTTTCTTTAGTGATATATTTGGAGTTCTTTCTCTTTATTCTTTGCATGTTTGTCAGTGGTTTTTAAAAAATAGTTGCTATTAGGTTTGTGTATATAACCTTTTCTCCACACAGCAGTCTGTATTAAGTTGATGGTTCAAGTTTGAACCCATTTTTTTCTCCTCTCTTCCTCACATTTCAGATATATGTTACTATATTTTATATCCTTTTTGTGTGTGATTTCCTGGACTGATTTTTGGTTTGTTTGTTTATTTATTAATTACAGAGAGGGAGGCAGAGACATATAGGCAGAGGGAGAAGCAGGCTCCCTGTGAGGAGCCTAAAGGGGCACTCAATCCCAGGACCCTGGGATCATGACCTGAGCCAAAGGCAGATGCTCAATCACTGAGCCACCCAGGGGTCCCTCCTGGACTGATTTTTATAGAAATATTCATTGTTACTGCTTTTGTGTTTGCTGCTTTTATTCTGTCACTTTAGTGTCCCCTTCCCAAAGAATCCCCTTCAATATTTCATGTAGTGCTGGTTTAGTGGTCAGGAACTCCTTTAGTTTTTGTTTGGAGATAAATTCTTTATTTTTCCTATTCTAAATGATACCTTGCTGAATAGAGTATTCTTGGCTATGGATTTTTCTCATTCAGCACTTTGAATATATCATGCCGCTCTCTTCTGGCTTGCCAAGTTTCTGTTGAGAAATCTCCAGCTAGCTTTATGGGTCTTCCCTTGTAAGTTAAGGACCTCTTTTGTTTTGCTGCTTTTGAAATTCTTTTGTCACTATATTTTGAAAATTCAATTGCAGTATGTCTTGGAGTTGGCCTGCTATTGTTGATTTTGATGGGAGTTCTTTGTGCCTCCTGAATCTAAATGTCTATTTCCTTCTCCAAATTAGGGAAGTTTTCAGCTATTATTTTGTCAGATACATTTTCTGCCCCCTTTTCTCTCTTCCTCTTCTGAGACTCTTGTAATATGAGTGTTACTATGTTTGATGGAGTCACTGAGTTCCCTAAATCTGTTCTCATGTTCCATAATTATTCTTCTCTTTTGTTCACCTTGAGTAATTTCCATTATTTTGTCTTCTAGGTCATTCATTTATTCTTCTACTTATTACAGCCTGCTGTTCATTGCATTAAGCATGTTTCTAACCTTGTTTATTACACTCTTTGTCTCTGATTGATTCTTTTTTTTAACTCTTTTTATCTCTGTGGTAAGGTTCTCACTGATGCCTTCTGTTCTTAAGCCCGTGAGTGTCCTTACGATCTTGTTTTAAATTCTCTATCAGGCATGTTGCTTATATTTATTTCATTTAGATCTGCGGCCCTGGCCTTGTCTTGTTCGCTTATTTGGGATAAATTCCTTTGTTCTCATACTTTGTCTAGGTCTCTGCCTCTTTTTCTGTGTTAGGAAAGTTAAGTTATGTCTCCTGCTTCTACTGAAAGTAATGGTCTTATGAGAGAGAGATCATGCAGTTCCCAGGGCCTAGTGCTTCAGAAAGTATTTCTGGTGTGTACTGCATGTGGTCTGTTCTTATGTTCTGACTGCTCTGTCCTTCAGGCCTGTTGTCGGCAGAGGCTCTCCTTGCCTGCCATGGGCAGTATTTGGTCCTTGGCCCGAGTATGGTGAGTTTTAACTGGATGTGCTTTGGTCTGCTTGTGAAATGAGACCTGTTACCACCTCTACGAGAACAGAGGCCCTGCAAAACTCTCTGGTCAGGAGGGATGGCATGGGCTTTGTGCTGTTCTTCTGAGGGGGAGGGGCCAGCCACCCTGGGACTGAGGGAGTTGTGACTGAGAAGGGC
This sequence comes from Vulpes vulpes, assembly GCF_048418805.1. Lineage (NCBI taxonomy): Eukaryota > Metazoa > Chordata > Mammalia > Carnivora > Canidae > Vulpes > Vulpes vulpes. Next base: position 15,817,788 of record NC_132786.1, on the reverse strand, counting down.
AGTTCTACCAGAGTGCAGGAGGTTGGTGCTTGATGTAAGCAAGTTAGGTAGCCAGTGTTGGTACTGTATGCTGCTTTTCTACATGTGGCTCTGTGTTTATGCTGAGGAGTGGGGGGAGGGAAATGGAACCAGACAGTTCTTTTGTTCTAGAGAAGTGTCTCTGGACTCTGCCTCTCAGGGACCCTCTGAGAGGGACAAATAAACTTCCCCAGTGTGTGCCTCAGGCACTCTTAAGAACACTCCACACTGTGCTTCTGGGTGGTTTGCCTGCCTTCTCTCCAGGAGCAGCACAGTGCCCTCAGGGCTCTATCACAGACAAGCCCACTGACCTTTAAAACTCCAGGCTTTAAGCCCCGCTGGTTGCAAGAACTCATGAAATTCAGCTCTTCTTGTTTTCTAAGCCAGTGGCTTGGTGGAAATGTTCTTGTGTATTCCCTTGTGTGTGTGTGCCTCTCTCTCTCTCCCTGTCCTTCTTCTTTTTTTAAAAGATTTTATTTATTTATTCATGAGAGACACAGAGAGAGAGAAAGAGGCAGAGACACAGGCAGGGGGAAAAGCAGGCTTCCCTGCAGGGAGCCCGATGTGGGACTCCATCCTGGGTCTCCAGGATCATGCCCTGGGCCAAAGTCGGTGCCAAACCACTGAGCTACCCAGGCTGCCCATCTTCTCCCTTTCCCTCTTTAGTCCTCTCACCCTTCTCTGTGACCATGGCTCTCTCCCCTCTGCAGCGGCCATAATCTGTTTCTCCCCTAAGTCACATCTCCACACTTTCTACCTTCTTCAGTGTGGCATCTTCTCTCCCTTTAGTTGTGGAGTTTGTTCTGTCAAGTCTTCAGGTCATATTCTGGGGTATTTAGGATGATTTCATAGTTATTAGCTGGGTTCATGGGACAAGGTGAACCTCGAGTCTTCATACTCCAGTGCCATCTTCCTGCTGCTTTGTGATTTTCCTTTTTTAGACTTTTTTTTTTTTTTTTTTTTTTAGATTTTATTTATTCATGAGAGACAGAGAGGCAGACACATGAGCAGAGGGAGAAGCAGGCTCCCTGTGAGGAGCCCGATGTGGGACTTGATCCCAGGACTCTGGGATCACACCCTGAGCCAAAGGCAGATGCTCAACTGCTGAGCCACCCAGGCATCCCTTTTATACTACTCTTATAAGTTTTCCTCTAGAGTTATGTGAGCTCCATAAAATGAATTATAGAGAGTGCTACCTTTTACAGTTCTCTGAAAGAGTTTGTGTAAGATTGGAATCATTTTTTTTTCTTGAATATATAATAGCAACCAGAACTTCTGCTTTTCTTTGTGGGAAAATTTTGACTCCGGATTCAGTTTTCCTAAAGTTTTATCTATAAGACTCTTCATGTTTTCTGTTTCACTTGATAAAATTTTGACTCCGGATTCAGTTTTCCTAAAGTTTTATCTATAAGACTCTTCATGTTTTCTGTTTCACTTGAGAAACTTTGGTAGTTAATTGACTTTCTTTAATTCATTGGGGTTGACTCTACTATGCTTTACAAACTCTGAATATTTTTCTTATTATGGTAAAAATGTACACAATGTAAATTTTACCATTTTAACCCTTCTTTTTTTTATTTTTAAGAAAAACAGAGTACCTGGTTAAGGGGGACAGAGGCGGAGAGGGAGAGGGAGATCTTTTTTTTTTTTTTAAACAACTTTATTTTTTTTTATTTATTTATGATAGGCACACAGTGAGAGAGAGAGGCAGAGACATAGGCAGAGGGAGAAGCAGGCTCCGTGCACCGGGAGCCAGACATGGGATTCGATCCCGGGTCTCCAGGATCGCGCCCTGGGCCAAAGGCAGGCGCTAAACCGCTGCGCCACCCAGGGATCCCCAAGAGGGAGATCTTATGCAGGCTCCATGCCCAGCTCGGAGCTCAACTTGGGGCTCCTTTTCACAACCCTGAGATCAAGATCTGAACTGAAATCAAAGAGTCGGACATAAAACCACTGAGCCATCCAGGAGCTCCCCATTTTAATCATTTTTAGGCCTACAATTTCATGACTTTAGGTACAATTATAATGTTGTGTAACCATCACTACTATTCCCAAAATATTTTTCCTCATCTTAAATAGAAGCTCTACTCATAAGCAGTAATTCATTTCACCCTTCCTGTCCCCGGTAACTTCTGTTTCGCTTTCCATCCTTCTGAATTTGTCTATTGTAGATAACTCATATAAGTACAATTTTTATATGTATATACATATATAAATCATATAAGTAGAATTATCTACATATATATATGTATATTTTGACCTTTTTGTCTGGTTTATTTTGTATTTTCGAGGATTATCATTGTTACAGCATCAGAATTTCATTCTGATTTAATGGTCAAATAATACTCTATTTTACAGACACAGCACATTTTATTCATTCATCTGTGATGGACAGAGCCACTGTTGCACTCTTATGAATAACACTGCTGTGAACAAGTATATGCTGAGTCCCATTTTCAGTTCTTTTGGGCATATACCTAGAACTGGAATTGTTAGATCATTTGGTGATTCTATGTTTTTAACCCTTTGAGGAACTACCAAACTCTTTTCTGCATTGGCTGCACCACTTTATCTGCTGTATCCCACCAGCAATGTATCAGGGTCAGATTTCTCCATATCCTCCATCCTCTGCAACACTTACATTCCTTTTTTGGATAATAGCCATTCTTGTGGATGTGAAGTGATATCTTACTGTGGTTTTGATTTACATTTCCGTACTGATTAATGATCAGAATCATTTCATATACTTATTTATCATTTGTGTATCTTATTTGGAGATAGGTCTATTCGAGTCCTTTGGTACTGACATTTTCTGTTGTTGAGTTGTAGGGCTTCTTTATATATTCTAGATATTAGAACCTTACTAAATTTTGATTTGCAAACATTTTTCTCTCTCTGTTGTCTTTTTACCCTTTTGATAGTGCTGTTGGTATATAATAGTTTTAAATTCTGGTTAAGTCAAAGTGACATCATGCCTAATGACACGGTAGAACTTCATAGGGTTTGGTCTTTTTCAGTGAAACAACCAATAGACTGGAGAAAACGACTAGAATCAACTATTTTAGACTCTGGACCTTGGTCAAACTCTTAAAAGAACTAGGAGAGTGTTTGATTGAAGGGAAAGGCTGTTGCTCTTTGGTAGAGGGCTCCAAAATTTAAGGTTGTGTGTTTTGATTGGTCTGACAGATTCCTGAGGACTGGACTTTGATGTTTGCTGAAATTTAAAGTGACAGTACCTCCTTCACGTTTTGGAGTCAGATATTTAAGGAAATCTTAAATATGACTTAAATGTCAGGTGATTGGCTGGCCATCAGACAGCATGGAACAGAAACTTCAAAAGGAATACATACATACTTTGCAAGATCGTTAATAAAAGTCACAAAGGAACTGTTCCCTCCATCAATAAGCAAAAATCAGCAATCTAGGAGGAGTGGGACCGTTAGAGTTCTAGAGTTACCATAATCGCTAGATCTCTTCGTGTTTAACTTACTTGGGGTCCCCCCCCCCACTCCCAACCCCTACTTCTTAGATATGTAGATTCATGACTTCCATCAAATTTAGGCTATTTTCAACCTTTTTTTTTTTTTTTTTTGTATTATCCCACAAGTCCCTCAGGTTCTGTTCAATTTTCTTTATCATTATTTTCATTCTATTCTTCATACTGGATAATTTGAACTGACTTGTCTTCAGGCTTGCTGATTATTTCTTCTGCCTGTTCAGATCTGCCATCTCTGTCAAATTCTTGCTTCCTATGAATGAATTCTATTTCCTGATTTCTTTAAATACTTTATATTTTTTGTTGTTGAAACCTGGACATTTCAAGTAGTATATTGTGGTAACTTTGGAAGTCAGGTTCTCTTCAGAAATTGATTTTGTTGCTTGTTGAGGTCTTCAGTTGCCTATTTGTATAGTGGCTTTCCTAAACTTTTTACAAAGCTTTCCTTGTGCCCATTACTGACCTGTTATCTTGGCACTCAGCCTGTGACATCTCAGAAGTTCTGTTGTTAATGTGTGGAATTTTTTTTAAGTGTATATGCCTCTTTAGATGTTCTGATAGGTGCCACCAAAGAAGCTGCTGTTTTCTGGGGGTGCTGAATAAAGCCAGCCATCCTAGCTGACCCTCAGGAACCTCATACTACCCAAATCACAAAACTCCAAAATTAAGTTTAGAGTTCAAGATCCTACTGTCCCTCTGGAACCAGCCAGCCACTTAAGGAATGCAGGCTGCTATACCCACAATGCAACATGATTCAAGAAGGAGGCATGGTAGCTGGTTTACCCAAGCAGCTCTTTTGCCAAAGTTCAACAGCCTCTGTCTCTATTAAGCACTTCTCTGGTTGCTATAAGTGTCTGAGTGACTCTAGAGTTCTAAAATAGTGGATTCTGATAGTGTTTTTCCAGCTTAATGTTTGTTTTGGTGGAGAGACCAACCCTAGAAGCTGCCATTTTTTTGACATCTTTTGCTGCCATTTTTACTGCTATTTTAAAGTAAATCACAGATTTGGCATTTCATCCTTAATACTTCAACTTGAATCTTCCAAAATAAGAACAATTGCCTGGATAATCCCATATCATTATCATGGGTAGTTAGCATAGCTGTTGTTTTCTAATATTCTAAGACAAGTGCATCGTTTTCACATTAACTATCTTGTCCTCAAAATGTCCTTTACAGTTGTTTTGTTCAAACCAGAAACCAGTCAAGGATTAACTAAGCACATTTAGTTACTGTGTTTCTTAAGTCTTTCTTAAACTAGAATAGTTTCCTCTCCTCTCCCTATTCTGTTATTTGGACTTGTAAAGAACCCATCAGTTGGAGTGATAAAATACTTTATGTTCTGCATTTCTGTGGTGTTTCTTCATACATTCTTTTTTTAAAAATATTTTATTTATTCATGAGAGACAGAGAGAAAGAGAGAGAGAAGCAGAGACACAGACAGAAGGAGAAGCAGGCTCCATGCAGGGAGCTCGATGTGGGACTCGATCCTGGGACTCCAGGATCTCCCTGAGCCAAAGGCATATGCTCAACTGCTGAGCCACCCAGGCGTCCCTCCTCATACGCTCTTTAAGTCATTCCTCTCAACTAGAAGTTTAGGTGATTAAATTCAGGCTGAATCTTGTTTGGTAATAGTACTCCATAGAAGATGCTTCATATTCATATTCATATGAAGAATATACTTCATATTGCATCAGGAAGCAAAGAATGTCTAGTAAAGATTTGTTAGTAGAATACTATTGAGGTTGACTGGCCAGATCACATAAAGTTGTTTATCTTAATTGATCTTTAAAGATATTTCTGCTGGGTTTAGAGGTCCAGCAAGGCAATTCTTGTTTTTAACACTTGGAAGATGACTTTCTGCTGTCTTCTGATTTACATTTTTGCTGGTGAGAAGTAGGCAATCGGTCTTACTTTTGTCTTGTTTGATAAGCCATCTGTTGTTTTTTTTTTTTTTCTTCTTTGCTTTTAAGATTTTTCTCTTGGTAGGACTTATCACTTCACTTCTGCAAAATTCTTAGTTGTTGTATTTGCACTCAAGCTTTCTGAGACAATGATTAAAATACTTGTTTTGTATTCTATATGTATATGTCTATTTGTGGAGTCCATTCTGTTCCACTGTTTGTATTTCTGTCCCTACATAAATACCATCCTGTCTTGATTACTGTAGCTCTATAGTAAGTCTTGAAATCAGATCACATAAGCCCTCCAAATTTATTTTTCAAATTGTTTTTGCTATTCTTGTCCTTTTGCATTTTCATATAAATTTTAGCCTCAGTTTGTCAGTTTCTACAAAAAGCCTGCTGGTATTTTAATTGGAATTGCACTGAATCTTTAGCTCAGTTTGGGGAGAAGGAATATCCTAACCATGTTGAATGTTCCATTCCAGGAACATGTTTAATGTCTCTCTTAAGGGTGATCATTAATTTTTGCTTCTTAGTTTTCATTATACAGGACTAACAAGTAATTTGATAAAAATGTTCCTATGTCATGTGTTTTTGTTTGGTTTGTTTTTGTGTGTGTATGCTTTATAATTTTTTACATAGGTGATTGCTTATTGTGACTTTAAACAATTATACTTATCCTTTTCAACTTGTTTACCCTTTATTTCTTTATCTTGCCTTTTTTGTACTAATTAAAAGAGCTTGGAATAGAAGTTGTGAGTGGAAGTCCTTGATTTCTTCCAAGTCACACCAGAAAGCATTTAGTATTTCATCATTAAATATGTTATGTGTAAGATTTTCAAACATGACTTTTATCAGGTTGAGGAAGTTTCATTCTATTCCTAGGATACTGAATTTATCTTGTATGGGTGCTGAATTTTTCACGGATGATCATACTAAGACTTTTCTCCTTTATTTTGTTAATGTAGTGAATTACTGTAATTGATTTGAATGGTCAACCAGCCTTGCATTTCTGTGATAAACTTTATTTAACCATGATGTATTATCCTTTTTATGTGTTTCTTCCCTTGATATTCTGATATTTTGTTAATGATTTTTGTTAATCTTTGTTCATGAGACATACTGATCTGTACTTTTCTGTCCTGCCCTAATGATTGTATCTGATTTTAGTATCAGGACATTATTGGCCTTATAAAATGAGATGAGAAATGTGTTTCTTCTCTGTTTTCTAAGAGTTGTTTATAGCTGATATTATCTTCTTTTTATGTTTGACAGAATCCACCAGTGGTTCCTTCTAGAGCTAGACTTTTCTTTGAGGGAACGTTTGGAAACAAATTCAGTTTCTTTAATTGATACAGGGCTATTCAGGTTTTCTATTTTTTTTTTTTTTTTAAGATTTGGGGTAATTCTGTCTTTCAAAGAATCAGTACATTTATTCAAGTTGATCACAGTATTCTCCTGTTACTTTAAGGTCCACAAAGTCTGTACAATGGCCTCTATTTTATTTGATTTTTTCATTATAATTTTTTGATAAGTCTAGCTAGAGTATTAATTTTAACAACCCATCCCCCCTCACTTCCCAAACTAACTTCTGTTTCATTGCCTTTTTTGTTTTCCTTTATTCCCATTTTCTTTTCTTTCCCAATAGTTTTCTACTCATTATTTCCTTCATTCTGCTTTCTTTGGGATTAATTTGCAGTTCTTTTTCTAGATTCTTGACATAGAAGTTTCCTAGATCGTTGATTTTTGTTTTTTTTAATCAACATGGAAATAAGTAAGTTGTTCAATTTTCACGTAGTTGGGGATTTTCCAGTTCTATTTCTAATTTCTAAGTTAATCTCATTGTGATCATGGAACAATGTTGTGCGTTTTTAGTTCTTTTAATTTATTCATACTTGTTTTGTTGCGCAACGTATGGTATTTCTGGATATATATTCCAGACACACTTAATATGTATTCTGCTATCATTGGGTATTCTTTAAACATCATTTGCATCAAGTTATTTGATTCTTCTGTTCAAGTTGTGTATGTCTTTGTAAGGAATTTGCCCCTTTATCATTATATATTGTCCCACTTTATATCTGGTAAAGTCTTCCAGGTTTTATAGGCTTATTGTTGAATGTGTATCTGTTTCTGTCCTTTTTATTTTTTTAAACTGTGTGCGTATTTAATTGGATTTCTTGTAGATAACGTTTAATTAGGTCTTTTGTTAAATACATGTGTATGTATGTATGTTTAAGTAGGAAGCATACATACATCAGTGGCATCGATAGGACCATGGACAGAGCATCATTTAGTCCTTTTCCTTTAAAATGCAGAAAAATATAATACTGAAGTGTTAATTTTTTAATAGGTGATTTCCTTGTTTAGCTTCTCCCCAGCACATACTCCATATTCTTACTTTTGGTATTAGCTAAAAGAAGCAATTTATAGCATTTGTGAGATCCATTTCCTTTTCTCTTTACAGTTGACTACCTGCTTGCCTTTTGGATCTCACCTTTTCCCTTTCAAAAATGGGAGTTGAATTATGTTTTTATAGTATTCCCATTCTTCCCAGGATAGCGTGTCAAAAGAACCCCTTTTTTCATATAGCCATTCAGTTACTTACTATATAGTATGCAGTGTCTTGTTTTTCTTGTACTCTTAAATTGTGTGGTTGGAATGAAACTTGAGACACAAATTTAAGATACATTCAACATTGAGTCCCATTGTTACTTTTAGTTATGCACTTTCTTTTCCTACTGGTACTTTTAGTTAGAGGTGCATTTATTAACCTGAATTCATTTGTAGCATTAGTAGATCATACTTTGAGGAAATCAGATAGATGAACTCATGCTGATCCTTTCAGAAGGAGTCCCCTGTTATCTGATTTTAATTATAATGCACAGGCTTACCAAGTAACCAGCTTGATATCATTAGGCCCTTTTTATACATTTATTCATAGAATCCTTAGAACAGTCCTACCTCAAATTTATTCTGATGAGTGTGAAACATGTAGCACAACTGGAACACAGGAAACTCAAAATATGGTAACCACTATTATGATTATCTTTTACTGTTGTTTTACAGAAGAGGAAATGGAGGCTCAAAAGGTTTTAGGGGTTATAGAGCAATCAATCCAAAGGAGGCACCTAGGTCTATATGGTTTTAAGCAACATATTCTATCTATCTATTTATTTTTATTTATGATAGTCACACACACAGCGAGAGAGAGAGAGAGAGGCAGAGACACAGGCAGAGGGAGAAGCAGGCTCCATGCACCGGGAGCCTGACGTGGGATTCGATCCCGGGTCTCCAGGATCACGCCCTGGGCCAAAGGCAGGCGCCAAACCACTGCGCCACCCAGGGATCCCTATTCTCTATTTTTTTTATTTAAATATGTTCCATGTAGAATGTATACAAGATGTGTCATTAGGCTAGATTCAAATCCCACATTTGCCACTTAGTAGTTGTATGACCCTGGGCAAGTGATGGTGATTAGTTTTCTGATCTGTAAGATAGGGATTATACTTATTAATTTACGAGAGCTGGGTTGCTCTGAGGGCTACTAGTACCCTAGAAGCTAGTCTAGAATTAGAAGAGAGCTCTGACAAAAGCGAGCAGGTTTTTTACTAGGCCTGAGGTCTCATTTGCACCCATCTTCTCAGCTTTGGAAGCAGTTTAGTTGAACAATAGACATGTTTTGAAGTTAGTACTGGAGAGGAGCTGCTACTGCTGCTACTTTGCTCTTTCCTGGGCCTACCCACTGTCCAGACTTGTATGCTAATCATTCCCTTGCTTTTCTTTATAGTTGATCATCTGTGTATGCTTTCCTATATAATAATTTATTTGAATTGTATTGGATTTTTTTTAACTTGAATGGTATATGTATTCTTCTAGGACTTCTTCACTTAATATAATATTTTTTGGGATTCAGTTATGTTGTTGTCTGCAGTTAAAGTGTAGTGATGTCCACTATTGGTGTATTTTACTATTTGAATATATCACAGTATTTCATTTCTACTGTTGATGGACATTTTTTTTAAGAAAAAAAAATTTTTTTTAAATTTATGATAGTCACACAGAGTGAGAGAGAGGCAGAGACACAGGCAGAGGGAGAAGCAGGCTCCATGCACCAGGAGCCCAACATGGGATTCGATCCTGGGTCTCCAGTATTGCGCCCTGGGCCAAAGGCAGGCGCTAAACCGCTGCACCACCCAGGGATTCCAGAAGTCTCTATTTAAAAAAAAAAAATCTCCCACATGGTTCTGCACATCCATATTTGAAAACCACTACCAGGGGAAATTACTAAACAATAAAAAGAGCAGCATGGGGTTATTGAAGGGGCATATCATTTAAAATAATGAAGTATTATTCATTATTAAATTAAGTGTAGGATGTATGTATATGTGTACGTACGTGTATGTGTGTGTGTGTGTGTGTGTTAAGTCATAGCAGGTATGACCTGGAAGAGAGTGGACATTATAAAAGAACCCGGTTACAATTTGAATGAGATGTGCTCATTTAGTGCTTAGTGTATTTGTATTTAAATTTATAATGAGAGTTCATGGATATAGAGAACAAATTGTGATTGCCTAAGATGTAAAGGGTCATGAGCGGGTAAAGAATGAGGAGGGTCAAAGGTACAAATTTCCAGTTATAAAATGAATAAGTCATAGGGTTGTAATGTACAGCATGGTAACTGTAGTTAATAATATTATATTGCCTATTTGAAAGTAGTTAGAACTATGACCCAGCAATTGCACTACTGGGTATTTACCCCAAAGATACAGATGTAGTGAAATGAGGGGACACCTGCACCCCAATGTTCATAGCAGCAGTGTCCACAATAGCCAAATTGTGGAAGGAGCCACGATGTCCTTTGACAGATGAATGGATAAAGAAGATGTGGTGTATATGTACAATGGAATATTACTCAGCCATCAGAAAGGATAAATACCATTTACATTGACATGGAAGGAACTGGAGGGTGTTATGCTGAGTGAAATAAGTCAACTGGAGAAAGACAGTTATCACATGTTTTAACTTATGTGTGAAATAAAAGAAATAGTGCAAGGGACTGTAAAGGAAGGAAGGGAAACTGAATGGGGGAAAAATAGAGGAAGACAAACCATGAGAGACTCAACTCTGGGAAACAAGTTTGCTGAAGGGAAAGTGGGTGGGGGGATGCGGTAACTGGGTCACAGGCATTAAGGAGGGCATGTGATGTGATAAGCACTGGTGTTACATTATATATTGGTAAATTGAATGTACATTTTTTTAAAAAGTAGCTAGAAGAGTGGATCTTGAAAATTCTTATCACAGGAAAAAAACTTTTGTAACTGCATGGTGGCAGATGTTAACTTACTGCCGTGATCATTTTACAGTTATATACAGACAATGAAATCGTTATGCTGTGCAAACCAAAAAAACTTAGAACGCAATTTTGTTTTTCCCAGTTGGAGTCATTCGATGTCCAGTTTGCAGCCAAGAGTGTGCAGAGAGACACAACATAGATAACATTTTTGTGAAGGACACTAAGGTTCCCAGCAGTACAGTAGAAAAGTCTAATCAGGTAAGCGTATTAATTAAGTCTTAAATGTTTTGCCTCCTTCTATTGAGACATGCTAAACTCCTGACAGACTCTAAAATAAAAGGTGTTTGACTTTGACCATTATGTCTATCAATAATTATGTAATATTTTAAACAGTAACTTTAAACAGGGCTTGATGCAGGGAATAAACTTTCTAATTGTTGTGGAACCAGCTTTAAAGAATGAAAATGTAATTATGTCAGCTACAGTGCGAAGTACTTAAGACCTCTGAAAGTTCCCCTGTGAATGCCAGTGATTTTTCTTTTTTGTCTTCCAGATTGTCATGTCACTTTGCTTCATATGTGATTATATTTATACTAGATATACGTTGTTAGTTACATCACTTTATCAGATGAACTATAGTAATGCATGTGAATGCTCAGTCCAGGAAATTCAAAAGTAAAGTAGTATAATCAACAGAGTAGTTATTATCCAGTATGAATTGATGATGATAAGATGAGAATTGAAGAGATTCTTTTTTTTTTTTAAGATTTTATTCATTAATTCATGAGAGACAGAGAGAGAGAGGCAGAGACACAGGCAGAGGGAGAAGCAGGGAACTTCAGGCTCCATGCAGGGAGCCTGAAGTGGGACTTGATCCCGGGACCCTGGGATCACACACGCCCTGAGCCGAAGGCAGATGCTCAACTGCTGAGCCACCCAGATACCCCAGAGAATAGAAGGGATTCTAATCTGAAGGACACATTTAAGAGGCTGCTTTATGCCTCTGTATAATATTAGTTTTGGTAAGTTTAGTTACTCTGTTTTTGTCACAGAAACATAATAGGAAGAAGTTATGATCCATTAAACTAGAGACAAAGTCCAAATTGACATGTTTGCTGTAGATAAGTGAGGGGGAGGGTGTTAAACCTGGTTCAGGAATAGGGTACTTGGAGGAATATTTTGGGACTATTCATGGGAATATCATGGGAATATTTATGGGAATATCCCATGAAGATGGGAGAGATGATAATGTGGGATGAAGGAAGCACTAGGCAAAAGATAGAGAGATCTGAACTAGTCTGGTGGCAATAAGGAAAGGAAGGGAAGAAGTCTACACAGGGCTTGATATACCTGATTGGATGTGTGATTGGAGAGGAACCCCATTACTAGGATGGTGGTGCTTTTCACAGAGAGAAAGGGGGCAGAGAAGTGTTAGAGAATTGGTTTTAAATATGATTGAGTTTGCCTATAAGACTAAGGTAATGTCATCCATGGTCAAACTGGAGCTCTGAGGAAAGTTTGTAGCTGAAGAAGTTTAAAACCTTTTTGTTATAGATAATTTTAAGCATTACCAGGAGAGGGACAGTTTCACTTGACTCCCATGTACAGGTTACTAGCTTAGTAGTCATCAATTCTTGTTTTATGTTTAACCTGACAGCACCCTCCCCCTGACCACACCACACATTATATTTTGTTGAAGTTATTCCCAGACATTATATCCTCTAACCCATAAGTCATTTTCTATGGGAAAGTAAGTTTTATAAACATAACCACATTAATTTCATATGTAAAAAAAAATTACAGTTATTCCTTAATATATCAAACATCCAGTGATAACGTATCTAATTGTTGTGGTTTCTTTTTTTAAAACAGTGGTTTGTAAGGATCCAATAAGGTCTACACAATTGACGTCTCAATCCTGTATTTTAATTAATCTCAAATTACCTTTTCACTTTATTGGTTTTCTTTTTCCTCCCTTTTAACCTATTAGATAAACTGGGTCTTAGTCTTGTAAAGTTAGCCTTATTCTGCATTTTGCTGACCATCTTAATAAAGTCACTTATGTACACTGGCAATAAAAATGTAGAGACTGATTTAGTTTCAGGTTCCATTGGGTGAGGGGGTGGTGGTGTAAGAATACTTTCATCTGGGCAGCCCTGGTGGCTCAGCGGTTTAGTGCTGCCTTCAGCCCAGGGTGTGATCCTGGAGACCCAGGATCGAGTCCCATGTCAGGCTCCCTGCATGGAGCCTGCTTCTCCCTCTGCCTGTGTCTCTGCCTCTCTCTCTCTACCTGTGTCTTTCATGAATAAATAAATAAAATATTAAAAAAAATACTTTCAAAAAAAAATACTTTCATCCATATGTCTGAGTGTACTTCAATCAGGAGGCATAGGAGTTTGGTTCTCTTTTTTCTGATGTCAGTGGCCATTAATTATCACTGCCACGATCCCATATTATATTAGGCACTTGGAGAATTGTGACATTCTCATTCTGTTATTTCCCGTTTTTCTTAATTGGAAGAGAAACCAAAGGCTTCCTACATTTATTCTTTGGTTATAAAGGAATGGTAGATTAAACACTTGATTTATTTTTCCTTTATTTGCTGATTTTTAAAGTAGTAACCTAGTTTCTTAGCATTCTTCAGAGGTTGACTAACAAGTGGGTGTGTGTTATTATGAATTAATGGATTTTAACACAAAATGTGTTGTAGTAGTTGTTGCTCAAATTGTGCCATCTTGGCAAAAGGAGCCTCACATTGATTCCTGAGTCATTCTGATACAATTGCAGTAGTCACTGCTGTCTCCCTTTCTCTTTTCACAAGATATTAGGGGCTTTGATTCCTTTTAGCTGGAAATGCTATCTATCTGGAGACCACAGTATGGGTGCCACGGGTACTCATCACCACTGAGTTGGTCATATTTCTAGGCCTTGCAAGAGAATGATTTAGCAAATACTTTTTATTGAAAAAAGAGAAGTGACTGCACTTAACTGTATCAAGCACTGAGTGATGTATAGAATTGTTGGATCATAAAATTGTACACCTGAAACTAATATAACACTATGTTAATTACATTTGAATAAAAAAGAATAAACAAGTCCATCAGGTTTGGTCTTGAATTTAGGCCACGTAGTGTCTCCTGGGGAACAGGCAAAGGATCCTCTCTAAAGCATCTTTTCATTAAGAAGCTCATCAACCTCAAACACATGAAATTTTAAGGACCTGCAATAGAGAGAGTCTCTGAAATCTTTAAGTGTCAGGGAAGGGGATAAACAGAATACAAAGTAAGTATTAGATGATAGAAAACTGTTAAGTTTAGTAAGGAAACTAGTGTTTTTAAGAAGGCTAGGATTTTAGAAAAGTGATGGTGCAAATTTTTAACAGAAAAGTAAGCAAGTTTAGTCTTAGTGTATTAATGTATTAACCAAGTGAACAGATTTCTGGAGCAAAAATGTGAGAAATGACCCGAGAAGCTCTGACAGCAAGTGGCTATACCAAAAAAAATTAAAACCATGTCCTCCCTAGTGCCAAAACCACCAGATGATAGTGTAAAATTTCAGTGTACAGTTATTCGTTTTATGTGACCCCAAATGTCCAAAGTCATGTTTCTGTTGCTGTTATTTTTTCCACAGAACTAATAGTTTGACCTGGTGTCCTATAGAGTATGTGAGAAATAAGGGTTGTAGCCATGCCTTCGGGGCTTTCCCATAGGATGACCATTATCCTCTCCAGTTCAGCCAGTCTTTGAGATTCTACCTTGACCCTGCTGAGGATCACAGAAGGCTCACCGTTCCCCTTCCCTGTCATGTGAATAGTACTGAGAAGACTGGCCAGTTATCAGGAGAGTCATAGATGTGCTGAAAACTCAAATTCGGCAGAGGGAATAAAGTCTGTGATTATCAAATGTGAATGTATTCCACTCCTAAGCAAACTGATAGCCTGATTGAGGCTCATAAGAAGTTACTGAGAAGAGGATATAACATCTATTTCTAAGATTCTTGTAGCTAGAAGACCTTAAGAAGAGAAATAGATTTCATTTGGCTCAATAGTATACTCTCCATAAATAAAATGTGCTTCCATGTGAGGTAATGGGTGTCTAATTGCTGAAAATAGACAAGCAGCCTATCTAGGAAAGAAAAAGCAAATATACCACTACACCATATTGATATTTATAAGTCCAGTTTAGATTTGTAGGTCTTTTTTGATTTTATCTCACTTAATCTGACATTGGAAATCTTGGTTCTTAATTACATTGACATTATTATTTGTGTTCTCGAAATATAATATATGTTATAGGATATATTAGTTTTGGTACAATCAGGAACTATCTTAATTCTTAAAATTAAGAATTGTTTACTAGATATAAACTTGTTTACTGAAAGAATAAAAAATACTTAAAAGTATCATAGAGCTAGCAACTATAAAGAAGCAGCTCAGAGAACAAAGAGAGTCAAAGTTAGAAGAAGGGTCTTGTAGAACATCAGTTCAAACATCTGAAGAGGCTGCTTGGCTCAGCTCATGTTGGTGTCTGAGCTTTTGGCCCTGGGACCACAGAGCTTAGCAGAGCAGGAGTAGGCCTGTGGTGGTAGTATCTCCAAAGCTGGTTCTGTGAGGATTAACAACACTGCAAACCAGGGCTAAGCGCTACTGTGGGAATACACTTGCCATCACCAGGGTGAAGTTCATGGATTGGCATGATATACACAGAAAATGCAAGCAAATAGACAACTAAGATGATGAAGTACCTTCTTCCTCTGACACTGCAGTACTCTTCCAGCACCATCTATTGTCAGAATCTAATATGGGGGCAGCCCTGGTGGCTCAGCGGTTTAGCTCCCTGCATGGAGCCTGCTTCTCCTCTGCCTGTGTCTCCGTCTCTCTCTCTCTCTCTCTCTCTCTCTCTCTCTCTGTCTTTCATGCATAAATAAATAAAATCTAAAAAAATAAATAAATAAAAGAAAAGAATCTAATATGGAACCAGCTCAGCATGAATATGGTTTGTGGAGTAAGACTATGGAAGAATAGAGTTGGTACTGAAAGTAGAAGTTATAGAGCTGTTTCTGTCAAAATAGAAAGCAAGGAAGCCAGCAATTACTTACATGTGTGCATAGGAAATAGTCAAATCCGTATGTTTTTTCAATTTTTTAAAAAAAATGTGTTAACATTCAGTGTAATATTCTAAAGTTACTTGAAATAAATAATTCTCTGAATATTTAAGCCACCACTTGATAGGCAGATTAATTTGTTTCATTTGCTTTTGGTTTAGAGATTTAATTTTTTAAATTTAAATTTGTAGGACTATATATAAAACATTTCTATAGTTCTAAAGTAAAATCTATAAAACAGTGTATTGAGAGAACTCAAGCTTCTATTGCTGTTTAATCTACCCATATACCTTATTTCTTCTCTATCCTATAGGCAGCCATTTAATCTCCTTTATTCTTCCATTTAAAATATTTTATGTGGGATCCCTGGGTGGTGCAGCGGTTTGGCGCCTGCCATTGGCCCAGGGCGCGATCCTGGAGACCCGGGATCGAATCCCACACCGGGCTCCCGGTGCATGGAGCCTGCTTCTCCCTCTGCCTGTGTCTCTGCCTCTCTCTCTCTCTCTCTCTCTGTGACTATCATTAATAAATAAAAATTTATTTAAAAAAATAAAATATTTTATGTAATTTTAAGTAATTTTGTTATTTTTAAAATATTAGCAAATGTCATTTCACCCATCTCCATCTTTCTTAGAAGAGCATGATATACTTTCCACTTTGCTTTTTTATTTTACTTCATATTCTAGGGATTCCTCATTCTTTCTGTAGTGTGGAGATTAAATTTTAGGTGACATCCTTAAAGACAGGATAGCTGAAGCTAAGGCAGGGAGTATGGATGAGACAGCCCCCAAATCTAACAAAAATTTACAGAATCAGAGGAAGTGTGGAGATAGGATCCAGAGGGCAATCAGGGAGATAAGAGGATCAAGAGATCCAAAGGATTTCTGGGAAGTGTAGGAGTCAATGATATTAGAAAAGTTAAAAGATGATGAGAGCTGAGAAAAGGCAAACTTGAATTAAGGAAAATGTTATCCAGGTATTTGGAATTTGGCTAATGTAAAGCACTACTGACAGGGAAATTTTTTTTGCCCTAGCATATGAAGACTGCTTATATATACTTCTCATACCTTTCATCAGAGAGAATAGTGCCACCCTTTACACAGTTACACAAGCTGGAAACAAAGGAGCTATCCCTTCTTCACCTCCCTTTGAGTGCATCCTCTGAAGCCATTTTACTATCAATCTTCCTCATTCATTCATATGTGCACCCACTCTCACCTAAACCACTGAAAAAGCCTCTTACTTGTCTCTGCAGAAAGCACTTGCCCCTTTTCTAATCTGTTCTCTATATTGCAGTGACAGTGATTTTTAAAATTGCAAGTCTGGCCATGTCACTTAAAAGCTTTTAGGGGACTTCCTCAGACAAGGACCAAAATTGCCATGTGATCATGCTTCATCTGGCCCCTCTGCCTGCCTTGCCCCTAGCTGCTTCTCTTGCCAGTCTTCGCCTTGATCTCTGCACTTAAGTCATACTTTCTGTCAGTACTTTGAACCTGCTGTCCTCTCCTTGCCAGAGGCTTTTGTACATGCTGTTCTTGGTGCCTAGAAGTCTTTACATCAGTAATTGATGACTCAACTTTCATATCTTTGTGTTAATATGATCTCCTTAGAGAAAGCCTTGCCTGGGTAATCTCTCGCTTTTTCCAGGACTCCGACCCCACTAAAATAAGATCACTTTCCCCTATCATGTGCTCTTATAGCTTCTCATACCTTTCCTTTGTGGTACTCCTCAGTTTGTAATTATTTATTGATGTGATTTTTCCAGTAAGTGTTTGTGTGCCTCACATTTAATTTCACTATTACTGAATAAAATCTGTTAAGCATTCTAGGGATCCCTGGGGTGGCGCAGCGGTTTAGTGCCTGCCTTTGGCCCAGGGCGCGATCCTGGAGAACCGGGATCGAATCCCATGCCGGGCTCCCGGTGCATGGAGCCTGCTTCTCCCTCTGCCTATGTCTCTGCCTCTCTCTCTCTCTCTCTGTGTGACTATCATAAATAAATAAAAAATTAAAAAAAATAAAGATAAGCATTCTAAGTAACCTGCCCAAGACTACTTAGCTAGTAAGTGGGCAACTGGAATATCAACCCACACTCCTATCCACAAGACTCGGTATCATAAGGGCAGGACTCATGTTTGCTTTTCCATCATTGTACCTTAACATAGTGCCTGGAATATTTGATATATTGAATAAAGAACAATGCCATATTTCCATTTCATATGTTTATATTTTAAAACATGTCAGTTTAAATTTACAAACACTGTCAGGATAGCTGATAGAGTCCAGTATGAGTGGTATATCATTGTTATATGACTAGTAGGTTTTTTTGTTTTGTTTTGTTTTGTTTTTTTAAGATTTTCTTTATTCTTGAGAGACACAGAAAGAGAGGCAGAGGGAGAAACAAGTTCCATGCAGGACTCGATCCTGGGACTCCAGGATCATGCGCTGAGCCAAAGGCAGACACTCAACCATTGAGCCACCCAGGTGTCCCAATATATGACTAGTTTTGTGACCACCTTTTTGTTTTTGTTAAAAATCGATGTGACATGTTTCTCTTATTAGGTATGCACAAGCTGTGAGGACAATGCAGAAGCTAATGGGTTTTGTGTAGAATGTGTTGAGTGGCTCTGCAAGACATGCATCAGAGCTCATCAAAGAGTGAAGTTCACAAAAGACCACACTGTAAGACAGAAGGAGGAAGTATCTGCAGGTAATAAACTGGCTTTAATCTCTTTTGGTCTCTAACCTTCCCCCTCTTTTCTATCTTCCTTTCCTGGCTTTGTTTTGATACCATTGTAAGTGTTAAATGCATTCTTGTTTTTTAATATAAGGAGGTCTGTATTGTAATTAAAATTTGAAGACCTCCAAATGTTGTTGAGTATGAGTAGATATAAAATCTTTCTGCCTTATATTGACTCATACTCCCAATCCCCCTTTTCCTTTAAATGCTATAATTTGGTGTAAATGTATAGGAAATGGAAGAAAAAAAGAGTTGCTTTT
This sequence comes from Vulpes vulpes, assembly GCF_048418805.1. Classification (NCBI taxonomy): domain Eukaryota; kingdom Metazoa; phylum Chordata; class Mammalia; order Carnivora; family Canidae; genus Vulpes; species Vulpes vulpes. The sequence continues at coordinate 15,798,977 of NC_132786.1, read as the reverse complement.
TAAACTTTTTTAGCTTCTCTTATTACTTCTCTTGTTTCTAAGGTATGACAAGAGGTGGGCTTAATAAAAATTTATAAGCCTGATACCATTATGGAAAACCTGTTTCATGATATTTGATATGTAGATAACTAAAGAAGCTCTGCCTTTTATGTGACTTACAGTTTCTCAGTTTTTATTGTATGGCTTAAAATGTAAAGTTTACTAATAATTTGTTTTATTATAGTAAAATATATGTAACTTAAAACTTGCCATTTAAACCATCTTTAAGTGTATAATTCATTAATATACACATTCATTTTATCAGTGTACAGTGCATTAATGGCATTCACAATGTTATGAAGCTGTCACCACTGCCTGTTTCTAAAGTTTTTTCATCATTTCAGGAAGAAACAATACCCACTATATATTAATGCTTATTCCCCACTTTCCTCTACCCTGTGGACTTCTAATCTGTCTGTTCGAATTTACTTATTTCTGCAAGTGGAATCAAATAGCATTTGTCCTTTGTTGTCTGACTTATATCAGAATATTTTCAGCTTTTATCTATGTTGTAGTGTTTATCACACTTCATTTGTTTTTATGGCTCATTATAATTTTGTTTAAAAAATTATTTTTTGGTTTTAATTTTTGCTTTATTGCCTTTAATTCAAGTCAGCCAGTATTCATAGATCTATTCTGTATTCGAGGAACTTTGCTGTGCATTAGAGATGGAAAGTGAATAAAACAGATAATTTTGCCCCACAGGAGTTATTAGTATGATGAAAGCTACAAACAAATTGGCCTCATAAGTTCTGTAGAAGCACATGAAAGAAGCCCCAAACTCAAGATTTGGGGATTTAGGTTGGAAGCGAAATCTGGGGCTTGAAGGAGAAATAGAGTTTTATCACAGGAAGGAGAGGAGTGGGGAAAACTCAAGTACATGCACAAATATCTAGAGAGAGAGACAGTTGAATATAGCTGGAGAGTAAGATTCAGGGGGAGGAGGAATAAGAGATGAGGCTAGGAGTCTGGTGACAAGGGAAGTGGGATTATAATTTCTGAGGACACTGATGAGGAAAAGACAAAAAGGGAAGAGGCCAAGTATAGATTCGGATAAATTAAATAGATTAGTGCTAGAAACACTTGTCTCTTTTTTTTGTGAATTCAGCCATCTATTGAAAAACAGAGCAGAGGAAATAGGATTAAAAGGTAAGGAATGTGGGGAATACTTGAAATGACTCCAGTTAAAAGAGAGCTCCAGCTTCAGAAACAGTTTGGTAGCATCCACCACCTCCACCTCTCATGAGTAAATAAACAAAAATCTTAAAAATAAAATAAAATAAAATAAAACTTCCTCCATCAGGCCTCAGCAGTGTACTTGTAGGTATAGAGAAGAATTGAACTTATCTAGGATTGGGGTTTATCTAGATAGGTGTTAGAAAAAAAAAATAGGTGTTAGAGAAGTTCAATAGAGTGAGAGGTAAAAATAATGGCGTTTACTAAATGAAGGATTTTTTTTTTTTAACTGTATTGTTGTGCCCAAGATTGCGAATCCGAGAAACCACCAAGGAGCCTACACCAATGCAAGCGCACGAGGGTTTATTAGCAAGGAGGGGAGCAGGGACTTGGACCCCGAAGTGGGTTACAGCTGGGTTTTTTATAGGCTGGTCTAGGGGATTTTCAGAAGGGGTGGAGGAATTTCTCAAGTTCTGTTTACTTTCAAGGGCATTGAGCTCCGTTCTCATTCTAATATGGGACTTTCTACCACAGGGTGGGCTCTGTTGTCTTTCTGATATGGGATTCTCTGCCAAGGGCAATTCTGAGCTCTTTTGTCTTTCTGATATGGGATTTCCTGCCGAGGACATTGAGGACATTCTGCAGTTTTTCCCATAAAGTTCAGCTCTTATTCACAGGGGCCTAAAATGGCTGTACTTGTGCTAATGCTCAACTTTAGGTAGGATGGCCTTAATTTTTCTCGGCCTCCACAGTATAAAGGAAATGAAATTGATGGTGTCAGTTGATAATGAAAGAAATTGTTAAGAACCTAGAAATCATTGAGCCCCAAGGAGAGTAGTTGGAAGGTTAGAAAGTTGAAGTTATTAGAGTAGATGTTTGAATTTATGATTATAGAAATGGAGCACTTATGGGCCGTCAAAAGTCTAAGGTGAGACCATGATGTAAGGAGCTCTAATGGAGTTTTAGGTCTCCGGAGATGAGAAAGTCTGAGAGCCTTGTTTTTTTGTGGTAATCGATGTGGACTTCCAAATCATCCAGAGTGATGATGACATTGAGAACTAGAAGGATGACTGAGTCAGGATCCAAATTCTTCAATAAGTAAAGGAAGTCTATAAATGGGTGATAGGATATTCTAATTACCTAAATCAGAAGCTCTATAGTTATTGTTGGATAGTAGGCACAAACTAGGATGACCTAAGCCAACTACAGATGTATGGTCACTCTATTTATTGTGATGCCTACATGACATGCACATTAAGGAGAAGGGTACAGGGGAACTGTTAGGATATTCACATTATAATAGTGAGCAATTTTTGCATTGCTAGAATTAATTGCATTTGGTCTTGATGTGTTGTGCTTTTAATAGTCTTTTACTATATTGCTAATTTTCTCCAGTTATTTTCCTTCTTTCCAACTCATGAGTTTTATGCATTTTTGCCTATTTTTGGATCTGACTAGATGTAGGTTATCTTTTTGTTTTTATCCACAGAAACATTTGTTCTGAAATTTATCTAATTATATTTTATATATATCTTTAGCCCATTATTTTTCTTTAATTTCTCCTAGCTTACCTTAGTTTTATTTTAAAGTTCTAATACTAACTTCCTTGACATAAATACTTGATATTTATTTTTTGTAGAATTATAAATGTTTAAAGCTTGATATAATTTGCCACTTTGATTTCTACTATATTTTAAATACTCTGCATTTATGGGGGCGCTTGGCTGGTTCGGTTGGTAGAGCATGCAACTCTTGATTTCCAGGTTGTGAGTTCAAGCCCCACATTGGGTGTAGAACCTACTTAGTTAAAAAAAAAAAAAATCTAAGTATTCTGCATTTATGGTTCTGAATCCTAGACTTATGAATTTTTGTGTTATTTATTACTTTGGTGCATTATAAATAATGATATGGAAAGGAGGCCATAATGTATATTAAATGCAAAAAGCAAATTCCTTAACAGTCTGGTTATTATGAATCCAAGAATTCATTAAAAGGAAAACAAAAGTGTTCTCATTGCTTGGAGTTTTTGTTTGTTTCCTGTTTCAACTGTATAGTTTTATTATGATCAGAAAATGTGAGTCCGTGAACTCTTTCTACGTGCTGGCATACAACATAAGGTTTTTGTAAATATTGATAGCACAGGTGACCTTTGAATAGCATGAGGCTTAGGGATGCTGACCCTTGCACAGTCAAAAATCCACTTTGTAAACCTTTGATTCTTCAGAACTTTACAGTTAACTGCTTCTAGTACCAGTGCCACTTTACTGATAAAAGTCAATTAATACACTGTTTTTTAAAAAGCTTTATTTATTTGGGAGGGATAGTAAGTGTGAGTGTAAGTGCACAGGCATGTGCACACAAGTGGGGGATGGGGCAGAGGGACAAGCAGACTTCTCACTGAGCAGGGAGCTGATGCTGGCTAGATCCCAGGACCCTGAGATCATGATCAGATTTGAAGTCAGATGCTTAATGAACTGAGCCATTCAGGTACCCTAGAACACATTTTGCAAGAAGTGTATGTATGTGTATTGTATATTGTGTTCTTACAAAGTAAGCTAGAGAAAAGAAAATGTTGAGAAAACTAAAAGGAAGAGAAAATACATTTATAGTAACCATACTGTTTTTTATCAAGAAAAATCCATGTGTATGGACCCAGGCACTTAAAACCTGTGTTATTCAAGGGTAAACTCTATATGAAAATAAATTTTAGATAAATACAAAATTTATATTAAAAGGAGAAACCATGTAAGTTCACTCTAAGAAAAATAATAAACCTTTTTATAATTAGGAAAAAGCCTTTCTAGAAGCAGTTCTCTAAAACTAAAGTCATAAAAAATAAAACCAGATTCGTTTTTCTGTAAAATGTTTTAAGGATCTTTTTGGGAAAATGACATAAATCAAGTCAGACTGGAGAAAATATTTCTAAAATCTTTGACAAGCAATGTATCAAATGTGTCTGCAAATTGGTAAGAAAGACACTTGGAAAAAATAGCAGAGGTTGTGAACAGACAATTCTTAGAAGAAATACAAATGGTTGATTAGTGTGAAAAGTTGTCCAGTTTCAGTTATTAAAGAAATATGTCTAAAGATAGTGAAATCTTTTTTTTTCTGTAAGATTGGCAAAGATTAAAAGTACTGACAAAACACTGTTAATAATGTAGGCAATAGCCACTCTGCACTGTTAAGAATACAAATTGGTACAAGTTTTTTTTTTGAGGATCATGTATGTTTGTAGAAATCACCCTTTAACCTAACAGTTGTGCCACTTGGAATTGATCTGTGGAAACATTCAATGACTTATACTTTTATGTGTGTATTTCAGCATTATCATACAATATTAAAAAATGAGAAACAGTGCAGAGCTTATATTCATTTGATGAAATACTATGCAGTTAATAAATAAGTCAACATATTTACTATCACAGAAAGGTATCTAAGAGGGGCACTAGGGTGGCTCAGTCAGTGAAGCATCTGACTCTTGATTTCGGGTTCAGGTCATGATTTCAGGGTCGTGAGTCGAGCCCCATATTGGCCTCACACTCAGTGCGGTGGTGTCTGCTTGAGGTTCTCTCTTTCCCTCAGACCTTCCTCTGCTCAAATGTGTGTGTGTGAACGCATGCTGTCTCTCAAAATAAGAAAGGTATCTAAGAGTTAAGAAATCTTATAAGATAGTTTGTGTCATTTTTTAATTTTACAAAACAAAGTGCCTACTAATGTATATAGTTAAATATAAATAGAAAAACAGCCAGAAGAACATATACCAAGCTACTAATAGTGGTGGTTATTGCTGAAAGTGGAATTATTTCTGAAATATTTGGATTTCACCTATAATTATTAGATAACTGGTATTTATATTTAATCATTACATGTACTTGTATTCTTTTTTTAATTTAACATTATGACATAAGCATTGCTCATTAAAAAGTTACATGGCTGGGGCACGTGGGTGGCTTAGTCAATTAAGTGTGGACTCTCAATTTTGGCTTGGATTGTGGTCTTCAGGTTGTGGGATCCAGCCCCCTGTTGGGCTCCATGTTGGTCATGGAGTCTGCTTGAGATTGTGTTTCTCCCTCCTTCTACCCCCCAACCTTGCTTTCTTTCTTAAGAAAGAAAGAAAATTAAAGTTACATGGAGGACAATAGTATGTAGTGAAAACTTTATGATTATTTCTGTGTTAATGGGTATCCTCTGGAAGGATTTTTACAAAAGTGGGAAAATAAGTTTTTCAACACATTCTTTATACATTTTTATTGGATATTTCTGAATTCCACTTAAAACCATCTTCTCCCATATTTGAAGTAGAAAACATCTAGTTGGTTCACACTCACTTAACCTGGGCTATTTTCTTAAGACTTCTTACTTACAAAAAAAAAAAAAAAAAAAGACTTCTTAATTACAGAAAGCATATTTTTAACTACATACTTTTCTTTTTCTCCTGGGTTAATTTGAATTTCTGGAGAGAAAAACTTATTTATGTTTTCCTTCTAAAATGCTGAGAATACTTAATATATTTTTTCTTTTTTTAATTGAAAGTATAGTTGACACACAATGTTACATAGGTTTTAGATGTGCAACATAGTGATTTGACAAGTTTATACATTATGCTCTGCTTACCACAGGTGTAGCTACCATCTGTCACCGTATAATGCTATTTTAATATATATAAAGCCTAGAAGTAGTGATGGTGTTGGTGGAACTGTTTATAGCTCTTTTATATCTCAATGGATTCAAATTTAAAACAATTTAATAATTATGTAGTATTCACTTACATTAATTTTCTTCTTTTTGCCTGCCATTATTTCTACAGAGGCAGTGGGTGTGACCAGCCAGCAACCAGTGTTTTGTCCTTTTCATAAAAAGGAACAGCTAAAGCTTTACTGTGAAACATGTGACAAACTGGCATGCTGGGACTGCCAGTTATCAGAGCATAAAGAGCATAGGTACTGACATCTTTAATTATAGACACACATTTATAATAAGCTATATGAGGAATAGAGGACTGCTGGAACCCCAGCCAAATGGCAGTCAACAAATAAAGTTTTTTTGGCCAGCAGTATGTTGGCTTGTTCCAGGATTTTTCAGCTTGGGCACTGTTGATACTTGTTGGCCGGGGGTTGCTTCAGGTTCATTGTATGGTGCTTAGGTTCATTTTTGACCTATATTCACTGGATTCCAGTGACATCATCCCAGTTGTGACAACCGAAAATGTCTCCAGATGTTGCCAAATGCCCTGCAGAACAAAATCACCCTGAATTGAGAACCACTGGCCTGCACACTATTTGAAAATAAATGGAATTTGTTGCCAGTGTTGTAAAGTGAGGAGATTTTACCTTCAGAAAAAAAATTTGGGTCTTTGGGTTTTTGAGAAAATGGGACTTGTTAGCCCCATATTCATGTCACCATTGAGTGGAATTCAATGAACTCAATGTTCAGAACACTTCAGTGTTCTGTAGAATGAGGCATGGGTTTCCCAATTCATCATAATTCCTGCAGAAGCTTATTTTTAAATCTGACCTCCCATAGGCATTTGAGTCAGCAGCCACTGATTTATTAAATAGTAAGATTCTGATTAATATAAACAAAATAGATTAAAATGGTCTAGGCTCAGAAGCTGATGATTGGTTACCAGAGAGGTGGGTGAGGGGATGGGTTAAATAGATGATAGGTTTGCATTTGGTGTGATGAGCACTGGGTGTTGTATATAAGTGTTGAATCACTAAATTATACAACTAAAACTGATACACCATATATTAACTAACTGGAATTGAAATAAAAACTACAAAAGAAAAGAAAAAGGGAAAAAATGATCTAAGGTCCCAGTAATGGCAGACTAGACAATTTGTACCAAACCATACCAGTGAGGATAACAAGAATACCTGCACAAAATACAGAAGTCATTGATAAAAAATCTAGAGCTTAGTAGTAAAGAATTACGAGGCCAGATTGGAGTGGGGAGAGAAAATAATAGCTTTTTTCCCTCTTTGAGGCATTTACCAGGACTTCTGATAGGCCACAGGGCTGAGAATGAGAAGATAGGGATTACTGGGATTGAAGGTTCCTCCTCCTTGCCTTGATTTAGAATTCTGAAAGTCTACACTGTTTAGTAAAGATGAATTTGGTACTAAATAGTTCATGACTGGAAGTGAAGCCTCAACATCAAATTCTTCAGGACCCAAAGATGAAGTAAATTGAAATCATACTGGTGCCCCAAGATGTACCTGGTAGAATTAAATATAAATCCTTCCTGAAGAGAAAAAACATCATCCTCTGTCTCAGATTTATTCAGTAATGAACTTTGCAAAATGGTCCAAAACTTTGCAAAAACACATAATTAGAAGTAATCAAGTATTCTAGGAGATTAGACAACATGAACAAAACCTGGCAGATACAATAAATAATATAAAAAGACCCTTAGGTCTACCTCTTTTTATATTGAAGAGACAAAATGGAAAATTTGGGTGGAGAAATGAAAACTATAAAAAAGAATGAGATGGAAAGTCCAGAACTGAAAATTACCATAACTGAAATTAACTCATTAGTGGCTGTAACAGATTTGACGTAGCTGGAAAAGAGAATTAATGAACTAGAAGGAAAGTAAGAAAATACCCAGAATGAAGCATGGTAAACAAAAAGATAGAAAGTGGAAGTAATACAGGTTGTAACTGGGGCCAAGAAGGAGAAGAGAGGGAATGGGAAGGAAGCAACATTTAAAGACAGAACATAATGGCTTAGAATGTGGTAATATTGAAGAAAGATGTCTAGCCCATATTTAGGAAGCCATAAAACTCCAGCAGGATAAAAAAGAAATATTTTTAAAATACAGAAAGAAAATAATTACAAAAATTAAATTCTATACTCTGAACATTTTTTTAAAATGAAGATTAATGAAAGACATTTCAGATAAAATAAACTGGGATAATATATTCCCAGTAACCCTCACTAAAGTATACCTAGGCAAAAGAGAAATGGTAGTTAATGAATGGTGGAATGAAGAGCAATTAAAATGGTAAGTATGAGTAAATCTAAATAAATGTTGACTTAGGAAACGAAAATGTCATAGTGTTTTTTGTATATTACACAATAGATGTTTTGGGAGAATATGGAGTTTGTGTTGTAAGACTCATGGATAGTTGTAGAAGATGATAAAAAAGTACAAATTAGTATTAGATAGTAAGTGTAGATCTGTATTTTGTAATGCCTAGAGTAATTACTAAAAGAATAGTAGAAGTGTCTAGGATTATCAGAGTTAACAGGGAGGGGAAGTGGAATCATTAGGCAGTCTAAAAACAGGCCAAAAAAGAAAAACAAAGAACAGATGGGATTTAATAAGGACTTGGTAAGTTGGTAAATCTGTAAATATATTTGTAATTATAACTGGAAATGGGTAAAATGTTCCAAATTAAAAGATTTTTGGCCTGGATAAGAAAGAGAATAGAAAATCTGCCATTTGCTTTTTATAAGAGGAGCACCTAAACCTAAGTATGTAGAAAGAATAATGGAAAAAGATACACCACATAACACTAATCAGAGGCAAGCTGTTATATCAAAGTGCCTTGAGATAAAGAGGGACACTTTATCCAGTAGAGGGGTCTCTTCATTTATTTTTTTTAATAGTTTTTTTTTTCTAATTTTTATTTATTTATGATAGTCACAGAGAGAGAGAGAGAGAGAGAGGCAGAGACACAGGCAGAGGGAGAAGCAGGCTCCATGCACCGGGAGCCCGACGTGGGATTCGATCCCGGGTCTCCAGGATCGCGCCCTGGGTCAAAGGCAGGCGCCAAACCGCTGCGCCACCCAGGGATCCCTCTTCATTTAAAAGATAGAGCAGTTCTAAATATGTATGCCCATAGCCTTAAAATATATAACAAAAAGTAACAGAACTTAGAATAGACCAATCCATAGAATGGGAATGTTGACATTTTCAATAATTGACAAAACAAGCAGATTTAAAAATCAGGATATCCCGCCAAGATTCAAATAACCTAAAGACTATGTGGACATTAAGGAACACTGCACCCAATAATAATGTGCATTCTTTTCAAACATGAAAAAAAAATTAATTGACCTTATGTTAGGGCAGTCTTAAATTTCAGAGGGTTAAAATGCTATTAAGTCTTGGTGTAAACTCAATGCAGTTAAATCTAGAAGATAATAGATGGAGAAAATTCTCCATATACTTGAAAATGAAGACGTGAAATTCATATGAAAGCTATATGCAGCAAAGCATGATCCTATACTGCAGCCTGGACTAGAAGGAGAAAATGATTTAGAGGACATGACTGAAACAAATGGTATAACTGGTATATGGTGTGTAGAGTAGGTGAGAGAATGGTCTCGTGTCCATTTTCTTAATCGTTACAATATGGTTGCATAACAATGCCCTGTGTTTAGAAAATGCATACTGGTTATTACGGTGTTAAAGAGCTGTGATGAGTCTATTTAAAAAACTAAGCTGTGTAAAAATATACATCTCTGTACCATGGCAGATTTAACTTCAAAGTTATTTCAAAATAAGCAGTTAGAAATAAATATAAATAAAGCATTGAAGAAGAAATCCCAGTGGGTATTAGAAGATACTTTTATCTGAATATTAGAAATAATATCCTAAATATATTATAAAGGCCATGATGAGAGGAAGATCTATAGATCATGAAAAGTATATATTAGGCAGCAAGAATAAAAAAAGTAAATGTATCAAACATTTATCTCAAATTAGAAAAATCAGTGAATAAACCTAAAGTGGGGAAAAGGACACCATGAGCATATGCAGACATTAATGAAGCAGATAATGTCAAAAATCAAATCATTCAAAAGATTGGTAAATTGACAAATCCCTTTATGAGTGACTGAGAGCTGACCCACCCAACCAATGCCAGGAGCTAAAAGGAGGAGTATCAGTACATCCTCTAACAGCATTTAAAATTATGAAAAGAATATCTGTCAATTGATTTGAAAATTTTTACTTAAAAGAGAATAATTCTTAGAAAATACAACTTACAGAAACTAGCATAAGATAAGCTAGAAAGCCAGAATAGTCCTTTAATGTAAATTCATGATTTATAAATTCCTCACGAAGAAAACTACAGACCCAGATGACTTAATGGATGAATCAACAACATAGGGGAGGTAAAAAATAACACCTTAAATTAATGCAGCCTTGTCCAGAGAATGATGAAAGAACGTATTCTCTCCAACTTGTTTTATGAGGAATAAAAAAATGACTAGTCTTGTCCATGAAATGAATGAACATTCTAAGAAATAAAATAGGAAACCAAATCCAGTAGTATTTTGATTTTTGGACAATATAATTGCAACCTAGTTGGCTTTGTTTTAGGTATACTGAGTTCATCTAACATTTGAAAATCATTCATGTAATTCATCATATTAAAAGAATAAAGGAAAAATTACATGATCATTTCAATAGAGACAGAAGGAACATTCTGTAAAAAAATATATATCTATGTATATATACATGTACGTGTGGTAGAAGATCTTATCTTAGCAAACTAGGAATTAAATAAATTTCCTAAACCTGATAAGGTTATCTGTAAAGAGACCTAGAAAACATCATAACAGAATATTGAAAGTCTTTATTTTTTTTTAAGATTTTATTTATTTATTCATGAGAGACAGAGAGAAGCAGAGACACAGGCAGAGGGAGAAGCAGGCTCCAGGGACGTGGGACTCCAGGATCACACCTTGGGTCAAAGGCGGCGCTAAACTGCTGAGCCACCTGGGCTGCCCAGACTATTCAAAGTCTTTAGATGGAGTTTAGGAACAAGATAAGAGTGACAATTCTGACCGTTTCATTTAATGTTACACTGTACCACAGTCCCGAAGAGTGCATTATATACAAACGAAATCCAACAGAATAATTAACTGTATTCCCCTTTTTTTTCTAATGCTGGCATCCCTATTTAGTGATTTAAGTGACCTTGCACTTTTAAACCACATTATGTGTAAATTACTGTAATGCATTTTATGAAAAATTAATAAAACTGGTTATCTTCTACATTACTATTTCCCTGGAGCTACTCTTGAGTTCTCTACGTGGTTTGTCAGGGGTTATCATGTTCACTTCCAAGTTAACTTTTTTAAAGTGCTATATTTTATGTTGCTTAAAGCTTACTGCATTTAAGGCATAATAACATCAAGAGGTTGTTTTTGTTTTTTGTTTTTTGTTTGTTTGTTGTTTTTTTTTACTCTTCCCATTTTTCCCAAAAGCATATATTTGTGACCTCTATGATGGCACAACTACCTGATATTTAAAAGTGATCTTTAAAATATATGTTTACAGGGGCACCTGGGTAGCTCAGTGGTTGAACCTCTGCCTCTATCAGGTCATGATCCCGGGGTTCCAGGATCAAGTCCCACATCAGGTCCCTGCATGGAGCCTGCTTCTCCCTCTGCCTCTCTCTCTGTCTCTCATGAATAAATAAAATCTTAAGAAAAAAATATATGTTTACAGCATCAACGTTTCCTAGTTATGAAATTGTAAAATAATAAATAAATCTACTTAGATAGATCTGTGATTACTTTTTGCCAGGTTGGCCAAGTGACCTAAGATGCTAAAACCATGCATGATGTTTATCTTTCCCAAATTTCCAAATTAATTTAGAGTATCCATGAATAATATATTTATAAAGACTCCTTCTTTCTTAGGGATAATTTGGAAAGCATGAAAAACCTTTCTTCTAGGGATATATTTGAGGTTTTTTAAGATTATTATTTGTTTTTTATGATATCTTAAATAGTTTCTATTTGGGGGCTTTTCCTCATTTTAGATATATTAGCTTGAAATAATTAGCTTGTTTACTTGTGTTTCCAGGTACCATTTTATAGAAGAAGCTTTTCAGAATCAGAAAGTGATCATAGATACACTAATCACCAAACTGATGGAAAAAACAAAATACATAAAATTCACAGGAAATCAGATCCAAAACAGGTACATTTACATTTGTGGTATTATAAAAAAAATCATCTTTATGTAATGTATTAAGTATATTCACTTTTAGGACAGACATTTTACTTGGCTGGTGGTAAAAATAAGCCTGGGTAAGCTGTTAAGATGGCTCTAATAACACATAGTTTATAAAACTTCTCTAGAAACTTTTAAGTTCTGGAAACTGGGCTGAAAAGCATTCTTTTCAGCCATGAAATTTCAAAACTGTTACGGTAATAAACTACATTGAGTAATGGCTCATTTACCTGGCAGATATTGAAAATTTATAACTATCTGGTGTTTCAAATTTTAAAGGAATACCAGGATTTAAAAACAAAATGAACTATTTTTGCAGGGAGCAAGAGACACGGAGGGAGACACAGAGAGACTGGCGGAGAGATAGAGACGGGGAGAGAGACAGAGACACAGGGAGGGAGAGCCGGCCAGACAGGGAGCTAGAGTCAGAGATAGGGAGGGACAGAGCCAGACGGGGAGGAGAGACCGAGATGGGGCGGCGGGGAGAGACAGACACAGACACAGGGAAGGAGAGTCAGAGAGACAGGGATGGAGACAGACAGTGAGGCAGAGACTGAAAGACAGGGAGGGAGAGGCAGGGAAACAGGTAGGGAGACACCGAGAGACGGGGAGGGAGAGACCGAGACACAGAGGGAGACACAGAGACAAGGAGGGTGAGATCTAGACAGCATGGGAGAGACAGAGAGGGAGGGAGACCCAGAGACAGGGAGGGATAGACAGAGAGACAAGGAGGGACAGACCCAGAGACAGGGAGGGACAGACCCAGAGACAGGGAGTGAGAGCCAGAGCCAGGGAGGGAGACCGAGACACAGTAAGGGAGAGGAGAGACCGAGAGACAGGGTGAGAGAGCCAGGGAGGGATAGACTGAGACAGGGATAGAGACACACAGACAGGGAGGGATAGATGGAGACGGGTGGGGAGAGACAGGGAGGGACAGACCGAGGCAGGGAAGGAGAGACAGAAGTGGAGGGATGGACAGAGACAGGGAGGGAGCCCTCAGACAGGGAGGGAGAGATAGATAGAGATGGGCGGGAGACAGAGAGAAAGCGAGGGAGAGAGAGATGGAGACAGGGAGGAGTGACTGAGACAACAGGGGTGAGAGATCGAGACAGGGGCAGAGACACAGGACAGGGAAGGAGGGATCCAGAGACAGGGAGTGAGGGACAGACAGACCAAGAGACAGGGAGGGAGAGATGGGACAGAGGGGAGAGACCAAGGTGCAGGGAGGGAGACCGAGAGACGGAGGGGAGACTGAGACAGGGAGGGAGAGTCAGAGACAGGGAGGGAGGAGAGACTGAGACAGAGATGGGATGGAGAGAATGAGACAGGGAGGGAGACAAGTGAGAGACCGAGAGACAAGGAGGTAGACACAGAGACAGGGAGGGACAGGCCGAGATAGGGAGTGAGAGAAGAAAGACTGGGAGGGAGAGAGAGAGGCAGACAGGGGTGGAGGGGAGTGGGAGAGAGACAGGGCCAGACCCCAGACCTGGAGGGAGAGACAGAGACCGGGTCGGAGGGACAGGGAGGGAGACACAGCCGGAGAGAGGCTTCGTGCCTCCCTGAGCAGGAGTCCCTCGGGACTGAGCGGGGGCGCAAGGCCTCGGACCCCAGCGCCCCGACCAGACTAGCGGGGGGAGGCAGAGGCGGTCTCGGGTCCCCTCTAGGCTCTGCGGAGGGCGGGCCTCTGTGGGGGCGGGGTGCGGCCCCAGCGCCTGACTCCGAGGGTGACCCAAAGGCCTCAGGGCATGGCCGCGGGAGGAGCTGGGCAGGCGACCCGACCTGGCCATGGCAGGAGGTTGCGCAGCCGCACCGCCGCTGCCGGCAGCAGCTCTGCAGGCCTCGGCCACAGCGCACAGGTCCGCGTGGGCCCTGGGAGGCGTGAGGGTCCCCGGGATGGCTGTGCCAGAGGCATCTGGCCCTCGCGTGTGGCGCGGCGGGTGCCTGGGAGGGACCAGGCGGGGGACAGCGGGCCTCGGGGGCCGCATGGAGGCGTCCCCGTGGCAAGCCGGGCCAACACCCTTTGGGCCGCCAGGGTGTCGGGCAGAGGGCTGCGCGGTGGGCGGGGGGGGGGGGGGGGGGGGGGGGGACACCTGTTGGCGGAGGGGGGTGGCGGTGGGGCCTCCTCAGGGTCAGGCCAGGTCTCCTCCAGGCGGCTCAGGGAGGGTGCCGCGGAACCCATGTGCGCGTGCTCAGAGGGGTTAGGGTGCAGGCACCGTCCACCCTCAGGGCACGGCCTTGGGGCGGCAGCTTGAGGGCCTGGGCTGCTAGGCCCCCGGAACCCCCCCAAGGCCCTGGCTCTTCCTCCGCCCCGCTTCCCCGTCCCCGCTCTCAGGTCCCTCCCTAAGCTCCCTAGCCTGGCAGGGAGCCCCCCCACCCTTCCTTTACAGGTGAGTACAGCTACTTCTGAAATTTTGGCATTTTGAAAACTTTCCCCTTTCTCCACAGCCTCCCCAACATTTGATGTTTCCTGTCTTGTTAATGTTCTCACCGGTGTGAGGTGGTATCTCATTGTGGTTTTGATCTGTATTTCCCTGATGGCCAGTGATGCAGAGCATTGTCTCATTTGCTTGTTGGCCATGTACCTCTAGGTCTTCCTCCGTGACATTTCTGTTGGTGTCTTTTGCCCATTTCCGGATTGGATGGTTGGTCTCTTTGCTGTGGAGTTGCAGAAGTTCTTCAGAGATCTTGGATGCTGGCCCTTTATCTGATGGGTCATTTGCACGTATTTTCTCCCGGTCTGGAGGTTGTCTCTGAGTTTTGTTTTGGTTTTTCTTTTGCTGTGCGGAAGCGGCTCATCTTGATGAAGTCCCAGTGATCCATTTTCGCTTTTGTTTCTCTGGCCTTCGTGGCTAATGTAATTTGCAAGAAGTTGCTGTGGCCAATTTCAAGAAGGGTGTTGCCTGTGTTCTCCTCTAGGATTTTGATGGCTTCCTGTCTCACATTTAGATCTTTCATCCATTTTGAATTTCTCTTTGTGTTTGGTGGTGTGAGAGAATGGTCCAGTTTCATTCCTCTGCGTGTGGCTGTCCAATGTTCCCAACAGCATTCATTGAAGAGACTGTCTTTGTTCCGGTGGATGGTGTTTCTTGCTTTGTCGAATATTAGTTGACCATAGAGTTGAGGGTCCACTACTGGATTCTCCATTCTGTTCCATTGACCTATGTGTCTGTTTTTGTGCCAGTACCACACTGTCTTGGTGACCACAGCTTTGTAGCACAACTTGACATCCAGCATTGTGATGCCCCGGCTCTGGTTTTCTTTTTTCATATTCCCCTGGCTATTTGGGGTCTTTTCTGATTCCACACTAATCTTCAGATGATTTGTTCCAACTCTCTGAAGAAAGTCCATGGTATTTCGATAGGGATTGCGTTCCATGTGTAAATTGCCCTGGGTCACGTGGACATTTTCAATATATATATATGAATTCTTCTAATCCAGGAGCATGGAATAGTTTTCCATCTCTCTGTGTCTTTCTCAGTTTCTTTCAGACGTGCTCTGTAATTTTTTGGGTAGGGATCCTTTATTTCTCTGGTTAGGTGTATTCCTAGGTATCTCATGCTTTTGGGTGCAATTGTCAATGGGACTGACTCCTTAATTTCTCTTTCTTCAGTCTCATTGTTAGTGTATAGAAATGCCACTGATTTCTGGGCATTGATTTGGTATCCTGCCACACCGCCGAATTTCCTGTATGAGTTCTAGCAATCGTGGGGTGGAGTCTTTTGGGTTTTCTAGGTACAGTATCATGTCATCTGCAAAGGGGGAGAGTTTGACCTCTTCTTTGTCAACTTAAATGCCTTTTATTTCTTTTTGCTGCCTGATTGCTGAAGCTAGGACTTGTAGTAGTATGTTGAGTAGCTGTGGTGAGAGTGTACGTCCCTCTCGTGTTCCCGATCTTAGGGGAGAGGCTCCCAGTGTTTTCCCTTCGGGAATGATATTTGCTATGGGCTTTTCATAGATGGCTTTGAAGATGCTGAAGAATGTTCCGTCTATCACTACAGTCTCAAGAGTTTTGATCAGGGGAATCCCTGGGTGGCGCAGCGGTTTGGCACCTGCCTTTGGCCCAGGGCGCGATCCTGGAGACCCGGGATCGAATCCCACATCGGGCTCCCGGTGCATGGAGCCTGCTTCTTCCTCCGCCTGTGTCTTTGCCTCTCTCTCTCTCTCTCTCTGTGACTATCATAAATAAATAAAAATTAAAAAAAAATTAAAAAAAATTTAAAGAGTTTTGATCAGGAATGGATGCTGTATTTTGTCAAATGCTTTCTCTGCATCTATTGAGAGGATCATGTGGTTCTTGTTTTTTCTCTTGTTGATGTGATCCATCCCATTGATTGCTTTACGAGTGTTGAACCAGCTTTGCATCCCGGGGATAAATCCCACTTGGTCATGGCGAGTAATCTTCTTTATGTACTGTTGGATCCTGTTGGCTTGTATTTTGTTGAGAATGTTTGTATCCTTGTTCATCGGGGATATCGGTCTATAATTCTCCTTTTGGGTGGGGTCTTTGTCTGGTTTTGGAATTAAGGTGATGCTAGCCTCATAGAATGAGTTTGGAAGTATAAATGGACCTAAAGTACCACGATGTATAATTTAAAAGTATCAGAGTCAATTTTGTACAAAGTTAACTTACCCTTTATTACAAATAAAATTCATGAAGCAATTATAGAGGTTTATGAAAAACACAAAATACAGAAACAGCACAATGAAAGGGGAGGGGAAGGCTTCAGTTGTGCTGCAGCCATCACGAGCTGCTGCTCAGGGGCCGAGGCTGGTGGCTCCACCGAGGCAGGTGACAGCTCCGGCCCTTCGATGAACTCGAGAGCCAGCGCTGGGACCTGCTCCTCCTTCTGGGGTGGCCAAGAAGCAGGTGGCTCCTCCAGGTCGGGACAGTGAATCAGAGGTATGACAGCCAGGTACCTTGGCTTGACCTCAGCAGCCGGCATCTCGGCCCAGGCGTAGCTCTCATCACCAGCAGCCGGGACCGGCTCTATCACCTCAGGCCCAGGAACTTCAGCAGGCCCCACAGTCGGCCTCAGGCGGACTCTTGCGACGGTGGTTCAGGGTGTTGCTCGGGGTCCGAAGCCGGTTGCTCCCCTGAGTGAAGGGGCTGCTCCGGCACATCGATGACCTCGATAGCCAGTGGTGGGGCTTTCGGCCTCCAGGGCTCCCAAGGGTGCAGGTGGCTCTTCCAGCTCAGGACAGGGATTCAGAGGTCTGACCACCACATGTCTTGCCTTGTACACAACAGCTGGCATCAGGGCTTGGGCCGAGCCCTCAGCTCCAGCAGCCGGAACCAGCTCCATCACCTCAGACCCTGAAGGTGCAGCAGGCCCCACCGTCGAAGCTCGGGCGCACTCTTGGGGTAGTTCAGGGTGTTGCCCGGGGTCCGAAGACAGAGTATCATCTCCAAGAAGACAAAGTATCATCACCAGGATGGACTTTCCACGTCCCTCTCAAATCAAGGACACTCTTCCCACCGCTCAACGTGTATGAGTGCAAGAGCCCTGGGAGGTCTCCCCAGACTGCAGCCCGTGGGGATGGGGTGTGAGCCTACCCAGTCCTCCCGGCCCAGCAGCATGGAGGCTTGATCTGTGTGGCCCACCCTGTCCCCAACTCAGCCACCCCAGTCCTCCTCACCTCCACCCTCTAACTCTGGTTGATGGAGGTTTCTTAAATATCCAAAATAACTGTTGACTCGATGGTCCAGCGTTGAGCCTGGTAAGTACTGCCCCGTGAAATTCATTAGCTTTGTCAGGGCAGGAAATTCTGGGGAATTGTGGAAGTCCTCCTCATAGTACTCCAGCCAGATGGTCAGGAAGGAGGACATGGTGCTGGGGAGGGACAGGTGGGCAGAGGCGTCAGAAGACAGGGCTCCCTCACACAGAGGTGTCCCGGGGAAGCCCTGCAGGAACCAGGGCCCTCGGCCTCCCGCATGGGGCTGTCGGAGGCAAGTGCTGTTCCTTGTCCACCTGCCACCTGGCGGTCCTGCCTGCCACAGGTCTGCTCACTGAGGAGGGGCTGGCACGAAGTCTCTGTGCGTGGGAGCCCGTGACCAGCGGTGTGACCATCACTGTCTTTCCCGGGGAACCTTCCCTCCCGTGGGTCTGCCCTGCCTCACTCACGAGGGCCCACCAGGGGGTGTCCTTCCACTGACTCTAATCTCCCACGGGGCGGGGGCCATCTGGTCCATGAGCCCTCACTGGCTCTCCTGAGCACCTGCCGTGCACCCGGGTCCAGGTCCCACCAGATTGGTGAGTGTGATGTTCCCCACACCCTCTGCTCTGCGTCCCAGGTGTGGGGCAGACAGAGGGTTGGGGGGGATGGGCATGGAGGAGGTCTCCCTTTGGGGTCCCAGTGCTCTCCCACAAAGCCCGCACCCCATCAACAGCTCTTTTCCTGAAGGGGCCTTAGACCTTTACCCTGTCACAGGAATTGTTGACCTATGAGGGTCCAGCAGCCCCTCCAACCCACAGCCCCCTCGCAGCCCTCCTGGAGAGGGAAGGCCCTCCTGCATGAGCCAGAGCTCGCTCACATTTCCCAGTGCATCAGGATTCCTCCTTTCTTGGGGGACGCTTCGATGCATCGATATCTAGAGGAGGGCGGGGGGCATCACATGAATCGTCCTGTGGACCCGACCTCTCCTCATAGCTGCTGTCACTCTCGAACCCCAACTAGTCCAGAACCCTGGGAGGCCGTCAGCTCTGTGCGTGGGGCCACAGGCAGCTCCTGGAGAAGCACCTGCACCTGCTGGGTCCTCCTGAATGCTTGAGGAATGAAAGGGCTCTGGCCAGGCCCATGGCCGACATCCAAGTGGGCCAGGGCGCCCCGGTGTCCCCAGGGACCCCTACCCTGAATGCCCCAGGACACAGACCCAGATGGACTCAAACCTCCCTTTCAATGGCAAAACAGGCCAGCTCAAGTCCCTGGTGACGGTGGGGAGGAGGCACAGGCTTCGTCATGGGGAGAGAACGACGACTGATGAGCACAATCACAGCCCCTGTAGCCGACCTGCCACAGGCCAGGCCCCGGGGGCTTCCCTACAGGACCCAACAAGGCCCTGTGTGACTCTACTCCAGTCGGAGGAGCAGCCCCAGGGGCCGGGAAGTTCAGGAACATTCCCAAGACTCCCAACCAGTAGGTGGCCCATCCCACTGGGCTGTGGAGGGTCAGGGAGCTCACTTTGCAAACAGCAGGTCCAGGACCTCTTCGGTGGTGCCAAATTCAATATATGTTTCCATAAATTGAAAAATGGAAAGGTCGTCCAAGCACAGCAAGGCGGGCACCAGTTCTTCTACCTGCTGCTCCAGCAGCTCCCTCCCGCTGGGGGTGGTCGGGCAGATCCGATTTCTTCTCAGGGCTGAGGCCCTTTCAGCCTGAAGTGGGACAGAGGGGACGTGCAGCCTGCACTGTAGCCTCCAGACCACCTGGGAGTTGGAGCGCAGACCAAAGCCGGAGCTCTCAGTGGCTGCGGGGGGCAGGGGGGGCAGGAGTGCCCACAGTAGGAACACGGGGCTTGACGCCTGCGGCTCAGTCACTTAGCATCTGACTCTGGGTTGTGGCTCAGGTCATGGTCTCAGCATCCTGAGATCCCGCCCCTGGCAGGCTCTGCGCTTGGGGCAGAGTGTGCTTGAGGAGCTTGTGTCTCCCTCTTCCGATCCCTGCTTCTCTGCCTGTCTCTTAAACTATCCAATAAAGAAATAATCTTAAATGATAAATTTTCAAAAAAACTTGGGATCAATACAAAGATCTCAAGTGGGAGGGGTCAGTATCCCAGGGCCGCTTGTCAGCTGAGTTTTGACAGCACCTCCCTGCATTAACGGCTTCACCCCTTGAATTTGACCACACGTCCCTCTCTCAGGGTGCTCACACGATACCTTTCCTTGGGTGGGAGGGCCCAGGGCGTGAGGGCTGCAGGATGTTCAGTGCCGCCCTGTGATTTGGCAACAGAAGGGAATCACATCGAAGTCCTGCATCAGTGAAGGGCTCAGTGGCTGTGGGAACCAACTGGCCTTCTGACATGTTGTGCAGCACACGAGGCCCCTGTGCCTGACCCCGGGAGGGGGGGCAGGGATGCGCTCCTTTAAAACCTAACTGCAGAGCGATAGACATAGTACAGTGAGCCCCGTGTCCCTTTGGGGAAAAGTCTCCTAACTCACCAGGACCATGCTCCAACCTTGGAGAAGGTGGGGAAGGACGTCAGGCCAATGGGGCCTCCTGGGAGCACCAGTTAGGAGAAAGCATAGCACAGTGCAAACTACTGGAGACCGCGTGCGATGAGACATGGTGTGTCTCTTTTTCAAAAGTTTTTATGGGCAGCCCGGGTGGCTCAGTGGTTTAGCACTGCCTTCAGCTCAGGGCGTGATCCTGGGGACCCAGGATCCAGTCCCACATCAGGCTCCCTGCATGGAGCCTGCTTCTCCCTCTGCTTGTGTCTCTGCCCCCCTCTCTCTCTCTCTCTCTCTCTCTCTCGTGAATAAATAAAATCTTTAAAAAGAAAGCAGTATAAAAAACAATTTTTATTATTTATTCATGAGAGAGACACAGAGAGAGAGAGAGGCAGACAGACAGAGGTAGAAGCAGTCCCCATGCAGAGAGCCTGAGGCGGAACTCGATCCCGGGTCTCCAGGATCAGGGCCTGGGCAAAAGGCAGGCGCTAAACCACTGGGCGACCAGGTATCCCCTGAAGGCTCTATTCTGATATTCGTACAAATCTGGGCACAGGGACTCTGCATCTGGCCCAGGCAGGGCCAGGGCCATGGGGGCAAGTTTGGGGAGGAGGGGAATCCAGACTCCTGTAGCAGCAGAAGTCTAGGGGGAGCCCAGGGGAGCAGCAGGCTGGCTTCTGGGACCCGGGGCCCTTCCTGCTGCATTGGGGCCCTGGGTGTCAGGTGGCCCCAGCCCCTGCACTCACCTTGAACCCTTGCAGATGTGCTGGACTCCGGGGTGTGTGGGATGTCCTCTTCGTCCACCTCCACCGCCACTCATAGTCCCATGTGGAGCTCTGTATGTCCCATATGGAACTCTGTAAAGACATTGCGGGGCAGCCAGGCAGGAGGCCTCAGCGCCCGGTCTGGCCGCCTCAGCTGGGCCACAGCACAGCCAGCACACACCTCCCCCAAGGAGAGCAAAGGGATGCGGCTGCAGGGCCTTGGGTTAACTCCGAGTCGGGTAAGAGGGCACCTCAGGAATCCTGTTTCCACCCTGCCCACCGTGACCTCAGGGTGACCCTGAAGGGATCACCGGGGAACCTGCTGCCCTGCACGGTCCTCCATCCTGGATGCGACCTGCCCACACATCCCTGGTTCCCTGAAGAGGAGGGGATGGGGCTGCCCCGGATGGCTGGCACAGGTGGCCTGGCCTGGCCTGGCCTGCTCTGTATTACCCTACGGCGCCTCCTGAAAAACTCCCTGAGGCGTTGAGTTTGACGGTGGCACCAACGTCTCCAGCATTCGAAGCAGCCGCATCCCTGGGGTTCCTGGGGTTCGTCGGAACTGGGAAATTGATTAGGGAACATCTTTCAGTAGCAGAAGTCTCCTGAAAGTGAGCCTGAGGTGGGGCTGCACTAGAATGTGGGGGCCCGGGTGCAGGGTTCCAAGTTCTGTTGGCCTCTGTTGTGAAAGAAGTGACCTCACTGCCTCGGACCCCCTCCCTGAGTCCACTCCTGGTGGAAGCTTCAGGAGCAGCGCTCAGGGCTCCCAATGCCCCCCCCCCCCCCCCCGCGGGCAATGGGCTGTGTGCACACAGTGACACAACCGCACCCCTCTCCACAGGCCCCAGGGAAGGACTGTGTGCAGCCAGGGCCCCAGCCTGGAAACACACCTGGGTTCAGACACAATTTTCCATTCTTCCCAGGTTTTCACCCCGGAGAAGCCGTCGTGCCCATCGGGGATGGTCTGCCTTGCCTGTGGGATAGGGATTATCCTAGCAGGTGCTTCCTCCAGACGTCCCCAGGCCACTGTGGCATCATATCTATGACATTGGAGGCAGGTGTCACAAGCAGGAAATACCTCCCACCACATGTTCTTCCTTGGTGTGTACATGCGTCCAGGCCACAAGGTCCCTGTGTGCACACACGTGGGCACCGGTACCCTTATTCTGGAGGCCCAGAAGATGACAGTCGCACCGGGGCAGGGATGGGCAATAGCTTCCCACGATCCTAGGCTCCTGAATCCAAGGCAAACCCTACAGTAGGTGTGGGAGTCTTGGCCTAGAAGGTGTGGGCCGTCCTTATCCTGAAACCCTGCCTGTCGTGTGTTACGGGCCATTCCCTCGTTTCCCCTGGGTGAGCTGTGGACAGTGGTGCACCCAGTGGGTCGCCCTGACCTGGGCTCTTCCTCAGACTGGAACGTGCTGGAATGCCTCCTGTCTGGGCTGTCAATGCCCACCCCCACCCCGTCACATCTTCATGTCTGTAGCCAGTTCTGTCCACACAACCTTTTCCCAGCCCCCTCAGGAAGGGGAGGGGCAGCCCTGGCCCCCAACGGAGGACACAGAGCTGGCTTCATGCCCCCTTCTGCCTCCTTCCCAGGCTGTGATCCTGGCGAGGCAGTGGCCCTGCTGGGGTCTTCACCTCCTCCCTCCAGTGGCCCCCTGGAGCCCCAGCCACTGCGTTTGTCAAAGCCCCACAGTTTGTCACAGCCTCACCTCCAGAGCTCAGGACCCAGGGAAGCACCAGGCTCTCTTTCTAGGGAGCAATTGCTCTTTCCATTCCTGATGTTCCGTACTTTGTCCATCTTCCCCCCTGGAGCATGAGCTCCGAGAGGGAGGATCTGGTCTGTTTATCGGCTCTGGCACCATCTGTGCTCAGGGCTCACTGGCTGAAGGAGCAGGTGGGAGGACCCATCCCACCATGGGCCAGCTCAGTGGTGGGAGCCTTATTGATTTGGAGTATTTTTAAATACTTGTGCTTTTCTTTCTTTCTTTCTTTCTTTTTTTTTTTTAAGGAAACTCTGTGCCCGATGTGGGACTCAAACTCAGGACCCCGAGATCAATAACCACACGCCCTTCAGGCTGAGGCAGGCAGGCGTCCATTGGTCATTTTAAAACTAGTAGACTGATAACTATTTCAGTTAATTTGGTGATCCACATTTTGTAGGTCTATCCCATTATACTGAATTACCAAGTGACTCCCCCAATGTCAGTACCGCGTCAGCAGAGATTGCCCCACCTGACAGCACTGAGTGGCTGTTCAGATTGGAGACTGAACTCGTTCACGGGGTCTTCCAGGAGCCAGGGTGGCTCCTCCATGGGCCTCCTCCCTCCCCGGGAGGTCATGCACCTCTGCAGCCAGCAGCACAAGGGGAAGACGACAAACACAGGCACAAGGGAGGGGGTCTCCAGCCAGGTCTAGCAGGCCTGCATGTCCACCTTTATGCTCACTCTGTGTGTTATTTATTAGAAGTAGTATTAATTTTTAGGATTTTATGTATTTGTTAGAGGGAGAGAGAGCAAGCGAACATGATCAGTGGAGACAGGCAGAGGGAGAGGGAGAAGCAGGTGTCCCGCTGAGCAGGGAGGCACAAACCCAGGAATTCTGAATCATATCCCACAAAACAGAGAAAACACATCACCAGATCTGCTCCACAAAACAAACAAAAGGCAACTCCTCAAGCTGAATGAAAATTTTCTACTTGAAGTACAGACCGTATGAGCGAAATGAGAGCAAGATTTGTGTGTGTGTGTGTGTGAGTGAGTGTATATGTAAAGTAAATGCTTTTTTGTATAAATGCTGTTTTGTATAAACTAAAAGCAATGTCTCAGAGAATCTGCAATAACCAAATTCAAAGCTTCTTGAAAATATGTAACTGCTATTAATTAGCTTCATCTGTTTTGGATATCAAACCATTAGCATTTGGCAAAGGAATAAAACAACATAGAAACTTGGATTTCCTATATGAGTAAAGAGTTCAGTGCAGAATTTTGGGGGTGAGTGTTTGCTGCTTCACCATTATGATCAAACGGAAACTTCATTCCTCCAGATAAAAATGGCAATGTTACCCCAGCAATGTTACAGACAGCAACTTTCTTCAACCTATAGGAGGTAGGTTCTTCCTATTTTGGATGAAAGTTTAGCAAAACCTTTCCAGAGTTACCCACTGAGGAGGCACAGCCTGACACATTTCCTTCATCTGGACACCGCAGAAGGCTGAAGTATTTACAGCAGATGGTATTCAATGTAATGTTATCACACCATGGATTATCCAAATATCTCCTTTCATCATCTTTTGTTTGGAGTTATATCTGGAGTTTTATGTATTTGAAAAATCCAGGATGAATCCTCAGTTCTGGAAGAAAAATAGACTGTGCTCTAAGCTTATACGTGAAAATGCTCCGAGAAGGTTGGTTTGCTCTGACAAAATTCATAGAAGAGCAGTATAACCAGAACAATTCTCAGGTCTCAGGCTGCAGGACTTGAGAGGGGTCGTCACTGGGGAAAGGCAATGTTGATGTGCTGTGCGGTGCTCAGAGGAGATAGCATGTGTGAGGGGGCTGGCAACAGGGCCTTTTCTGAAAGAACACAGTGGTCATCAATTTTAGGTAAGGGCTCATATATGCCCTTAAATGTGCTGTTTCATCTTTCTGACCATTTCATCCTCATAACAACTCTGAGATATGTCATGTTATCCCCATTTTACAGATAAGAATATAGGGCCTTGGAGAATTGAAGTAAATGACCCAAGGTCACCAAGTGAGTGACAGGAACAGATGTCTTCTCGGGGCTATGCCCCACCATGGTCCACACTCAATATCTACCCCATATGTCTGTTGACTGACTGGAATCTCAGAGGTCTTAACATCTCACATGTGTAAATGATT
This sequence comes from Vulpes vulpes, assembly GCF_048418805.1. Taxonomy (NCBI): domain Eukaryota; kingdom Metazoa; phylum Chordata; class Mammalia; order Carnivora; family Canidae; genus Vulpes; species Vulpes vulpes. Next base: position 15,773,968 of record NC_132786.1, on the reverse strand, counting down.
GGCTGATACGACCCCTCATCGTCTACCAACCTCACAGATAAATCTAGATGTTGTGTATATGTGTGTGTATATATAAATATATATTTCAAATTTCAGCTTTGCTGGTAGTACCTTACTGGGAATCTTTTGGAATACTAAATGGCTTGAATTATTTGTGTGAGAAAGGATCTTCCTACTATAGTAGAAGGATTCCAAAATGAAAAAAGAAAGACATGAAAGATCACCAAATATGTCTAATTTACAGATTCGGTCCCTATCCTGTGATTTTCTCTTTGTCCCTGTTCTTTGCTTACAATAATCATCACTGCATTTTGACTGCACTTCAAGTAGGCTGCTTCTTTAGCCTCTGACTTCTCTGATTACTGGCTCTTGATCTTTTGCTTTTAAAATTTATTTATTCATGAGATAGAGAGGCAGAGACATAGACAGAGGGAGAAGCAGGCTTCTCACAGTGAGCCTGATGCAGGACTTGATCCCCAAACCCGGGATCATGCCCTGAGCCGAAGGCAGACGGCCTACCACTGAGCTACCCAAGCATCCCTTGACCTCTTGCTTTTAAAAACTTTTGTTCTACTAATAAACTTCATTAATGGATCACTTTTCAGATATTCTAGTATTCAGGACAACTGTACCCTTTAATTTCTGAAATAAAACCTATTTTGGCAGAGTGTATTTTTATAGATATGCTATTAGAATTGTTACTTTATGATTTTTTTTTTTTTTTTGAGAGGCTGGTTTTCAGTTTTGAATGATTCTTGGCACTGTTTTGATCCTGGGTTATTCTAACCTTATAAGATAAATTGGGAAAATTCCTTTTTTCCTGATACTTTGGGAAAATGGAAATGTCATAGATAATACCTGCACTCTGAATGTTTGCTGGAGTTCTTTTGGTAAATCATACTAACTCGGGGACTTTCCAGAAGGTAGACATTTTTACATGCTTTTTACTCTCTCAACTCCACCTCCCACCCCTGGCACTACTCGGTCTATGTACATTTTTCTCTTCTTTAGCCACTTTTGGTAATTTGTATTTTTTATATAGTCATCTATTTCATCTAGATTCTCCCATTTATGGTAAAATTTTATATAGTGCTCTCACAAATTTCAAATATCTTTTTTTTTTTACTATATTAATAGTCCTTTTCTTATTCAAGTTGCCATCATTTCTCTTTGACTGCAGTGCTTCCTGACTAGTCTCCCATATCCACTTTAACCACCCTCTATGTGTGTCTTTTATCATTTCCTGCTATACCTATCAATGGGCCAAAAGAGCTATAAGACCTTAAATGACAAGTGACATTCACCAGAGAAGGCTATTTAAGTAGTGAAACGTGTATAGTGTCTTCTTTGTCGGTCTGTTACTAATCTCAGCTGTGAGCTATGGGACAGTCATGTGCCATTCTTAGGTATGCAGGGTTGTCACCGTATGTACTGTCTCTATCTCTTCTCCATACCTGTATGTTTACACACACCTATCCTTCACAGTTCCCTGCTCTACCCAGCCTAGCTACATTTATCCTATACACTCTGTCTACATAGCTCACCTCTGTTACTGGGGAAGGTAATTCCTGTGTATGTTATCCTGGATTCCCAGCATTATAGGAACAGCTGCAGCACCTGATGACCAAATGGGGATCTATTAATGCTACAGGTTCAACTGTGTAGCCACCTTACACTAAACAAATCACTAAAGAAATTCCAATTCAGTTCTGCTCAGCCTCACCCCGAAGGGAGGTAGAAAAGTATACCAAGTTAATGTGCATTAGTCTTTACCCCTTTCAAATCTACCCCAAAATCTGTTAAGCATATACATCTGGAATTTCAAATCTCACCCTGCCCCCTTCACACATGGACATTTCTTCCTTTCCCTCTTAACCTCATTCATCATACATTTTCTGTTTATAGCTCTGGGACACCTTGACTCCTGACACACAAATCAGCTTTTTCCTGAGCTCTAACTAGAACTGTGTTTCTCATTTACTCTTGGGCAGTATCCATCCTTATCGACTGAAGTTAGGAGTTGAAGTATCACCAAAATAAAAGAAAAAGAAGAAAGAAGAGATTTTTGTTATTACAGCACAAATTATTTTTTTAATCCACAATAGAGGATTTATATTAATCAAAAATATGTGCTGCTTTTAGCAAACAAGGTTATGTATGAAGTCATCAGTTCTGTAAAAGGCACGGAAGAAAACAACTAGTTCAAAGAGAGCATTTTTCCCTCCTTTTTGGTATGCAATGTCACATACTTGAACAATTCGTATCAATTCAATTCAATGGTAGAATGTGGTGTAATACATGAGCATGACTAGTAGTCAGGAGACTTTGGGTCTACTCCCACGATTTATTAGAGTAGCTGTGTGACCTTGGGATAAATTGCTTAAAACTATAATCTGAGTCATTTGTCTGTAAATTTAATATGTTATTTATGTGACCTTTAAAATTCTGGACTTTCTGTGGAGAGTGAAACTTCCCTTAAGCCAGAGTCTTTAAAGGGGGGCTAGAGAGCTCCCAGATCAATCTCCTCCCAGCCCTACATCTATGAAGAAACAAATTCAAATCCCAAGTTGAAGCCTTCAGATTTGTTAAAATTAAATACATTCAAATATAATAAGAAAGTAACATGAATGCTAATGAATGAAAGTCAGGGGAAGACAAGAACAACACATTGAGGTTCTTGGGAATTTATAGATATTGAAATCATCAAATAGTATAAAATAATTATGGGTCAAGTGTTTTAAGAAATTAAAGATTCTACAAAAAAAAGAAATTAAAGATGGAATAATAAGTGGAAAAGGGTCAAAATGCAAATCTGATGAAAATACCAGGCACATTTGAAAAAAAATTTATAAATAACAGATAATTATTAAAGCTAATAGCTTAGTGGATGAGTTAAACAGTGGAATATATGCAGCTGAAGAGAGTTAAATCTGAAAGAAATACTCAGGCTATACCACATAGAGACAAGGCAGTAAATACAGAAGAGACGTTAAGCTATATGGAGGGCATAATGAATAATATATATAATTTGAGTTCCAGAAGGGGGAGATCGAAAAAAGGCAATATTTGAACATAGAAAGGCTAAGGTCTTCCCCAGACTGACAAAAGGACATGAATCCACAGATAGAGGAAACAAGAGTCCAAATAGATAAATAAAAGGAAAGTCACACCCAGATGTATGATAGTAAAACCGAAGAATAGCAAAAAAACAAAGAGCAGATCTTAAAAGTAGGCAGAGGGAAAAAAGGTAAATAATTTATAAAGGAGGGCAAGTAGGTATCAGTTTCTCAGTAGCAACAATGGAAACCAGAACACAGTGGAATATCTTCAGCGTTCTGAAGAGAAAATGATGGTCAAGCTAGATTCATGGATTTAACAAAACTATTTTTCAAGGACAAAGGCAGTAAAGACACTTTCAGATAAAGATAGATTGCATTTGCAACCAAGAAACCTTATTAAAGGTATTTTTAAAGAACGTTCTTTTTGACACTTGGGTGACACAGTTAAGTATCTGACTCTTGGTTTTGACTGAGATCATGATCTCAGGGTCCGGAGATCAGCTCCACGCTCAGCATGGGGTCTGCTTAAGGCTCTCTTTCCATATCCTTCTGCCCTTCCCCCCTGCTCTCTCTCAAATAATAAATCTTAAAAAAAAAAAAAAAAAAAAAAAAAAGAATGTACCTTAAAAAGAAAAATTGTTTTAGAAACAAGTTCAGGATAATACTCTTGGAAGAAAACATAGGGGTAAGTTTCTATGATCTTGGATTTGGGGATGGTTTCTTAGATACAGCACAAAGAGCACAAGCAACAAACAAAAATACTGGACTTCAAAATTGAAGATTTTTGTGCTTCAAAGGACGTGATCAAAAATTGAAAGAACCCCTCCCCCCCCAAAAAGGGAAAGAACCTACAGAATGGAAGCTATTATTTGTAAATCATATAAATCTTGTGTCTAATATTCAGAATTTAGAAATTATACAACTGAACAATGAAAAGACAACCCAGTTAAAAAATGGAGACAAAGAATTGAATAGACATTTCCCAAAGAAGATACACAAATGGCCAACAAACACGTGAAAAGATGTTCAACATCATTAGTCATTAGAGAAATGAAGATCAAAACTGCAGTGAGATGCCTACTTCGTGCTTAGTGGGATGGCTATAATTTTTTTAATAGAAAATAACAAGTGTTGGGGAGAAGGTAGAGAAATTAGAACCCTTGCACATTGCTTGTGAGAATTTTAAATGGTGCAGCTGCTATGGAAAAAATGTCGGTGGTTCCTTCAAAAGTTAAACATAGCATTACCATATGAAACAGCAAATTCACTTCTAGTTATATCCCACCCCCCAAATTGAAAACAAATATTCAAACAGATACTTGTACACAAATGTTCATAGTGCTACTATTCACAATAACCACATTATGCTGAGTGAAAGAAGCCAGGCACAGAAGGTCACATATAGTATGATTCCATTCGAAATATCCAGAATAGGCAGATCCAAAGAGACAGAAGATTACTGGTTGCCATTGGCTGGGGAGAGGAAGGAATGCAAAGTGACTGCTTAATTGGCATGGAGTTTCCTTTTGGGATAAAAATGTTCTGGAACCAGATAGAAGTGATGGTTGCACAACATCATATATGTACTGTCACCAAATTATATGCATTTAAATGGCTAACATTGTGAATTTTAGGTTATGAATTTTGCCACAATACAAAAAAGTTCAAGGGAGCCTGTGTAGCTCAGCCATTTAAGCATCCAGCTCTGGATTTCAGATCAGGTCATGATCTCAGAGTTGTGAGATCAAGCCCGGCATCAGGCTCCACATGGGGCATGGAGCATACTTAAGATTCTCTCTCTCTTCCTCTCCCTTTGCCCCTGCCCCCTATGCTGCCCACATTCATACACACACACTCTCCCTCTCCCCCTTCTCTAAGAAATAAAAAAAACTTTTTTCACAGATGCATAGAAATTAGCAAACATGTAGGCAAATCCAGACATTGTACAATATAAGTGATAATGTCTCATTTGTGTGGTTCTAATAATGAGCACTAAAGTAGTAGACAAGAAACATGTGAGTTGAGAAAAAAGTAATCAGAGCATTAAAGTCTTTACAAGACCCTGTGAGAGTCATTCACTCTCAAGTGCTTTTGACCGTGATTGACAGTAATGAATGTTCTATAGTCACCCAGTGTACACACATCTGTATCTGACTGAAACAAAAATTTCACAAAATAGTCCTTTCCTAACTATATATGTTGTACACTATTTTCTAATCTAGTTAATTTCATTTTTAAAAATGCTAATTGTGTCCCATTAAGTTGACTCCATCAACCACTAATGGATTGTAACATGCTACTTTAAAACACAACAAAACAAACTGGTATCAAGAGTATGATGGCACCCAAGTAACGATGTGGGCGAGAAAAAAAATAGAAAAAAGTCTTGAGTTGTTCATTATCTACTCTGATACTGGGTCGGGAAGCATAAGCAAGTGGTGAATTGGCAGTATTTTTCACAATCTTGAAGATGTCATCATGTTCCAATATGGTAATCTCCATGGGGCAAAAGTATATTTCTACTAATTTACTGGAAACATTTTGAACAATTCTGAATTTGTATAACATTCTGTAAATTGTCAAGGTAAAGTTCTCTGGAGTATTCAATATCGATGCAGCTAATAGAATTCTTTTTAAGATTTTATTTATTCATTCATGAGAGACAGAGCGAGAGAGAGAGGTAGAGACACAGGCAGAGGGAGAAGCAGGCTCCATGCAGGGATCCCAGCGTGGGACTCGATCCCAGGTCTCCAGGATCACGCCCTGGGCTGAAGGTGGTGCTAAACAGCTGAGCCACCCGGGCTGCCCAAGAATTTCATATTCATCTCGAATTCATATATGTAAGCAGAATGGTCCATCTCAATTTGAAAAAAATCAGAAGAGCTGAACTATGGTCTTACTCTTATTATCCTCTTGTTATTTTGGATAAGTGGCTTCATTTGCCCTGGTTTCCATTCCCTCATCTGCAAAATTAAAAGGAACTTTAAGTTTTTCCTAAAGGGAAATCTGTGATTCACTCTAACAAGTCTATACAAAACCTTGAGTGCTCTCTCTCTCTCTTTCTCTCTCTCTCTCTCTCTCTCTCTCTCTCTCTCTCTCACACACACACACACACACACACACACACACACACACAACTCTATTACATTAAGATGAAGGAAATTTGGGGCAGCCCCGCGTGGCTCAGCAGTTTAGCACCACCTTCGGCCCAGGGCCTGATCCTGGAGACCCGGGAAAGAGTCCCACATCTGTCTCCCTGCATGGAGCCTGCTTCTCCCTCTGCCTGTGTCTCTGCCTCTCTCTCTCTCATGAATAAACAAATAAAATCTTTAAAAAAAAAAAAAGATGAAGGAAATTTAACATCGACCCTTATGAAACATTCACAGCATTGGCATTAATCTATTTTAAAGTAGGAAGTGACTTTCATCACTGATGATTTATTGGGCATACTATATATTTTCAGACATGATTTTTTATAAGACATTGATGACTTTTTTAAAATTAGGTTTTGATTTGGTGTGGTGTATTTTAGTTACTGCAACTTCAGAAGCTTTGCCAGGTTAAGAAAGGGGATTATGCTGGTCTGAACCTGTACCAGTAAATATGTCCATATTCCATGGTAGCTAAATGTCTCCTGTTTAAATTCTTGTTCCAACTGCTGCAAATGCTGCAAAGTACCTTAAGGAACAATGTTTGGTAAGGTATGTTTACACAAGAGATACAAATGTCTGTTTTTCCACCATAGCTTTTTGTTCATGTTAGCTTATCATTGAAACCGTCCATGCTCTCAAGTGAGATGTGACTAAGAGATTTGGTATCTTTAGTCCACCATTGTCTGGAAGATTTGTACTAGATAAAAGAGTAGAAAAGACACTCTCCACTTCAGCCATCCTGCACTATTTTTAGGTGCCTAAAAGCCTTTTGATGGTCTTGCTTACTGGGTTTTTAACGTTGTGTGCATGCCTGTGTGTGTGTAGAATATTTCAAACGTAAACAGAATAGTGTAATGAGCCCCACTTACTCATCACTCAACTTCAAGTATGAATATCCTACCATTCTTTTTTTAATAAATTAATTTTTTATTGGTGTTCAATTTACCAACATACAGAATAACACCCAGTGCTCATCCCGTCAAGTGTCCTCCTCAGTGCCCGTCACCCACTCACCCCCAACCCCCACCCTCCTCCCTTTCCACCACCCCTAGCTCGTTTCCCAGAGTTAGGAGTCTTTATGTTCTGTCTCCCTTTCTGATAGTTCCCACACATTTCTTCTCCTTTCCCTTATATTCCCTTTCACTATTATTTATATTCCCCAAATGAATGAGAGCATACACTGTTTATCCTTCTCCGATTGACTTACTTCCCTCAGCATAATACCCTCCAGTTCCATCCACGTTGAAGCAAATGGTGGGTATTTGTCGTTTCTAATGGCTGAGGAATATTCCATTGTATACATAAACCACATCTTCTTTATCCATTCATCTTTCGATGGACACCGAGGCTCCTTCCACAGTTTGGCTATTGTGGAGATTGCTGCTAGAAACATCGGGGTGCAGGTGTCCCGGCGTTTCATTGCATCTGTATCTTTGGGGTAAATCCCCAACAGTACAATTGCTGGGTCATAGGGCAGATCTATTTTTAACTCTTTGAGGAACCTCCACACAGTTTTCCAGAGTGGCTGCACCAGTTCACATTCCCACCAACAGTGTAAGAGGGTTCCCTTTTCTCCACATCCTCTCCAACACTTGTGGTTTCCTGCCTTGTTAATGTTCCCCATTCTCACTGGTGTGAGGTGGTATCTCATTGTGGGTTTTTTTTAAATTTTTTTTTATTATTATTTATTTATGATAGTCACAGAGAGAGAGAGAGAGAGGCAGAGACACAGGCAGAGGGAGAAGCAGGCTCCATGCACCGGGAGCCCGACGTGGGATTCGATCCGGGGTCTCCAGGATCGCGCCCTGGGCCAAAGGCAGGCGCCGAACCGCTGCACCACCCAGGGATCCCTCTCATTGTGGTTTTGATTTGTATTTCCCTGATGGCAAGTGATGCGGAGCATTTTCTCATGTGCATGTTGGCCATGTCCGTGTCTTCCTCTGTGAGATTTCTCTTCATGTCTTTGCCCATTTCATGAATGGATTGTTTGTTTCTTTGGTGTTGAGTTTAATAAGTTCTTTATAGATCTTGGAAACTAGCCCTTTATCTGATACGTCCTTTGCAAATATCCTCTCCCATTCTGTAGGTTGTCTTTGAGTTTTGTTGACTGTATCCTTTGCTGTGCAAAAGCTTCTTATCTTGATGAAGTCCCAAGAGTTCATTTTTGCTTTTGTTTCTTTTGCCTTCGTGGATGTATCTTGCAAGAAGTTACTGTGGCCAAGTTCAAAAAGGGTGTTGCCTGTGTTCTCCTCTAGGATTTTGATGGAATCTTGTCTCACATTTAGATCTTTCATCCATTTTGAGTTTATCTTTGTGTATGGTGAAAGAGAGTGGTCTAGTTTCATTCTTCTGCATGTGGATGTCCAATTTTCCCAGCACCATTTATTGAAGAAGCCGTCTTCCAATGGATAGTCTTTCCTCCTTTATCGAATATTAGTATCCTATCATTCTTGTTTTATTTATACCACCCATTCCCCAGCCCCTCCGTTTGATTATTACTATTTTTTAGAGTTTTTATGGTAAAATTTACATACACTGAAATGCACAATTAATTGAACAGTTTTGACAACTAGATACACCTGTGTAACCTGTGCCCTTACCAGAGTTCCATCTCTTGAAAGAATCTTCCTCTGTCCCCAGGTAACTCCTCAAGTCCCCCAAAAGCATCCAGTGGTTTTTCTCACCTTAGGTGAGTTTTGCTTATTCTAGAACTTCATATAAGTGGAAACATACAATATTTCTAAACCCTTTTGTGTCTGGCTTTCTTTTCTCTTGCGAGATTCAGTCATTTCATTGCAGGGATCAGTACACTAATGCATCCTTTTTATTACTGAGTGGTAAAATAATACCACAACTTGTTTGCCCATCCTCACGTTGATGGACATTTGGGTTGTTTTCAGTTTGGGGCTATTTTGAGTAAAACTGCTATGAGCATTCTTTATATCCTTTTGTGAGGGATATATTCCCACTTATCTTGGACAGTGACCTAGATCTACAGCTGCTGGACTATAAGGTAGGTATATGTTTAACTTTATAAGAGGCTACCCCACCCTGTACCACACTTTTACACTCCCATCAGCAGTATATATGAGTTCTAATGGCTCTGCCTCCTCATCAACACTTGGGATTTGTCAGTCTTAAATTTTAGCTACTCAGGCAGCCGGGTGGCTCAGTGGTTTAGCACTGCCTTTAGCCCAGGGTCGAGTCCCGCGTCGGGCTCCCTGCATGGAGCCTGCTTCTCCCTCTACTTGTGTCTCTGCCTCTCTTTCTCTCTCTCTCTCTCTCTCTCTCACTCATGAATAAACAAAATCTAAAAAAAAATTTTTTAGCTACTCTAGTGGATGTAAAGTAGTATCTCAATTTAGTGTTAATTTGCATTTCTGTAATGACTAAAGATATTGAGCGTGTTTTCATGAGCTTATCCCTTTGGTCTAATGTATTTTTCACACGTGGTTCCCTTGTCCAGAACACTTACTATCTACCACCCTTTTTTAGTTAGCTACTTACACCTTATCTAGTCCTCACCTTATTGAAAGGAATCCTTCCTCCCAAAAAGTTAGGAGTTGAGGAAATCAGCCTGAAAGCTCTATCAGAAACAGTTTTCCAGAATCAGCATCAGCCACTGTCTTTTCGCAGTGCCCTTGAACCTTAAGGCAGGGAAAACTCTTTTCCTTTACCCTCCTCCAATTCCCAAATTTGGAAATACAAACAGCCCAAGTCGTATTTGCTCATTCATTTTGATGTTACCGGGTACAGGGTACAGGAGCTCGTAGGGCTGGGACTCCTGTGGAGACAGGGGCATACCATAAAATCTAAAAGGGAGTACCACGTAGAAATCTTCTTGAAGAACAGTAAGCACCTCAGCTTCAGTATTTCCCTTTGAAGGGATAATCCTGTGGCTTTCAAGCCTGTAGAGAAATAGGGTGATTACAGTTTACAGCATGAGAAAGAAATACTTCTGGACACCTGGGTGGCTCCGTGGTTGAGCTTCTGCCTTTGGCTCAGGTGGTGGTCCTGGGATCGAGTCCCACAGCGGGCTCTCTGAAGGGAGCCTGCTTCTCCCTCTGCCTATGTTTCTGTGTCTCTCATGAATAAATAAATAAAATATGAACATATAAACATAAACATAATAAAACAATAAAATGTAAACAACCTAATAATATATAGAAGTATATAATTTCTTTGGAATATAGACTCTTAAGTTACCATTGACTAGAAAAGCATCGCATTCTCTTTCTGTGTTCTGTAAAGCTTCTTCCTTGACCTGCTCCCAATGTCTGCTGAGAAGATAAGCAAAAAATGTTCGCAGGCTTCCCTTAGTCTGACCTCCAGGGATTGCCTGGGGATCGAGGAGGATCCTGTGTGGGAAGAGAGTAGGACTGCTATCCGAAGGGTTACAGTTTATGCTTCTCCTATCTTTCCACCCTGGGTTGCTGGCCTTTTGGTTTCCTCCCATTAAAAAGAAGCTTTAGTAGTGTGTTTATAAACAGTTATGCCTCTGAGTAGGTGCTTTTGGCACACCATTTATATCCCCTGGTCACTCAGCATCCCTATGCATGCTGATAGTTTTCTGCTGCCAATACCTGCATCCCTTAGCTCTCCCCACAGGAGCATTCTTGGTGCCCGGCGGGCTGGAAGTGCCAGGGAGCTGACATCCCGGGAACAGCCTCAAACTCTTGACAGGTGGGAGCTAGTGGCTAAGCCCTCCATCTTTCTTATCCTTTGGGTGAGACAACTCTCGGGTCTGCTCTACACCACTTCCCTGAGTAGCACAGTGGAAATGATCCCAAGTTCCCCACAGCTATAACATACTCATAAATTCATCTACTGGCTTCCTTCCCTTCCCTGGCTCACTATCCCCTCCCCCACCAACATTTCCTGAGATAGTCTTCCAAATAAACTCCTAGCCTTGGTCCTAGTCTCAGGGCCTGTTCTGGAGAAACCCAATGTAGGCTAGCTTAATAATACCAAGCAAACTCACTAATAAAATATTGGTATAAAGATATTGTTAGTAAATCTTCTAATACTTTAAATGGTTCAGATCCAGCTTTCCTAAAGACCTAGAATTCATTTTGTTAAATTTACCTAGCATTATCCCCAAAATGTTATTGTTTGAGAATTCTTATGAGGTAAAGATCTAGTTTAAGGAGTAATCTCAAAACCAGGGATGTGTGTCTCACATATTTGAGTTTAGATGAAGAGTCAGCGAATCAATTTTTCAAAGCCAATTGGTAATAATGTATACTATTGTTTCCTAGCATATTAAGATACTTCTGTGTATAATAAAAAATATCCTCAACATGTTGATATTTTGGTTTTACTCTCTTTAGCCCATTTTTTGGAAACAAAAATGGGAAGGAAGTGTAATTTTGCTGAAGAAAGATCGCTGATGTATAGGTGTATAGGTGTGCATGTATATGAACCCAGGAGTCCTCAGCATCCCTTGCCCCCCACATACCCAACTAAAATATTTTGGCAAGCTTGGGCTTATGGATGTGTCATGAGTTAAGTTCAGTAAATAACTCCACATAACATTTTTATAGGTCAAGAAAACACAAGAGTAGCACAAAATTGAAACTGTGTCAGGGATTCATGGCACAAGGTATTAGATATCTTCTGGCACCAAATATGCTTTGCTTCACTATCCATTAAAATATTTCATCTTAAATCCCAGTTCCAAATCCATAAATTCAGGCTTAAGCTTAGTGCCATATCCCCTCCTCAAAATAATTAACTTCCAGATGCTTTAATATTAATTTCACTGATGCCTTCTAGTGCCATATGCTTATCTCAAGATGCCTTTAGAGAAATTCTTGATGTCTGTTTTTGTGCCAGTACCACACCGTCTTGATGGTCACAGCTTCGTGGCACACCCTGAAATCGGGCATTGTGCTTCCCCCCCGCAGTGGGTTTCTTGGCTACTATTCCCGTGGCCATTCGGGGTCTTTTCTGATTCCACACCAGTCTTCAGATGATTTGTTCCAGCTCTCTGAAGAGAGTCCGTGGTATTTCTGATAGGGATTGCATTAGTTGTGTAAATTGCCCTGGGTCACGTTGACATTTTCCCCAATATTAATTCTTCCAATCCAGGAGCATGGAACCTTTTTCCATCTCTTTGTGTCTTCCTCAGTTTCTTTCAGACGTGTTCTGCAGTGTTTCGGGTAGAGATCCTTTACTCCTTTGGTTAGGTTTCTTCCTAGGTAGCTCATGCTTTTTTTGGGTGCTGCAATTGTATAAATGGGATTGACCCCTTCCTCGATGTCCCTTTCCTCGGTCTCATTGTTCGTGTATAGAAAGGCTACTGGTTTCTGGGCCCCGAGTTTGTATCCTGCCACACTGCCGAACTTGCTGTAGGAGTTCCAGCAATCTTGGGGTGGAGTCTTTTGGGTTTTCTAGGTGCGGTATCATGTCATCGTCGAAGAGGGAGAGTTTGACTTCTTCTTCACTGGTGTGAATGCCTTTTATTTCTTTTCGTTGCCTGATTGCTGAGGCCATGACGTCTCGTACTATGTTGAGAATAGCAGACTGTCTCGTTATCTCAGTGGCTTCCACAAAGGTGCCGGCAGTCAAGAACCAAGCAAGGCACATTCTGTGTATGCCTTCATGAACTGATGTCCTAGGACCCAGTATCCCTCCCACATATACCGTGGCCCTATTAAACCCTTGGATCTTCAAATTGGCCCTGGATGGAAAAGAGGATGAATAATGTATTGATGGATTTAAAATCCAAAATGATGACCAAAACCAAAATGGAAACAAAACACACCTTAAAGTAAGTAAGAATATGAATAGATTGTTTTCTGCCATCGGGAAGATAAAAAGTTACTTTAAAAAAATTATAGTCTACATACTACTTGGGGTTATAATAAAGGATTAACTCAGTGATTGAGGGTTACTCAAATCTGCACATTCCAAAGAAAGAACTGGTCCTTGATGGCTCTTGGGAGATGCTCTTTGAACCTTTATCCTACCTGATAAGAGGGTTGCTGTATGCCAGAGGCTTTTGCCTTACTCTTATCAGTTTGATCATAGTTTATACTAACAATATGACTTATGGCTCACGCTGTTTTTTTTATACTCGAGGCTCTGGGCCACAGTATGAGTTTGACCCCTGGGAAGACAGGAGTCTGAGTAGCTACGGTCAGTTACCTGGGCACCCGATGCCAGTGTGACTGACCTCCAGTTAAAATCCTGGATACCAAGGCTTAGGTGAATTTCCCCACTGGCAACACTTTACACATGGTGTTACACATTGTTGCTAGAGAATGAAGCCTGTTGGTGAGACTCCACTGGCAGAGGACACTGGAAGCTCACTCCTGGTTTCTCCTGGGGTTTGCCTATGTGACTTTTTCCTTTACTAATTTCAATCTATATCCTTTTGCCCTAATGATTTGTAACTGGGATATAGATACTTTTTCTGATTCTTATGTATCCTTCTAGCGAATTGTTGAAACTGAGGCTGGTCTTGGGGGCAGCCAACACAAAGGGCATGCCATTCCTCCTACTGGATTGTAATTCCTTGAGGTTAAGAACCATCTCCTCTCTTCTGTGTTTCTTTAATATCTCACAAATCACATGGAAGCAAAAAAATCTAGAGCTTGGTTCCTCCTGTTTTATTCCTTCCACCCTTTGTTTCAGTCCAAGTCTTTGCCTCAATTTTTTCTTTGCTCAATGGTTTTGTTGGCTTGTTTGTTTTTTGCCTCGTGTGAAGCAAGAAGCTTCTGCTGAAGAGGAGGGCCGGGGAGAGATAATTGCAGTGATTTCCCTTTCCCATTACTTCCCCTCTATAGTCATTTTTTTTCTTCTAGGTAAACATTGTTTTTAGAACATGAAGTATGGAGGAAAAGGAGTCTCAAAAGGGCTGGGGTCTGACAGGAGAAGGGGTGTATCTATTCCCTGGTATGAAGGACAAGAGTAATGAGGTGAGATGTAAACTGAGTATTGACTCACTACGCTTTATGAAAAGAAATGTTTACAGACAGCTGGAGCAAGTCGGCTTACATGCTGGGAGCAATACCTGTGCAGACCATTCTGGAAATATCTAAGGGCAGAGAGAAGCCCCACATTTTAATATTTGTCCTGCTCTGTGGAAGCAGTTTTACTGGAGTTTATTATGAGATTAGGAACTGCAGAGGGGAAAAAGAAGAAAGAAGCAATGGAAATCTCATAGATCAAGAGCAAGTCAATCAGATGACCAAGATAAAAAAAAAAAAAAAAAGACTGTGAGAACAAGGAAGATAATAAGGAACAAATGAAAGAAAACAAATGGAATAAAGAGAAAAAGGAATAACACTTGCAGATAACAAGAGAACAAAACGTGGAGTTGCTAGCAGCTGGAAGAATGAGGAGATTCATGACACTCTGTAGGGAAGGGGCAAATAGGTGAGAAACAAGTGCGTGGACCAAAGTGAGGGTTTGAAAGGACTCTGAAAATTATGATGTGATTTATTCTGAGAAATAACTTATAAAAAATTTATCCTAGCACAACTCAACATCAAACAGAGCCAGAGCAGACGCCATTTCTACTTTCCAAGAAATATTTCACTTGATAGAATTCATTGTATACATTTGGACTTTTGAAAAGTATCATTCTTTTGAGGTTTTTTCCCTAAAATTTACTCTATATGAAACAAATCTTCATTTGTTACATAGCTTTTGTTTTCTTTTATGATGGTGATACACATCAAGGATTACTTTTAGCTATGCCTGCTTGTCTGTTCTATAACGTGTTCTTAATTTAGCCTAAAGATGGCTGACATAACCTCCCCAAGCCCCACATGTAGAATTTATTGCTACTGGGGAGCATATTTTCAGAATCCATGTAAACATATTCTACACATACACAATAACACATACATAATTTGACATAACTAGAGTCATAAGAAAAATGATTTTAGGATTTGTTTTAAATCAATGCTATGGACTGAATTGTGTCCTTTAAATTCACATGTTGAAACCCTAATCCCATATGTGACTGTTTTTGGAGATAGGGTCCTTAGGAGTCAATTAAGATTAAATGAGGTCAGGGATGCCTGGGTGGCTCAGTGGTTGAGCATCTGCCTTTGGCTCAGGGTGTGATCCTGAAGTCCCTAGATTGAGTGCTACATCGGGCTCCCCACAAGGAGCCTGCTTCTCCCTCTGCCTATTTTTCTGCCTCTCTCTCTCTGTCTCTCATGAATAAATAAATAAAACATTTTTTTAAAAAAAGATTAAATAAGGTCGTATGAGTAGAGACCTAGTCTGATAAAACTGGTGTCCTTATAAAAGTAGGAAGAGACCAGAGTGCATTCTTTCCCCCTCCTCTTCCCCAAGCACATGCAACATGGAAAAACCATGTGAAGACCTAGCAAGATGGCCATCTGCAAGCCAGGAAGAGAGCTCTTATCAGAAACTGAATTGGCTAAAACCTTGATCTTAGACTTCCTAGCCTCTTGAACTGTGAGAAATAAGCTTCTGTTATTTAAATCCTCCTGTTGGTAGTATTTTATTACAGTGGGTCAAGAAGCCTAAAAAACCCCAACAATATAGGTAGACACCTGTAGATTTATCAAATCACTTCAAATGATTACTTATAATTCCCTTATACAAATTTATAATTACAAAACTATATTGACCAACATATAAACCTGTATTAATTAGCTTATGGGCTAAGCTGGTATGACAATTCCAGCCCTTCAAACAATATCAAGTTTATTTTTCTTTTATGTAATATGCCCTAGTGTGTGTCTACAGCTCTGCTTCTCAATCATTCAAGGCAACATTCCCTTCTAGCTTATTACTCTGTCATCCCTTAAATTGTTGTCTTTGTCGACATGGCCCAACCGGGCCCACAAACACTATGTTTTCACTGAGAAGAGAGAGGAACTGATGATTTCCATCAAGTAACAAAAGTTAGGCATTTGCTTCCACTCACATTATGTTGTCACGGAGCCACACCTAGCTTCAAGGTAAGCTGGGAAATGTCTTCTTCAGTGGAGTAGTCATACATCCTAAAACTTGGCAGAAGTAGACATTCTATTAGTAAAGGAATAAGGGAAAATTGAATCGGGTAGATGGGGGCAGAAATTTGTAATCTGACATATGACTATTTTTCAGCATTTCACTTATCTCTGTGAACTTACACTGAATTCCTAGAAGTGAAATCTCTAGAACAAAGGTTGCACAATTAATATTTTTATATTTATTGCCATACAACCTTCAGAGATAATTTATATTACAATCCCACCAATGTTGTATGTGAATACCAATTTCCCCACCTCTTTGCCATTATTCTAATTAATCTTTGCTAACCTGAATGTCTTAAAAAAGGTAACTCAATATTGATTTTATTTTCATTTCTTTAATTAATGCTGAGACAGAACATATCTTCATATATATGGGGGGCATTTGTATCTTTTTCATTTGTGATTACCTAATCACGGCTTTTGCCTATTTTTCCTTTGAATGCTCATCTTTTTTCTTATTGATTTGAAAGGGATTGTTGTTTTTCTTTTCTTTTTTTTTTTAATTTTTTTTTTTTTTTTTATGATAGTCACACAGAGAGAGAGAGAGAGAGGCAGAGACACAGGCAGAGGGAGAAGCAGGCTCCATGCACCGGGAGCCCGATGTGGGATTCGATCCCGGGTCTCCAGGATCGCGCCCTGGGCCAAAGACAAGCGCCAAACCGCTGCGCCACCCAGGGATCCCGATTGTTGTTTTTCTTATACCATATATTGCTAAGAGGTTTTTCCTACGTGTCATTGGTCTTTTAATCTTGCACATTTCTTATTCCATTAGGCAAAATTGTTAACTTTTTAATGTAGTCAAATTTATCATTTTTTGGTTTTCTGGCTTTTGATATTGTGGCATATTCAGAAATGCCTTGCATACAGAGATTATACAAGTATGATCTTCTAAGCTATATATATATATTTTTAAGCTATATATTTTAATGGATAACACATCTGTATGGTGTAAAAATAAAAATAGAAAACTACACAGTGAAAAATCTTGCTGCTATTTATGGCCTCTTCGATCTCATTAACCTCATGACCCTCCTCCTCCTCTAGAAAATCCACTATAAACTCATGAAAGCAGAAAAGGAAAAAAAACATATTAGTATTACTTTGACCTCATGGACCCCCTGAGATAGCATTAGAAAACTTGAGGAGTTCCCAGACCACATTTGGAAAACCACTGAGCCAGCCCATGACTAGCAGGAAGAAGACTTCATGAAACCTCGCTGAACAGATTCATTTATTAAATAATTATGTACTTATTTAGTGACTTATAATTTTTACAACCCTTTCCATGTGACTGTCCATAGTATTATTTCTTTTTGAATTAAGCAATTATGGAGGTTTGGAATGAAGACTAATATACTCCCACATATACTCCCACCTGGCTCTAACACTCCTCCTCGTGGTCACCACGGTAGCAGTTTGTTGCATGTATATACTTTTTCTGTTCATGTGTATTCACATATACATGTATACTGGGGGTTTCGTGTGTCTTCATATATACATGTACATTGGGGGTTTCATGCATATTCATATATACATGAGTATTGGGGATTTCGGGTTTCTCACTCCCCTCCCTTACACAAACACACGTGAATAAGATTGTGCTGTATAGATTGTTTCTACAACTTGCTTTTTTTACTTTACAGTCTGAAGATCATTTCAAATTTTTACACATAAATGTACTTCATTCCTGATAACAACCACGTAATAGAGTAACAGCTCTGTGATGTGAACATTTGTTTTTTAGGGGGAGGAAGGAAAGGAAAACCAAATTTTTTCTTGTTTCCATATGGATGACCAGTGGTACCAACAACTTTCATTAAATGGTTCATCTATTTCTTCCTAATATGAAATGTTACCAGTAGCTGTTACCAGATTTCCATATATGCATGGATCTGCTTCAGATACTGTTTAATTAATCAATGCCTATGTCTCTCTGCCTCTCTGTGTGTGTGTGTGTGTCTCTCACGAATAAATAAATAAGATATTAAAAGAAAATTCTACTACCTTCAGAAGAATCTCAATCCTAATTCCTCCAAACATACTTTATTTAATCTTTTTTTTAAAGATTTTATTTATTCATGAGAGACACAGAGAGAAAGACGCAGAGACACAGAGAGAGAAGCAGGCTCCATGCAGGGAGCCTGATGTGGGACTCCTCCCTGGAACTCCAGGATCATGTTCTGGGTGTGAAGGCAGGCGCTAAACTGCGGAGCCAACCAGGCATCCCAGTAGTAGAATTTCTAGTCTGCTGGGAAGAATTCTATCCACAGAGAAGAAACAGGAATATAGGATATTGAGGAAGGAAAGCTGAATTCTACTCTGAACTGCAAATAATTAATATCTACACTTGGACTGGAGCTGGCTTGTTGTGTTATGTTGGTTCTTGGCTGGCAAAAACTGATTGCCAAGTTTTCAAGAATCTTGCAAGCTGGTTGTTAGACTATTAGTAGCTTAAAATTGGCCCTGGTGGGAGTATTTATACTATGGAAATCTATCAGATAGAAGCAAACGTCGCAATGGGCTTTTAATAGCAGGTAGAAGCAAACACTGAAATGGGCCTCTCTCCCCCTAGAGAGCTAGTTGTTAATCATCTACAGGCACATTACTGACTCTAGCTAAAAGAGATGGACTCAAACACATTCCTCATTTGCCTGGGACAGTCGCATTATACTGCAGTTTTCCTGATGTAGGTATTAATAGCTCCGCTTTCACTGCTGAAAGTGTCTACTTTGCACAATATATGTTTGGTTATTCTAGCTCAAGGGCACTCTTATGGAGCAGTAAACTGTCCTCTGGCTTGTGGTCAGGCTCAGGGACTCCTTAGTATAAGACCCCAGTTGAGATTTGGACCTACAGAGTTTGAGAAACATCACATTCAACTATCCTCTTGTTTAACATCTTTAATTCATTCTCCTAAATACAGTGCTAATTAAAAATCCATTTTCAAAAAAAATAATTTTCACTAATTTTAATGGGAAGAATTATGATGCCTTAAATCCCAGCCCAAGATCTTATATAATTTTTGCAGAAAAATATAACAACTAAATAATACAAATGTGTATAAGTAACAAGTGATAATTTGAAAATAAACAAACATGATTTGTATGTAAAACCTAATGTAATGAAGGTTAATTGTATTTGCCAAAAGATGAATTAAAGACCTGGTGGTGGGTGGAGGAGGAGGAAGGAGGGGAATCTAATGGACTTTCAGCCAGACATTCTGGGTCAGAGTGAGACACACTTGATAATTTTCTCTTTCTTGAAACTACAACCAGAAGCAGCTTCTTTTGTGGGCATGATCGATTTCCCAAAATATATGACGGATTCAGAATTTTTCTTTATCTTCTCATAATTTGCAAAAACTTTATATACAATATGATGAACTCTCCTTTTAAAACATTCAAAGTATCTTATTTTTTCTCCCTTTTCATTCTGTTTATCACACCCACCTTTTTTGAATAGCTAGGTTTCTCATTCTTCTCTTCTTTCTGTACCATTTCCTTTCCACCAATATTTGAGCTTTTGGAGGCTCATACTATTTTGTAACTTACAATGCTCTTAAAAATAAAATCATAATACAAAAAAAAAAAAAAACCCTTTAGGACAAAATGAAGGCTAACCATAAAATCACTTTAAACACACTGAAGAATTCGTCTCACTTAATGCATGTGAAAAACAGACACAGTACAAGTTAAACATAGCACACAGTTAGGATCTGTTCCACATGATACCCTTTACCTAGAAATTGTGTGAAGTGAATTGGCGAGTGGGTCTTTGTCTAAAATGATAATATCAAAATACGGCTGCTTATAGAATATTTGTTTAATGTTTTTGAGTGAAAATATGCTATACTGGAAAAATGACTTGTCAGAAAAGTGACATTATGGCTATCGTGGTGGAAAGTTGTATACTGAATTGACACTATGGGTCAAGAATGATAAATACAAAAAATTTAGCCTGATGTGTTAAAATTCCATCCTGAAATCATTAAGCATTTAGAAAAGTCTTATCAAATGTTCCAGCCAAGTCTTAGCTGCCATCATTGGGAATGGAAGGAAGTGTGCATGCCCACACTTGAAATGGAGCAAGAGGAGAGAAGAGGGGGCGGCTATGTAGAATACAAGGGAACAAAAAAAGAAAGGAATTGAAGGGAACTAGCCATCCTTAAAGCCTCTAAAAGAAGATGAACAAGTCAGATATAAAAGACTAAGAGTCAGATGGAATCAAACTTTTCAAAGGCCACATGGAAAGCTGGAAGACAGTGGTGAAGAGCCTTTAAAATCTGTATCTTTGGGATTTACCCCAAAGATACAGATGCAATGAAACGCCGGGACACCTGCTCCCCGATGTTTATAGCAGCAATGTCCACAATAGCCAAACTGTGGAAGGAGCCTCGGTGTCCATCGGAAGATGAATGGATAAAGAAGATGTGGTTTATGTATACAATGGAATATTACTCAGCCATTAGAAATGACAAATACCCACCATTTGCTTCAATGTGGATGGAACTGGAGGGTATTATGCTGAGTGAAATAAGTCAATCGGAGAAGTGCAAACATTATATGTTCTCATTCATTTGGGGAATATAAATAATAGTGAAAGGGAATAGAGGGGAAGGGAGAAGAAATGGGTAGGAAATATCAGAAAGGGAGACAGAACATGGAAGACTCCTAACTCTGGGAAACGAACTAGGGGGTGGTGGAAGGGGAGGAGGGCGGGGGCTGGGGGTGAATGGGTGACGGGCACTGAGGGGGGCACTTGACGGGATGAGCACTGGGTGTTATTCTGTGTGTTGGCAAATTGAACACCAATAAAAAAATAATTTTAAAAAATAATTATAAAGAAAAATTACTACCAATCCTGAAATTGTTTCTAGATTCACTTGATTTTTAAAAAGATAACATCAGGGTGCCTGGGTGGCTCAGCGGTTGAGCATCTGCCTTCAGCACAGGGCATGATCCCAGGGTCCCAGATCGAGTCCCACATTGGGCTCCCTGCATGGAGCCTCCTTCTCCCTCTGCCTCTGTCTCTGCCTCTTCTCTCTCTCTGTATCTCTCATGAATAAAGAAATAAATGAAATCCTTAAAAAAAAAAAAATCAGTCCATAGCTCTGTGGTTATATGTATTCCTAACCCCTCACAAGCCTGAAAAGTAATCTCATAGGAACACCGTCTCTGCCCTGTTTTAACGTTAGAATCATAGTAAAATGTTGCTTGTTACAGACTTTATGACAGGATGCCCTAAAAGGTTGTGAGGTCTTCCTGGAGTAGCCCTGGCCCTCTCATTCCTGCCTCTCAAGGAGAATTCATTCTCCTTTTCAGAACTTCAATGTCACTTATTTTGTATTATGATTGTCTCCTCATTATATTGTAAGGGTCAGAAGCTCAGCTTAATCATCTTACTACACCCACTTGCCTAGCATAGGACCTTGAACAGGGTAGCCATGAGTTGAATGCTTCTATTACCTGGAGTTATTTTTTATCTTTGGAAATCTGTTTAAAAACTTTTCCATTATTTCAGACTTCCTCCCCAACACTACTCCTATCTCAAGGTAAAAAGAGAAAAATTTCTCCTAAAACCATGATTTCCTACAATTTGTTGCATAGGAAAAAAAAATGTTGAAATCCTGAGGTCCGATCACACTTCATCCCCGATAATATTTTCCTTCTTTCATGTAAGTATCAATCATTAAGAGAAATAATTATTTATTACATTCAATTCATTATTCATTGCTCATAAATATTTGAATGGAAAAAAAAATATATTTGAATGGAATCACTCCAAATGAGATTTGGTAATAAAATATGCAATTTGAAGTCTTGCTTTCTATCAGAATAGTTGATTTCAGAACTTTTCAGAGCTTCAAGTGTACTCTTGTTCTAAACTGTACAATGAACAAATCCAGGTTGACCCTCATACTGGTGAGCATTTGTTCCTTAGAATTGGAAAAGTATATTCATTTAGCTTCTCTAGACTGCATGACCAGAAGGTGCTATCTGCCATTTCTTTTTATAAAAGCGTAGTACTATAAAAGTATGAGTTGCTGGTGAAAGTATAAATCAGTTCAATTTGAAATATGTAGCAAAAATCCTTTTGTTAAGTTATTCATTTATTTATTTACTTAAGTAATGTCTACATCCGATGTGGGACTCAAACTCATGGCCCTGAGGTTAAGAGTCACATACTTTTCTGACTGAGCTAGCCAGGCACCCCACAGCAAAAATTTTAATTGCATGTAGACATTTGACCTCAAAATTCTACTCTTAAAACTTATTTTATGGAAAAGTATGCACAAATTTAAATAATTGCATATGTACAGTTTTAAAAAAAAATCATAGCAGTAGTTATGATAGCCAAACAAGTAGAAATAACCCATAAACCAGTACTAAGTTTCCCTAAGTAAAATGTGTTGTGATCATGAAATAAAATGCTATGTAGCCTTTAAATATTCTCTTGTCAATAGGTGAAATACTAAGTTTCAAAAGACAAAAAGAGGAAGAAGGAAAGAAGTAAGGAAGGAAAGACCTGAAAGTCTATATACCAGAAGTTTATATTTCACTGTTTTTTTCCTGAGTGAGAGTGCAGGTGATTTTCATTTTCTTCTAGGTGTTTTTCTGCTTTTCTAAGACTCTAGACAATACTAGGCAACAGATTTTCTAAGTAAAAATGCAAAGCAACCCAGAGTATACCCTAATGTCAACTATGGACTTTGAATGATAATGCTGTGTCATTACAGGTTCATCAGTTGTAATAAATGTACCACTCCGGTAGGGAGTGGTGATAGTGGGGGAAGCCATATATGTGTGAGAGTAGGGAGTATATGGGAAATCTCTGTACATTCCACTCAATTTTGCTGTGAACCTAAGACTGCTCTAAAAATGGAAGTTTATTAAAATAAATATAAATAAATAAATAGGGAATAAAAGGGGAGGAAGTCAAAGCTTTAGTACTGGTGTTGGGTAAAGTAATAGATCCAGTAACTAATCTCCTGATTTTGTTAATCATCTCTATCCTGCTTGTCTCTTCTCTCTGAATTATATCTTCTTTAAAACATTGGAACTATGCATAGCTATAAGTTTACTTTCTATATGGTTCTTTAAATAGTTTATGAAACATTTTACTATTTAAGAGAAGTGAAAGTGTCTCAAAAAAAATTTTAGCACCCTTAAGGGTGCTTGCCCTTTGTCGACTTTTTTGAAAAAATCAAGTTGTAAACTTTTATCACAAATTAAAAATGAGGTTCTTAAAAATCTCAACTTGACCAGATATGAAACAATTTTAAAAACCTTTAAAGGTGTATTGAGAAAAAAACAGGCTTTTTTTTTTTTAAACACGTTTATCATTACCAAAAAGAGACGTCTTCAGGTAAAAATAATAAAAAACCCCATGCTGCATAGGTAATGCAGATAGTTCTGTTTATCTGGTCAATGGGCAAAAAGCAAGCACTTAAGGTCTTCAGCTCCAATCTTTTGTTCATTTCTTCCTGCTGGAATTTCATCTTCATTTCTCCATGGTGGATGACTGAGCCGGATGCTGGTAGAGACGGTAGCCGGCATTTACTCAGCCCGCCCGCTCAGCCTCGGCTCAGCCCCAATTCTCAGCTGGTGGATCGGCTGCTTTTGTGTCTTTGCCACTTTGTGGTTTAGGGTTTTCTGGGCGTCTGCGTCCCTAATTGAAGTTGAGGGTTGAGGTGGCTGCTGACCTTGGGTCTCCTCTCCTTGACTGTCCTTTCCATCCTCTCTAGGCTGTCTTCGGCGAGGAGGACCCCTGCGGACTCGTGGTCTATAACCTCGTCCACACTGCGTCTCACTGGGCTACCTTGTTCTCCTGCACCCCGGTTGTCAGCACCTTCCTCGCTTCTCCCTGCCCAGGAGGGTTGGAATACCGAGGTGGCCGCGGGGCCTCCGCTGCGCTACGGTGGGAACCGCCGCCTGGGGAGGGCCGGGGCTGCGGCCGGGCCTGCGGGAGCACGTTGGGTCGCTCCTCCTTCTCCCCTCCCTCACTATCCTGGTAATTCTGCTGGTGATTGCGGAGGACCCTGCGCCGCGGAGGGCGTCTATGACGGTTGCCGTCTGCTGCCTATTAACCGCCTCGGCCCGGAGCTCCCCCGGGCCTGTGCCAGCGGCTGCCTCCGCACCCTTTCTCCGTCAACATCCAAGTCCACAGTCTCTCCATCCCCGACACTGCGAAGGTACTTCCTGGGGTTCTTCTTCTTTATGGCCGTCTGGTGGACAGATACATCTTCCTTGGTGTCCTTCCTGTTGATGAAACCATATCCGTTTCTCACATTGACCCATTTAACTGTTCCCCAAACCTTCGCTGCGATGACCCTGTTGTCCCCGCTGGCAGGCGCCGCCGATGTGAGGCTGCCCGGGCTCCCTGCGCGGCTGCCCGTGGTGCAGGCCTTGGGGTCGTTGGCGCTGAGGGCGGGGGTGGGGGGGGTGGCGGCTGGGTCTCGGCCTCGCTGCTCCTGGTTGCGGTGACGATGACGGTGGCCGAGGCCGGCTGCGGCCGTGCGGCTCCTCCCGGGGTGTGATGGTCACTAGGCCGGCGGCCTGGGGGCTGCTTAGGGCCCTCCGCTCCCCCTACCGATCGAACTCAAGTGTCTCAAATTTGAGAAAAAGTTATTTAGAGTAGAACTTTGTTCTGATATGATCATTAAACCACCTGCTGGGAAATATCTAGGATTTCTTTTTTTTTTTAATCTAGGATTTCTAAGAATTTCTAAGCAATTTTCTGATAGACTTTGATTACCTTTTTAAACCAGGGCTCCTTGAGAAATGACTGATCTCGGATTAGGAGCGGGAGATGTATAAGCTGAAACTAGAACATCTTGTCCTAACCAGAAGGCAAAGAAACTGCGAAAGACTACTATAGTCACATCAAAAGGATACAGGAACCAACTTGAAGAGACTCCCATTGACCAAAGTGATAATTTGAACATTAAACAGAAGAATGATAACCACAATGAATCGTTTAATTCATTGTTTATGTTTATATGTATAGATGTATATGTTTATATCACCATGTGTGAAAGTTCAAGTATTCGCATGTAGTTAACAATAAATCACTGATCATCTTTGGAGCATGCCAGAGGACCAAACCATTTGCCCACTAACATAAGTTATCCCACCTCTCCATAAAAACTGTGCCTTCTCCTACATGTAAATCATGCAGGAAAATTCTTCCTTATGGAAGAATTCTACATTATAAATATAGAGGAATTAATGCAATAACAACATCACCACACATCCCTTAATGAAATAATAAATCTAGGAAACGATCATCAATGGCTGTGAAAATCACTAGGTGGGAAACTATATAATGAAAATATCAGGCCAACAGCAACAGAAACCAAAGATCAATCTTAACATCATGAAAGAGAGAGCATTAAGTATATTACATGTTTCCTGATGTAATAGAAAGTGTACATTACCACCAATAAACTATTAGAAAAAAATTTAGACTTGAGTATGATCAAGCCCTTATGTCTAACTACCAGTTTACTGGAAATTCAGAGAACTGAAGAACATTTCAGGGAGGAGAGAGGGGAGATGACAACTGGCAAAATTCAGAAAATGGGAAATTTTATACAAATACAAATAACCGGGACACCTGGGTGGCTCAGTGGTTGAGCATGTGCCTTGGGCTCAGGTGGTGATTCCAGGATCCTTTAGGGAGCCTGCTTCTCCCTCTGCCTATGTCTCTGCCTCTCTCTGTGTGTCTCTCATGGATAAATAAAATCTTTAAAAAAATACAAATAACCTGGATTCTTCAACATCTACAACAACGTGACAGAGAGGAGACTATAGTTAAAAGAAACCTTAAGAAATATGTCAATCATGTGCAATGGGAAAAACTTGTTTGTATCCTGTAGAACAAAACAATTGTAAAAATCAAACATGGTGAGATAAATTGGAACCTGGCTGGATAGTATATTACTTAATGATATTAAAGAAGTATTGTAAATGTTTCTTAGTGATATTGAAGGTGAGAGAGAGAGAGAGAGAGAGAGAGAAGAGATCTTAGAAATACAAACTCAAGTTCTGTAGGGGTGGATAATTTCCCTCTATGCCCTTAGATTCTCCAGCTGGATCTGCAAAATAAACTGACAACAGACAGATTAACATAACAAAAGGCACACACATTTATTTGATATTAAGAGATTTGCACAGCATGAGGGGACTTCATAGAAGAGAGGCTTGGAGACATTTATACCATTTTGGCACAAGAGGAAAAATTAAAAGAGTGACAAGATACAGGAAAGAGACTTTGAGCTTCAAGAGGTGGCAGATTGTAGGAAGGCAAGCATATGGAGGGAACTAGTGGTAAATAAAGGCTAGTTAGCAAAGTTTGTGTAAACTCTTTCTTGGTGCCCTCTCCTCTCATGTCACAAGGTTGTTATTCTCTTCCTGATATGGGAAAGGGGCATGCACCTTCCAAAAAGAGGATTTATGATCATTTCAGGAAGGTAGGGGGATAGCAGAAAGCTCATCCTGTGTCTGCTTTTTCTCTATTGCCTTCAGCTCAAAATAATTTATGCCAAGAGTGGCATATTTTGGGTGGCATATTCTGATCTTCTGTATATCCATAGATGAAATTTGGAATTTACTTTAAAATGATCAGTTTGAAAGAAATTAGTAAAATAAATAAATAAATAAATAAATAAGCAACCCAGTTTGGAAGGGGGAGTATACAGGAGTATATATGAATAAGATTGGTGATATGTTGATACCTTTTGAATCAAGGTGATAGGTACTAGGTCATTATATTATTCTCTCTTATTTTGTATATACTTAAACCACAATAAAATGTTTTAAAATAAGGAGCTCTTATAAACATTAGATTTTCCCACACGGTGTTGTAAAGAGTAACTTGCACATGAGAAGTGTAATAACTTGTGTCCAGATATTTTCCTGGTACTTAGTCTAAAAAGGTTACCTACACACCTATTCTTGTTAGAAAAAACTGTCCATGAAAGAAATCTATGAACTGACCTTCTTCAAATTCTCTTGAGCAAGGTTTTTTTTAATTATTTTTTTTATTGGAGTTCAATTTGCCAACGTATAGCATATCACCCAGTGACTTGAGCAAGACTGAAGGTAACTTTGACTATCCTTGCAATAAGCTGTTGCCTTGCCAATTATTTGAACAACTCTGAGAGGTAAAATATTAGCATGCCTATTTTTCAGATAAGGAAACTGAGATTCCGAAAAGTTGACTTTCTGAAGGAGAAAGAGTTCTCCTTTGAAAAATTCAAAGAATGTCTAGTCAAACCCAGGTAATGTAGTACTTAGTCAAGTGCTATTTCTTCTGCACCAACTGCTTCTCCCCTACCCTCACTTCTTTGTTTGGTGGAGGAAGATGTCAATGATTTCAGCCCCACAGAAAGCAAAGTCTCTGCATCATCCTGTGTGTCTTTCTTAGCTTGGTGCTGTTCATTTGACTTGAGATATGCACAGTGAAAGAACAATCTTCCTCTTACTCTTTGTAGGTCATTCTATATGTGATCATTATATTATCACACATTGTAATATTATATTACTAGTAGTTTAGTACGGGCAAGATTACTTCATGTTTGAGAGGCTGTTATAAGGTAACTCAATTCTGTTCATTTAGGGGAAAATCAATCTTTCAGATGGGAGGCAAAATGAATATGAAACTGGCTTGCAAAATATGACATTTCTTCTTTGCCAGCCAGATCTTTGATCTTCCTTGTATTCTATATTTATTTCCTTTGTGTAAATCATTTAAAATTTTTTAATCCTTTTCAACTTTGTTTGACGGTAACCAGAAAGGGCTTTTATCCATTCTTGATCCAGAAATTTAACATGGAAGCAGAGTAGTCCTGACAGGATTATGGTAGTTGTAAGTAAAGTCATATGTAAAGTTATAACCCAAAAGGGGCACCTGGGTGGCTCAGTGGTTGAGCATCTGACATTGGCTCATGTGGTGATCCCAAGGTCCTGGGATCAAGTCCTGCATCAGGCTACCCACAGGGAGCCTGCTTTTCCCTCTGCCTATATGTCTCTGCCTCTTTTTCTGTGTCTTTCATGAATAAATAAATAAAATCTATAAAAAAAAAAACATTTAATTTGATGGCACCAAATTCATTAAGAAGCTAATAGGAAGATGAAATGATATGTGGGGGCAGCCCCAGTGGCTTAGCGGTTTAGTGCCACCTTCAGCCCAGGGTGTGATCCTGGAGATTTGGGATTAAGTCCCATGTCAGGCTCCCTGCATGGAGCCTGCTTCTCCCTCTGCCTGTGTCTCTGCCTCTCTCTATGTGTCTCCATGAATAAATAAATAAAATCTTTAAAAAAATGATATGTGTCTTCTGAGTAGGTTTTCTCTGAATTCAGTTTTAACTTGGTAAAACTAAAATATGTCATTACAGTACATACATTACAAAACAATAATAGAAGAGCCTTCAGCCCATCAACAAATATTTACTTTTTAAATTGAAGTATAATTGACATATAATCGTATTAGTTTCAGGGGTGCATCATAGTGACTCCATATTTTTATACATTTTGGTATGATTCCCACAATAAGCCTAGGTACTACCCATCACCATACAAAGTTATTACAGTGTTATTGATTATATTCCCTATGTAACAAATATGTATTATTGACAGTATCATCTAGGTCGGTACTCTGTAACTAGATCTTTAGAAGCTGAAGGGAAACAGACTAGAAGCCCAGGAATAGCCTAGTTCAGTTTGTGAAAGAAAAGGCCAAAAAAGAGCAAGCTTCAGCAAGAAATGAAAAACCACTTCTCCACAATCAAGGCAACCAGATTCTCTTTCAAATTTTAGGGCCGTAATTCTGACAAGAGCCTGTTAGACACTGGTGAGTTTGAAGCCAAAACAAAGGGAGAATTAGATCAACTTGGAAATCTTCAAACTGAGTTAATCAGTGCTTGAAAAGATTAAGCAATTGAGATGAGAGAGAAGAGAGGGGTGGCATAAGAGCTCTACATCCTCATTTATCACTGCTGAAGTCAATAATGTCTAAAATTGATAAATGACAAAACAATGGTATAATGAAAATACTAATAGCCAACCTATATTAAGTATTAATGTGCCATGCAGAGTTCTAAGTTCTTGACATGTAATAATTCACTTGCTCCTCTCAATGATGTTACAAGGTAGAGATTAATCTATCTCCTTTAAGCATGTTATTTAAATAAGCAAATGTAAGTAGTAAGAGAAAGACCTAACAGTGAAAAAGTGGTTTCCTCTGGAAATGGAACTAAGAGGTAGAAATGTTTATTTTTTTATTGAAGTATGAATGGTGTCTTTATAAAGAGGGAAATTTGCACAGACATGGGGAGAATGTCATGTGAAGATGGAGGACAGAAGTCATGCTGCCAGGGCAAAAGAACACCTGGAGCTGCCAAAAGTTAGGAAGAGTATTCTCCTAGGAGGAAGTAGGATTCCCTTATAGTTTTCAGAAGGAGCATGACTTTGCTCACAATTTGATTTTGAACTTCTAGTCCCTAGAACTACAAGACAATAAATTTGTGTCATTTTAGGCCACCCAGTTTGTTGTAAAACCAATTCACTATTCTGTGTCTTTAGGTTTCCTGTTTTTTTTTTTTTTTTCTTCCCCCATCCAAAAAATAGTATGGAGATCTATCCAATGAGGAAATTTTAGGAGATTCAGTATAAACTGGGGCTATCCTGGGTAAACTGGGATGAATGCTGCCTAATATATATAAAACTACCTCCTTTTTATTTTTATTTTTAAAGATTTTATTTATTTATTTTAGAGAGAGCACAAGTGCAGGGAGAAGTGAAGGAGAGGAACAAGCAGACTCCGGGCTGAGGGTGGGACCTGATGTGAGGCCAACCCCATGACCCTGAGATCATGACATGAACCAAAAATCAAGAGTCAGATGCTCAACCTACTGAGCCACCCAGGTGCTCCAAAACTACCTTCTTTTTAAATGCTGCATAATATTGCATAATACAGCTACAGTTTAGTCATTCCTCTTTCAGTGGAGATGTTACTTGTTTTTCATGCTTTATTGTAAAAATGATACAATTGCTTTTTTTTTTTTTTAAAGGAGAGGCAGAGGGAGCGACAGAGAATCTTAAGCAGGTTCCACACCCAGTGTGCAGCCGAGTGAGGCTCGATTTCACAACCCTGAGATCATGGCCTGAGCCTAAATCAGGAGTCGGATGTTTAATCAACTGAGCCACCCAGGCACCCCACAATGATTGGCTTTTTAGGAGTTTTCCCACATGTGTGTTAGTGCTTTTCTAGCCTACATACATAGAAATGGAACTGCTGGGTCATGTGGCATATGAATTTTCAAATTACACTCAAAATTGACTGACCAATTTCACCTTCACCATCAGGGCAGGAGAACACCCACTTTGCTATAACCTCACCAAAACTGATATGGTCAACTTCGTAATGTTTACCAATATGCTGATAGAAGATGACATTTCATTCTTGTGTTAAGAATACATTTCATATGTTTCCCTGATTACCAGTGAGGTTTAACATCTTCTCATATGTTTATTGACTATTTGTATCTTATCTCCTATGAATTGTTTGTTCATATCATTTGCTTACTTTCTAATTAAGTTGTTTTTCTTTTTCCTATTGACATAAAGGAATACATATATATTCATATAAACATATTCATACATATATACATATATGAATATATATATTTTCTGGCTTATAAACCTTTATTGGTTATATACAGCACAACATTTTCTATTTCTTTAACTTTGTTTCTGGTTCTTTTTAATCATACAGAAATTAAAAATTTTTAGTGTAGTCAGATTTATCAGTATATCACTTTTTTTGTCCTTTGCTTTTGTATCTTATTTAAGAGGAACATCTTTTCTTACTTTAGGCTATCAACAAATTATTCCGTTTATTTCCTCCATTAATATTATCATTTTCGGGATCCCTGGGTGGTGCAGGGGTTTAGCGCTTGCTTTTGGCCCAGGGCGCGATCCTGGAGACTCGGGATCGAATCCCACATCGGGCTCCCGGTGCATGGAGCCTGTTTCTCCCTCTGCCTATGTCTCTGCCTCTCTCTCTCTCTCTCTCTCTCTCTCTCTCTGTGACTATCATAAATAAATAAAAATCTAAAAAAATAATATTATCATTTCCTGGGCAGCCCAGGTGGCTCAGTGGTTTGGCACCGCCTTCCGCGCAGGGCCTGATCCTGGAGACCCAGGATTGAGTCCCATGTCAGGCTCCCTGCATGGAGCCTGCTTCTCCCCCTGCCTCTGTCTCTGCCTCTTTCTCTCTCTCTCTGTGTCTCTCATGAATAAATAAAATCTTCACACACAAAAATAAAACTAAAAAAACTTATCATTTTCTTTTTTATTTGATTTTTCAACCGTGTGCTTGCATTACATTAATACAAATTTATTTATTTATTTATTTATTTATTTATTTATTTATTTATTGGTTTTATTTAAATTCAAGTTAATTAATATAGTGTATTATTAATTTTGGGGTAGAATTTAGTGATTCATCAGATGCATATAACACCCAATGCTCATTACATCAAGTGCGCTCTTTAATGTTTATCTCCCAAATTAATACAAAATTTAAACTTATACACATACAAATTAAAAAAAAACAGGATTTTGAGCCAGTCAGAAAGACATGGGATAGAACCCATTCTGCCACTTTCAAGTCACATAACCTTAGGTAGGTGACCAATTATGATTTCATAGGAATTTTGAAATATGAGTGAAATAAGTACATATGGAAGAAGTTCAACAAATGGTATCACTATTATCTTTTTAAAAGTTAATCAGTGATGGTTGTACAACATTGTGAATGTACTTGTTGTCTCTGAATTGTATGCTTAAAAATGAATGAAATCGTGGGGCACCTGGGTGGTGCAGTTGGTTAAACATCTGACTTGGTTTTAGCTCAGGTTGTGATCTCAGCCCATGCTGGGCTCTGCCCTCAGCATGGAGTCTGCTTAAGACTCTGTCTCCCTCTCTCTCTGCCTCTCCCCATCTCTCTAAAATAAATAAGTAAATCTTTTTAAAAAAATGAATAAAATGGTAAATCTTATGTCTGTTTTACCATGATTGTTTTGGTTATTAACCAAAATTAATGCAAAGTTTTATCAAAGACTCTCTATATATTTGACTTTTTTTAAAAAATTGCATGACTTATAAAGAAAAAATAACACCTGATCTTAGCCTATATGATAATAAGGAAATATTTGGAAAGAGAAAAGGAGGGTAAATGTATAAATATTTAATATGAACCAACTGATACAAAAATGTAACTAGCATTAAAAAATCTGATGAAGAGCAAATGGCTTTGGAGGAAAGATCATCTATAAATAATATCAATATAATATCCCACAGCTTACTTAGGGCCATTATAACAAGAATTTTTAGTTTAAGGGCCACAGAGAAAATGCTAATAGAAGACAACTGGACCCTTATCTTACTCCATACACACAAAAATCAACTCAAATTGGATTAAAGACTTAAACATAAAACCCTAGGAGAAAACACAAAGAAAAGACTTCTTGACAATAGCCATGGCCATGATTTCTGGATATGCCATGAAAACACAGGCAACAAAAGCAAAAATGGATTAAGTGGAATGACATCAAATGAAAACATTTTAAGAAATATTTTATTTATTTATTCATGAGAGACACAGAGAGAGCTCCATGCAGGGAGCCCAATGCGGGACTCAGTCCTGGAACCCCAGGATCATGACCTGAGACAATGCCAGATGCTCAACCACTGAGCCACCTAGGTGTCACAAACTAAAAAGTTTCTGCATGGCAAAGGAAACAATTAATACAAATAAAATACAAATACAAAATAAACAATACAAACTAAAAATTTTCTGCATGGCAAAGGAAACAATACAAATAAAACAATTAATGCAAATAAAAACAATTAATACAAATAAAAATCAATACAAATAAAAACCTCAGAACAGGAGAAAGTACTTCCAAACCATATATGTGGTAAAGGATTAATATTCAAAATATAGCAAAAACAAAATCAAATCAATGATTTTAAAAATGGACAAAGGAATTGACTAGATATCTCTTCAAAGAGAGATACAGATGGCCAACAGGTATATGAAAACGTCCTCACGTAATCAACGATCAGGGAAACTTAAATCAAAACCATAATGAAATATTACCTCATACATTGGGATGGCTGTTATCAAAACAAAAACAAAAGCAAAAAAAAAAAAAAAACCCAAACAACAAACAATAATAGGAGTTTTTGAGAATGTGGGGAAAAGGGAACACTTTACACTATTGGTAGGAATGTAAACTAGTGCAGCCTCTATGGAAAACAGTATGGAGTTTCCTCAAAACAAAAACAAAAAACCGCTAATGGAAGACAGACACAATTGCACTTTATAATAGCAATATGAGCACAGAGTAGTACTTGAAAATATGTATAGTGGAATCCTTAGGGAAAAGCTCACACGTTGAAAGTGGCAGCAAAGCCTGGCTTGGCAACAAAGAAAGCTGTCAATACAGAGGAGCTGAGACTTTCCTCCCGTTAGAATTCCTTCTACATAAAGAAGAGATTTTATTTACAAAAGATTCCACAGAGGGATTTGTGATCCTAAAAACAACAACAGAACCACAATAAGATATCCAGGGCACTTAATTTAATAAGAATAATAAAAAGAGGAAAATATGATAAAACATAACCAGATGGACATTTCTAAGTATTTCAGGCTCATGAGCATTCCAGAAACACCCTAAGTGAAGACATTATAAAGATAAGTAATAAAATTCATTTGCTATGGAGGTTTTTTTCACCAACGTCCATGAAGACTTTGAAAAACCATCAGAGGTCTTTGGCCACATAACATAGTATGGTAAAATTTAAGTTTTAACTTATGTTCAATTTGGTGCTTCAGCTTCCCACTTTTTGACTTGAAAAACAGACTTACCCCCAAAGAAAAAAAAGCCTGTTTCTTACTATAAGAATGATTGAAAGTTAAAATATTCATCTGAAATAGTAATACCAAATAAAATCCTAGAATAACTAAATGTAGTACATGCATACAATGGGATATTATTTAATCGTAAGAAAAGAAGGAAGTCTTCCCATTTGTGACAACATGGATGGACTTTGAGGGCGTTCTCCTAAGTAAGTCAGACAGAGAAAGACAAATACCATATGATCTCACAAACATGTAGTACCTAAACAAACAGACCAAAAAACAAAACCGATGTAATAGATACAGACAATAGATCCATGGCTGCCGGAGGTGGGGAGTTGGGGTGTGAGGGATGAGTGAAACAGGCGAAGGGGATCAAAAGGTACAAACTTCTAGTTATAGAAAAATAAGTCATGGGGCTGTAATGTATGGCATGGTGACTATAGTTGATAATGTATTATATATTTGAAAGATGCTAATAGAGTAGATCTTAGATGTTCTCATTACAAGAAAAAAATGATAACTATGGTGATGGTTGTTAACTAGAATTATTGTGGTGATCATTTTGCAATGCATACTCATATAGAATAAAAAATTGAGTGAAGAAAAGAATTGAGTAAAAAAGAAATGTCCACTGGTCAGATGATGAGAGATATACAAAAATAAGTTCAGGCACTATTTAACTGAATACATTTAAAACCAACTCCTTATGAGAATCACAGAAAAGTCTGCATGTTGTAGAAAGAGCATGTGCCCTCAAGTGCTTGAATAGGTGGTTTTAATGCACTTCTAGCTGAGTGGATCTTTTATATATATATATATATATTTTATTCAGGGACACCTGGATGGCTCAGTGGCTTAGCATCTGCCTTTGGCCCAGGGCATCATCCTGTAATCCTGGGATCGAATCCCATATCGGGCTCCCTGCCTGTGTAATCAGGGATCGAATCCCTCCCTGATTCTCCCTCTGCCTGTGTCTCTGCCTCTCTCTCTGTCTCTCTCTCTGTGTCTCATGAATAAATAAATAAAATCTTTTAAAAAATTTATTTATTTATTCATGAGAGACACACAGAGAGAGGCAGAGACACGGGCAGAGAGAGAAGCAGGGTCCCTGTGGGGAGCCTGATACGGGACTCAATCCCAGGGCTCTGGGATCATGCCCTGAGCCAAAGGCAGATGCTCAACCACTGAGCAACCCAGGCATCCCTAGCTGAGTGGATCTTTTGGGAATTTAATGCTTGGGCAGTCACAGAGTCTCAGTTTCTTATTTACTCTGAGAAATTTAAATATTGAAATTAAAATTAAATATTTAATATTCAAATATTCCTCAACTTTAAATTTCAATGATTCTAGTTGATATTTAGAGTATGAATGAAAGAGGTGCTCTTTGTTAAGGCAATTAGGTGCATAAACCATTAAAATCAGGGTTAGTTTATGCTCCCAAACGCCTCAAGATATTTAGCGGTTATAAAGTTTTTATAGCTAATGAATAATTAGTGAGGGCTTTACTTCAATAGGGAATTTAAAAAGTGGCTAAATCTTTTCATTTGTAGTTCTGATGGAATGTGGAGTACAGAGTATATAATTTATTATACATGATAATCTCATGGACAGCTGGGAAACACAAAACTCATCGAAAAGGGATTGCATTTTTATTCACGTACGTGCAATTTACTCGAGTGGATTATTTTTTAATTGTATGTGTTTGAAGGAATTTAGTTGCATCAAGAGATGAAACAATAACATGCCTCGCTCTGCAAGCTTTTAAAAAATACAGCAGACAATAAGATACTGTGTTGTTGGTTTACCAATTCTCTTTTTTTAGTGCCCTGCAACCATCTGTCCCGTATTTTCTAGGACAGACCTGGTTTTAATATCGTTTCCAATCATCTCCATAAATTTGTACGATTCTCTAGAAATTCAAATATTTTAAATATTTGGGCAAGTGGGAAGTGAATAAATCAAGTTAGTACCCATTAAAATAAAATACACCAACAAGAAAAGGCAGGAAGTCACAAGTGACAGAGAATTACAGGCTTAAGAAACACCTTGATTGTTTACAGGCATGTGTTCAGTATCTACCCCTAGTATCATCATAGATCCAGGGGCTATGGAAAATGAGCACAAATTCTGCACCCCAAATCTCAGGACACAAAGAAACATGGCTCCACCTCTGTTAGTTGCCCCATTTCTGCCCATCTGTTCTGGTAATTGCTTTTCCTTCCTCATTGTAGTTTCCAGTGTCTGGACAGGCTTATCCTGTTTCCTCCGGATGGCATTTTTGTTTGGAGTCAGTTCCTGATTCTTCTTCCTGTTCCCTTTCATCCGCTCTTGTTTGCACTGTAGACTACTTGCACAGAACATGCTAAGCATGATTCCAACAGCCATCCCGACATTTTGGTATGATGGCTAGAATACTCTGGCACTTGACCTTAATATCATCATTTTTGTGTACCATCACACACATAAACTTTCAGGAAACTGAGAAGAACACGGTGGATTGGGGAGTGGCTAAGTGCTTTAAACATAGTAAGGTACTTGAGTACAGACAACAACGACTGATAAAAGTCTACTTGAAAAGTTACAAAACGAGAGACAATGGAGTTCTGTGTCGGCGTTGGGGCAATAGGATGGGTGAGGTATATTTCTCTGAAATGCCAGCTCTACAGCTGTGAACTAGAAGAGAAGGAATCAAAGCTGGGGGCACTCATAGCAAAGATTCAACTCACTCACAGGAAAAGGGGGACTCATAGCAATGGGGATGGGTGGGGGAGAGTTTCTGGATTTCTACACAACTTGCAACCAGGACACTGATTGTCTTTTGTTCTGAACTGTACTTTCAGTGATGTTTATATAGCAAATTACCTTTGAAAATACAGATAGTGTCCCTTCAGAGCAAAGAGCAAGTTGGCTTACTGTCTAGTGTAGTAAAAATGTTTGCTACTATAGCAAAGGATACGTGTTTACGATCCTATAATGCATTGTAAAAAAAAATTATTATTTCCAATTCAAGGTAACTTTCCTGTAAAAGAATGCACTGTGTATGTAGGTGTCATTAGTCAGGTGAACTTTGTGTCACCCTGTGGGAATTGGGATATGGGGAAATGGTGCAAAAATGCTATTATCCTGACTCCTGGGCTAGCCATGAGTACTAGACTGTCCTTCATTTCCTACCCAGGAGTTTCATATCTTCTACCAGTATCCATGAAACTATGGCAGGCTAACTAGATATCATGTACAGCAAAATCTCAGATCCTCTAAAGTTCTTGATAGGGACCCAAGCCCAAGTATTAAGATTATGTGGGCACCTAATGCTGGAGAACTGAAGTTTGGGGTGGAAATGCCAGATATGGAGCCAAAGGATTTCGGAGTTTTCATTTCAAGCCAAAGAAGAGCAGCAGTTCTTAAGTCCAATCCTTCATGCAAGGGAACCACAAGACTCTAGGCAAGTGCCAGTTTCCTAACTGGAATTTGGCAGTGGTATGTAGTCTTGGGGTTAGTATGTTGAGAAATCCTATGTACCCAAGAAACCTGAATAGAAGAGAGCAGGTAGTTTTGCAGGCTTCCCCCATGAAGAATCAGGGGGTGTTGCTGTCCTACAGTGCCATAGAAATTGTTAGTATTTCAGTTTGTAGATCCTTCTGATTTATAGCTGCAGGCTCTACATGGGCCCTACATGGTTTCTTAGGAGAGTGGATCAAACTGTAGATTGCTGAGTGCTCAGTTTGAATTGCAAATATGAAACAGGAATTTATCACCAGATACTAGAGCAGGAATTGGCAAACTTTTTCTTAAAGAGCAGATAGTGAATAATTTAGTCTTTGTGGGCCATACAATCTCTGTGGCAAGTATAGAACTATGCTATTCGAATGAATGAATGAATGAATGAATGAATGAATGAATAAATAAATAAATAAATAAATAAATAAACTGCTATTATAGAGCAAAAACAACCACAGACAATACCAATGGGCATGGTTACATTCTTTTTTTTTTTTTTTTAAGATTTTATTTATTTATTCATGAGAGACAGAGAGAAGCAGAGAAACAGGCAGAGGGAGAAGCAGGTCCCATGCAGGGAGCCCGATGCAGGACTCAATCCCAAGACCACGGGATCATGACCCGAGCCAAAGGCAGATGCTCAACTGCTGAACCACCCAAGGCATCCTGGCATAGTTACATTCTAACACAACTTTACTTACAGAAATTGGGAGCAGCTGGATTTCATTGTTTATGACTCTTGTATCTGAGGATTCTTGTATGTAGGTTGACTTCATTGTTGTGTGACCTCAGCAGTGGCTCAGGACCCTGAGCTCAGAAGGGCCCTGCCCTGGTGTGATGCTCTGCTGTCACTGTCTTGAAATTAATAATTTTTAAACAAGAGTCTCCACATTTTCATTTTGCAGTGAGCCCAATTAGTACATAGCCGGTACTAATTATATACAATCTTTTTGCTATCATATCATATCATATATTTGTAGCCTGAACAAAACCAAATGAATCTGAGATTGGGAATGTAAAATGATGAAATGAGGTCAGATATAAGATATGAGAGGCGTAAAAAAAAAAAAAAAAAAAAAAAAAGATATGAGAGGCGTGCCAGAGATGTCTTAGAGATAAAATTTTTCCTAGTGCAGAAGCAAGTAAAGTAAGAATATGTCTCTTATCTTATCAATAATATTGGCATATATAAAGAAAGAATGGGTCTGTTTGAAGTATGGCTACTGAGTGATCCATTAGGCAGTGTAAGAATTGCAGTGTGAGTCTGTTACTGAATTATTGAGCCTACTGCCAACAGGTATCAAAAACATACCACTTCTTGCCCTGATTCTAAGTGTCATAATTTCAATTATAATAGTTTCTCACACATTTCTCTCTCTTCAGGACTAGACTGGTCAGAATAGCCCATCCTCTTGCCTGTACAATTTCTCATTGTAGTTAAATACATTGATAATGTTGCTTACATACCTTCTGTTACTTTAATGAGCCTGGACTTTCGGCAAATGGACAAAATTAATTCATATGAAGGTCCATCATGAGAGTGATGACAGTAGCAAGGCAAATAGCACCTTGACAAGCCAGCTACCAGTCCATATCCTCTTCTTCACTACATACTACATCCTCTTCTTTCATTTTCACAGTGGACTCTGTCCAGCAACCGATAATCCATTAAAAACATTTGTACAGAGAAGTTCTGATTGACTCTTGATCTGGTGATAGTTTGAAAGAAGGGATGAATGGAGACAGACTGGTGGATGGAGCGAGAAAGAAATGCAAGGAGAAGGAAGTGGGAAAGGGATGATAGAAATATTCCACTATATCTGGATCTGATAGTTCACAATAAATCTGTGAGAGTTGACCTTTCTATTAGCCAAGTGATAGAGTGTAGGATTACCTCTCATGGACCCTCATCTCATCAAATAATCAGTGTGAAGATAGAATGAAAGATAATCTTTTTCATATGCGGGGGGCGGGGGTTTGCCCAAGGACAGTTAGGAGCTAGAACAGCATATTTTAATTA
This sequence comes from Vulpes vulpes, assembly GCF_048418805.1. Lineage (NCBI taxonomy): Eukaryota > Metazoa > Chordata > Mammalia > Carnivora > Canidae > Vulpes > Vulpes vulpes. The sequence goes on along the minus strand of NC_132786.1, from coordinate 15,734,304 downwards.
TTGGGCATGTTTGCTTAAAGATATTTGATTACTATTAAATACATACTATATAGACATTGTTAAGTTAAAAAGGACAATATCCTTTTGATTTTAATAGCTGTAAAATTCTGCTAGAGACATTAGAAAAATCTACTCAAATCCAAGCTTGGATAAATGAGATATGGAAAGATAAGATACAAGAAAAATGTACCATAAATGAAAACACATTTGCACTTTAAGTGTGTCATTTTTTTGGTAGAATATAGAATGACTTTTATAAAAAAAAAAACAAAACTTCAAAAGCAATTTAAAAATAAGCTATAAAAACAAAACAATGATTTATTAACAGTGATATACCACAGGAAAAATGAGCTATAGAACTAAATAATTGGTAAAGATACTTATGTAAAAAAACTTTCAATGCATGCTTTTTTGCTACTAAACAAGGTTTTATAATAGAAGCGTCTAAAAATTGCTTATTGATTACCTGCACTGTGTAAAGGACTATTTTAGGGGAATTAGAGCATCCATATTATTTTATGACATAATCTTTCCCTCAAGCTTGTACATTTGATTTACATTTCCCTAGAAATAATGATGCTGAGCATCTTTTCCAAGATTTCCAAGATTCAAGCTTGGAATCTAGTTGATGGAGAAACAGCACACATAAAAATGCAATGAATTGTATGCAAGACTAGATAAATGAAGGTCATAAAAACCAGTGTCGATGAAATTTTAGTTCTTAAAATATTTTTATGCAAATAAAACTAAATATATACAAAAATTTAAAAACCCAAGGGACTTCCTGAAAGGAAAAACTTTTCCTCTACCTTTTAAAATTTATTTCTGGAACCTTGCAAATTGAACTAACAAAAGACAGATTAATAGGCATAAAGGTGCACAATTTTTATTAATATTTACATGCACAGATGTTCACAGGAAAGATATGAAACTCAAAGAAGTGGTTAGACTCATCAACTCATATACCCCTTTAACAAAGGAAAAACGTTGTGGGCTTAAAGTGATGATAAATGGTAGGAAAATGACTAAGAAATATATGGTGGAACTAATGGAACATAAGGGCTATTTTAGGGCTGTTTATGCAGACTCAACGTGCTGTTGACTTCCTGTCTTCAATAGTAAGAGCCTCCTTGGTGAAGGTTGGAGCCACCTTCTTCAAAAGGAAATTTGTGTACCGCATTCAGGCAGATAAAGGGGGTAGAGAACTCTTCCCATACCTGTTGATTCTCATTCTCAAAATAATCCTCAGGGCAAAGTAGCTTTTATTTTGAGGTGACTGCTTCAGGTCAAGACAGCCCATGCAGATGGCCAGGTTCAATATTTGTGATAGGAACATTGAAAGATTGCTCTCTTGGCTTCATAGATACAGAAAACTTCCTCAGGAAATGATGAAAAATTCTGCTGTCTCCTATTATGAAATTTTGAAATAACTTTATATGTTTTTACTGGTTATGAAAAAAATACGTGCTGCTAAAAATGGATAATCAGGAAAATGTAGAAAGAATAACTCCATTATCCAGAGTTACCATCACTGTGAACATTCTTCTACGTTATTTTCTAGCCTTTTTTTTTTGTTGTTGTTGTTGATATATTTAACAATATGTAGCTGGGACAGTAAAAAATTATACACCAAGTCAAATTAGTAGGAATGGAGAAGGCTACCAAAGCTCAGTCCAGTCTTTGTTCCTTTATGACCATTTACCCCACCAGATCTACGCAGTAACTAATCTACTTTTTTTGTGTCTATGGGTTTGCCTAGTCTGGACCTTTCATATAAATGGAATTATATATAACATGGTCTCTTTGTGACTGAGTTCTTTCATTTAGCATATTTTTGAAGTTTATTTACATTGTAGCTATACTTCATTTCTTCTCATTGGCAAACAATATTCCATTGTATGGACATACCATATTTTATTTATCCACTCATTGACACACATTTAGGTTTCCATTTTTTGGCTGTTAAGAATAATGCTGATATGAATATTTGTGGGTAAGTTTTTGTGTGGACGTATATTTTCATTTATCTTGATAGACATATAAGAGTAAAATTGCTGGGTCATGTGGTAACTCTGTGTTTAACAATTTGAAGAACTAACAGACCATCATCCAAAGGAATTCAACCATTTTACATTTACACCAACAATGTATGAGGGATTTAGTTTCTCCACATCCTTCCCAAAACTTCTTACGATCTCTCACTTTTTGTTATAGCCATCTTAGTGGGGGTGTATGGTTTTGATTTACATTTACCTAGAAATAATGATGCTGAGCATCTTTTCAGGTGCTTTTTGGACATTTGTATATATCCTTTGGAAAAAATGTCTCTCAGATACTTTGCCCATTTTTAACTGGATTATTTGTCTTTTTATTATTGAGTTATAGCAGTTTCTTTTTATATATTCTGGATACAAGACTTTATATGATGTATGACTTACAAATATTTTTTCTCATTCTGTGACTTATCTTTTTCCCTTTCTTGATGTGTCCATTGCAGCAGAAATGTTTTCAGTTTTGAAGAATTTACATATTTTTTGTTGTTGTTGCTGGTAATTTTAGTGTCATATCTGAAAAGGATTTGCCTAATCCAAGATCACAAAAACATATCTGTAGGTTTTCTTCTAACAGTTTTGCAGTTTTAGTTCTTTTATTTAGACTGACAATCAAGACAGTGTGGTACTGCCATAAGGATAGACATGTAGATAAATGTACTAGAACTGAGAGTCCAGAAATAAATTTATACAATGATGATCAATTAATTTTCAAAAAGGGTGCCAAATAATCTATTGTAGAAAACAGGTTTTTCAAAATGGTGCTGGGACAATTGGACATTCACATATAATCAAATGAATTTGAACTCCTTTATACCGTATAAAATTAACACAAAATGAATTATACACCATTAAAAAAAATCTATTTTTGTTTAGGGAAGTATCACATAATCCCTTATCATAGGCACATTTTTACACCAATAAGTAAAACGCATAAGATTTTACAAGTATAAGTAAAGATTTTTTAATATAAATATTTGTATTCATTTCTGATTGTTTCTTTGAGATATATTTTTCAAAACAGAATTCTTGGGGGGGCACCTGGCTGTCTTTGTTGGAAGAGCATGTGACTCTTGATTTCAAGGTAGTATGTTGGAGCCCCATGTTGGGTGCAGAGATTACTTATGTAAATAACATTTCTAAAAAAAAATAGAATTGTTGAGTAAAGCAAAATATTCATTTTTAGTATATATTGATTGGTAAATCAATTTTAATGGTTGGATAATAGGCTCAATCATTTACCATAATGCATTTACTTGACAATTTCCATACCTAGCATTTTCCAATACACAATAAATATTAAAAATATTTATTTGTGTATTTATGTATTTATTTATTTTTAAAGATTTTATTTATTTATCCATGAAAGACACATAGAGAGAGAGAGACAGAGACACAGGCAGAGGGAGAAGCAGGCTCCATGCAGGGAGCCCAATGTGAGACTCGATCCTGGGACTCTGGGATCACGCCCCGAGCCAAAGGCAGGTGCTAAACTGCTGAGCCACCCAGGGATCCCCTAAAAATATTTATTGATAAAAAATGAATCACACTCCTGTGGAACATTTTATTTTCTTCCAATTTTTCACTATTTTTTATAAATAATATTGAAATGTATATTCTTGTACATCAATCTTTTTGACACCTCTAATTTTTTTTAAAGGGTATATTCCTAGCACTAGAATTTCATGTAAAAGAGAACATGAGTCTCTTCCTATGTACTCCTTTCTGAGTGAATTCTATTTTAACTAAAGAATTCTGGAGCTATCAGGTTTAGTATTTTTCTCTTTTTCTCCAAATTATAAGCTTTTGGATTTATCCACTTTATTATTACCTTAATTTTTAAAGTTTTTAACAAATTAAAATCTCTTTTATCTTTATTTGCTTCTTTTGACCTAATTTAGGTTTGCTTTTATTAATTTTTCCTGATAATTTAGTATATGTAGCTGTGAAGTTTTTATTTACATTTGTCATAAAAGAAGTAACCTCAATATACCAAAGATTTACTCTTAGCAGTGAGATTCTACAAGAGAAGAATTAAACAAACCATTCTGAATATCCTTAGATTAGACAAGAGAAAAAAATAATGCTTAGGTAAAGTTCATCAGAATATTAATTGATAGTCAACTGATTAGATGAATACTTAAAGTTTCTCAGAAGATGTTTTATTTCCACTGGGTTTATTAGACTTACTTAAACCTAATTTTTTCCTAGAAGGAGATTGATGGAGTAGAAAGAAAGTCTGGCCTGGAGCCTGGATAAATATTGGGAAATTGTTTCTTCATCTATTTACACTTATAACAAGGTGGCAGAAAGAGAAATTAAGAAAACAATCCCATTAGCAGTTGCATCAAAAAGAGTAAGATATCTAGATATAAACTTAACTAAGGAGGTGAAAGACCTCTATTCAAAAACTGTAAGACATTGATGAAAGGGACTGAAGATGACACAAACAAATGGAAAGATGTGCCATGTTCATGGGTTGAAAGAATTAATATTGTCAAAATGTCCACACTCCCCAAAGTAATCTACAGTCTTAATGCAATCCCTATTAAAATATCAATAGTATTTTTCATGGAACTAGGATAAACAATCCTACAATTTGTATAGAACCACAAAAGACAAAAATAAATAAATAAATAAATAAATAAATAAATAAATAAATAAAAAATAAAAGAACCACAAAAGACCCTGAATAGCCAAAGAAATCTTGAGAAAAAAGAACAAAGCTGAAGTTATTGTTGTTGGTTTTTTTCATTTTTTAATGAATATTTTATTTATTTATGCATGAGACACACAGAGAGAGAGGCAGAGACATAGGGAGAAGAAGAAGCAGGCTCCCTGCAAGGGACCTGATGTGGGACTTGATCCCAGGCCCTCAAGGATCATGTCCTGAGCTGAAGGCAGAGACTCAACCACTGAGACACCCAGGCATCCCTTTTTTTCATTTTTTTAAATTTAAATTCAATTAGCCAGCATATAGTACATCATTAGTTGCAGATGTAGTGTTCAGTAATTTATCAGTTGTGTATATCAACCAGTGCTCATCACATCATGTGCCCTCTTTAATGCCCATCCCCCAATTACCCTACTCCCCCACCCATCTCCCCTCCAGTGACCCTCAGTTTGTTTCCTATAGTTAAGGGTCTCTCATGCTTTTTCTCCCTCTCTGATGACTTCTAATTCATTTTTACCCTCCCTTCTCCTGTGATCCTCTGTGCTATTTCTAATATTCCACATATGAGTGAAACCATATAATTGTTTTTCTCTGACTGACTTCATTCACTCAGCATAGTACTGCCAGTTCCATCCAGGTTGATATAAATGGTAGATATTCATCTTTCTGATGGCTGAGTAATACTGCATTGTATATATACAACACATCTTTATCCATTCATCTGTCAATGAACATCTTGGCTCCACACTTTGGCTATTGTGGACATTGCTGCTATGAACATTGGGGTGCAGGTGCCCCTTTGGATCATTACATTTTTATCTTTGGAGTAAATACCTAGTAGTGTAATTGCTGGGTGGTAGGGTAGTTGTATTTTTAATTTTTGAAGAACTTCCAACCTGTTTTCCAGAGTGGCTGTACCAGCTTGCATTCCCACCAGCAGTCTAAAGAGGGTTCCCCCTTTTCCACATCCTCATCAACATTTGCTTCCTGTCTTGTTAATTTTAGTCATTCTGACTTGTGTGAGGAGGTTTCTCATTGTGGTTTTAATTTGTATATCCCTCATGCTAAGGGATATTGAGCATTTTTTCATGCCTGTTGGCCATGTCTATTCATGTCTTCTGCCCATTTCTTGACTGGATTCTTCATTTTTTAGGCGTTGAGTTAGGTAAGTTCTTTTAAGATCTTGGGGACTAGGCCTTATCTAATATGCCATTTTTAAATATCTTCTCCCATTCTGTAGGCAGCCTTCTAGTTTTGTTGACTATTTCCTTTGCTGTGTAGAAGTTTTTTATCTTGAAGTCCCAATATTTCATTTTTGCTTTTGTTTCCCTTGCCTTTGGAGATGTGTCTAGCAAGAAGATGCTGTAGCCAAGGTCACAGAAGTTGCTGCCTATACTCTCCTGTGGCATTTTGATGGATTCCTGTCTCACATTTAGGTATTTCATCCATTTAAAAAATATGTTTTATTTATTCACTCATGAGAGACACAGAGAGAGAGGCAGAGACACAGGCAGAGGGAGAAGCAGGCTCCCTGTAGGGAACCTGATGTGGGACCCCGGGATCATGATCTGAACCAAAGGCAGATGCTCAACCACCGAGCAACGCAGGCATCCCTCTTTCATCCATTTTGAGTTTATCTTTGTGTATGGTATAAGAGAATGGTCTAGCTTCATTCTTTTGTGGCTGTCCAATTTTTCCAGCACCACTTATTGAAGAGACTGTCCTTTTCCTTTGGATATTCTTTCTTGCTTTGTCAGAAATTAGTTGACCACAGAGTTGAGGGTCTGGGTTCTCTATTCTGCTCCATTGATCTATGTGTCTGCTTTTGTAATAGTACCATACTGTCTTGATGATCACAGCTTTGTAAGAGACCTTCAAGTCCGGCATTGTGATGCCTCAAGCTTTTATTTCCTTTTTCAACATTTTTCTGGCTATTTGGGGTCTTTTCTGATTCTATACACATTTTAGGATTATTTGTTCCAGCTTTGTGAAAAATGTCAAAGGCATTTTGATAGGGATTGCATTGAATGTGCAGATTGCTCTGGGTAGCATAGACATTTTCACAATATTTCCAATCCATGAACATGGAATGTTTTTCCATTTTTGTGTGTCTTCAATTTTGTTCTTAAGTATTCTGTAGTTTTTAGAGTACAGATCCTTTACTAACTCTTTGGTTAGGTTTCTTCCTAGGTATCTTATGGTTTTTGGTGCATTGTAAATGGGATCGATTCCTTAATTTCTCTTTCTTCTGTCTCATTGTTAGTGTATAGAAATGCAACAGAATTCTGTACATTGATTTTGTATCCTGCCACGTTGCTGAATTCCTGTATGAGTTCCAGCAATTTTGAAGTGGAGTCTTTTGGGCTTTTCACGTAAAGTATCATGTCATCTGGAAAGAGTGACAGTTTGACTTCTTCTTTGCCAATTTGAATGCCTTTTATTTCTTTTTGTTTTCTGACTGCTGAGCCTAGGATTTCTAGTGAAATCCTAGAACAATAGTGGTGAGAGTGGGAATCCCTGTTCTGTTCCTGACATTAGGGAAAACTCTTAGTTTACCTGAGAATGGTATTCACTGTGGGCTTTCTGTAGATGGCGTTTATGATGTAAGATCATACATCATCTTTCCATTCATCTTTCGATGGACACCGAGGCTCCTTCCGCAGTGTGGCTATCGTGGGCGTTGCCGCTCTAAACCTCCGGGTGCGGGTGTCCCGGCGTTTCCCTGCATCTGTATCGTTGGGGTACATCTCCACCAGTGCAATTGCTGGGTCGTAGGGCAGATCTATTTTTAACTCTTTGAGGAACCTCCACACTGTTTTCCAGAGTGGCTGCACCAGTTCACATTCCCACCAGCAGTGCAAGCGGGTTCCCTTTTCTCCACATCTTCTCCAATGTTTGCTGTTTCCTGTCTTGTTAATGTTGACTGTTCTCCCCGGTGTGAGGTGGTATCTCGTTGTGGTTTTGTTTTGTTTATTTTTTTAATAAATTTATTTTTTATTGGTGTTCAATTTGCCAACACGTAGAACAACACCCAGTGCTCATCCCGTCAAGTGCCCCCCTCAGTGCCCATCACCCAGTCACCCCCACCCACCGCCCACCTCCCCTTCCACCACCCCTAGTTCGTTTCCCAGAGTTAGGAGTCTTCATGTTCTGTCTCCCTTTCTGATATTTCCCACTCATTTTCTCTCCTTTCCCCTTTGTTCCCTTTCACTATTTTTTATATTCCCCAAATGAATGAGACCATACACTGTCCTTCTCCGATTGACTTACTTCACTCAGCATAATACCCTCCAGTTCCATCCACGTTGAAGCAAATGGTGGGTGTTTGTCGTTTCTAATGGCTGAGGAATTTTCCATTGTATATAGTATTTAAAAAAAAATTTTTTTTTGGATCCCTGGGTGGCGCAGCGGTTTGGTGCCTGCCTTTGGCCCAGGGCGCGATCCTGGAGACCCGGGATCGAATCCCACGTCGGGCTCCCGGTGCATGGAGCCTGCTTCTCCCTCTGCCTGTGTCTCTGCCTCTCTCTCTCTGTGTGTGACTATCATAAATAAATAAAAATTTAAAAAAAGATTTTACTTATTTATTCATGAGAGACAGAGAGAGAGGGAGAGGGTGAGACAGACATAGGCAGAGGGAGAAGCAGGCTTGCTCGGGGGTGCCTGTTATGGAACATGATCCCAGGACCCCAGAATCATACCCTGAACCAAAGGCAGACACTCAACCGCTGAGCCACCCAGGTGCCCTGCTTGTGGTGTTTTAAAAGGAATCGCATTGAATGCGTAGATTGCCTCAGGTAGCCTAGACATTATCACAATATTTGTTCTTCCAGTCCCTGAGATTGGAATGTTTCCATTTCTTTTTATCTTACTCAGTTAATTTCCTAAGTGTTCTGTTGTTTTCACAGTAGAGATTTTTTTTACCTCTTTGGTTAGGTGTATTCCTAGATTTTGGTGCAATTGTAAATGGGAATGATTCTTGACTTCACTTCCTTATGCTTCGTTGTTAGAGTATGGAAATGCAACACACTTCTGTGTATTGATTTTATATCCTGGGACATTGATGAGTTCTTGTATCAGCCTAGCGATTTTGGGGTGGAGTCTTTTACATTTTCTACATACAGTATCATATCATCTGCAGAGTGAGAGTTTGACTTCTTCCTTGCTGTTTTGGATGCCTTCTATTTCTTTTAGTTGTCTGATTGCTGAAGCTACAACTTCTAGTCCTATGTTCAATAGTAATTGTGAGAGTGGACATCCCCGTGTTCTTTCTGACCATTCGGAAAAGAAGATGATATTAGCTGTGGGTCTTTTGGCATGGCCTTTCCGATGTTGAGGTATGTGCCATCTCTCCCTCCTTTGTTGAGGGTTTTTAATCAAATAAGGCTGCTGTATTTATTTTGTGAAATGCTTTTCGTGCATCTCTTGAGAGGATCACATGCTTCCTATCCTTTTAATAATGAGCTATATCACATAGTTTGATTTGCAAATATTGAACTACCCCTGCAAAAACAGGGCCAATTTAATAGTTGAATTTTATCTGGGAAAATGTGCTTCCCTAACACAAGGGTAAAGGATAACTCTAAAGAATACAGAACTAGAGTCCTAGCTCCACCAGGCAAATCTGTCTGATAGAATTTCAGTTGGGAAGTAAGCTACATAAGGCAGGGAGCTCGTCACTGTTCTGGCAAAGTGGGCACACGTATCTGATTTTTGGAAGCATCCACGGTGGACAGATGGGTCCCTGACACAGCAGGTTTAAAGCTGGAGTCGCTGTGGCAGTGAGGTCTGGGTATGTGGCGCCCTCCCTGGCTATGAGGGAAAGGCCAGGGGAATCCCTAAGGAGCAACACCAGGCACACGGGGCTAACTGCTGCACACTGTGCACTAGGCTGGTGATGCTGACACTCTGGGCAGAGCGGCCTGTCCCAGCACTTACTAGTCTCCATCATCATGTCTCCAGTGCTTACATTTTCTACACCCTATTCTTCTTTTATTTTTTTAAATCACATTTATCTTAGTTTTTCAGACCACCATTTATTTAGGTTTATGATTTTTCACAGCCTGCATCTTCTTTTTTTAATTCTTTTTTTTTAAATTTTTATTATTTATGATAGTCAAAGAGAGAGAGAGAAAGAGAGAGAGAGGCAGAGACACAGGCAGAGGGAGAAGCAGGCTCCATGCACCAGGAGCCCGACGTGGGATTCGATCCCGGGTCTCCAGGATCGCACCCTGGGCCAAAGGCAGGCGCCAAACCGCTGCGCCACCCAGGGATCCCCCAACCTCTTACATTTTAAACAGTGAAGGTCCTCTTACCCCCCAGGACCCTTCAGAGTGGCCTTGGAAGCAGCAGGTCTCAGATGAGAGGGTCTTTTCTTCTTCCATGCCGGCCCCATAGAGAACGTCCAGCAGGGCCTGTGGGCAGCTTTGGCACTTGTCACTGTCTGCCTTGACCCATCTAGTCCTGGCCTTTCAGCCTGTGCGGATTCTCCTCCTGCTTCTTAGGCCTACCTGCTTCTGTCCTGGTATCTCTGAAGATGCCGGCTTTGGCCATCTTCTCTTTCAGTGGGAGCATTTCCCCTGGGTGATCTCTTGTGGCTCCAAGGATTCTTGTGGGTTTGAGCCTAACCTACATCCTCAGAGAACTCCGTCTGCAATTGCAGCCCAGGTCACTTCTCTGTTCCCGACTTACAGAGCCTGTGGCCTGCATACCTTGAAGGGTTATCTCAAAACAATTCTGTCTCAATATGAGCATATCTCAGTCTGAACTCACTCACATCTGGTCTCCTCTACTGCCCCCAGATCTGTGAATGCGACCACGGTACCCTTGCCACTCAGCCCATTCTGGGGTAGGCCTCCCTGACCAGCTCTACCCCAGCCCCCAGTCAATCCAGACTTGGTTTCCTTTTTGAATCCTCCCTGGGCTGGCCCACTTTTCTCCCTGAGAACCACCATCCTGGGTTTTGTCCCCCTGTGCTTGCTCTATGCCCTCACTCAGTTGTCCACACCAGTCAAACTAAGCTAATTATTGTTTTGTTTTTATTTAAAGATTTTTATTTATTTATTCATGAGAGTGACAGAGTGAGAGAGGCAGAGACCTACGTAGAGGGAGAAGCAGGCTCCATGCAGGAAGTCTGATGGGGGACTCGATCCTGGATCCCAGGATCAGGCCCTGGGCCAAAGGCAGACACTCAACTGCTGAAGTCATTAGGCCATCTCTGGGCCCAGAGAGAGGAGGCCACCAGCTGCTTCTGAGACTAGGGACACAAGTTCTCTCACCAGCCAGGGCCATGACCTCCACCAGTGGATTTTCAGTGTAGATCCTGAAACCCCTACAACCTCCTACACTCATCCCCAGGCCTTATAGATCCAAAACCTGGAAAGGGTGGGGGACAGGAATCTGTATTTTAACTTCTCTAGCCAGATGGATTGTGAAACATCCAGGTTGACAAGTCTCATACAGAACACATCTGATTCTCATTAGTTCCCAATAGTTATGTTCTATGTAGTCCCCACAAACGATGGATTAGGGAATTGAACCATCGCTCCCAGGAGAAACACTGGGTTAGGACAGTGTGGTCAACACCTCAATATATAATCTTGTTTCCTGTGTTTCTGCTTAAAGACCGTTCGTGTAATACACGTGATGGATTAACGCTGAACTCTGCCATTATACCTGGCCTCTGAAGGAAGCTTACCTACCTTGCCTATTTTCTCTGTGTGTACCTCACACCCTTCCTGAGCCTCCCTGCCCCTTCCAAAGCAAGGAGTAACCATTTAGGTATTTCTGGAGAAAAAGAGAACATCTGGAAAAAAAACTGTTTACAGTAGTTCTGTCTGTGGAAGAATTACAAGAAACTTTTATGGTTGACTGGACACAGTCCATATTGTTTCAAATTTTAAAAAATTAACATTACTTTATAATCACCAAAAATGGATTTTTCCACTTTGAGATAAAACCAGGTAAAGTTCCTGATAAAGTGACTGGCACAAGATACTCATCGCATTGTAGCTATTATCCAAACCTAGAATACCTGGCAACGTTTGGGGGAGCCTCGGAGCATCCTTGAAGAAACCCTATTCTAGTTCTCTAAGGAGGAGAGACAAACCAAGAGGCAATAAAACACGGAAGGTCTGTTCATTCAACAGCAGCTTTAAAAAGGAATCCTCTATACACTGAGGAGATACATTTCCCCATTTCTACTTCACTTCTTTCCCAGACATTTCTGTCCTTCCCAGGCTAGAGCCTGATGCAAAAAGGTGATTGTCTTAGATGTACTTATACACGACCTTGGAGGGCACAGTTTGGAGGTACACACGGACAGGACATTTGTAAAAGTGGGACAGCAGAGTCTCACTGTAGCCCACCAGGAAGTAGAACTTGTGTGCAGGTAGCTGCCTCAGGACCAGAGCACAGATTTGCAACTGATTAGCCCGGCGCTTTAGGATCAGCTGGTCGGCCAGACACCCTGGGAAGGTGCCCAGCATGAACTTCCGAAGGAAAACATCCTCCACTGTTCGTTCTGCAGCATGTTCCTCACCATCCAGGTTACCTGAAAGGAGCAGGGCACCTCGAAGAGTCAGTGAAAACTCCAGCACTAACATCCAAGAGCACTGGGCACTCAATTCCACCCCCCACCCTGGCTTCCTCTCTTTTCTTCAACAAGTGGAATAAAATGAACACCACTTTAAAGTTCAAAGTACGTTAGTACGTACTTTTCATTACATTCCCAAACAAATCCTGTGAAGTAGGTATTATCGGTTATCCTCGTTCTACAAAATGGAAGACTGACGCCTTAGCAGGGCACAACATTCAGAGGATCCTTTCCTATCTAGCCCTTTCCCACTCTTTATGGACCACTTATAGAAGCCCTGGCCATCTCTGGGCCCAGAGAGAGGAGGCCACCAGCTGCTTCTGAGACTAGGGACACAAGTTCTCTCACCAGCCAGGGCCATGACCTCCACCAGTGGATTTTCAGTATAGATCCTGAAACTCCTACAACCTCCTACACTCATCCCCAGGCCTTATAGATCCAAAACCTGAAAAGGGTGGGGGACAGGAATCTGTATTTTAACTTCTCTAGCCAGATGGATTGTGAAACATCCAGGTTGAAACATCCAGGTTGACAAGTCTCATACAGAACAAACACATCTGATTCTCATTAGTTCCCAATAGTTATGTTCTATGTAGTCCCCAAAAACGATGGATTAGGGAATCGAACCATCCCTCCCAGGAGAGGACAGTGTAGTCAACACCTCAATATATAATCTTGTTTCCTGTGTGTTCTGCTTAAAGACCGTTCGTGTAATACACATGATGGATTAACGCTGAACTCTGCCATTATACCTGGCCTCTGAAGGAAGCTTACCTACCTTGCCTATTTTCTCTGTGTGTACCTCACATCCTTCCCGAGCTTCACATTTCAGCATTAGGGCTACTTTAAGGCAGCGGAATCACCCACCAAAAGCACAGAACTGTGAACATGCGGCACTAATCCATCGGGAAAAGAACACTTGTTGGCAGCATGAGTGGGAATAAGAAGGCAGAGCCCTGGCGGGGAAGGTGTGTGCAGGGCGGTGCTCGGCCCGTCCACGGGGACTCGCAAGTGTGAAATCCGAGAATAAAACCTCTGAATACAGAGGAATGGAGGCAAGCCTCTCCCAGGTGTTTATCTCCTGTTTGTGGGGAGGCCGCGACTCGCCGAGAAGGGTTTTTCCGCCCGCCAGGCGGGGCCCCTCCCTCACCTGTGTGCAGCGACAGCCAGCCCTTGCGGTGGGCGATGAAGTGCGGTGCGTGCGCCTCCTCATAGGTCACCGGCTTGTCCCCCTTGCCCACTCGGACTCGGGCCGCCCGGTTCTAGGAGCCAGAGGGGCCGTGACTCTGCGGTCCGCGACCCAAGCTACGTTCCCCTCACCGTGCCCCCCGCCCCCCTGCCCCGGCGCCCAGACCCCAGGACTCCGATCCTTGATCTTCGGGTCCTGGCCTTGCGGTCCCCAGCCCTTCAGTCCCGGTCCCCAGGCCCCCAACCCGTGGGTCCCCGGCCCCGCCCCTCGATCCCAGCCTCCCCGCCCCCGCGCCCCACCATTCCGGGCGCCTCCGCCCGTCCCCAGGTCCCCCGCTCCCCGCCCCCCTCCCCCCCGCGCTCACCTTGGCGCAGACCGCGGACAGGTGCAGGGCGCGCCAGGAGCACCGCAGCTCTCGGCTCCAGGACAACATCTGTGAGAGAAGGGGGAGGTGAGACGGAGACTCAGGCCCCCACCAGGGCCCCGGGGCCCGCCAGCGTCACCTACTCACCCGGGCCCCGAGCGCCCCGCAGCCCATGGGCGCCGCCATCTTGGGTTCCGCGTCACGCGCCCACGTACCGCGGCGCCGCAGGGGAGACGAGGCGGGGCGGCCGCAGGGTAAAGGTCAACCCCCGGGAAGCCGCGGAGGAGACCAAACCGGAACCGGCGCGGGCCGGTAAGTCGCTGGGCCGCGGAGAGGCCGCGGGGCGCGGGGAGTGGGGGAGCGCGGTGGCGGCGGCGGCAGGGCGGACCCCTCCGTCAGGACTGGAGGGCGTGTGGGCGGGGTCTGAGGTGGGGCCGTCGGCTGGGGCGGGGCCTTCCTTGGGGGCGGGGCCTGCCTGTGGGGGGCCGGGGCGCAGCGGGGAGTCCGGGCGGGGCCTGCCTGCCGGGGCGGAGCCGGCGGCTACGCGGTTGGAGACTTGCGGCGAGCGGCCGGGCGGCGCAGGCGCAGGGAGCTGGACTTCCCGCTGCCCCGCTGCCCAGCAACGCCTAGCGGTGCACTTCTCCGCCGGCCAGGTGGTTCAGGTCTGGAACGGGGCGGTGCAGAGGTCAGGTCTCGCCGCTCGGGAGCTCGGGAGCTCGCAGCGGCAGGGACCCTGGTCATCCTGGGTCATCCTGGAGGGCGGCCCCATGGCTCTGCAGGCAGGAAGACGGGAGAATCTTTGCTATTTCCTGGTGAACCAACCTCTTAACATTTGTGTTAATAACCCAGAAGAGATGAGTTTCCAGTGCCAGAGTGTTAGAGATCCTGTCTGCATTTCAGAAGGGAAAAGGTTTCCCTAAATTAATCAGCAAGAGGTCAGGCTTTCTGGGTCCCAGCACGGCTTTCAGCCCTCACCTTGTGCATCCCGCTCCCCGGACACGGGTACAACCCTCAGACATCAGGGGAGTGGCAGGTGTGACGTTGGGGGGCTTGCAGCTCAAGAAAGGGTTCTAGTCCAGAGGGCTGCCTCACCAAGGCACACAGAGGAGCTCCTGGTCACTGGGCGGGGGGGGGGGGGCAGGGAGGGGAGGATGGCATGGGCATTTCCCCCAAAATGACAACCTACAGAGGGAAGGAGACCCCAAGGCCTGAGCTGCAGGCTCTCAGAGCTCACAGAGCTGGGGTTGGGCTCCGGGGATCGTAGGGTTCCCCCCCTCAACTGGCCTCCACAGTGGGGGAGCTGGTGCATGGCCCATGGCTATGGAGGCCATCAGGAGGGAGCCCGCCCCACAGGCGTGAAATGCAACGAAGGGCAGGCCAGGGGCCGGCTGGGGTGGGGTATGGGGATGAGCCACAGCCTACTCGTCAGTACCCCCCACCCTCTGAACTGTGTGGGCAAGGGCTTCACTGCTCTAGGCCCCCCTTCTCACCTAGAGGATGGGATGGCTACGGCCATGCCCTGGCATTACCACGAAGACACTGAGTCCCACTCCCAGCAACAGCCTGCAGGACAGGGCTCTTCTTGAAGCCGCAGCAGAGCAGGGCATTTGTGGGACACTTCTCCCGGGAATCCGCCGCTCCTGACCACCCATCACACACCCTCCCTCAGACACAGTGATCCTCTTGGAGGAAACAAGTAAATCAAGGTACCTGCCTTTACCATCACACATTCATGCATTGCATTCTTTTAACAAACATTTATTAAGTGCCTACAGTGTGCCAGGCCCCGTGCCAGGCCCTGAGGGACAGAGTTGGGTAACACACAGCCCTGCCCTCAAGGAGCTCACAGTCGGGGGCAGGGCAAATGCCGGAGCAGGGCAGAAGGGAGGTGCTGTGCTGAGCATGGCAGGCGTGTAAACAGACAGCTGTGGGTGACAGAGCAAGCAGGGACTCTCAGCGGAGCAGCGAGGGGGCATCCGGGTCAGTGGGACCAGCAGAACAGAGTTGCCCCCCCTCCTCGGGATGGTGTCCTAGCCCTCCTCCTGGGTCCTGCTGTGCTCCAGGGGCGACTGAGAGGGAGCTCAACACAGAAGGGATCACCGTGGAATCCCCACGCCACACCCCAGGACCACTCTGCTCCTGAGGGCATCTCTGACCTGGTCTGCGAGGTCACCTCCTTTCTCAACACCTGTATAGGAAACCCCAGACCTCCTGGCTTATGCTTCTCTCTGCTCTCACGCAGGCTGGGTGCCAGCCTCATTCAGGCACTGGGCACAGCCCCATGAGGCCATCGCTGCTGGAACAAGCCACCTGTCTGGTCACTCAGAGCCGTCTGACCAGCTCAATGAGCTGCTGGATGTTTTTGTTTTGGTTGGACAGGCCGTTCCTTATGTTTTCCAGGAGGCATCTCTTTAACTCGAAAATGGCCTCGCTGTACCCCAAGCTCACCGCGGCCATGGGAGGTACCCCATGCCACAGGCCCGGGATGTGCCAAATGTGCTGCTTCTCGGGGTCACAGAAAGCCAGGTCGGCCAGCGTCCGGATGCCACCACCCTGTTTCTCCATTTGCACCGCAGCTCTGCTCGCGTCCCCGGGCAGGTCTGGGAGCTGCCTCCTGTCTCGTGGCTTGGGGCCAGGCGCACACACATCATGAAGATTCTGGTACACAAACTGATAGTTGGGCATGTGCCCTGTTTTTTCCAGCCTCAGAAATGCGTGCAGAATGGCCGGGGGTACGTCCCTGGTCTCGGCTAAGCTGACCACGGTGACGTTGCTCAGCCCCATGAGCAGAGTAGCCAGGGATGCCTCCAGCTCAAACCTCTCCCCGGCCGTGGCCAGTGCCCCACCGATCAGGCCCCCTGAGTCTATCACCAAGATGTGGTCACAGCCCAAGTCCGGGCTGAAGCTCTCGGCCACCGTGACCAGCTGCATGAAGGCCCCTCGGGGACCGCAGCCCTGCCCCGTGGCAAAGCGCAGCCCAAACATGGTGTTGAGAAGCGTGGACTTGCCCGTGCCTGGCACACCCAGCACCGACAGGACCACTAGTCGTGACCTCCGCTCCAGGCGGATGTGCAGCTCCTTGAGGAGCCCTGTGACCCAGCGCAGGGGAGTGCTCAGCGTGCTCCCATCAATCAGCTCCAAGGGAAGCCCCAGCAGCAGCAGCTCCAAGGCCAAGCCTGGGAAGTGGGCAAAGCGCCGCTGGCCCGCCGGCAGCCTCCCTGCCTCCACGAGGCAGCTCTCGGCCTCGTAAAACTGTCCCATCTCCCGCAGGAAGTCCTCCACCCCCAGGGGCTCGGGCCACAGCAGCTCGCTCAGGTCCACGACCCCACAGTGTTTTGCTCTCAGGGTCACAATGGTCTCTGGAGGCTGTCTTGGCCTTGGCGGGGCCACCCGGGCCAGCCCCCACTCCATCCACCTCAGGAAGTACTGCTTCTCGCCCAGGGAGGGGCCACTGATGCCAGCAACGAACTCCTGCACGCCCCAGGTGGGCTCGTGGCCGTTCTGCTGCGCTCGGAGCTCCAGCAGCCGGTGCCTGAGCTCGGCCCTGCCCTTGTCCGGGGGGTCCCCGGCCCACTGGGCCTGGCACAGCTCCTTCTCCACCTGGGCCGCCTTCCTCCACGGCTCCCCCTGCAGCCTCAGCTCATCCCTTCGGTAGGCGTCAGAGTCTTTGATTTTCCTGGTGATGCGCTCCATCCGGTCCTTAGCCCGCTGACACTCCTCACAGTCCTCATCCACCCTAAGCCCCAGCCTGCGGGCTGCATGGGCCATTTCCTCCACAGACAGCCTGCGGCAGGGGGACCGGGCCACGTGCGCCACGATGGAGCGGACCCGGCGCACAAAGCCCACACTGTCTGTGCTGCTCACCTTCACCAGGACGTGCGAGTGGTCCATCTTCAGCACCGGGATGAGCCTGTTGAGAAATCGCAGGTTCGTGTTCCGCTTCCCACGGTACGGGCTCAGGATGAAGTAGTATTTCGTGGCCGAGCCCTTCATGGAGGATAGTAGCTTGTACTCCTTCTTGCTGATGTTGTCGGTCAAGATGAACACGGCCGAGGACACTTCCGTCAAGAGCTTAAACTGCAGCCAGTGAGACCCGATGTCGCCCCGCAGGTTCAGAAAGGCCATGGGCTCAGGGAAGACGTCCAGGTCCTCCCTGCCACTGGGAAGGAACCAGGACACTTCCACCAGCCCGTCTGCGATCTCCCGAGGGTTGGTGCCCACGTTCAGGTCGCGGTGCCAGAAGCAGTCCCGTGGCCTGTGGCCCGCACTGAGCACAGCATTGAGCAGCTGGGACTTGGAGTTGCTGCTGACCTCCATGCGCACGAAGGCGAAGGCAGGTGCCCGCGACAGGACGGCGCTGTCTTCTCTGAGGCTGCCCACCCCCCGTGGGGGCTGTGCCCACCACGTCCGCACGACACCCCTCAAGGCCCACAGCAGAAACGTGTGGTAGTGGTTCTCCGAGTCGGGCAAAACGAGGGGGAGCGCAAACTGGCACAGAGACATTTTTTGCACGATCTCTTGCTGCAGGAAACTATCTGAGGACAGCAGAAGGGCACAGAGAAGGTCCAAGGGGTTCACAGGGGTGTCGGGCGTCGGCAACTCAGAGAAGGAATAGATGTCTGCGGAGATGTCATCGGCTGCATCCCAGTAGATAATCTCCTCCTCCATCTGGCTCTCCTTCTCCGCGGGCCTGGCATCCGGGGGCACGTCCAGCACCATGGTAGTGTTCCTGGCTTCAGCGTTGAGGGCCTGCAGCTTCCTGAGGAAATTCCAGGGCAAGTCCTTGGGAGCCTGAGGCGCCCAGTTCTTCATGCTCTCACTGCTGATTTGCAGAGAGTCCGGGAGGCTGAGCTTCTGGGCCTGATAGGTCTCCAGCCCCAAAAGCGACAGCATTTCCTGCAGCCTGCTCCTCTCCGCTGTGGGGAGAGAGGAAGACATCAGTGCTCACCCATGTGTCAGAGGCCCGGGGTCAGAGGTGGAGTGGGAGATGACCTCCTTCAGAAAGCAGGCTGTGGGCACCCCGGGGCCTGCCTGAGACCAATAGAGGCAAATGCAGCCAGACATGCTGGACGTTGACAAAGGAGAGAGGATCCCCCAGGGGCTACGTGTAAGGATTAGGAGATGGCGTGAAAAGGTCTACACATCTGGTTTCTCCCAGGTACGCTGGGCCAGATGTAGCTGCATGGAGTGTGCAGCCTCTCCCTGTGACCCCGTGGCCTGTCCCCACGTGCCGGGCCCAGCAGTGGGGTTCCCTCACACCGTCACTGGGAATTTCCCACAGGAGGACACCATTGCTGAGTCACTCGGATTTTCTAGGTAACGTTCCCTTCCTTTGACAAATAAGTTGGGAAAATTTTTAAAGGGAACAGGAAGTTCTTCCTGGATATGGAGTCACAGAAACCATAGCTACGCAACCATTTGCAAACGTGAGGCCAGTGGTGGTTTTCAGTGTTACCATGGTGACATATTTGGTAGAGATGATCGGAAGTCTGCACTTACTTGTTCAGACCGTCAAGTCTCGCCCAACACAATATGAATTCTCATGAGCACTAAGCTTCGCCCCTACCCCTGTTCTTGGCCGTGGCATCTCACCAATTGTCATACTGCATAGAAGTAGTACACTTTCAGTGTTAAGTGAACAAAACTTGAAAATGCAAATCCCACTGAGCTCCAGGATTTTCTCCATTATGAAGCTGTGTCTGTGTTCCCATCAACAAGAGAGGAGGCGCAGCCCTCCTGTTTCCTGAGGACTCAGCCCTGGGGCACAGGTGTCCCCTTCCCCCACAGGGGTCACCCACGGGCAGCGCGTACTAGACTCAGGGCTGCAGAAACAAAAAGGCTGCCCTGGACACCCAGGCAGAAACCCTTTGTACGCACTGCTCAGGTTTCTGGGTGTTGCCTCAAAGAAGCTGGGACATGGATTGGGGTCTGGTTTCACCTCTCCAGCAGCAGGCAATGAAATCTGCTGGGCAAGAGCCAGAGCAAGAAACCTCATATGCACTGGTGCCCAGTGTGGGGCCTGTGGAGGAAATGCAATCACCGGAACAGCCCATGGATTCCCAAACCTGCCTGGGCTTTAGAACCGCTCTGGGAACTTGTCAAATGTAAGATCCCTGTGCTTCTCCCTGCGAAGATGCTAGTCTCAGTCTCAGTCTCCATACAGGGCCATGGCTCCCCAGCAGGTGTGTGGGGGCACTCAGGGCCAGGGGCTGGAGGGGACTCTCCCACGGTCGGGTGTGCCTAGACGGGGTCCTCCTGCGACAGGACAGGGAGCCAGAGCAGAGAAAATGTGTACCTGCTGGAAAGTCACTGTCCTGAGCCTCATTTGTACCATCTAAAAAAGCAAAGGAAAATGAGGTGTCAATCAAATCAGCGCCTCAGATGGACACAAGTTAGCCTAACTCAGAATCTCCTTCTTCTCACTAAGACAGCAACTGCTCCTAACCGCTCACAGTCTAACGTCCCAGCCCTGCCCCGTTCTACCTGCCCATCCCCAGGTGATCCAAACCCGCCTCTCCACTTCCACAACAAAACTCACAGTCATCTGCGTCCATGTCTCTCCATTCCAAATCTGGAAGAAAGCACACACACGTTGACTTTCATCAGCAAGTTAGGACCTTTCTACCAAAAAGTCTCAGTGAGAATGTGGTGGCTCATGTTTATTTTTAATGCTAGCCTTGGCTCCAGTTCTTCCTACGTAAATTTCTATTTTCCAGCCCCAAATACAACACAGTAGTGAGAGCTCGTACAAGACAGTGATTTGCTCGAGAACATATTCCTGTAACAATTTACTGAACTTTCTGAAAATAAAATATGAATAAGCTCACGAAACTTATATAGATTAATCTTTTATTATAGAAACTATTTCAAACATAAGTCAATGTAAATTCCTGGCTCAATTTCACGAGTACGTCCTACAAACATGATTTTTTTAAAAAGATTTATTTATTTATTTATTTATTTATTTATTTATTTATTTATTTATGAGAGAGAGAGAGAGAGAGGCAGAGACACAGGAGGAGGGAGAAGCAGGCTCCATGCCAGGAGCCCGACGTGGGACTCGATCCTGGGTCTCCAGGATCGCGCCCTGGGCCAAAGGCAGGCGCTAAACCACTAAGCCACCCAGGGATCCCCAGATTTTTTTAAAAGGTTACTTATTTATTCATTCGAAAGACAGAGAGAGGGTAGCCCAGGTGGCTCAGCGGTTTAGCACCACCTTCAGCCCAGAGCCTGATCCTGGAGACCCAGGATCAAGTACCATGTCAGGCTCCCTGCATGGGGCCTGCTTTTCCCTCTGCCTGTGTCTCTGCCTCTCTGTCTGTGTCTCTCATGAATAAGTAAATAAAATCTTAAAAAAAGAAGAGAGAGAGAGAGCAGAAGCAGGGGAGGGGCAGAGGCAGAGGGAGAATCAGACTCCCTGCTGAGCAGGGACCGCCCCCCCGCCCCCACGACTCCATCCCAGCACCCTGAGATCATGACCTGAGCCGAAGGCAGACGCTTCTCCCACTGAGCCCCCCAGGTGCCCCACTGGGCACTTTTTTAATGTTCTGAGTTTTGATCCAAATAAAAGTATCATCTAATCCAAATTAAAATTACAGTCTTTAAAGCTTATGAATCGAAAAAAGATTCTGATATTTTCAGATTAATTCTTCTCATGATTTTCGTAGTCAGGTAGATAAACAAGACATTTCAAACAGTCTTCTTTGACGGTATCTCTGGAGACAGACATGAAAAGCAGGAAAGAGAAACAGGAAAGGCGGTCAGAGAAATCATGAGTATGAAAGACGGATGATTCACACATATCAAACCACAATGCTGAGCAATCAAAAGATTATTTTATCCAAAGTAGAGAAAACACATCAGAAGAATTTTTCCAAGGAATTCAAAATGCCCTCTGAGAAAACAGCAGTTACAGGAGGGGACAGGACGCAGAGAAGCCCGAGGTGGGCTAGAGGTGGCTCTAGAGCAGCCGTAAGCAGGGGTCGGGGAGTAAATCCCACACCCACAAAGGGTAGGCCACAGCTCTGATTCAGACTGGACAGATGATGGGCGGACGACAGCAAAGAGGCCCAAAGCGGCCAGTAGGTCAGCCTATGCAACTGCGGGCAGGAGAGCCTAGTGGTCCACAGGCAAAGACAGCTGGGAGCCCCAATAAGCAACGGTTAGCAGCAGAGCTTAGCGAGGAGGAAGAGGGGCAGCGGATTTCCAGGAGGGACACAGCAGACGCGCCCTCGCCGGCACATACGCCCATCTCTCTGTCTCCCTGTCTCTATGACAGTGCATGCATCCATGCTGTGGGTGTGAGTGGGGCTGTCTCACTGAGGTTTTTATTTGCGTGTTCCCAGTGACTAGTGAGGCTGAACATCTTTGCAAGTGCTCACTGTCCACTCAGACGTTTTCTTTGGAGAAATGCCCATGCAGGTCCTTTGCCCATTTTTATTTTTTTTTTAAGCTTTTATTTATTTGAGAGAGAGAGAGAGAGAGAGAGAGGCAGAGACATAGGCAGAGGGAGAAGC
The DNA here is from genome assembly GCF_048418805.1 of Vulpes vulpes. Classification (NCBI taxonomy): domain Eukaryota; kingdom Metazoa; phylum Chordata; class Mammalia; order Carnivora; family Canidae; genus Vulpes; species Vulpes vulpes. The sequence continues at coordinate 15,711,919 of NC_132786.1, read as the reverse complement.
AGGCTCTATGCAGGGAGCCTGATGTGGGACTTGATCCGGGGACTCCAGGATCACACCCTGGGCTGAAGGCGGGCGGTAAACCACTGAGCCACCCAGGCGTCCCCCTTTGCCTTTTTTTTTTTTTAAGATTTTATTTATTTATTCATGAGAGACACAGAGAGAGAAAGGCAGAGATACAGTACAGGCAGAGGGAGAAGCAGGACCCATGCAGGGAGCCCGACGTGGGACTCGATCCTGGGTCTCCAGGATCACACCCTGGGCTAAAGGTGGCGCTAAACCACTAAGCCACCAGGACTGCCCCCCCTTTGCCCATTTTTAAATCATGTTGCTTTTGGTTGTTGAGTTTGAGGAGGTCTCCAGATGTTCGGGATAGTAATCCCTTGGCAGACACAAGGTTTGCAAATTTCTTCTCCCATTCTGTGGGTTCCCTTTATACTCCGTGGGTAGTGTCATCTGATGCACAAAATGTTTACCTTTTCACGTGGTCCAGACTGTCTCGTATTTCTCCTGTTGTCTTTGTCTTTGGTGTCACCTGCAGGGAATCACTGCCACATTCAAATGCTCAGTGTTTTCTTCCAAGTGTTTGACTGTTTTATTAGATCTTACGTTTAGGATTACACTGATCCACTGATTAACTTTTGTATTCAGTTTTGGGTAAAGGTCTGACTTCATTATTTCACATGTGAATGTCCAGTTTTCCCAGCACCATGTGTTGAAAACACTGCCCTGTACCCAGTGAATGTTCCTGGAACCCTTGTCAAAAACCACTTGACCAAATACATGAGGGTTTCTTTCTGGGCTATTTCACAGGTCTAGGTGTGTGTCTTGATACCAGGACCATACTGTTTACTGTACTTTGTGGTTGGTTTTCACATCAGGAACTGTGAGTCCTCCAGTTCTGTTCTTTCTCAAGATTGTCCGGGCTATTCACTGGCCCCTAAGATTCCACACAAAGGATGGGGTTTTCCTTTTCCACAAAATGTCATTGGCTTTCTTGATTGGGACTGCAACCAATCTGCACATCACTTTGGGTAATACTGACATTTTACCCATGTTACGTCTCCCAATCCATGAACATGGGAAGTGTTTCCATTTATTTATATCTTCTTTCATTTTTGCAGCAGTGTTTTGTAGTTTTATTGTACAATTCTTTCACATCCTTGGTTAATTCCTAAGTATTGTATTCTTTTTGACACTACTGTAAACGGAACGGTTTTTGTGATTTTTCTCTTCGGTGTGCTCACTACCAGTATATAGAAATGTGACTGATTTTTGTGTATTGGCTTTGTATCCTGCTTGGCTGACTTTATTAGTTCTAACAGCTTTTTGTAAATTTTTAGCATTTTCTACACATAAGATGACATCATCTGCAAAGAGAGAGCATTTTGCTTCTTCCTTTCTAGTCGGGATGCCTTTTATTTCTTCTTCTCCCCCACAGCTGCTCTGGCTGTGGCTTCTAGTCCCCAGCTGGATGGGAGTGGTGACATGGGCCTCCCTATTTCACACCCCTGAGTGTGACATTTGCTGGGGGTTGTCCAAGTATGGTTTTTATCACGTGGGGGTGGTTTCCATCTACTCCTACTTTGTAGAGCGTTTTTATCAAGAAACAGAGAATTTCATCAAATGCTTTTTCCACGTCAATTGAGATGATCATTTCACCCTTCATTTTGTTGATATCACCCTTGCACTCCAGGAATAAATCCCAGCTGGCCACGGTACATCACCCCTTGAATATGCTAGTATATTCCATTTGGTGTCTTGCTGAGGATTTTTTGCATCAATAATCCTAAGGGAGGGATCCCTGGGTGGCTCAGCAGTTTAGCGCCTGCCTCCCACCTGGAGTCCTGGGATCGAGTCCCACGTCAGGCTCCCTGCATGGAGCCTGCTTCTCCCTGTGTCTCTGCCTCTCTCTCTCTCTTTCTGTGTCTCTCATGAAAAAATAAATAAAATTAAAAAAAATAATCCTAAGGGATACTGGTGTATAGTTTCTTTTTCATATAGGGTCTTTGCCTGGCTTTTATTTGGGCTTATGCTGGCCTCAAGAATGAGTTAGGAAGTTCTCCTGCCCTTCAATTGTTTGAAACAGTTTGAGAAGTAGTTCTTTAAATATTTGTCAAATTCACCTCATCCTCTGAGATCACATCTGGGTTTTTTGTGGGGTTATCTTTGCATAACACCATTAAATCCAATAGGACATATGTATTTTGAGAAGCGCTAAATTAATGATAGACCCAAAATGACTTTCTAGGAGCAAAGATGTCTGGAGTGTGGCCATCACACCTTAACGCTGAAGTCCTGAGGGACAGCCACTGACCCAGCCTCCAAATCCACAGAGAAAGAGATTGAGCCATGCGAGCCATGACCAGGAAGACCACAAGCCCCAGTTTGCCTGAGATGGTTCCAGTTTATAGCTGTGGTCCCAACAAAACACTCAGAAGTGCCCAGGTCAGAAACTAGGCAGTCACTATGAGCCAGTCTCAGGGTGGCACCTGTGACATGCTCGACTGCAATAATATGTTCCTGGTAAACTGGGGATAATCACCAGTTTGAAACTGAATCCTATTTCAAATATATGAAAGACTTTTAATAAAAGACCCTTAAATGGAATCTTTTTGTAAAAGGAAAAACAAGAGCCCGAGGCCTGTGTATATTTAAGGTCTATGCTCCCTGCCCACGGCGCTGCCAGAACCCAGGACGGCCACCAGCCTGACATTACCTCCAATGGCCACAGCTGTTCGTCTCTCGGATGCTTTTATTTCTGGGGCCACTTCTCCCAAATCTGAACGTCTGAAACAATTCCAAAGTAAAAACAATAATTAAAATAATGAAGTAATACAATTTAAATCTACTTATCAAGTTGGCTGCATATCAGAATCATCTCTTAGGGAGCCTTTAAAAACTACCAATCCTGGCCACACCCCAGGCCACCGAAACCAGACCTGGGGGTTGGGCCAGGGTGTCATTGCTTTCCAGAGTACCCAAGATGGTTCTAGTGTGCAGCTACCACCGAGAAGCGCCGAGAAGCGCTCTCCATGACTGCAGGCCAGAGTGTAAATCGTCATTCAAAAAGACATAAAAATATACATACCCTTTGACCAGTAATTCCACTTCTAGCCTAAGGAAATAATTAAGATTTAGTTATAAAGATGTTGATGCCAGCTTACATATAATAGCGAAAAACTGGAAGCCTTTTAAAATCAAAGTCCAATTACAGAAAAGTATGGTACAGGCTCATTCTGTAGTTACCAGAAAACATTGTATGGATCTCGTTCTGTGGACAAAATGATGTTGAATGATGTTATGGAGTGATGTTAATGATGTATATGCTAATGGGAGGAAATATATGAATATTCATATTTACAGTAGGAATATTAGTTTTAGTGCAATTGAGTGTATTTATGTATTTATCTACAGGTACATAAGGAGATCTAGAAGAATGTTCATCAAAAGTTAACAGTGTGGGCAGGGAGGGGTGATCCTGAATTCTTTTAAGTAGATTTGGTAAATGTAGTCCATTTAAGAATAAACTATTTTAGGTTTATTATAAGAATGAGTAAATGTGTTGCTTTTGTCGGGAGCCTAAGTTCTATTGTTGAAGAAGGGACATACAAATATGGAAAAAAGTGGGGCACCTGGGTGGCTGGTCGGTTGTGTGTCTGCCTTCGGTTCAGCTCGTGATCCCAGGGTCCTGGATGGAGAGCCCCTCATCCCCAGAAGCAGGCTCAGCAGGGAGCCTGCTTCTCCCTCTGCCTCTGCTCCTCCCCCGGCCGGTGCACACACTGGAACCAGAGGTGTAGCATGAACACATGATATCTACACGCATGCTCGTGGGCCTGTGTACATGCACGTTTCTGTCTATATGCCTACCTTTCCTAGCTCTGGCCACTGAGAGGCACAAAAAGCAAAGATACTATCTAGCAGCACTGAGCACACCCTGTAATATCGTTCTGTACTAAAGGACACCAGGTCTCCTTGGAGAGATGGCTGATGCCAGGGCCACAGCAGGAAAAGAACAAGAGGAGTCGGAGTGTCTTATTTCAGAAAATAAGGAAGTGCTCCGAACTCAGGAGCCAGCTGGCAAGCCCAGGCAATCTGAGCATGGACTTAACACATACAGTGATGAGTGAAAAACCACTAAGATTTAGGAATGAATGACTCCATACGGGTAATATATAAGCAAACGGGGAGGGCGGGTAGAGGGCTCTTGCTTACAACCATCTGAAGGGTAGGAGCGCTGTATCGTTCTGCAACCACCTCAACCTCAGGGAACATTGGTTCAAGCCAGAAACACCAACAAATGCCAGCTCTTGAGAAGAAAATGTTGATAGGGAGCAAGATGTCTGCCTAGTTTCAACATCGATCCTCACAGACTGCTTCTTGGATGCCAGGAAGGAAAGACCTGGTACTTATAGCACAGACCCCTGAGGGCTCCAGTCAGCGGGCGGGTGGGGCAGGAGGTCACCACGCGCCCCACTTGACCCACCTGAGAGAGGGTACAGCATCACATGGCCCTGGGCGGATCACAGGGACAAATGCAAAATGCAGCTACATGGGGGTGCGGGGGAGGGAGGACTGCAGTATCTCAAAGTGCAAGGTGAGGGAAGTGTTCCAGACTCAGGTGGCCCCACACCTGAGCCCGCGTGGATCCCACACTGGAAGGGGACACCTTGGGGCCCACAGGCAGAACTGGGCCGTGGGTGCCACGTAGGAGAACACTGGCGGGTGTGGACACGGCAATGTGTGCAACATACTCTCTAGTGGTTAAGAGAGACATGACACACGAGTGTCTTTGAGGGGACAGAAACACAAACAGAGACAGGGAATGCGAAATGAGAATGTAAGTGAGTACAAACATGAAAAGCAGACTCGGGATAAGGGGCCTTTTATTTTTATAATTTAGCTCTAGGTACAAATTATTTCACTAAAAAATGTAAAACTTTAATAGTGGTTACTTCCCACTGGGTGGCAGGGACATGAATTTATTTTGTCTTATTTGAATTTCTTTAAGCAGAATTATATATTGATTTAAAAAGGATAAAAGACCTATAAAAATGATGAGGCAAGCAGGGTCTGGGTCAGAGTTAAGACATGCGGGTCCCCAAGGAGACCAGAGTCTCCGCAGCCTCTTCCAACAGCACATAGACATTGAGCTCTGTTCAAGGACCCCACACACAGAGCAATCCAGCTCCCCTCAATTCTCCAGCAAAACACATCAAATCCACCCTCCCAGAGGAAACTCCAGAACCCCCGGTTGCTCTTCCGACACATTCTCTGGGTGTCTCGTCCTCTGCCCTCTGTGAAGAGTCCTGGTAGCCACAGTGGTCACTGGGCACTAAGCAATGCTCGGACCCTGACGCTGACAAAAAAATAAGTTTTCATTGCTTTTGTAGTAAGGAAAAGAAAGTAACCTTAAAAACAGACACCACCGCAACAGGTTAAAACTAGTCCCTAGTAGAAGCAGGCCTGGCCTGGCAGCGGCCACACACACACAACGCCTAGGATCTGGGGGGCCAGGCTCCTCGCATGGAAGACGGGCTCCCAGGGCAGGAGCTGAACCCCAACCCACTCCTTCCCACACAGGAAAGGAGGCCACATGTAGATGACCTGAGCCTGTGCCAGTTTGTGAAAACCTGCATGGAATCCTGTCCCTCACCATTGTCAACATAGCGCTGCAAGCTGCAGGCAGAGCCCAACCTGGGGGAAAACGACAGCTCAGCTTTGCCTCTTACTTTCTCCTTCACGCCCCACTTTCAACACCCACACAGCCTGACCTAGGCCCCAACCCCACTGGTCTTCATCTCCCTTTCTGGCATGGAGCTCCTAAGGATGGGGGGTAGGTTTCCTGGGGAACCCTCCGTGTGCCCACAGGGTGGAAAGTTCCAGTCCAGGGAGGGGAGAGGGGCTGAAGGCTGAACCAATCACCGACAGCCAATGAGTCACCCAAGCATGCCTGTGTAATGAAGCCCCCATAATACCCCAAAGGGACAGGTCTCTGAGAGCCTCCAGGTTGGTGAGCACAAGATCTGGGGAGAAGGCGGGCTTGAGAGGGCCTGGAGGCTCCCTGCCCCTTCTGCACACCTTGCCTTGTGCACCACCTCCATCTGGCTCTTCCTTTATAGGAAATGGATCATCTGGTACATAAAATATTTCCCTGAGTTCCATGAGCCATTCCAGCACATTCCCTGAACCCGAGGAGGGTTCATGGGACCCCCAATCTACAGCCCGTCAGTCACAAGCATAGCAATGGCCCTGGCCTGAGGCGTCTCAAGACCCCCCTGCTGGTGTGTCTGACTTCTCTGTGGGGGGGAACCCCTAACATTAGTATCGGGGCGAGAAGACCATCTCGGGGGTGATCGCAGTGAAACAAGGTCCTAAGAGTGGGGCTCCTCTCTGAAGGACCAGTGTCCTACAGGATGAGATGCCGGGGAGCTGGCTCTTTCTGCAGTTGCACGGAAGTGGCCACATGAGCACACAGTGAGAGGGCAGCTGTCGACAAGCCCAGGAGGGAGGCCTCAGGAGAACCCAAAGCCGACCAAGCTGCCACCAGGATGTCCAGATGGCGAGGACGGTGAGAAACTAGCATCTGCTGATGAAGTTGCCTGGCCTGTGAGCCTCATGATGACACCCTGACAGGCAAACAGAAGCCCCCAATCTGCAAAGCGGAAACAATACTCCAAGATCTGCCCCCCCACCAGCCAGCAAACACAGCTTGACCCACAGAGGAGTCTCCCGGTCCCCCTTGGGCTCACTCTCTTTACAACTCAGATTTTAGGTGACTTATATTATAGTTCGTAACTACAAGAATCATAAAAACCAGCCCATCTGCCAATTCCAAGTACAGCCCTGTTCTGAGCAAGAGCCCTACTAGGTGTCCTGCGGCCAAGACGGCGGGACCCCACTGCGTCCCCGAGGCCCAGACATAGACAAGGGGGCCTTTCTGCAAAGCAGGTTTGGAAAGTTACTAATAGCATTACTATCTTCTTCTGGTTCCCCATAAGACAAGATAAAATCCAGAAAAGTATCAAGAAAATACCTTTGCCTTTTTGAGAAGTCCTCAACAAATGAACGAATCCTGTCGCCATGTCATCTATCCACGTTGCTGTGGCTCCTGCTGCTTCTGTGAGGCCGGATCCAACCCAAGGGCTCTGCTTCTCCTGAGGCCCCATTGGGGTGCCCAACATGGGACCCAGCTCAGGCCCTGCCGGAGCTGAGAGCGTAGAGGCCCAAGGTGGGCTGACATGACTCAGACAAGGGTGACCTGACCGCGGCCCCAGGAACCCAGTGCACCAGTGGCTCCTCCTCACTAAGGCGGGAAGCAGATATTCCGGTTTGCTCCCTTTGAGTCTGGCAGCACAGTGAGGCCCCGGACAAACTAGCGCTGTCTGCCTTGCTGGCCGTCTCTCCGAGGCGACGTGGCCACGCACGCTTCCCTCATCCCTTTCCTCCCTTTTTCCAAATGCCCAGCAGATGGATCTGCAGAACTTTTCTACTTAACACCTGGAGTTTCTGACTCCAGACAGCACAGCCTTCAATGCTCGCTGACCTACTCTGACACCAGAGATCCCTACCCACCCCAGGGATGCCCACTCCTCAGACAGGGTCCCTCAATGCCCAGAACCCAAAGCAGGGCGAGCTCCACCCAGAAACCCAGCTCCTTCACCAGGTGGTGCCAATAAAACAAGACGAAATAGAAAACCATAAGGAACAAGAGGATGTTGGATACACAGAGGTGCGTTACTCACCCTAACGCAGGCGACAACGTATTACTAATTGCTTTCGATAGCAAAAAGTCTGATTCAGTGCTTGCTGTTTGATGCTGACAGCTTTTGAGACCTGCCTTCCCCTCCTGGCCCGCACCTGGGCCAGCGGACAAGAAAGCCCGGAGATGCCTTCCTCTGGCACTGGTTGGACCCCTCGGCCCATCACCACCCCTGAAACAAAACCCAAAGCCAACTGCTGCCCAGAAAGCCTCATTAAACTAGTAATAAACCTTTTTAACCCAGCGTGGTGTATGTTGTGGGTTGAAATGTCTCCCCCAAAAGGTATGTTCAAGTCTAACCTCAGCACGGTGCACGTGGCCTTATTAAGAAATAAGGTCTTTGCAGATGAAATTAGTTAAAGGACGACCAGGTCACACCAGGAAGGGTGGGTCCCTGACCCAGCAGGTGGTATGGCTGGAAGAGGATGGTGTGGACACATTTGCAGGGAGAAGAACAAGGGACAGTGGTGTTGCCGTGTCCACAAGCCTGGGATTACCAGCAGCCACCAGATGCCAGGAGGGAGGCAGGTGGGGGGGGACACCCTCCCACAGAGCCTCCTGAAGGCACCCCCGTTGAAGACTCCCAGCATCTAGAGCTGAGAGAGGATATGTCCTCTTCATCACGCCACCCAGCCTGTGGCACTTTGTGACAATGTCCCCAGGAGACGGACGTGGCCTGTGTGACTCCTGCCGCTTTCTGCACATGGCCTTCTCCTGGTATGTCTCTTCTCTGCTTCCCGTAAAGACACCACTCACTGGATGAGGGCCCTCTGAACCCAGTAGGACCCCATTTTAACTAATCACAGGCAAGAAGCCTGTTTCCAAAAATGGTCCACTCACAGGGACTAGGGTTAGGACTTCAATATATGTTTGGGAGGGGACACGATTCGACCTCTGACAATATCCAAGCCCAAACCAGAGGCTGTCCCACCTTTGCAGGGTCTCACCGTGCAGTGGCAGGGACTGAGAAAACCCGGGTGACCAGGCTCCATCGTGTGGCATGGAGGCGGGGCTGGGTGACACGACTGGACGCAGGATGTGATGACATAGAAAAGAGGCCAGCACTGTGCAGCCTGGCAGTGAAGTCCCCAAACTGTGCTGGAGCGTGCAGGGAGCATGACGGACAGGCCCTTTGCTGCCCTCAGGCTCTTGGGCACCTGGCGCTCTCCCGGGGCAGGGGAGCTGCACAGGCACATGGCAGGCAACTGTCCTGGCTGCTGCTCCTGCCACCTCCGCGGGCCCTGGGCCCACTGTCAGCGCCACATCCCCAGCTAAGAATGTTCCCGGGACAGCAGCCTGGGTGGCTCAGTGGTTTAGCACAGCCTTCAGCCCAGGGTGTGATCCTGGAGACCCGGGATCAAGTCCCACATCAGGCTCCCTGAATGGAGCCTGCTTCTCCCTCTGCCTGTGTCTCTGCCTCTCTCTCTGTGTCTCTCATGAATAAATAAAATCTTTAAAAAAAAAAAAAAAAAGAATGTTAACAGGAGAGACACGGTGTGTGACACAGCAAGGCTCTGTCCTGGGTGCCTGCCACGCGGGTCCCTCAGCAGGAGGAAGCGGCCCTAAAGCCCAGATCCTCTGGCAGCTTACTCAAGAGCTGGTCACACCCCACAAATCACACATGTACAGACCTATGAGCTTCGGCTGCCAGCCCAGCCCTGCCCTGCACATCTGCTCAGGCAGCCACGAGGGTACAGAGAGATATTCATAGCTGGGAAGCCGGTTCCTATGGGGCCAGGTTGTCCGGGATCTATCCTCACACTTAATTACTGCTGGGAACTTCCCTCGGAGATTGGGACCCAAATATCCACTATCCCTGCTCCTAGCTCAGCGAGATCAGCAAGTCACATTCTCAAAGTTTTATGTTGAGGGTGTGCTGGAAGATGGACAGGGGGACACCTGGGTGGCTCAGTGGTTGGGCGCCTGCCTTCAGCTCAGGTCATGATCCTGGGATCCAGGATCGAGTCCCACATTAGGCTCCCTGTGAGGAGCCTGCTTTTCCCTCTGCTTATGTCTCTGCCTCTCTCTCTCTCAGTCTATGTCTCTCATGAATAAATAAATAAATCTTAAAAAAAAAAAAAAAGGAAGATGGACAGGGCCTGCACTGGGGAGCAGGGAGCTGTGGGTAGAAGGGCAGGCGGAGGCCCCGGGGCAGCGGGGGCCAGGGTGGCGGGGGCCCCATGGCAGCGGCTACCTCTGGGCAGAGAGTAGACAGGACACACTCTGGACCATGCTCTGACTGCAGGGGCCGTGCCTATCCGCTGCTGCGAGCAGAGGAGGGGTGACACAGGTCAGACCTAGGTGGTGGTGAGCAAGTGTGTGAGAAGATGGACAGACGGACAGGCTGACAGGAAGGCTGCAGGAGAGCAGGGCTGCCCAGACCTCAGCAGGCTGGCACTACGAGGCTGGCCTGGGACCAGTGGTAAAGAAACTCTTCGTGTCTTCCCACCTTCCTGAATTCTCTCACTGTGGCTGGCAGTTTTCCAGATCTATTTGCAAATAAAAATCAAAACCCAACTGCTACGCTGTAGACAAGCAGAAGGGTAGAGATAAGAGGGGAAAACTCTTACCCACCAGCCATATCAACAAGAGAGAGATTAAGAATATACGTAATGAACATGCGGCGTCCATATGAGAATTTTTAAATACTAAAGAATACAAAAGATTTGAACGAACGAAAAGGCAGGTCCTAACTGAGAAAACAAGGCTTAATGTGACTTATCTTTTTTAAAGATTTTATGTATTTATTCCTGAGAGACAGAGAGGCAGAGACACAGGCAGAGGGAGAAGCAGGCTCCATGCAGGGAGCCCGATGTGGTACTGGATCCTAGGACCCCGGGGTCACGCCCTGGGCCGAAGGCAGATGCCCAACCGCTGAGTCACCCAGGTGCCCCTTAATGTGCCTTTTTTTTAAAATTTTTATTTATTTATGATAGTCACACAGAGAGAGAGAGAGAGAGAGAGAGAGAGAGAGAGAGGCAGAGACACAGGCAGAGGGAGAAGCAGGCTCCATGCACCGGGAGCCCGACGTGGGATTCGATCCTGGGTCTCCAGGATTGCGCCCTGGGCCAAAGGCAGGCGCCAAACTGCTGCGCCACCCAGGGATCCCCTTAATGTGCCTTTTAAGTCAATACTTGCTAAACTAGCAACTAGGTCAAAAAACTTAAACTGATTCTATGGAGAAATGTTTATAATGACAATCAGGGAAATTCTGCTGAAAAAGAACAGTAATAAAAGAGGACAAAGCCCACCAGAGAGGAAACCACAGGACCAGCCACCAAAAATGAAGGCTGCAGGCCCAGTGGGTGAGAGGACAGCCCAGTCATGGGGGGCCTGGGGACAAACCCCCACCGGCCAGGAACCTCACCCCTGCCCTGGGAGCTCAGAGTGTCTGGGGTCATTCAGGCCTGAGAACCTGGAAGAGTAACAGCAAATCCTGACCATTCCCTTCTCCAAAATGAGTATCAACTACATTTAAGATTTAAACTGGGGATCCCTGGGTGGCGCAGCGGTTTGGCGCCTGCCTTTGGCCCAGGGCGCGATCCTGGAGACCCGGGATCGAATCCCACGTCGGGCTCCCGGTGCATGGAGCCTGCTTCTCCCTCTGCCTGTGTCTCTGCCTCTCTCTCTATCTCTCTGTGACTATCGTAAATAAATAAAAATTAAAAAAATTAAAAAAAAAAAAAAAAGATTTAAACTGGAAAATGAAACAAAAAATGCACTGAAAGGAAATATTAAAGCCTTAAAACCCAAAGTTGGAGGAGCGCCTAGGGGGCTCAGTAGGTGAAGCATCTGCCTTCAGCTCAGGTCATGATCTCAGGGTCTGGGATTGAGCCCCACATCAGGCTCCCTGCTTCGAGGGGAGTCTGTTTCTCCCTCTCCCTCTGCTGCTCTCCCTGCTTGTGCTCTCTCTCAAATAAATAAGCAAAATCTTAAAAAAAACAAAAAAAAACAAAAAACTCCAAGTCGGGAAGGCTTCATAAAATCACAAGGCAAACGATGGACTGGGGAAATGTGTTTGTGACACAAAGGGCTGGTTTTGTCCACATACAAGGAACTACAAAGCCATGAGAAAAAGCCAAGAATCCAAAGAGAAACAAAAGTGAGAAAGGACATCACCCAAACACACTTTAGTGTTTAAAACAAAACAAGGTCTCCTCTGCCCTGGGCAGGACACACCTGCATCCCCCGCCAAAGGCTCTTGTAGGCCTTGTGAAATGCAAACCGCAGGTTGTTACTTGTTTTTAAGAAGAAGGCAACTGAGAATCACCTGAAACATCACAACATAGCAGCCGACCCAGCACCAGAACCTGAGGCCTCCTTGCCAGGCAGGTGGTTCTGGAAGCAGGGCCCCAAGTGGGAGCCTATCACTTAGCCACAGGGGCTTCTGAGCCACTGTCACTCTTGGGCCTCTTTTGTAAAACAGGCATCCAAGCCACAGCCATTCTGGTCACTCCGCTTCCTCCCCCACTGAGCCTCGTGAGCACATCCCGAGCGGCCAGGGACATGCCTCACGTGCTCTGCGGGATGAAACATAGAACCAAGACTTTTGTTTGTACCTCGGGAACTAGACTGCAAGCGACTGCAGGCGACACTAGTGGGGCGATTTTGCATCAGGTTTTTACTTAAACGGTGTAGCTAAAAAAAAAAAACGGTGTAGCTGAACCTCGGTTCCCTGGTCTGTCAGGACAGTGGGGACAATCGCCTAGGTTAACACAGGCAAAGGCAGGTGGAGGGGGCCCGACGACACTCTTCTGAGAAGCGGGCAGAATGTACATTTAAAAGAACAACTCCGGGGGCGCCTGGGGGGCTCAGCAGTGGAGCGTCTGCCTTGGGCTCAGGGCGGGACCCCGGGGTCCCGGATCGAGTCCCGCATCGGGCTCCCTGTGTGGGGCCTGCTTCTCCCTCTGCCTGGGTCTCTGCCTCTCTTGCTGTGTCTCTCGTAAATAAATAAATAAAATCCTTCAAAATAAATAAATAAATAAAAGACACACACACACACACACACACACACCCCCCCGCCCCGGACACTGGTGGTTCTGGGTAAGAGGCTCTTCCCTACTCTTGACGGAGACTGGCAACATGTTCACAGGCCAGGCAGGGAGTTTCTATCTTTAAAGACTTAGCCAGTGAAGATGCCCGTCGCTTCCTAATTCCTACCTCAATGATTGCATCACACAGGCAGAAATTTTAAAGTCTCATGTCATCTACTGGGAGGCACAGAGACCCCTGAAGTCCAGCGGTGGAAGGGGAAGGCAGTTCCATGGCTCATGAGGACACTTCAGGAGGATCAATTTAAAAAGACAGGCCTTCAGAATGCCTGGGTGGCTCAGCGGTTGAGGATCTGCCTTCAGCTCAGGGCATGACCCTGGGTCCCGGGATCGAGTCCCACATCGGGCTCTCTGTAGGGAGCCTCCTTCTCCCTCTGCCTGTGTCTCTGGCTCTCTCTGTGTCTCTCATGAATAAATAAAATCTTTAAAAATAAAATAAAATAGGGACGACCGGGTGGCTCAATGGGTGAGCGTCTGCCTTTGGCTCAGGGCATTATCCTGGGGTCTGGGGATAGAGTCCCGCATTGGACTCCCTGCATGGAGCCTACTTCTCCCTCTGCCTATGTCTCTGCCTTTCTCTCTGTGTCTATCATGAATAAATAAAAAATATTTTAAAAATACATAAAATAAAATAAAATAAAATAAAATAAAATAAAATAAAATAAAATAAAATAATAAAATAAAATAAAATAAATAAAATAAATAAAATAAAATAAAATAAAATAAAATAAAATAAAATAAAATACAGGTCCTCTGACCACAACGTCCAATTCTGTGAATTTACTTTAGAAAAACACTTCTGCATGTCCAGGGGGAGATGCGATGTTCAGCATTATCTTACAGGGAGAACCGGAAATCCCTTATCTATATAACATGACCATGCTGCACAATATCATATAAACGCTAAAATTCAGGTAGACCCGATCGTGTTCTGACACGGGGAGAAGTGTACACCATACTGCCAGGTGAACAACGCAAGCTGCAGGACTATATGAGAGCAGTGAAGTAAAAACAGAGCCAGTACATGGGCCAGATAGCAAATCTTGTTATATATAATCTACCACAATAAAAAGAAAATTGGGCTGAGGGGACAGAACAAAGAACAAACATAACATGTAAACGCAAAGGACGATGTCAGGATGCTTGCCTAGTGAGGTGGGGGGGGGCACCCCAGTTGTATCTGGAAGGCCATCTCTCTGATAAGAATCACAGCCTAATTAAATATAGCCTAATTAAAAATACACCAAAATTGTAAAAGTGGTGATCTATGGAAATTCAGATTACATTTGATTTTAATTTTGTTTTAGGATTTTTGGTTTTTTTAATTATCTACCATTAACAATCTGAAAACTAGCAGGCACCTGGGTGGCTCAATTGGTTCAGCATCTGCCTTTGGCTCAGGGCGTGATCTCAGGGTCCCTGGATTGAGCCCCGTGTGGGGCTCCCAGCTCAGTGGGGAGTCTGCTTCTCCGTCTCCCTCTGTCCCTCACCCCTGCTTGTCCCCCCCCCATATCTCACTCAGTAAATAAATAAATAAATAATCTTTAAAAACAAAAACCTGAAACATATATTTATTTAGCCCAAGTAATCCAGGCTTGCTGCCCTCCAGGTGGGTGTAGACAGGTGGTCATAGTGCTGCTGGAGTAGAGCCCCTTAGAAACAGGCTGTGGACAGCGAGGCTAGAGACCTGGTCCCAGCTATGCACGCACCGATTTCAGGGAACACATGGACTCCAGACACCCACCAGTGAACCATGGACCCCAGGCTAAGAACCTGTGACTTAGACGACATCTAAGGCCACAGGAAGGGATGCTATCTGGCAGAGAACACGTGCTGGGATCAGCACAGATGGAGGACAGAGCCCAAGGGGCGCTGATGGCAAAGCCACCAGCTGTGAGTGCAGAGACAAGCCGTGAGGCCCGCAGGAGGGAGTGGATGGAGGCAGGTCCCCAAGCTCCATCTGTCCTGCCCCCTCCACACTGCTGTCATGTGGACTGCCCCTCAGTGAGCCCACAGATGAGGCCAGGTCCCACAGCCTGACCCAGCATCCTTGTCTCTACATAGCCCCAAACTCACTGGGCTGTGGCTCATCCCAAATGTGTCTTTTCCTCTGTTGCCTTGCTTCTGGCCATTCCCTTCTGCATAATCCCCAGCACATCCATCAGGGCCTCCTCTTTCCTTCCCAGCTGTCTTACAGTGATTCGCTGAGGAAAGAACACCAGAGTCAGAGGCCCCTCCATACATTCCATAGCCCAGCAGGAATAAGAGGTCCCTTCCCACAATCGGCCCTGAAGCTCTGGGCTTGTTCCCACGGTACCGAGTCCAGCAGGCGGGGTCTCTGCTGGTCAGCTGACCAAGCCAGGCCAGAAAGTCCCCGGAAGTCAGGTCTTCCTGGGTGGACTCTCCCTACCAGTGAAACCTGTAGAATAGACACCTCGAGGTTAATCTGGAGGCGTGGACTGTTCCCAGTGCATATGCACCATACTAACGAGCCACAGTGCATAGCTCTCTCTATGAAATCCAGCAAAGGATGCTGAAAGTTTCAGGGCCTCGGCTTTCCAAGGAGTATGCATTAGAACATTACAGATTAGTGCTCCCTGCAGACTCATCGGGTCACTCATGAGAGTATGGAATCAAATCTATGCTACTGCCTCCCCCACAGGAACGCCACACCAGCCCACAGTTAAGTCCACCTCTGACCCAGGCCTACAAAGGGGTGCATCTGGACACCAAATGTGCCATCAGGTTGGAAAGGCCTCACCGCAGCCCCACACAGGCCTGGACATCACGCTGCTGGCAGGCCACCCCACCTCACTGTTATCTGACAAGAGGGGCAGGGACATGGTGGGACCTTGAACTCTGGTTCAATCCAACCGGCCTTCTGAGGGATGGGCCAGGTGTTTAGCCTATTTATGAGCTCAAAGTACTAGCTACTGTGTCACCAAAGCTCCCCAAAGCGGGAAGGCCAGCAGGTAGCTGGAGAGTGCCCATGACTCGGCTGCCCTGCCAGCAAATCCAAGGCTCCCTGCAGGCCTTGGGCAGGGACAGTTCACCTGTCACGGGCCTGACAGCACCTCTACCCCCAAGGGACTGCTGTCAATGCCACTGGGCCTAAGACCCTCTGAATGTGGACAGTCATCACCTTAAGCATTTCACCAACTAAAGCAATGACCTTGAGACTAATTTTCCTCCTCTGGGAAGGTACTGGGTTGTCGTGTCCAGCTTTCACGACTAGTTAGACTATGGAAGCAGAAACTAATTGTAATTAATGGCTGAGGTTTTATTTCGTCAGGATTTTTTCAAAAATTACAGTTGGTGTGTGTCACCATGTTTCCGGAGAAAAAAAGCGTTTTAGCAGCGAGGCAAGGCCAGGCGGTGATGTCAGAACAGGGGCTGCCACCCCAGCAGGGCCCGCACGGCCCGCCCGGCCCGCCCGGCCCCCGGGACTCAGCCACGACCTTCGGGGCCCCTCGGCTGCGCCCCGCGGCCAGCCCAGCGCCCGCCCCCACCGAGCCAGCGGGAAGCAGCTGCAGGGGGGCCGCTCCCAGGCCCCGGGGCCATGCACGCCCTCCCCACCGCCCCGCCAACCCCGACCTGGGCCCCCCCCGCGAGGCCCGCGCCCCCCGCCCTGCCCAGCTGCGCCCGCCCAAGGTCGGCGGGAGGGCCTGGGAGGGCCTGGGGGGGCCGCGGGGCCGGCGGGCGGGGGACGCGGAAGGCCGCGGAAGGCCGCCGGGCTCGGGCTCGCACCTGCCCGAGCCCCCTCCCCGCGGCCGCGGCCCCTCTCCCCCTCTCCGGCGCGGCCCGAGCGGCCCGAGCGCCGCACTCACCCGGGCGACGCCATCAGCGCAGCGAGGTCTCGGCGCTGCCGCCGCCTCCGCTTCCTCCACCCGAGCGCCTCCGCCGGGGAGGGGCCTCACGCCGGCCACGGCCGCCCGCCCGGGCCGCTCTGGGCTGCGGGGGCGCGGGGAGGGGGCCCGCGGCGGCGGGAGGGGGGGGCAGGGGTGCGGGGAGGGGACCGCGCTCGGGGTGGGGACGGGGCCGGCGGGGAGGGGGCCTGGGGCTTGGGAAGGGGGCCCGGGGGTGCTGGGGGGTGCCGCGCTCGGGGAAGGGGCCGGGGGCGCAGGGGGCGGGCCGGGGGCGCAGGGGAGGGGGCCGCGCTCGGGGAGGGGGTCCGGAGGCGCAGGGAAAGGGGTGGGGAGGGGGCCGGGGGCTCTGGGAGGGGACCCGGGCGGCGGGACGGGAGGCAAGGACCCTCTGGGAGGGGGCTCGGGACAGCAGGGGGTGGGGGGCAGGGGGGAGGGGGCCTCAGGTAGCAGGGGGTCATGGGAGGGTCCTGCTGTCGCCCCCAAAGGCCGAAGTTGGTGGTGGGGGTAGGCAGCACAGACTTGGCACCCAGACCAACTGGGTGCAGCTTTGACCCGCCCACCGCCCACCTGCCCTGGTGCCAGCAGGCCATGATTCCTGGAGGGGGAAGGACGGGGCCAAACCTGCCGAAAATCTGCCCCGGGGCCACGAAGCAACTGCGGGACCAGGTGAAGTGGACACCTCCCGACCACAGGATTGGATTTCCTCCGAAAAAGCCTTTTCCTTCACCCAGGAGAGCAAGGCGCTGTTACGACTATTAGCAAGCAGTAACCTATTATTTGCTGTGCTTTTTTTTTTAAGATTTTATTTATTTATTCATGAGAGACAGAGAGAGAGAGGGAGGCAGAGACACAGGCAGAGGGAGAAGCGGGCTCCATGCAGGGAGCCGGATGTGGGACTCGACCCCGGGTCTCCAGGATCAGGCCCTGGGCTGAAGGCGGCACTAAACCGCTGAGCCACCCTGGCTGCCCCTTGCTGTGCTGTCTTGCACAAGTTGTCGCCCTCTCTGAGCCAGTTACCCCTTGTGTTCAGCCCTAAGGACTGTGGAGCACTGTGACCATCCCTTACCTTGTGTTAGGAAGAGATAACAACCACGAGTCTGGGGATACTACAGAGGGTTTCACAGGCACCCCAGGAGTGCCTGAGCCTCAGTTCCTGTTCCAGCACAAAATTTTGAGAAATAAATGAGCTCTTGTAAGTGAAAACGCTTAACAAAAGCTTTGGAAAATGTCAACCACTGTTGACCACATTTCTGTGTTCTAGTAGACATTACTGATATTTGACGTGGGAAAGACCTGAGAGTTCCAAGCCAGGGCCAACAAAATTCTTGAGCCGTTTTTGGTACAAAAGCGTAGTTTTATTAAATCACGAGGTCGCCACCCTGGGCAGAAAGAGCGGCTCGGGGTCATGAGGAGGGACCCATTTTATACTTTCAAGTTGGAAGGCAGTTGGGATGGCATAAGTCTCTAAGGAATTTTTTTTTTAAGATTTTATTTACTTATTTGACAGAGAGTGAGCAAACACAAACAAGGAGGAATAGCAGCAAGAGGAACAAGCAGTGTCACCATGGAGCAGGGAGTCTGGCCCACCATCCTGGGATCAGGGTCCTGACTTGAGCTGAAGGCAGCCACTTCACCCAGAGCTACCCAGGTGCTCCTCTAAGGAATTTGGAAGCCAAGTTTCCAGGACCCTGAGGGGGCTAGCTGTGGTTAGGATAAGGTCATTTATTACCATCTAATAAAACCTGAGTCCTGAGCCCCTTTAGATAGACATGGTGGGCCATATGCTTGAGGGGGGATGCCAACATGTATCTTGGGGGCTTTAGGGATGAAGGAAGTTTCTAAAGGAACTTTTATATGTTAGAGGAGACTCACAGGGTCCTGGGGTCGGGCTAAGGTTGTCTTTGCCCTTAGCAGAGTATCCACATCAAGGCAGCTGATTCCCTAGAGGAAGGTCCCTCTGCCTGGTTCGAGGATGTGTCCATGGGCTGCAGGAAGTAAGGAAATTTAATGATTTCTCTTCTGTCTTTGCTTCCTACATCAATAATTATTCTATTTCTACTGCTAATAAGAGACCTAAGAGCAAAGCAAAGATAGGAGCCTAAGGCAGGGGTTGAAATCTGGACTCCACCCATAAGCAACTCTGCAATCCCAGCAACAGAGAACCTTCTCAGGGCTGGAGTTTTCTCATTGGAAAAATGGGGCAAAAATTGGCCTTCCTCTCTCTGAGGGTTGAATGAGTTAGAATTTGTAAAGTGAGTAATACTTTGGCTGGTACATGGTCTCTTTCCCTTCCTGAGAATCCATCCGTTTTGAGCATCTTTGTTCCCGGGAAAGATGGAAGGTCAAGAAATTGCTACCTTAAATTAGAAGGTAATTAATGCTCTGTAAAGTTAGCTAAGTAAAGCCATAGGAGCTATGAGCCGCAAATTGGGAATAAATCCAAGAGGACCAGGATTACAAAGACTGAGGAGGAGGCAACTGCTAAATGGTCTGATTCAAGGTAGTGAGGGAGGGCAGATAATTTTTTTTAAAAAACTTATTTGATTTAAAAATACAAATATTTTTATATATTCATATATTTTTAAAGTAATAACTAAATATAAGTTCATTGAAATATTCTTCTTCAACATGAATTTTAGGGAGTATGTGCCATTTCACCGCCTGGTGAATGATCATGTTTTAACCAACCCCTACTCTTGAACATAAATACTGCTGCCAGTATTCATTAGTATAAGAAATATGGACAATAAATATCTCCACCCATGATTATTTCCTTAAGCCAAGTTTCTAGGAGTTGAATTTCTAGGTCAGATGATATCAGCATTAAGTCTTTTCAGATACATATATAATATACATACATACACACAGATACACAAATATACATACACTTACATGTACTTACATGTGTGTACACACATTCATCTATATGCACATAGACACACACAGATTACTCTCCCAGCGGCCACCAACACTGATGAGAGTGCCAGTTTCCTAAAACTTGCTCTATAATTTAACAATTTCTCTTGTTGCCAACTTGATAGATTAAAAACTAGTATTTTTGGTAAAATGGCAGACTAGGAAGTTGCAAGCTCTCATTTCTCTACATGAAAAGTGAAGAAAACCTGAAACTGTCTGAACTCATTTTGTAGTTGCTCCCACTCCTTCCCTAGGTAGCAGTGCGCTTGGCCTTGAGCATCCCTGTATCCCAGTCCCCAGACTCATTGCCTTGGATGGGCCTGGTCTGCATACTACCATGCAGCAAATGGTAAAGGGAGTCCCTCACAGTGAAATGATAGAATGGTAAATCATAATTCACAGCAGTATGAAGGTGTAAAGATCTCTTATAAAGATAAATTTACAGGCAAATACAAAAATCAAAATTTTAATTTTGGTAGTAACTCCACTTTTTATTTTCAATAGGACTTAAAAGACACATGCATAAAAATCATTGTTACAATTATATGTTACTAGGCACAGTGTATAAAAATGTAATTTGTGGGGGCACCTGTGTGGCTCAGTAGGTAAAGCATCTGTCTTCAGCTCACGTCATGATCCCAGGCTCTTGGGATCAAGGCCTGTGTTGGGCTCCCTGCTCAGTGGGAAGTCTGCTTCTCTTTCTTCCTCTCCCTCTGTGATCTCTCCTGCTCTCTATCAAATAAATAAAAATTTTTTAAAATGTAATTTGTGATATTAATAACTTAAAGGAGAAATAACTAAAGTATAGAGTTTTTGTATGCAGTTGAGGTGTTCATTAAAATTAGATTTTATAAATTTCGGATGTTCTATGTAATCCCCATGGTATCCACAAAGAAAATATCTTTTTTTTTTAAAGATTTTATTTATTCATTCATGAGAGACACACACACAGAGAGAGAGAGAGAGAGAGAGAGGTAGAGACACAGGCAGAGGGAGAAGCAGGCTCCATGCAGGGAACCCGATGCGGGACTCGATCCTGGGACTCCCAAGATCACGCCCTGGGCTGAAGGCAAGCACTAAACCGCTGAGCCATCCAAGGATCCCCAAGAAAAAATCTATAGAATATACAGAAGAGTATATACTGAAGGCAATCAAAACATGTCATTACAAAAAATCAGCTGACCAGAAATAAGGCACTAATAGAAGAGAGACAAAGCTATAAGGCAAAACAATAATAATTTTTAAAAAGACAAAATGAAAAATAAATAAATAAAAATAAGACAAAATGGCAGTAGTAAATTCCTCATCAGCAATTATTTCAAATGTGAATGGATTCAATTGTCCAATCAAAAGGCAGAGATTGGCAGAATGGATTTTTAAAAAAAACAATCCAAACATATACTGGGTATGAGAGACTCACCTTGAGTCTCAAGATGGAAAAAGATTGGAAGTGAAAGGATGGTAAAAGATGTTCATGCAAATAGTAACCAAGAAAGTTGGGTAAGCTACTTAGATAAAATAGACTTTAGATTAAAACTGTTATAAGAGGGCAGCCCCAGTGGTGCAGCGGTTTAGCGCCGCCTGTAGCCCAGGGTGTGATCCTGGACACCCGGGATCCAGTCCCACGTTGGGCTCCCTGCATGGAGCCTGCTTCTCCCTCTGCCTGTGTCTCTGCCTCTCTCTCACTCTCTCTGAATAAATAAATAAATCTTAAAAAAAAAAAAAACTGTTATAAAAGATAAAGGAAGACCTTATATATTTTTAAAAATAATCAATTCACCAAGACATAACAATTATAAACATATATGCACCAAATAAAGAGCCCCAAATTATATGAAGCAAATATCACAGAATTGAAGGGAAAACTAGTTCTATAATAATACGTGGATATTTCAATCGTCATTTTCCACAGTAGATAGAAAAACCACGGAGAAGATCAAGAAGAAAATAGAGGACCTGGAGCATACAAATCAATTGTATCCCACAGACACATACAGAACACCACACTCAGCACCAGCATAACACATTCTTCTCAAGTGTATGTGGAACATTCTCCAGAAAAGACCACATGTCAGGTCACAAAACAAGTCTTAATAAATTTTTTTAAAAATACCTCAATCATTAAAAATATCTTTTCTTATCACAGTGGGATGAAACTAAACATCAAAAATACAAAATGGGAAAATTCACAAATATGTGGAAATTAACATACCCATAAACAACTGACAAAGGATAAGTCACAAGGGAAACTAGGAAATACCTAGACAAAAATAAAAACACAACATATCCAAACATGTGATACAGCAAAAATAGTGCTGAGGGAATTTTATGCATGTAAATATCTATTATGAAAGAAGAAAAATCGCAAATCAGTAACCTAACACTATGCATCAAGGAGGGAAAAATGAGTACACCGTCCACAAAGCTTAGCAAAAAGAAGGAAATAATAAAGACTAGAAAAGAAAAAATAATAGAAAAATAGAAACCAATGAAATAACAAGCCGATTCTTTGTAAAGATCAAAATTAACAAACTTTTAGCTAAATTCACAAAGGAGAGAAGACATAAATCACTAAAATCAGAAATGAAAGTAGAGACATTACTACTGATTTTACAGAAATCAAAAGTATTATAAGAGAATACTACAAATGGTTGTATACCAACAAATTGTATAACCTAAATGAAAAAACTAATTTCCTGGAAACATGATCAACTGAATAATGAAGAAATAGAAAATCTGAGTATATCTATAACAAGACATGGAAGTAGTAATCAAAAAACCTCCCAACAAGGAAAACCATGGACCAGATGGTTTCAATGGTTAATTCTATAAAACATTTAAAAAATATAACATTGGGATGCCTGGGTGGCTCAGCAATTGACTGTCTGCCTTTGGTTCAAGGCATGATCCCAGGGTCTGGGGATCAAGTTCCACATCGGGCTCCCTGCATGGAGCCTGCTTCTCCCTCTGTCTCTCTCTCTCTCTCTCTCTCTGTCTATCATAAATAAAAATAAATTAAAAAAAAAAAGAACCAGACCCTTCCTTTTCTGAAGGCAAGAATCACTTTGTATAAATAAAAAAAAAATTACTCAGAATTGGTAGAAAAAGAAAACTAAACATACAAGTTAAAACAATAAAACTCTTGGAAAAAACAAAGGGGCAAAGCTTCATGACATTGTATTTAGCAATAATTCTTTTGGATATGACATCAAAAGCACAGGCAACAAAAGAAAAACCTTGATCAACTAGACTTCATCAAAATTTAAAAGTTTTGTGCATCAAAGGACATTATCGAAAGAGTGAAAAGATAACCCATAGAATGGGAGAAGATATTTGCAAATTATATACCTGATGAGGGATTAATATCCAAAATATATAAGGTACCCCTTCAACTCAACCACAAAAAAACTCCAAACAACCCAATTAAAAAAACAGGCAAAGGGCTTGAATTGACATTTCTCCAAGGAAGATATACTTAATGGCAATTGAAATATGCTCAACATCTTTAGTCATTAAAGAAATGCAAATAAAAAAAAACACAGTGAAATACCACGTCCCACATACTAAAATGGCTATCACCAAACAATGGAAAATATCAAGTGTTGATGATGATGTGGAGAAATTGGGACCTTAGTACTTTGTTGGTGGGAATGAAAAATAGTTCAACTACTGTGGAAAACAGTTTGACAGTTGCTAAAAATGCTAAACATAGAAATAGCATATTATCCAGCAATTCTGCTTCTGGGTATATATCCCAAAGAAGTGAAAGAAGGAACTCAGACACTTGTACATGGTTCACAGTAGTAGGTATTCACAATGGTGAAAGAGTGAAAACAACCTGAATGCCCCTAACAACTGAATGGATAAACAAAATATGGTATTAACATAAAATGGAATATTATTCATTCATAAGAAGTGGAATTCTGATACTTGCTAAAACATGGATAAACCTAGAAAACAAGCTATGTGAAGTAAGTCAGACATAAAAGGATACTGTGGGACTCCACTTATATGAGGAACCTAGAGGCAAACTAACAAACAGATACAGAAAGTGAATTAGGGGTTGCCAGGGGCCAGAGATGGGGGAATGGGAGTTACTGCCTGGTAGTTACAGAGTCTCTAGAATGATAAAGTTTTATAAATAGTGATGTCATGTTTGGACAACATTGGGAATGTAATGAATGCCACAGAACCATACACTTAAAACGATTACAATGGTAAGTTTTATGTTGTATATATTTTGCCAAAACAAAAAAAAAATTGAAGAGAATCTATCTGAAAATCTCAGAAATTTAAGAAATATATTGTTGAAAGAAAGGTCTGAAAGATTAGATTTCCTAAAAACAATGTAAAACTCTGGAAAATTATTCTAATTTTAAATTAAAAAATGAATTGGTAAGAAAGCTGTGAATCCTCTGGTCAGGTCACAGAGGCAAAGAGGAGAGCCTAGAAAGTGATAACAGCTTCCTTCTCTTGGAGGCCTTCACCAGACCAGAGAATCTGCATTTGGGATTTCATGGCTTCAGGTGTCTGAGGAATAGAAGACAACTCTCAGGACCCATGCAAGGCAGGGACTGTAAAAGAGCAGCCTCCATCCCTAAGGCTGGGACTCCAAAGGGTCATACCTATAGTTTTAACAGTGAAATAGAAATAATTGGCCTCCACCCCAGAGGAGAGTTGAGGGTCTCCAATTTGGTTTAGGGAAGGATTACTTCTGAGAATATGGAAACCACAAGTGGCCCTTACATGGCTGTGCAGCCTAAATTCACACCACCTGGGTAATCTGAAAATTGAGAAGCAACTTTGGAGTGATTCTGGGTTGAGAGTGCTTCCAGAGCCTGGAAGAAACAAACACAAATTTCCTTTGGAAGGATCCACATTCATTCTGGACATAGAAAATTTATGAAATAAAATTCCAAAGAAAAAATCCAAATAAATTTTGAGAGTCAAAAAATAACACAAACAGAAACAAGACACCATGAATCAGAAAAAAAACTGGAACAGACTTTTAAGAATCTCTATTAATGTAATTATTAGACACAGACTTTACCATAACTATGTTTAATACTTTAAAACAGGTAAAAGATAATCTTGAAATATACACAAAAGAGGATGCGCTTTGAAAAACAATCAAAATTTAAATAAAATAGAATTGAAATTACATGTAATGGATGGATTTAATAGCAAATTAGACATACTGATATTAGTGAAATGGAAAATAGAACTGAAAAAATCATCAGTAATGGAGCAAAAAGTCAAAGAGAAGGAAAATATGAAGAAGGGTTAAGAAACACAGAAGATAAAATCAGAAGGTCTAATATATATATAATTAAGGACCCAGAGGGTAAAAGAGGGAAAACAGAGAAGCAATATCTGAAAAGATAGTAACTAAGAATTTTCCAGAACTGATGAAAGATGCAACCTTACAGATTCAAAGGGCTAAACAAATCTCAAGAGCGACAAATAAGGGCAGTCCCCTTGGTTTGGCGGTTTAGCACCGCCTTCAATCCAGGGCATGATCCTGAAGACCCTGGATCAAGTCCCAAGTCGGGCTCCCTGCGTGGAGCCTGCTTCTCCCTCTGCCTGTGTCTCTGCTTCTCTCTCTGTGTGTGCCTCTATGAATAAATAAATAAAATATTTTTTTAAAAAAAGAGGGACAAATAAAAAGAAATCCACACCTGGTTACATAAGAGTGAAATGCATAAAATCAAGAGGATGTACTTTAGGCAAGAGGAAATTGGCAGATGGAAGATCAGGGCTGCATGAAGTAATCAAGAGCACAGGAAATAGTAATTTAAACAAACATTGGCTTTAAAAACAATAATATATTGTGTTACATTAAAAACAACTTTGAAGGGCAGCCCTGGTGGCACAGCGGTTTGGCGCTGCCTGCAGTCCAGGGCGTGATCCTGGAGACCCGGGATCGAGTCCCATGTCAGGCTCCTGCATGGAGCCTGCTTCTCCCTCTGCCTGTGTCTCTGCCTCTCTCTCACTCTCTCTCTCTGTGTTTAATAAATAAATAAATAAATAAATAAATAAATAAATAAATAAATAAATCTTAAAAAAAATAAAATAAAAACAACTTTGAAGCAAGAGTTGTAGGAAAAGTAATGGTCTCCCAAAGATGCCCACATCCTAATCCCCATCGCCTATGAATACGTCATGTCACATGGACAAAACAGCCCAAATTCACCATCTTCCAGTTCTGTAGGTTAGGTGTTGGCAAAGCTGTTCTCCTTGCCTTAGCCCCCTGGGGAGAACTGTTCCCTTACCTTTCCCAATTTCTAGAGGTGGCCTGTTGATCCTATCTCATAGCCCCTTCCTCATTCTTTAAATCTAGCAGCCTTCATCTCATCTTTTCTTCTGCCTCTGTCTACCTTCACAGACCCTGGTAACGACATTGCCCCTTCCCCTAATCCAGATAATTACTTCATATTAAATTCAGCCAATTACTAACCTTAATTCCATCTGCAACTGTAATTTTTCTTTGCCATCATCCAATGCTTGAGAAGCATACACACACACACACACACACACACAAACTTATAAGCATAAAGAATACATGAAGAAAAGAACTTGACCTAACATACATATATAGAATATTATACTCAACATCTATAGAAAAAGCATTCTTTCAAGTGCACATGTAACACATCCCCACTCCCTTCCCCTCTGACAACCATCAGTTTGTTCTGTATATCAAAGTCAATTTCTTGATTTCTCTCTCTCCTTTGTTCCTTAAATTCCACATATGAGTGGAATCATATGGTATTTGTCTTTCTCTGACTGACTTATTTCAATAAAGGGTTAGTATCCACAATATATAAAGAACTTACACAACTCAACACCCCCCAAAATTATCCAATTTTAAAAATAGGCAGAAGATATGAACAGACATTTCTTCAAAGGAAATAGACAGATGGCTAACAGACACATGAAAAGACATTCATCATCAGTTATCATCAGGAATGTACAGGTTTATTTCTGAGCTAATCTGCTCCAGTCTAAATGGCTATCATATGCCAACACCACACCATTTTGACTACAGTAGCTTTGTAGTAAGTTTTGAAATCAGGAACCGTAAGTCCTCCAGATTTGATCTTTTTTTTCAAGATTGTTTTAGCTATTCACTGTTCCTTGAGATTCTGTATAAATTTTAGAATGGATTGAGGGGAAAAAATCACTAGGATTTTGACAGGATTGCACTGAATATGTAGATCACTTGGGTAATACATCTTAATGATATTGTCTTCCAGTCCACAAACATGGGATGTATTTCCATTTATTTATATTTCTTTTATTTCTTTCAGCAATATTCTGAAGTTTTCATTGTATAAGTCTTTCATCTTCTTGGTTAATTCTTAAATACTTCATTCTTTTTATGCTATTATAAATAGAAATGCTTTTGTATTTATTGATTCATTTATTCAGAGAGTACAGGAGTGGTGGGGAAGGGCAGAGGGAGAGGGAGAGAGAATCCCAAACAGGCTCCACACTCAGTGCAGAGCCTGACACAGGCTGTATCTCATAACCCTGAGATCACGGCCTGAGCCAAAATCAAGAGTCAGATGCTTAACTGACTGAGCAACCCAGGCACCCCAAGAACTGTCTTCATAATTTCCTTTTCAGTTTGCTCATTGTTAGTGGATGGAATTGCAACTGGTTTCTGTATTAATTTTGTTATCTTATTACTTTGCTGAATTCATTTATTAAATAGTTTTGCAGCATCTTTAGGATCTTCATCTAAGATCGTATCATCTGCAGAGATTTTACTTTTTTCTTTCCACTTTGGATGCCTTTATTTTTCTTGCCTAACTGTTCTAGATAGATCAGTGGGCATCCTTGCCTCAGTCTTTCACCATTGAGTGTTAAGTTTGCTATGTTTTTCATGTATAGCTTTTATAACATGGAGGTAGTTTCCTATTATTTCTAGTTTGTTGCATTTATCATACAAGAATGTTTTTTTTTCATACAAGAATGTTGAATTTGACACATGCCTTCCCTGCATCAAATGAGATGATCATGTGTTTTTCCCTTCATTTTATTGATGTATTGCACCATACTGATTGATTTGCATAATTTGAACCACTGTGCATACCAAGAATTAATCTCTCTTGGTCATGATTATAAAATCCTTTTAAAATGCTGAATTGTTTACTAGAATTGTGTTGGGGATTTCTGCAACAATGTTCAAAAGGAACATTGTAATTTTCTATAGTTTTTGTCAGGGTTTGGCCATTAGAGTAAAGCCAGTCTCATAGAATGAGTTACAAAGTGTTCTCTTCAATTTTTTGGAAATGTTTCAAAAGTTATTCTTCTTGGGGTGCCTGGGTGGCTCAGTGGTTGAATGTCTGCCTCAGCTCAGGTCATGATCTGGGGTCCTAGGATCCAGTCCTGCATCAGGCTCCCAGGAGGAAACCTGTTTCTCCCTCTGCTTGTGTCTCTGCCTCTCTCTGTGTGTCTCTCATGAATATATAAATAAAATCTTCTAAAAACTTTTTAAAAAGTTATTCTTCTAAATTTTTGATAGAATTCACCAGTGAAACCATCAGGACTAGCACTTTTTTTTTGCTGGGAGATTATTTTTTTTAAAGATTTTTTTAAAAAATTTATTTATTCATGATAGTCACAGAGAGAAAGACAGAGAGGCAGAGGCACAGGCAGAGGAGAAGCAGGCTCCATGCAGGGAGCCCGATGTGGGACTCGATCCCAGGTCTCCAGGATCGCGCCCCGGGCCAAAGGCAGGCACCAAACTGCTGTGCCACCCAGGGATCCCTAGATTTTTTTTTTATTACTGATTCAATCTCCTTACTAATAACAGGTCTTTTTAGATTATTTCTTTATGATTTAGTCTTGGCAGATTTTGTGCTTCTAGAAATTTGTCCATTTCATCTAGATTATCCAATTTTTCAGCATACAATTGTCCATGTGCTCTCTTAAATCATCTTCTATTTCTGTAGAATCACTATTAATGTCCTCACTTTCGTTTCTAATTTTAGTAACTTGAGACTTCCTTTTCTCTTAATCCACCTAACTAAAAGCTTGTCTATTTGGTTGATCATTTCAAAGAACCAACTTTTGGTTTCATTTTCTCTGCCATTTTCCTATTCTCTATTTCATTGACCTCTGCTCTAATCTTTATTATTTCTTTCCTTTTGCTAGCTGTGGCTTTAGCATATTCTTTTTCTAGTTCCTCACATTGAAAATCCTTGTTGTTTTGAGATCTTTCTTGTTTCTAATGTAGACTTTTTAGCTATAAATTTCCCTCTTAGCACCACTTTCAATGCACCCCATGAGTTTTGTATGTCATGTTTTTGTTCTAATTTGTCTAAGTATTTTCAAATTTCCCTTGTGATTTCATCTTCATCTGTTGTTTAAAAGTGTTTTTTGGGCAGCCCCAGTGGCACAGCGGTTTGGTGCCGCCTGCAGCCCAGGGTGTGATCCTGGAGAGCAGGGATCGAGTCCCACGTCAGGGTCCTTGCATGGAGCCTGCTTCTCCCTCTGCCTGTGTCTCTGCCTCTGTGTGTGTGTGTGTGTCACTCATGAATAAATAAATAAAATCTTTAAAAAAAAAAAGTGTTTTTTAGTGTCCACAATTTTGTGTTTTTTAGTTTGTCATTGGCTTCTAACTTTACCCATTGTGGTCGGAGAAGACACTTTGGATTACAACTAACTCTTAAAATCTTTTGAGTTAATTTATGGCCATCCATATGGTCTATCCTGGAAAATTTCCCATGTCCACTTAGAAGCAGGTGTATGCTGTGTAGTTAGGTGGAGTGCTCTGTATGTGTCTATTAGAACTAGTTGGATTATTGTATTGATTAAGTCTTTTTTCCTTTGCCTTCTGTCTCATTGTTCTATTATTTTAAGTAGGGTACTGAAGTCTCCCACTGTTATTGTAAAACTATTTCTCCCTTCAATTCTGTCACTTTTTGCTTCATATATTTTGATGGTCTGTCATTAGTGCATAAATGTTTATAATCACTATATCTTCTTGCTGTTAAAATGTTTGTTAATATGTAATGTCTTTCTTTTCTCTTGTAAGCTTTGTTGATTTAAAGTCTATTTTTTCTGCAATTAGAATAGTCTTTAGTGCTCTCTTTTGGTTACTTATTTGCATGGAATATCTATATTCATTTTCAAGTGGTCTGTATCTTTAGATCTCAAGTAAGTCTCTTGTAAACAGACATATAGTTTGATTATGTGCTTTCATCCATTCTGCCAATCTCTGCTTTTTAATTGGAAAGTTGAATCCATTTACATTTAAAGTAATTACTGATATGAAGGGACTTACTTATGTCATTGTGTTATTTGTTTTCTATATGTCCTATTGCGTTTTTGTCCCTCATTTCCTGTATCCTATCATCTTTTGTGTTCAGTTAATTTTTTTTTTTTTGGTAGCAAAATGTTTAAGTTCCTTATTACTTTCCTTTTGAGTATATTCTATAGCTATTTTCTTGTGGCTGCCATGGCAATTAACACTTAATATCCTAAAGTTGTAACATTCTAAACTGAATTTATAGCAGCTTAATTTCAATAACATACAAAACAGCCGTTCCTTTACAATGTCCTCCAACCCTTTTGGTTGTTAATGTCACAAAATCACATCTTTATACATTGTATACTCCAAAACATAAATTACTATTTTAAATGCATTAGTCTCTTAAATTATATAGAAAATATGATTTGGAGTTACAAATCAAAGTTACAGTAATAATTACATTAGTAATCAGGGTTTGTTGTGTTTTTTTTTTTTTTTTCATTTAAATGTATTGGTACCATACATCCCATAGAAAAGAAAAACTACAGTTACAAGCTATTACAATAATCCCAGCTTTTATCATTGTCCGTGTATTTATTTTTACTGGGATCTTTATGTCTCTTCATGACTTCAGGTTAAATGTGTAGTGTTCTCTCATTTTGCAGAACTCTCTCAAGCATTTCTTGCAGGGCAGGTCTAGTGGTCACAAACTCCCTCAACTTTTATTTGATCTACTAATGTCTGGACTTCTCCCTCACTTTTGAAGGACCATTTTGCTGAATATAGGATTCTTGGTTGAGAGTTGTTTTTTTTTTCCTTTGAGCACTTAAAATATACCTGCCCATTGTCTTCTAGCTTCCAAAGTTTCTGATTTAAAAAAAATAAAAATAAAAATAAAAATAAAAAGCCTGCAGCTGATCTCTGAGGATCACTTGTTTGTGACAATTGTCTTTTCTCTTGCTGCTTTTTCTTTGGCTTTTGAAAGTTTGATTATAATGTGTCTTGGAGTGTCTTTTTGAGTTCATCTTACTTGGAATTTGTTGAGCTTCTTGGCTGTTTATAGTCATGTCTTTCTTCAAATCTGGGAAGCTTTCAGACACCATTTCATCAAATATTCTCTCTGCCCCTTTCTTTCTTCTTTGAGACTCCCACAGTGCATATGTTGGTGCTTTGGATGGTTTCCCATAGACACAGGCTGTTATTTGCTATTTTCCATCTTTTTCTGATCCTGAACCTCAATAATTTCCATCGTCTTATCTTAAAGTACTGATTTACCTTTTGCCAACTCAAATCTGCCTTTGACTCCTCGTGATTTTTTTACTTCAGTTATTGTACTTTTCAGCTTCAGAATTTCATTTTAGGTTCTTTTTAGATTTTCCATCTCTTAATGGATACCTGCACTTTGTTCTCACATTGTTTCCTTGACTTTCTCCACATCTTCCTCTAGTCCTTTTAGCATCTTCAAGACCATTATTTTAAAGTCTTTGCCTAATATATCATCCAATTAGTCTTTACAGGAACAGATTCTGTTGTATATTTTTTCCTTTGGATGAGCCATACTTTCCTGTCTCTTAGCCTTGTGACATTTTGTTGAACACTGGACATTTGAATCTAATAATGTGATAACTCTGAAAGTCAGATTCTTCCCCTTCCCCAAGGTTTTCTAGGTTTTGTTGTTTTTGTTTCTTTTTTATTGTTATACCCAATCTGTGCCCAGGATCAGCCGAAGTATAGATTTCACATCTTCTTATTTCTTTTCCCTGGGCACGCACAATCACTTTCAAATTTTCCCTATATCTGCAGGAGTTTCTGAATACCTTAGTCTTTAATGCCCAGTTCCCCACTCCACACACACACACACACACACACACACACACACACACACAGCAAAAAATGAAGGGATGAAAAGGAGGAAAGGGCACTGGCCCTTTAATATAGCCTATAAGACACTTGAGCCCCATGGGGAGGTGCAATAATGATGGCTCCCTGCCTCTCTGCACCTCTAAGGTCAGAAGCAGCAATCAGGGATCAGAGGAAATATCCCTGATATTCAGAGGACAGAATCCTTCTTGCCTGCGTGGCTCCCACAAGGTGTGTGCAAGCTGGACCAGGAATGTGGCTGCCTGTCAAGTGGCTGGGGGTTGGCAATCTATAGCTAGCTACTACCATCCTAGAATTGAAATCGAGTAAAACCGACTGGCCAAGCCTTCCCCTGAAAGTTGCAAGCTTTCAACAGACTCCACAGTTCCAAAATAGTTACATCACATGATTCTGCACTGTATGTTGTCCACACAAGGAAACGGATCCCTGATGCTTTTGACTCTACCAACTTCCTAGAATCCTCAGTCTTTTGGTGGTGGTGGTCTTTTCAAGAAAAAAATTCAAAAACTTGTTTTCTATTCTATATTTTGTTCATCTCTGATCTTTACTATTTTTTTCTCCTTGCTTTGGGTTTAATTTCTCCACTTCTGAAGGACAGTTTTGGTGAACATAGCATTCTTGGCTAACAGATTTTTTTTTTTCTTTCACCACTTTGAATATGCTAGCCTACTGACTTCTGGCCTCCAAAGTTCAGGTGAAGAATCTGGTGAGTCTTATTGAACATCCTTTTCAGGTAATGAGTCACTTCTCTCTTGCTGCTTTCAATAGTCTCTGTGTTTTTGTTTTCAACAATTTATGTGCCTCCATGTGGATCTCCTTGAATTCATCTTATTTTGAGTTTGTTAGGGTTCTTGGATGTTTATATTCAAGTCTTTCTTCAAATTTGGGAGGTTTTCAGGCATTGTTTCTTCAAATAATTTCTCTGCCTCCTTTCTTCTGGAACTTCTATAATGCACACTAATCCTCTAGAAGGTGTCCCCCACAGGTTCCTTGGCTTTGTTCATTTTTCTTCAATCTTTATTCTTTCCTTTTTTTCTCTCTCTTTTTTTCTTTATTCTTTCCTTTCCTCACACTTGATCATTCCAATTATCTTTTCTAGTTCACTGATTCTTCTGTATGCTCAAATCTGCCTTTGAATCTCTCTAGCAAATTTTTCACTTAAGTTCTTCTACTTCTCAGCTCCAGAATTTCTTTGTGATGTGTTGATATTTCCACTTTTCCCATACATCATTTTCTTGACTTCCTCTGTGTCCTTTAGCTTTTTGAACATCTTTAAGGCAGTTTTTTCAAAGTCATTTTCTAGAAAATTTGCCATCTGGCCTTTGTCACTGGACATTTTCTGTTGTCTTTTTCTTTGAATACTTTCAAAGAAAGTATGTCATGCCTTCCTGTTTCCTTGTGTCTTGTGATTTTTTTTCCTAAAAACTTGGATGTTCGAATCTAATAACGTATTAAGCCTGGAAATCAGATTCTCCCCTTTCCCTAAGATTATCTTTTGGGGTTTTGGGGGGGCGGGGGTATTTGCCTTTGTTTTATTGTTATAAAGTATCTCTGTACCAGACCTCAGCCTGAGGTGTAAACTTCATGTCTTCCCAGGTCTTTCTGAGGCTGAGCTTCTCCCTAGGCACGCACAATGACTTTCTAAATTCCCTTGTATGTGTGGTCACTTTTGAATGACCTAGTCCTTAAATGTCTGAATCTCAAAATGAGGAAAAGAGATAAAGGGGGAGGGGAGTGCCAGCTCCTTAAATCTCCTGGAAGCCACTTTAGCTGTAGGGCAAAGGGCTTGAAACAATGGGAGAGGTGCACCAACGGAGCCTGCTCCTGTGTCTGTACTTCCAGAAGCAGCAAGCAGAAAACAGAGTCCTGATCTTTGGAGAACAGGGTCTTTATTCCTCACCTTGGCTCAACTAGATTTTTAGCTGCTCCTGGAACAAATGCATAACTGACTGTTATTGAGTTGAAGATGGGGGATAGGTAACCACTGCTGAAACTGATCAAAACTAACTGCATTTTCCCATTCAAGTCTTCTTCAGGAAGCTGCAAGTCTTTGAATAAACTACACAGAGTTCCAACATAATTAAATCAATCAGATTCTGCCAAGACAATTGTCTAAGCAGAAGACAGATTTCTGGTGCTTTCTACTCTTATCTTCCTCAAATCTCATCACTCTTTTTCTATCACTGAATTCCACTTACTAATGTTTCACTGAGGACTTCTGCATCTGAATTCATGAGCTGTATTATTTTGCCATTTTCCTTTTTTGGATGGTCTTTGTATGGTTCTGGTATCAGTAGAATCCTGGCCTCATAAAATCAGTTGGGAAATCCCTCCTTTTCCTTTTTCTGTCAGATGTTTAGAATTTGCTCTGTAATATTTGGTGGAATTCTCCACTGAAAACATTTGATGCTTGTTTGGACATTTTAATATTAAAAATTCAATTTCTTTAACATTTACAGAACTACACAAATTATCTTTCATATTGGATGACTTCTAGAAATTAGTCCATTTGTCAAATTTATATATGTATAGTTGTATTTCCTTATTATACTTTCGATGTCTATGAGGTGATAGCTCATTTCATTCCTGACTGATAATTTGCATCATCTTTTTTCTTTATTTTATCAAAGGTTTGCCAATACTGATTTTTTTTTAAAGAACCATCTTTTATTTTTTCTATTGTTTTCATCTTTTTAATTTCACTGATTTCTTCTCATCTTCCTTCTGCACCTCTAGGTTTATCTTGTTCTTCTTTTTATAGGATCTTAAACTGAAAGGCTAGATTATTTTCCTGAGACTTTCCCTCTTTTCTAATATAAAAATTTGACACTATAAAATCTCCTGTTAACACTACATTTGCTATAGCCCACATATTTTGGTATGTTTTGCTTTCATTTTCATTCAGTCCAATAAATTGTTTTTATTATGCTTTGAGACATCGTCTTCTTTAACCCACAGATTAGTTAGCAAATTGTCATTTAGTTTCCAATTGTTCCAAGGTTTTCCTGTTATCTTTCTGTTACTGATTTCCAGTTTGATTCCATTGTGGTGAGAACATACACAGTACAATTTCAATTACTTTCAATATGTTGAAGCCTATTTTATGGCCCTATTGTGGTAAATAGCCTGTCCTGGTAAACTGTCCATGAGAACTTGAAAAGAATGCCTATTCTGCTGTTATTGTATTATGTGTGTTGGATCCTGTTGATTGATGGTACCTTGCTGATTTTCTGGGTAGTTTAATCAATTGGTGGAAGAGGGGTGTAGATGTCTCCAATATAATCATCGGTTAGTCTATTTCTCCTCTCAGTTCTATTTTTGCTTTACATATGTTGCAGCTCTGTTGTTTTGTGCAAACAAACTTAGGATTGCTATGTCTGGATAGCCTGACCCTTTTTATCATTATGAAATGCTCCTCTTGGGATCCCTGGGTGGCGCAGCGGTTTAGCACCTGCCTTTAGCCCAGGGCGTGATCCTGGAGACCCGGGATCGAATCCCACGTCGGGCTCCCGGTGCATGGAGCCTGCTTCTCCCTCTGCCTGTGTCTCTGCCTCTCTCTCTGTGTGACTATCATAAATAAATAAAAAAAAAATTTAAAAAGTTAAAAAACAAAAAAATGAAATGCTCCTCTTCTGTTCCTGTAATTTTCTTTGCTCTGGAATCTACCTGACATTAATACTACTGCCTTCTTATTATTAGTGTCTGTATTGCATATCTTTTTCCACCTTTTCACTTTCAACCTACCTATACCATTACTTTTGAACTGAGTTTTCTTATGGGAACTATATATTTTTATTCACTCTGCCCCTCTCTTTTAATTGGCATATTTTTACATTTAATGTAATTATTGACATACTCGGACTTCTGTGGAGTTTTTGTTTCATTTTGTTTTGTTTCTTTCCTCTGTTCCTCATTTGTCTGTTTTCCTTTTCTGCCTTCCTTGTACCCTTCATTAGAATTCCATTTTGTTCTATCAGTAGTGCTTTTGAAGTTATCTCTTTCAATAAATATTTAGTGATTGCTCTCTAGGTTTTATATTACATACACATAACTTTTCACAGCACTCTGATTTTGACATTTTACCAGTTCCCATGAAATGTAAAAAAAAAAAAAAAAAAAATCCAATCCCTTAAGTTCCTTTACCCTCTGTCATTTAAAAGTCAGTTGTCCTGGGATCCCTGGGTGGCGCAGCGGTTTGGCGCCTGCCTTTGGCCCAGGGCGCGATCCTGAAGACCCGGGATCGAATCCCACATCAGGCTCCCGGTGCATGGAGCCTGCTTCTCCCTCCGCCTGTATCTCTGCCTCTCTCTGTCTCTCTGTGACTATCATAAATAAATAAATTAAAAATTAAAAAAAAAAAAAACTTAAAAAAATAAATAAATAAAAGTCAGTTGTCCTAAAGATTCCCCCTGCATGCTTTGAGATCCATATCAGACAATGTTACAATTTTTGCCTGAAGCATCAAATATAGTTTAGAAAACTCAACAAGAGAAAAAAATCCATTTTGTCTCTATTGTTCTAGATCCCTTCCTGATGTTTCAAAATTCCCGCTGTTATTTCCTTTCCAACTGAAAGAGCTCCTTTAGCTTTTTCTTTTTTTCTTTATGGGTAGATCTGCTGGTGACAAATCTTCGCTTTCCTTCATCGGAGATAGTCCTGGTTTCTACTTTATTCCAGAAGAAAATTTTCACTAGAGAATTCTGAGTTACAGTTGTTTTCACACTTGAAAATGCCATGCCACTTTCTTCTGGCCTCTTTGTTTCTGGTAATAATTCTGCTGTAATTTGGATTGTTTTCCACATATTCTTTTCTTTCTTTCCTTTTTTTTTTTTTTTTTTTTTTTTCAGAAAGATCCTTTTATTGGGGTAGACACTAGTTCATGATAAAATGACTTAAGAGAAAGATCCAGAAATGCCGACTTCTCCCCCTGGCTCAGAGCAAAGCCAGGAGACTTTAAGGCCCGGACTGGAGAGTAGGAGCAGGGAGAGGGGCTCCCATCCATGCTGCTGGGCCACATCAAGGCCCGGGCTCTAGACCCCTGGAGACACGCTCTGCTTTTTCTGGAGGAGAACTGGGGTATGAGGGGAGGGGTAAAGGGGTTCTGGATGGGGGGGGGGGTTGTGAATAACAATGTTTTTTAAAAAGTATCTACCAACATCACACACCTGGGTCTGACATCCCCTTT